>NC_133820.1:57776343-58378161 GCF_047830755.1 Zonotrichia albicollis
GACAGGAGGTGTGATGTGCTATGAAGCCCACTCTTTTGGGGGCAGACCTAGCCTCGAAGGCTGAGCACATCCATCCTCAGCACACACAAACCCTCTTGCTCTCAGTGCTGAAAATGGCACCTGTGGCCTGTCACCAGATCCTCGGCCAGCCCCTGATCAAATATGGTTCCTTCTCTCTCTTGAGGTTACAATGTCATCAGATCATATGGAAAAAGAAAATAATTTACTTGTCCATGAGGTAGAAAATGACGCAGCACTTTTTCAATAATCTAACATTTTGGTATCAGACAGTTTGGTTCTTTAGGGGCTTTACCTGTCTGGAGAACTTTCTTTAAAGCACATCATGCTGCTTCTTGGTTTAAAGTATCTAAAAGCTTTTCAACAGAATTCAATGTTAAATTGCTGACACAAAACATACATATTTATGTTGGAGAAGATAGGTCAAGAAAAAATGTGCATTCCATCTGAACTGAGAGGTTACAAGATTAATGACTGACTCTTTGGGGAGGGATATTAATTTTAGTCTTGGACTAGATTCTTGTAAAATCTGATGTGTTGCACCCCTGTTACAAAGTACTGCTGCACTAGGAAGCGCACAGCTCCCAGCCACCACCTTCCTTCAGTTTTAAGCAGTCTTTAGTTATAGTGGGCTATGCAGACTTAGAAGGACTCAGTAGAAAACTTTAAACCAGCTAGAGATTCTAGGGAGCAGATGGGCAAGTTATGATGACTTGCACAGTTCCTGTGGTTGAGGAGATGCATCACAATTCTGCAGTGTCCGAAGGTCCAAGTGTAAAACCTTGCCTTGACTGGGTAAACAGAGAGAAATGTGTGAATTACTATTGTAATTTACTTCTTTTAGAACCACAGGAAAAAAAAAAGAGAGAAGTAGACAGTCTAAACCAACTTATACTCAAATAATATGAAATTGTTCATGTGTGAGTCTAAAAGTACACTGCATATAGTCAGAAAATTTCAGTTCATAAGTTTTCTGTTTAAAAGAGATGAGTAGCTGTGTCCCTAACTATTAGTTAAATATTTAAAAAAACCTCAATCATACTTTTCACACTTTGTATGAAAATGTATTCACTAGGGAATCCAGAAGCATATCTTTAATCATTTGGAAATGAGATAATTTAGGTATTTCACAACACTCATTTCATTTCAAGAACAAATACAGAACACTGTATTGTCATTCCTTTCCTAACAGTAGCTAAAAGTAATTTATAAGTTTACCCATTACATAAAGCATATTAAATGAGAGGTATTGAAAGTACTTGGTAACTCATTAATCTAAACTGAAGGGCCTGAGAGCAAAGTCCCTGATCTAGACAGCTGGTCTGTCCAGTAGATATTTGCCACCACCAGCATTGTTTTCACAGCCAGGGCACTAAAGCACCTTACACTGTTCGAGTATCCTTTTAAGGAACTCAGGGCAGGAACACAAAAGCAACAGGTGCTGCTCACCAGGCAATACCTTTTCAAAAGAAACAAAATCTTCTGGATCATGCACTTTCCTACTGTAATCTACAGCACTTCCAGGCAGGGAGTTTGGCTCTCCTCTTCCATGAACCACAGTCATGGGTTCAGCTGGATATTCCATATGAAGATCAGTTCTGTCAGGAAGCCAGATGGAGAATTTCCTCCAGCCTATGGGGAGTGTGTTTGAGCTGAGGCAGTCACTGCCTCTTGTTGACTTCTGCACCATTTTTTCCAGTCTGATTAGAAAAACCAGACTCCAGTGTTTTAAGTCTGCCTGCAGCTCTCCTTCACTGTGCGCACCTCTGCTACAAGGCTGCCAGACTGCCTGCTCTGCAAAATCCAGCATGGAACTTCCCAAAAGATGGAGCCAGTTAAGGCTGGGCAGATCTTTTTTTGCTTTTCTTCCAGCATCAATTATAATACTGGAATAAGACAAGTCCTCAATTGAAATACATGTATCTGGATAAACAATTCCACTGTAATCCATTCAAGGGCCAATACTGGTGGTGAAAATTTGAATTTTAGATGTGTAAGTCAAAGCGTCTGTAAAAAGGCAGAGATAGAAGCACCCTGGGAGAACAGCAAACTGATTTTTCTTTTCCTTATATAGCAACTTGATGAGTATTAAATGGTATCACCATAAAGTAAATAAATGACTGGGACCTTTGTCTACCCAGGGAACCTGCATATACCTGCTGCTTAAACAAAGTTGCAGACTACCATTTAAACTGTACTTTCCGAGGTTGGTGACATTCGCCATCTGGTATCAGAGACCGGGTTTACTTTGAAAAAACAGCAAACTCATATGCAAATTGAGAAAATGTTGTGGAAATAAAGAACCATTCCAAACACCAAAATTCTGCTGCAGTATCTCGACTTGCAAAAAACATAGTAAACTATGTCAACCATAGTCGACCATATTTTTATGCTTTGTCTATTTTTCTTAAGGTAATACTATGATTTACCATAATTATAAAACATAAAGGGTAAAAATATATCCAATGACTACACTGTATAGTCAGATTCACTGCTTACAATGATAATCAATTTCTTTGGTGAGAAACTGAGACAGGAAGAAAATAAAAATTAAGCGAAATGTGATAATTTGGATTTTGCCATGTAGAAATACAGAGACCGTAATAATTTCAAGTTAGCTGTATTCCCCAAAGCTATTTAATTCTTCTTTCATTCTAGAATTCCATTTATAATCTTCTATGAAACTGTATTGAATAGCATTTTCTGAATACAGTAACTTCAGATTTTTCTCAATGGAGAACTCTGAAACAAACTTTGAAGCAAGACAAAAACAAAGTAGAGACATTCCGGCTCAGGTATTTAATTAGCTCACAATAAGCTTATGTGTTTATAACTAATCTGTCCAACTGTATCAAAGTTTCTCTGGAAATTTTATACTATAGCTGTGCATTCATGCAGAATAAAGATCTTTTTTCTTTCACTGTCATGGCATTTTCTTTCACTGTCATGGCATTAAGGAGCAGACAACCCCATTAATCCTAGCTATTTTAATCTGGTGATTGATGAAAAGATTCAAGAAATGAGATGGTTGTTTGTCAGTCAAACAACTTTTAACTCAACTTTGAATATACACTGAGGGAGGAAAACTTTTATGAATAAGAAGGCTTTTGTGAATCAGTTTATACCTAATAAATTTTAAGGGTGTCAGCAATAGCCACTTCCACTTTTTCCTCAGGCATGTGAAAATGTAAAGAACATGAGTAACTCTTTGTAGAAACTGCTGATGCATGATTTACAAAGCAGAGGCCTGTACAAATGCCTTATTGAATGCTTCCAATGTGAGCAGCCACTGCCTCATGCCCAGTGCAAACTGAAAGTTTACAGCTGACAGCAAGTTGGCTGATGTAAGCAGCACCTTTTAGTAAGAGATGGAGACAATCCAGCTGTATTCTCCCCTTCTTTAAAATCACAGAGTCATTTAGATTGGAGAAGATCTCTAGATTATTGGGTCCAACCATTAAGGCAGTACTGCCAAGTCCATCACTAAACCCATCTCTATGCACCACATCCACATCTGTTTTAAACTCTTTCAGGGATGGTGATTCCACCATTTCCCTGGGCAGCCTGCTCCAGTGCTTGACCAATGTCAGTGAAAATGTTTTTCTAATATCCAATCTAAATGTCCCCTGGTGCAACTTGATGCCATTTTTGCTTCGTCCATCAGTTGTTATATGGTTCATCAGCTTCTTCTGTGGTGTTTTAGTGTACTCAGGATTTCCCCTCTCTGTTTTCAGTCTCACTCAAAGTCACCCAGGCTACAGAATATCGTCTCTGCGCTAACTACAGACTCAAGAATACACTTTACCTAAGAAGAAGGGAGGTTGAGGTGGCTGGATTCAGGGGAAAACAAAAGAGAGCAGGAACTTACCAGTCTCTTTCATTGATGAGATCTATTTACCATTTGCTAGTGGACTGCAAAACAGTGAAACTTCTTTTCCATCGGACAATCATACTCTAGGATTGTTTCTTCTAGTCTGCATCTACACTGCCTCTTTCTGGAAGTAGACTTAACTAAAATAATCCTTGCCTTTGTCACCTCAATGACAATGATCACATTTCAAACCAACTCAGAATGAGTTGATATCACTGCAACAGCAGCATTTAGGTAAGCTTAAGCTATAGATTTCCATTTGGAAAGCCTTCTATTCTCGTATGGCAATATGGAGCTCTTCCTGAGATTTTCATAAATACAGGAGAGTGGCTTTAAAGGAGAGGCTCACAGAAACCAACCAAGTGAATACACAGTCATAAAACACACTGATTCCATCCACTTCATCACAAGCCTCAGAAATTACATTTTTCTTCCCCAGTTAGAGAGCAGTTGACAAATCATGCCCTTTCATTTAATTAAAGCACTAATACTTAGGCTTATATACTTATCTAAAAACTGAAAAAATAACAAAGTTCATGGGAAACACTACAATGTTTTTGTAAGGAAAATGTATCTCTATTTCATACCCGAAGTACAGTTTCATCTCCAGCTGCTTTCAAGTCATCTTCCTTCCCAATGATTCTCTGTAGCTGTATTTGTTGAAACATGAAAAAAGAACAGGAAAATTACAAACTTGATCTTATAAGAGCCTACTTTTTCTGAACCTTGATTTAATTGCACCTTTTCTTAATTATACATTTCTGCAAGGTTCTCTAGTCATGACAAAATATTTGCATACTTGACAATATTTTGCTATTCAGACACACTTTTCCCTAGGAATGTCTTATCTACTGTGATTAATATAACCAAACATTAATCTATCTCTTGCAGCCCAGTGCTTACTCTATTTTTAGAGGAGATTTCCTAGCACCAGAAGCTTAGTTTTCACTTCAGAAGATTTAGAAAGTCTGGGGTATAGCATCAAGTATCATTCCAGAAATAAAAATTATCCTGATTTTCATGCTGTCCTTCTAGATAGTTTTACATAGTTCTGTTACAAACATGATCTTCTGGACATGAAAAACATACCTGTTAAAATGAGGTACTATACAACTAACAATAAAGAATAATTTAATTAAATAAGAAAACATTTTTTCAGAACTGGCATTATGCAGAATGTGGTTTGAGTTTTCCCCTCCACCCTTGGAAAAAATTAATCTTGACTGTATTAGTTAAGAAGATTTTTAGAATTACTGAAATGACTCACATTTCAAAACATAACTTCCACTGTCCCAAATAAAGTTTTAAGGTAATATAAGCTGTGCATTAATTTTCAGTACCTCAAGCATATCAGAGCTGCAAGGTTTCTTTGACTGTATTTCAGCTTCAGAGATGAACACTGCCACAAGAACGAGTGATATAATATAGCACAAAGTACACCTACCTTTCAGATGTTTGCATGAATCCTCAAAAGGACAGCAGAAATGAAAGAACAAGGGACTTAATACATTTCAGGTAGAGATATGGAATTACACCAATCCCTCTGGATTTGGAGACTTTAAAAGATGCTTTTAAAGCTCAAGAATTTCAAAACTGCTGGTTTGCTTCTCAGGCATTTCTGACTGATTCCTCAACCTGCTCATTAAAACCGGGGAAAAGTTCATTACCAAATTTCCACAGTAATTATCCTGGGGAGATTTTAGATCTCTCCTTTGTTGTTAGTTTTGTTTTTGTTGTGTTTCTTTTTTTTTTCTTTTTTGTTCTTCAGAGAAGCAGTATGGGCTTGTAAACAATAAGAAAAACATGCTATCAAATTGTGTTGCCAAAAGTCATCCCTTGACCTTCAAATTTTGAGTAATTAACCTGTTCTGGGTTTGTTTGGGTTTTATTTATCCTCAATTTTTTAGTTTCTTAGGATGCTTACTTTCTATTATTAGTTTTAAATTGCACATCTTGATAGCATTTACCAAAATAAATGCTATAAAATAAGGCAATTAAACACCATTTGTTCCTCCAAATTATCTTAATTTTTGATCATTTACAAAACAAATGACTACTACAGTAAAAGCATTGTAAATTTCTTCATAGCATAATAGCATTATACAGCTGTGGGTAAAATCACAACTTCTTGTCCATATTCTCACTGAGAAATCATGGGGTTTTTTACCTGAAAAATCAATCACTTGATCACACATAAGAAATACAACTGCAAAACCTTTCCAAACAGGAGTAAAATTGTATTTTTCTCTTTTAGATTTTATTTCTAAAGGACTCTCAAAAAAAATCTGCAGAGTAGATTGCAGTAGCAGAGGCTACTGAAGAGCACAGACACAGCATAATTATTTTTACACCAATTCTGAAAGGTTTCACTTAATGTTTTCTTATACAGTATGTAAATTCTTAGAGTGCTTGAAACTATTTCCAGAAGTCTGTTGATCTTTTTTCAGCATAGTGCAGCAACTACTCACAGAGGGAGAAGAATTCTGCCCTCAAGAAATGGACTCCTCCATGTAATATTTATTTGTATTTAATATTTATATCTGCTCACCACTCACTATAATAATGGCTGATTCAAAGATAATGAGACCTATTATGCACAAGTGAAGCCTCTACTAAAGACAGAAGTAATCTGTTCTGAACAGCCTTTCTGGCAGAAAGACTACATCAGTCTTAAAAAAAAAAAAAGAGAGAAAGAAAGAAAAAAAGTTGTTTTTGCATCTTCCAGTTGCTTGAGAGAGATCAGGGCTTGTGGAAGCTCTGTGCCACAGCTGCTGAGTGTTGGGTGCTGGCTCATTCAGCCCTAGATGAAGCTCTACAAGTATTTTGTGGTATCTGCTCTCCAGCAGAAGTGTGTAAGATGGTCTGTTCAGAAAGTCTAAATCATACAGCTCTTGCATGTGCCATCAGAGCTACTCTGCCTTTATTCCCAATAGTTTTGAACTGTCATTAATTTTACTTAGACATCTTTAATCACGACAGATTTAGAGAGTCAGGGAAATTCCTTACTTGCTGGGGATTTTGGGAACTTTGGTAGCCTTATTCTTGGTGGGAGGTCTCAGATTAATGCGCATGGGTTATTATGTGTCTGGAAATTCCCCCCACCAAGTCTCAAGTGAATGTCTTGGAAGTGCAGAGTTCATGGAAGTCTCTTACTGTCCTCACAGAGATGCAGATAACATGGCTCTGAGAAATGATTCTGCTCTCTGGCAGGGGCTGATTAAAGGGTGGAAACTAACATCTGTGAACATGCCATTTCTACCTTGTCTTCTTCACCCTGGAGTTGCAGGGCAAAGCAACAAAACTCTCTTGGCCCTAATACTGAAACGTCTCTTGTACTGTGAGTGTTTACCACTGAAATGTGGACAAAGCAGAATTACACCGGCTTCAACACAAAGAAATAGGGAGGAGAGAGAACAAGAGTATCCCTGTGAAGGGAGAGACTTTTACTGGAAATTAGGGAAATGTGCACTGAAATGGAAAGGCTACAGAGGACAAGATAAACTCCCTTGTTAAAAACATGACATCGCATTCAAGGTCTCCTTTTCCAAACATCCATTTTTGTCAGCAGAGAACACTGGGAAATTCTGCACCTCGCACTCCTGAAGTGCCTGATCCATACAGGTTTGAACAGCCTATATCCCACCATATAATGCAGGCACTGAGGGCTGGGGTTGGAGTTTCTGCTTGTCACTCATTTCCCCTTTCTGAATGACCTGCTTGACACACCAAGTGCCTGTTCATCCAGGAACATGCACTTGGGAGAATTGAGATATACACAATTCAAAGAATGATGGACATTTTGCAGACCAAAAGGGAAGTTCTTACCTCAAAGACTCCACAGTCTAGATCAGCAGTCAGACTCTACAATCAGACATCACAGACATACATAGATGTCTAACCAGTAGATAATGGTGGGAAATAGGGAACACAAGAGGTGACAAAGCCAGAGAAAATCAGCAATGAAATTTCTTTTCCCACTGTGCACTGCCTACAGACACTGCCTCCTGCTTACTGCTTATTCACTATTCTTTTCCTCTGCATTTTCCTTATTTCCTGATGTTATTGTCAAATATAGTGTGGAAATCACTACAGACTAGTTCAGATATATTTTGCTAGGATGTCAACTGGGACAAGACAAATGACAGATTTGCCACACAATTTACTGGTTTATTAGCTATCTAGAAACTTTCTATAATGCATACAGAACTAAGTATAGAAATTAACACATACACACTTATTTCCACATTCTTACATTCCAAAAATTTTATTTTTAAACCTAATCTATACAGTTTTGCTTGAAAATAGTCTCCTCTGTAAATATTATGAAAACAGTTATGAGAGAAAACTCATCCTCTGACTAACTTGCATCTTATGGGACTTCTTTGAATTTAATGATTCTTGTGAGTTGACAGAGTGATTTATATGGGTGTCCTTTTACGACTCTATATTATTTTATCAATACAGCCCAAAAAGGAAATGCAAAGTAACAATCTATCTAACTAGAATAATTTTCATTTAACTTGATTGCATCTACAGAAATCAAATTATTTTTAATGATTTATAGAATGTTTTCACCTCTACATTTGATCACACTCTGTTGTTTATACTGGCTGATTCAATTAGAATTACCTGAAATGGGTAATTTTGATATTACCCATAATGATATTAAATATATAACACATTGCACATCTCCCCAAAAGAGCAGTGTAAGAATCTCCTTATTTGCTTAACTCACAGTACTTTTTAAAAGAAAGTACTGCTAATGTGGCATTTTGGTGCAGAGGCACCACAAGCTGAACATGTTCACTGGTGTTCATGGAGTTTTTTTGCTTGTAACATACTGTTTTGCAGCTGAATAATACAGCCATAACAGACTTATTTTGGTAATCGGGGAACTGCTAGTCTGATAACAATTCACTATGATTGTGCCTGGTTTAGTAAGTTAAAAATACAGGCTTTACTAGAATTTGATTTCTTTTTAATCAGCAAAATAATTAACACAAACAGAATAAATTCTTCAAAATTAAAAGATCTTGTATAGCAACAAATGGATGTAGGGCTGTGCTGCTTTTAGAGGGGGTAGAGTTAATTTCCTTCACAGTGGCTGGTGTGGGAGAGTGTTTTAGATTTGTGCTGAGCAGAGGGCTGATAACACAGAGATGTTTTTGTTGTTGCTGAGCAGGGCTCACAGAGCCAGGGCCTTTTCTGCTTTAGTAGTGCCATGCTGGGGAGGGGCTGGGGGTGCTTGGGAAGCTGGGAGGGGACACAGCCAGGACAGGTGACCCCAAGTGACAAAGGACATTCCAGACCATCTGACATCATGTTCTGTGCAAAGTGGGGGAAAGGAGGAAGAGGGGGACATTTGCAGTGATGGCTTTTGTCTTCCCAAGTCGCCATTACACGTGGCGGATCCCTGCTCTGCTGGGGATGGCTGAACGCTGCCTGCCCATGGGAAGCTGTTGTGCTTTGCTTTGTGCTTTTTCCTGCTCAAGGGAATTCCTTGTTGTGCTTTGCTTATGGCTTTGGCTTTGCCTATTAAAATGTCTTTGTCTCAGTCCATTCTCTTACCCTTCTGATTCTCTCCCTGATCCAGCTGGTGGGGGAAAGAACAAGCAGCTGCCTGGGGCTTGGCTGCTGGCTGGGGTTACACCACACCAAAGGTATCTGCAGGTTCATTTAGGGGCTTCTGGGAACACAGTCTTGGAAAATTACCTAATTTGAAGTATTATCTTCAAATAGTACTACTAAGTCTAGAAGTATTTTTGCAACATTTTAGAATAAAGTATGACTCATGAATTGTAACCTTGCTAAGAGACAATTCACTGAAATAAAGGTGATAAGTGCAAAACACGTGAACAGCTATTCTATTATTAATTCAGAGTTTAAGGCTATGAAATTCACCTAAATAAATTTTTGCTAATTTCTCTATCAACAGGTCCATCTTTAAAAGTTTTAGATTTTAAGGTTCTCTAGAGATGTGAGTTCATGATCAACTTTAACATCACTCTAGTGACTGAAAATATTTTGAATTGTAGTAGCCATGTCACCTCCTTATAAAATTGTCTCTCCACTTACCTCCAATATGAATTAAAGATCTTAAATAAATTGAGGGATTCTATTAAAAATTATGATTGTTAATTCTGCATTCAACTTCTGACAAGAAGTACTTAGTTAGTCTCCTGTTAAATACTTAAAAGTAGAAAAAGCTATATAATTAAAGTTGAAAAAAGCTATATAATTAAAGCCTATTCTTCTTCCTAACTTCAGAGCAAGATTTTCTTAGTTTTTAAAGTATCTACCTTTCTCGCCATAGTTTAGATATAATATGGGAAAAAACCTGCTGTTTCTTTTCAAAGTGTGAATTGATAAAAATCTTTCTGCAACAGCAAGCAAAATTAATAAAGACCAAAAGAGGATGGGGAATTAAAGAAATTATTCAACATATTAAGAAAACAAAAGACTCCTCCAGATGATTATTTAAATTAGCTCATGAGATTAAGGGATATACACTAATTCCTACCTTTCCAGTAGCAGATATTTACTTACAATTCTAAGGTAACATTTATACAAGTGGATTCAATTATGATAAGTACTTCTATCAAAATACCTCAGTATGTGCTCCTTTCATATAAAACATTTTATTAAGCATGTGATGATAGACTGGACTGAAAAATAGGCTTGATGATTGTAATGAATCTTCATTGAGCAAATATAACCCATGGATCTATTTAAAATTAAAACCTATGTAAATACACCTACCTTAAAGAATTCTTTCTTTTCAACTTGTTCATTGCCATCTGCATCCAACATTTTAAAGGCAATCTGAAGTCCAGTCTGGGGTTCTGCAACAAATTGCAAAAGAACTTTATTGAAAATACCACACACTTACACTAGAACTCAAATACCAAATGTAAAATGAGCATTGACGCTGGTTCAGTTCTCTATTGTTACGTACACACACGGTATTTCCAGTAAACCATACACACCTCTTCCAGTACAAGCAAACGGTTTAAACACTTTTTTACTATCATTTCAAGGGATAATTAATGCAATGGCAAATTAAGAAATGCCAGCACTGCCTAAGTACAAGCCATGAATGTCCATCTGAACCCAACAAAAACACTGTATCTCTGACTGGCCAGGTCGTAAGATGTTTCCAAAAAATGTCTCTAAAATCCCACGTCACTTATGCAGTCTAGCTTTGCCTTTTTTATAAGAGCTCCTTTTCAGGTGAGAAGAGTGGAAAACTTCTGGCCGTTTTTGACAAAAACATGCTTTGTGTGACTCCCATCAAGATGATTTTTTTAGGAATTCTACACAATTTTACCCTGCATTTCCTTCCCCGAGTGGATGTTTATTTTCAACACAAAAATGTAATGAGTTCTGAATCTTGAGGATTCTATAAAAGCATGGCGTGTTTTGAGCTCCTCCCCACAATTTCCTGATCTTAATTTGCTTACAGGAGGTGGCCTTGAGCATTGGCAAGCCCACACAGGAGCAGCATGCCGCTGAATTGTAGCTACAGTTCACTGTGGTAGCAACCCCTTGTCCCAGTAATCTCTGGAGGAGGTGAATTAATGCCACAATCCAATCATGTCAGGCATGGACTTATTGTCTCTGGAATATACTGATGCTTCCAAGAACAATGCTGGACTCGTGAGGGCAGCAAAGTGGTATCTCTAAAAAACTCCAATGCCTTCAGAATTTGGCTTCTTGAAATATATTCTTCTAGCTGCATTCTGTAAAGTTTCAAATCTTGCTTTTTTTAAAGAGACTTTTTCTGCAAAGGGAACAAGTTAAAGAGATATCCCATTCCTTTCACGTCATGACAAGATGGTTAAAGAAAGTATTATTTTTATATTTTAGAAATAACTACATCTTCAGCAGTCAACTAATATTCTGTGTGAAGCAATCTTGTGATGCAGGGGTATTTTATAAATACCACTGCAATCTGCACAGCAGTGCTTCCCCCAGCAACTGGGTTGATTTAATAGTCAAAACTGGCATCCTTTCCATGGAAATGCCACATGCTAAATTTGTGTTACTAGTACAAAAGCAAGAAAAGGCTATCCAATAATATATTTAGAGAATAAAAGTAATTGATATATTTAATAGCAATTCATACCATCTGTGTTCCAATTTTCAGATAAGAGAGCTGTTAGTGAAAATATAGACCTAAAGCTGCTTATACTGTTTAGAGATGACATACTTATCTGATATGATGTAACCCCAAAGGTATGTGTTTGTAAAATAAGCATAGTTCAAAGACTACCACAGATATATTTGTATTTAATTAGAATCAGGCAAAATTCCAAAATCTGAACAGAAGTGCTTCATCCTGACTCTGAGTGCAGGTTAGACCTAGGTGCTTCCTCTCCTAATATTCCTGCATTGACCAAGCTGTCAACTTGTGTGACTGGGTAATTGAAACAAAGCTCTAAGTAAAGGTGACAACTTCAGTTCCTGGGCAGTCCTTACCAGGCAGGGCTCCATTAACTATTGGTAGAAATGAAATTTAATACAGCACTGGAGGAAAAAAGATAGTGAAAACACAAAGCACATAGAAAAGAGAAAAGATAAAACCTTTGTCTGTCACAAAATTACATTTTCCAGTTCAGTGTTTTTACAGACTCTGATTTTGTATGACAGGCAGCATGGTCTTGTCAGCAGCATGGAACCAGGAGTCTGATGACTCTTTTTCCATTTCCCTATTGCTCAGTTGGTGCCTTGGAAGTAATTTAAATATTGATGCCTGCTTTAAGAAATCTCACATTAAATCTCACTAGTGAGAGAGACAGGTTGTGTAACTCAGGGATGACTGGCAGGAGATACTTGTTATCTTTTTATCTTGCATTAAAAGGTGCCTATGTTTTTGCAGTTTAATACATTCCCATATAAATTCTGTGAAAAACAATGTTACTTCATTTTCTGGAGAAGTGGAACAACTTTCTCTGATACTGCTTCAATTTTCTAATTGTTTCAGCCAATAATTGAGCATGAATTCACTTTCAGCCACCATAAATTTCTAAAGAAATAGAATCTTTGGCACCTATTCCTGCAACTTTAAGGTACTCTTCTGAAGTAATAATTTGGCCGTTGTGGTTGTCCTTTTTTAATATAAATTCATATTTTTTGAGTTGCAATAAATATTTTAAAATTGGTATCCTACCTGGGCTAAACTCCTGTCTCTGATTTTAAAAGCCACCTGAACACATGGTATAACTCATTCTCAAGGAGTGTGTAGCACGGGACAGTCATCACTGCTGAAGCAGTGTATTTGTATGTTAAAGCTTAATGCATATCTATATATATATATATAATTTAATACTGTGTACTAGCTGAAGTTGCCAAAGAGATTATTCACCTTTCATGCTGTGCAACAGGAATTAATGCAGTTCTGCTGAGGAATGAGGTGAGCTGCAGAAGAGCCACCTGAACTGTGCAAAGGTGCATAATAGTGACAGGCTGGACATACTGTCTCCACTCTGTGGACACCAACATTACTTGTTCATACTACACCATGATAGGGTGGATTTCCAGAGCAAGGAAAATTTGTCAATTTATGTAAGGCCAAGCCATGGACCTTGCAGCCATGGAAGTGATGAGGGTCACAGGAGAGTGATGCCTCTACAGTTGGTCAGAAAAGAAGTGACTGCTTCCTTTTCTCCTTTCCCCATGCACTGATACAATAAATTTATTACGCCTGGCTTTGTCACTTGCTGAAAATGTTAGACTTATATAAGTCAGTCAACAAGACTGCATGTGGACTATTCTGTGGACTATTCCATGGATATGCATATGGACTTCACTACTGCTCTCGGGGTCTTGCCATGTAATGCTCATTGACACATCTCAAATCTTGATATTTTTAAGCATCACCTACACAGCAGAACAAAACAGGGGCTGGCAAGTATGGCACAGAGTAAGTGCCAGACAATCCCAGGTCACTTCCATGCACAAAATCAAAAAATGCCTGTTGCTTGTAGATAAAGCAAGTAAGAAACAAAAGTTGTTTTACAAAAAAGTGCCCAAGAGAAAAAGGAAGGAAGCAAAGGAGGGGGGCTGAAATACATGTACAATACTTGGAGGAAATAAAGCCAAAAGGAACAGAGGATAAAGAAAAGGGACTTTAAAGTCAGACAAAAAGACACTGAAGAATTCTGCTGTTTATGTATTGCATCCATTGCAAATCTGAACACAATAAAAACAGGCAATGACCTCTGAGACACTACAGCAGTTTTTCACACCCCTGCATGAGCTATATTGCAAATGCCTCATTGTCCAAAATGACTAAAACTACTATACAGAAGGAAAATTATTCATCTTCCCATCCAGTTCTTCTTCCCCTTATTATGTCCTTCTGAAATCAAAGTCTCTCCCCCTCTCAAAGGATTTCAAAAGACTTTTCTGATCCCATAGTGCAGGAAGTGCCATGATTTTTGAAGTATTGCTATGGGCCAGTGATGACAATGATGTCCATTTATATTAATGCATTGTCACCCTATATACAACAGGTTTTTTTGTTTTACTATAATGTAGAAATTTAGGAGCTAAAAAATATCAAAGAAAAATTCCTGGCAAACTGTTAGTAGCTGAGTACTTGTACCTATATATTTTAAATATATAATACTTACTCGTAAGAATTGTCAGCAAAAACAGATACTCTGCATAAGAAATCAACCCTGGAAAAAAAGTTTAAAAATTATTTGTGGAAAACCCCAAAAACTTACAGCAAAATTTGAGAGATTAAATCTTAAAAATATAAAAAATGTAGTTTGACATTTTATTAAATACCTGTATTAAAGTAAGCCAAGTTACTACTTAATAAAATTTTCACTTTTGTTTTTAGTACTCTGAAGTAAAATTCCCTAACCCCACACTCATCAATGTTCATGTCTAACCAAGAAAGTAAGGTTTATTTGGAATTAACAAAAGGCCTACACTAAATCTCTGGATTCTCACTGAAAACATTCAATGTTTATATAAAAGGCAAATAAATTAAATGTGCTTTGTCACATTTAGTACCTGGGAGGAGAACTACTCTAACATTACCCTGAAGGATCAAAGTCCTCCATCCTTTGGCAGGCTCGCAAAAGGCGGAGAATAGCTTCCCTCTAATTCTCAAGGGAACATGGCAACACACAAAGCTGCCAAGCTGCTAGATTGTGCTGATAGTACTGCTGGGCCCTGTGCCAAGAGGAGGCTTCTTATTTTTTTTTTTTTAAATAGGAACATGTCCTTTCTACAAGGTGAAAGTATTTTCCCCTCTTTTGAAGGAAAATTCCAGTGTTTTCTTTTGAAATACCGCCTTAAGTGAAAAGCCTGAACAAACACAAAGATGTGATAGCGTCAAAATAGAGTGTGCAAGCTAAAGATAGAGAGTGCAGAATGAGGGTGGCTAAACAAGAGAATCTGAACCATCTGCCCTGCAATAATGTTTGGGGAAAAAATGTAAAGGGCTTTTTTATAAATCACTTTTCAAAATAACTGAGCTACTTTTAACTTGTGAGCTAAACATTGTATAATGCTGAAGCTGCTTAAAATAATGAAGTTCAAACATGCCTATCTGTGCAAAGATAAACTATTTTTGTAATTTATATTTAGTTAATTGATAGATAAGGAACCCACTTAAGCTTCAGTGATAAACAATTAGCTTCTGATAAACTATTATGCAGAAGTAACAGCATTTGTATTTGACCTCAGATAGTGACTTAACACTTCTAAGTACCAGAGCTCAGAAATATTAAATTGCTAAATGCAAGAGTCTGAAAATGAGAACAAGTCTTGGCTAAAGGGAGGTCTAATTCTGATCCTGTTGCCAACACACTCTGGTTCTATATCTCAGCTTTCCTCTCCATCAAAACAGGACTATTTTTTACCCTATTATCCTACATGAATGGTGTAAATCAGCACAGTACTACAATCATACAATACATAGTGGAAATAAAAAAGATTTTGATCTCAAAGACATGGTCTTGCTTATAAGTTTTAGCATTTCTGTCATTGCAAGAATGCAAATTGCTATCTTAATTGCTGTAAAACTTGGGAGTTGTATTCTTAAATGAAGCATCTACGTTTTCTACAAGTTGAAATCAAATAAACAGAGAAAGCATTCCCGTCCCAATTTTTTTAGCTTATATGCCTAAAAGAAGATTAAAAAAGGAAAAAAGGATAGAAACAAATAGGTGGAGAAAAGATTCAAGCAAATAATGTGATAAGTTGTGATCAAGATTCCTAATTTTGCTTTGTGTGTGACACAGCAAAAGAATGTTTAAAGGAAGAATTTTAAGGAAGACAAGGAGGTAACTTCTCAGGTCTGTACAGAAAACACCTCCCAGTCACAGACTGCAGTGGTGTCAGCACAAAGACCCCAGACTGAAAATGCAACCACCAAGCAATGAAGGATGGCATTACTGGGCAGGGAGAAGTGGGACTCTGCCCCTCAGTCTTGAGATTTTCTGCACGGGAGAGTCTAAGGAAAACCTGGAAGCTGAAGACAAGTGATTTATGCTAGGTAAAACAGAACAAGGAGAGCCCAGTGTGGGGATGCAAAATAAGAGATGAGACACTCAAAGAAGTTGTGGGAAAAAAGGTGTTTACCAAAACTTTTCAAAGGATATTAACATGGTAGATTATGGTTGTAAAAGTCTGAGAAAAAATAAAGTTGTAATAATTGAGATACAAAATACAGAGCCCCTGGAGAGTTTTAGCTTTATAGCTAAACAGGGATCATTATACCTTATAAAATTTTGCAGAAAGAATCTGCAAAATTTTTACGGAGATGGCAAGATGTGAAGAAAAAATCAGTTTGAAGACGACACCCTGCTGATTGGCTCAGGGGAAAAGCATCTGAATTGAAGAGGCTGGAAAGTAAAGCTTTGCAAGAAATGGCAGGAGTTTTCATCAACTTACTGTAATCTAACTGAAAAGTTGCTATAGTGAAATTGGTAAAAATGTAAATATAATAAAAAGATGTAGAAATATTCTGGATTATTTTTTAAAACCTGACTTAATGCTCTAAAGAAAATTCATAGTCTGCCTGATATTTTCTGGAAGACTGATTGAACTGAAATAATTTATCATAAGATTTTTTTGATTTTTTTAATTTGTGGACTAATTTCCATTAAAAAACTTACTTTAATTTTATTGTCCTGCATGCAGTGAGTGGGCAACTTACCTCATTCATAAAGTAAATGAAATATTTTGGTAATTTTCTTTTTTATTCTACAGTAATCATTACAAAGGTACTCAAATGAAAAGATGTAAAGCAGCAAATTTTAAAAACCCAAAATAACCCACTGAAAATTAAATTCATATCCAAGCAAAATTTAAAAGAGAAAAGCTTCGCACACTGTTGAATGACTCAGCATACTTGCAGCCAAGAATGTGAAGTTTGCATTGGCAAAATACTGCCATTTTCTAAAGCTAAAGGAACCTTCCCTAACCCTCCCTAGAAACATCTGTCCTCAAACTTATTAACAAATGCTGACAGTACAATATCCTTATTGCTGAATAAATCATAAGTATACCTACAAAATATGACACAGATTTTAAAACTGCCCACTAGAAGGCAGAATTCCCTAGCACTACATTTTACAAACCAGACTGATGGCAGTTTTCTGTCTCCTTGACATTTAAATAACAATTTGAAGGTAGTTAAAATAACCTAAGCTAAACAGGGGTTGATTAATTGGACAGGGGTAGATTAATTATTCTGGTACTTGTAAAAGCATAAATATTTTTATTTTTAAACTGTGATAATAATGCATCTCAAAGCAAAAGCATTGAAGTCACTAAAGAGGCATCATGACCAAAAATTGTAAAAACTCTTGAGTGATGTGGGGACATGTGGATGACTACACTGAATATTTTCTCAGGTCTTTGAAGGACTGAGATTCAAACACACAGTGCTAAGCTAGGGCAGATCTTTGCCAGAATGCAGGAGACACCAACTCTGAGTGCATCACTGAGCCCACTTTGTGCCAAGCACTCAGCTGGGAGAGGTGCAATAAGAAGAGGCTGCATTGATTTGCTGTTTTCAGTTTCTCTTTGTGGATTCTTGGTTTTCCCAGGCAGCATGCTCTGGGGATTTGCAGTGTCCATCACTAGAAAAAGAAAAGCTCTAAAAAGCAGGTAAAGAGAGAGAATATCCAAAAATTCAAGACTGAGAATACTTCAAGCTAAATCCTAGGAAAGCATGCGATGACTGGAAAAGGCGGGGAATGACTTTACAAAATCCAGCCTCTCCTGGGATAGGAAAACATTGTAATTTGTTCAGAGATGTTTCAGGGCTTTTGCAGTATGCTTTCAGGGGCAGACTGACAAGCAAGGCACCCAGCTGGAGACCTTTGGAGGTCTGCACAAGGATGCAGAGGTCTGCACAAGAAATGAACGGCAGGCAAAGAGGCTGTGAGACTGAAGGGTAGGGGAAATGCTGCAGGCTGAGCCTGAGGGCTGCTCTCTTGGCACGAGCTTCCAGCCCTGTCTGAGGATCTGCTGTGCATGGAGAGAGCATGTCTCATGCTGGCAAAGGAACTGCAGCAGTGCAACAGTAGCTTTATTTTCCAGAAACATCCACAGGATAAGAGATTCAGGCTGAACTGTATGATACAGAAATTTTGTGAATAGGCGCTGTCGGTCTTTCTCATTAGTTTGGGAATTTTGGTCTTTTGTTACTGTGAAATGGTTAATTGCTCATCTATTTGGTTTTCTTGATCCTCTTGTTTGTTTTCTCTCTTCAATTAATTTATGTTAATGAGATGTTTATTTGGTGTTCTTTAATCCCTTGTTGTTACACTAACAATATGCCCACTCTTAGTTTTCTCTTTATGTAGTTCAATATAAAGTGGAAGTGCTGTGTGAAAAGAAAACAAAGCACATCAACACTGTGAAGGGTCACAGAGCTCCCAAAGAGGGAGAAATAAGCTCAACTGCTCTTGGAATCAGGGGTACCAACTTAATGTAACTAGGTACAAGTTCTATTTTTATTCGTAGTTTCCATGCATTTAAGTTATATAGAGGAACAGTCAGGTAATTAACAAAAAGTCTTAAAAGTCCATTTTTTGTTCAAGTCATCCCTTTAACCCTTTCCTCTTCCAGGGAGGCTTTTCAGTTTCTTTCATGTCTCCTCCTGCACCTAAGAAGGCTTTCAACTCCCAGCCTCTTTACTCTCTCTTGTATAACTGAGAGATTTGCCAAGGAGGCAGCTACTGGCTAGATGAGAAAGAAATAAAATCCACGAAAACCTCTTTAAAAATACATTCAACACATACCATATAATGAGATAAAAAACAAGATTTATTTTTCATTATCAAAAGTGCTCATTACCTTTATCACCAAGCTCTCTAAAAAAGGTTGGTCCTGGTTTAGCTTTGGCAACATACAGCAGTGCAGCATCTACCTCCTTTAAAGACACAAACAAGAAAATATAAAGCCAGTTTTGAAAGAGAGTTAATCACTTCAGTAACAGAAAGAATGCAAGTTCTTTTGAAGAAAGAAAGGAACATTTTGCTTACCTTTTTTGTCAGTTTCTTGGCTGAGGCTTTGCCTATAATAAAAAAAAATCGTCATCATTCAATAACAAACTGACTTTGAACTTTGATCAGGTTCTGTGGCATTTCTTCAGATTTTTATGGGAAAATACTAAGTAATATGAAACAGAATATTTCGCAACAGACAGTTTGTTTCTAATTCCCATAATGATCATGAAAGGACAAGATTTAAAAATAATATGAGCAGTCTGTTCAAATGTTATCTCAGCCTAGATTAAAGCACAGCCCACTTTCATATTGATGACCAACTTACTAGTATGACTTCGCATACTGTGAGCTACAAATGTCACACAGATTCCAAAGCAAGACTACACAGCAAGAAACAGCTGTAGTATTTACAGAGGGATTTCCACGCACACATGAGAGTTCTTGAAGTGAAGGCTGAGTATGTGAAAGCTAAGAAATACTCAAAAAAATTAAAATGTTGATGCTTCTATTGAGCAGAAGTAAATTGAACAATTCTGCTTTCTGAAAGAGCATCAGACAAAAATCATGCAAACTGCTAAGTGTTTCTTAGCAGGTTCAAGTGTACACACTCAAACAGGGGAGCCACAGGCAGTATAAGTTATGCTCCTGTGCAAATCACACGTTTGAGGAGCTGCAATGTATCTGTAGGTACGCATATAGCTGCAATGTATCAAGAGTGGAACATTCCAGCTGGTTCGGCAGGGATCACAGAAACTCTATGGTCAGGGACCAGCAGGAGCTGCGCCATGTCCCTTCTAGTCTATCTCTTCAGCACCTCTCATACAATTCTCCAAACCCTGCTGTCCTTCACTCTTACCTCTCTCAGCCCATCAGGCTCTTCCTTCATCACCATTTCCTCTGGATTCCAGCCAGCCATTCCCTCCTATCTACTCACACTGAGTAAGCACAAACTGAGCCACTTGGATGTGCTCTGTGGACTGGTGCCCCTGCGTGCAGCAGCCTGCTTTGCTCCACACTGTCTCCAAGGCTACTTTGTTGCTTCATAAGGAATTTTGCATCCAAAGGGTCACCAGTGCAGCACCACTATCTGGAAATGGGCATGATGGAGGCAGCCTGGTGGGCAGCTGTCAACAAACATCTACCAAGCATTTTCACAGGCCCATAATTTGGCCAGATGGAGGTGCTTTGTCAGTAAAATAGTGAATTTCCACAGCGCTGGCAAATGGCACTCCCAGCTGCAAGGGGTCTCCACTGGCAACTTTTGGCTTGGAATATCTCAACCAGCAAAAGCTCGTTTTTCAGCACAGGCAAACCAGTACCCTGGCCTCTGCTCCCTCAATTAGCAGTAACAGTTTTGTCGATAAATTCCTCTCCTCACATCCCCTCCCCCGAATCAGCCTAAGGCAGACACCTGGCACATAACATTTCAACACAAATGTTTAAGTTTGACAAAAGTTATAAGCAACTAAAATTAGGGTTTTAATACTGGAGTGTTGAGTGACCCCAGCAACAGGTGCTGGCAGTACCACCTGTTACTGTGGATGAATACATTTTTGTGCAATGCCTATACATACATTTACACCCATAGACACCCACATCTATAAAGCTCCATAGGTAGAGCTTACCTTTTAAGTAAAACAATGCATGAAATCCTCTACTTTGCTTCATTTGAGACAAAAGAAGTCAGACTAATAACATACTGGGAAAAGCAGCAACAATAGCTACATCCAGTAAGGCTGAGTCCTGAGCAGTGTGATGTAACACCACAGTTACATCTAACACTGCTGCAAAGCATTTTCGTGAATGGCTGTTAAGCAAATTAAGTGATTTAGATCTCAGCTTTGAAATGTCACTGCTTCTGTACAGCACATTTCAATGTGAAACTGAACTGAAACTTTTTTTGGCCATGTCAGACCCACCTAGAGAGCAGCCTTATGGAAAGGAATGAATTAGGCAGTAGGTCTGCAAAAAAGAGCATCAGAAAGAAAGGGAAAACCACCCTGCAATGTTTTTCACTCTACATGCTCCTTGTACTTGATGTCTGCACTAAAGCCAGCCATATACCCTTATCTGGTTAACAGCAGCCCCATTCCTTTGATTCTCCTGATGATCCCAAGAACATGGCATCTGGATCAGCACCTGCTACCACAGCAGTGTACTGCAGAGCAGCCTTTTGCCAGCATCCCGGAGGATGATGAAGAGAGACAAGCTGAACTTTGTGAGCTGGAACAGCAAAGGCATGGATACGTGATGCAAGGTAAGGAGAAAGCACTGGGAGCTACAGCTGAGACAATAGCCAGCCAAGTTTGTGAGGCTGTACACTTGCTTGAGTGTTTTTGTGTTTCTCTTCTTTGTGTTGCATTCAGCACAGCAACGCTGAAACTCTTCAGCTACACAGTTTTGGGGAACAACATATCCTCACTGAGAATTATCAGATCCTGATAAAAATTAGGGAAGGGAAGCCTGTTGTAGATGTACAGACTCTTCACCAGCCAGCATTTACAACTACAACTGCCTAGAGCTCACAGAAATGGCTGTGGCAGCATTCAACATCCGCCCTCCTGCATCCAGCCACAGCCACCCTCCAGAGGACATTTAAGATGCTGACATGTTGTCTGACCTATTTCAGAGGTGAAAAGACAGTAACAGCAATGACACAGAGACTCTCATGCTACCCTCACATGGGGGAAAGGACTGGTA
This sequence comes from Zonotrichia albicollis, assembly GCF_047830755.1. Lineage (NCBI taxonomy): Eukaryota > Metazoa > Chordata > Aves > Passeriformes > Passerellidae > Zonotrichia > Zonotrichia albicollis. Next base: position 57,798,412 of record NC_133820.1, read on the forward strand.
GAGTAAAAGAAGTCTTTGCTGAGTGGCAGAAGAGGGAGAGAAGAGTCACAAACACCCCAGGATGTGGTGAGAGGCAGCACCAGCTGGGTCAGAATTGGTCCTTGCAGCAACTGGACAAGAGGCAGCTGCTACGGTAAGACAGGAAAAAAGGCAGGAGGGAAAGGGACAGATTTCCTGAGAGAGAAACAAAGAGATTTCTACTTTTCAAAGCAGTAAACACAGTAAAATAATAAGTATGGACTCTTTTAATGGTGGTCTTCTCACATGGGCAGATGTCAGCAAGCATATGTACTGGAGGGTAGGAATCTTTTGGAAAAAACACCCTCACACTAGGGACAGTAGTGTTATCTTTCATACTGGGATTTGTGTAAGATATTAGAATACAATCTTACAATAATATAATAAATTAAACTGTAAAATGAGTTTCCTCCAATAATTATTTTAATGTTTTCTAAGAATTGCATCCAGTTATATTTCATTGGTACTGTCACCATATAAAATAATGTGTGAAGACTCAAATCTCTGTTTTCACCAGGAAACATACATCTTGAATGCTAATTTAGCTCTTGGTGCTTATTTTCTCAATTTATTTACTTCTTAACAGTGAGAACCCTTTAAATACCAAAAAGGAAAGCTCTATTAATATAAAATGTACAGCCCTCTGAGGAATCAGGTATTTTAAGACCTTGTCTAAAACAATTAAGAGAATGTTAACTCTGCTCTGCAGAAGATGCACTACAAAGGTTTGAACAATTTTCTTACCCAGCTTGTACACTGAAGAAAATAAGTGCCTCTTTCTTCCTATGAATTAAATATTGGTGCTGTGATTCCTCACACATGACTACAAATACATCAGGATCTTAGTTTCTCTCTGAGGACTACAGGCAATAAATGTAATTATTAGGGAATATTTAATCTAAAAAGTAAAAGATCTGCATGATTCAATTTTCTTTAGTTTTATTATTTTACTTTGATAGATTCTTACTAATTGGGAAATTAATGACATAGTACAAAACTTGTTTGTAGCAGTTAGAGTCTTACTTTGATATGAAAGAAAAGAAACTTGGAATTTTTATTGTTTTGAACTTGATTAAATGAGAACTTTTTTTTCCCTACAGACCTGCCACAACTATGCTGGAATGCTGGTTTAAAGGACAGTGAGTATTTTCAAGGGTCTCTACATACTTTACAGATGCAATCATCTAATTTTCACCACCTACAACATATCCATGAAAAAATGAGGTACAGAGGCTCTTTTCATGGACAAAAAGGCATTTTAACTTTTTCAGTTGTGTGAATACTGAGTCTGCTTATAAACACACAAGTTCTGTGCTGTTAGCCAAGAAAGTTACTTGACAACTGTAATTAAGAAAACACTGCCAAGAGCAGCTTCATCAGTCTTCATTTGCCCTCGGCAAACCTGGGTATTTTGTCACTTACATTTCTTACAACAGAAGTGTTTCCATCATTTTTGGGTTTTTTTCACTAAGATGTAGAACAGACCTGACATCAGTGTCAGGATTACTGTTAGGAAAGGGCTGAACTGAACAAGGCTGGACTTGCACACACAGTAACACTCTTTTACACCTGTAGAGTTAAGGACCGGCTTAGATCTGACAAAAGATGTTTAGATTCAAAGAATGAGCAAAATCATGAATATCAAAAACTATAACAACAATAATCAAAGGACAAAGTAAAAGTAGTTACTACTACTTGCAAGAAAACATGATTTTACATGTCTGCAACATTGCCTTATTTTTAAATATGGAAATTTAATTTAAATTTTGAATCAATCTTTTTCCGCAGCCTGAAATTCAAATGTGAACAGTATAAAATAGGTATCCTTTCCTAGAAGAACAAACTCCTGTCCTCTTCATCAGTAAAGTCACTAAGATGGTTTGACCCGAATCTCTTTTTAGCTCTATTTCAAACAGACAAAATTACAAAAATAAAAGAAAAATTGACCTTCCAGCTTTTTAATTTTGGATGGCATTCATTGCTATCTTTGCTGAATATTGACCTTGCAGGTTCAAGGTCATACTGAGGTGCTATAAAACCATTTGTTTTTTTATGAAAAATTAGGATGAGAATAGCATTAAGTATATTCACAATTGAAACTCTCATTCTCCAAAATGATGAGTGAAACAAACCTTTTAAATGCGATGGGTTTTCAGCATAGTCCTAATTTGAGGATCAGGGCATTTTAAAAACCACACCTACTGTATGCAGCTCATGCTGTGGCCTTTACAGCAGAGCCCACCCTGCAGCCTTGCCTGCCATGGGAACGAGGATTTGCATTTTTTCCTTTTAACTGGCTGCCAGCTTTCACGCAAGATGAACTCTGAGAATCCTGCACCAGAGAGCTGGGTTAGATAAGAGTTGTGTATGTTGATTTCCCTGGGGAGATGATGTTAAAATTTCTGTTTAAATTAGCCTGAAATAGAAGATCTTTGACATTCAATAGCTTGTATTTCATTCTCAGCTCTCTTAGATAATTTTAATGATACTGGACAAGTATGTTATATTAACAAAGTGTGCCTTTTTAACCTACCTTATTTTTGTTCTCATTCTTTAAAGCTTTTCTGTACATTTATAAAGTACTTACTGCTAATGAAATCAATAAAGGAGAAAAATTCAAGCTAGTAATTATTTCTTTATGGCCTCCTTTTGAAATACTGGTGATATTGGAGATAAATGAAAGATAGCAAAAAAAATTAGGCTTTTTGAGAGCATGACAAACCAAGTGGTCAGATTGCTATGCTAGCTCCTGGCAAACCAATATCTGAATAATAAATGAGCATGCAATTTAAATGAATTAAGAATCTACTTCAGCTAGAAAGCTTTTACTGAACTACTGCATTGCTCCATTGAAAGATAATTGATAAAAGTAATTTAAATCACATGAATTAGTAAATTGAACCACCTGAATTGAATTCAAGTATGCCCAGTGGAAAAGGCAATTTGCAGTAATAGAAGCTTCTGCTATGCTTTACAAAACAAGCTTTGCATCTGTCCTTCTTTACTTAAAGCAATTGTTCCTCTGAGGAAACAAGAAATACAGAGCGCTGGGATGGGGCCAGCACTGGCAAATCTCCATTTCAGAAGAGCACTTGCATCAGAGCAAGTCAATACCAGGAGGTTTCTCAGTGAGTCAGGCAGCCCGGGGTAAAAAGGGTGGGATGCTGATGCACGGAGGAAACATCAAAGGATGACACAGTCTTTTAGGAAACTGAAACAGACAAAAGAATTAAGATAAGCAAGTTTTCAAAACCTCTTAAAGAGACCATGGCACCAAGTCACCAGGAGTTCCAAAATAACCAAAGGCACCAGGATAAAAGCAGATGCTGTGGTGCCTACTACAGTGCTGGCAAACAGCTCAGTCCTCACTGGAACTGTAGCAGGAGTCTGTGGGAATGGCAAGGAGAGCAGGGGAACGTGTTCTCCTTAGATTTTATCCAGGGCAAATGACATACTCCCAGATCCACTCTCTTTCTAAGAACGTATCCAAGCTGCAGACAAGGAAAAGATGAGAATGTGTTCAAACTTCCAAGCTTACCACAAGACTTGTACTGCAAGGACATACAGGATACAGAAAGTCACCTCTCCCAAACAACTGGAGCAGTCTCACAGGCCTGTAAGGGCAGCTCTGCAAAGGGAGCACGGGAAGCAAGCTAAGACTTCATGTGAAACACACAAGCAGCAAGAAGCCAAGCAGAGAGCACAACTGCAGCTGAGCATTTCCCCAGCAGGAGAGGCTGCCAGTCCTCTGGGCAGGCAGAGCTCAGCACTGGGGGGAGCATCTGGAAAAAAAAAGTGTCATGTGAAATGCAAGTTCTCAAACTCCCAAATAAGCACCTCATGCTTGGTTCCTCTGGCTTCATTTAGATGTCTAAAAATTAGGTGCCTAAATCTGAGTTAGCGATCTCTGTGGTGCTTTGCTGTAACTATGATGGTGTGAGGACATACCCAGAAAAAGATTTATAATTAACTCTGAAATCTGCTGCTCCTATTTCAGATCTGAGGAAGAGCTCATATGCCCAAAAGCTTGTCTAATTTTTCCAACTTAGAGCAACTGGTCTAATAAAAGATATTATCTCTTTCTGCAAACTTCTCCTGACTAATGACCTTAGGCTGCCTTTACAGTCAAGGGAGAGAAACAGAGAAAGGACTATTTATTCCAGGTTGAGACAGGTGTCCAATGCAGGTCTTGCACTTACCAGTTTCCTTTTAATAAAGAAATGCTACAATTACTTCCTCTGACTGACATTCAGCTTTTATATATGTGAGTTGGCCAAGGGAGTGCTTCTGCATGCAACCAGATAACTCACACTGTGACTGCTTTCTGTATTTGTTACATCTGTAATCTGTTTTTTCCAACCTCCTATCTAGCAGCCTGATGTTAGCAGTGCTAAGGGCATGTATTCTGTTTTAATAAGAACTTAATCAGATGTTTAAAAGGACAAGGTTTACTACAGTTTAAGAGATGGAATGGCTGCACAATTGCAGCAATAAAGTCTTATAAAGGACAACTAAGATTATCTGGAAGGAGCTGTACCCATAATACATATTTCTGAGACCAGAAGGGTAGAGAACAATTTCTGCAACTTACAGAGAACACTATGCAGTTCAGACTTTTGGGATTGATGGCATTTCCAGACTCTGCACAAAACCATAGTCCTTCCCACAAAGAGCAGGCAAGTAGAACCACAATCCCCAAAAATTCCTGTTACAATGTTTAAGACTGTAGTCAGCGTTATCTAGCAAAGAGAAGAGTATAAGCTAGACTATGCCTTCAAGAAGACTCAATTAAGGAACTTTGATCCAACTCTGAAATAAAGAAGGTTTAATTTGTGAATCATCACTCTCCTTAAGTCATCATCTCCTATTGTTAACAACACCTAGATTTTAAATACTACAGTGTCAGAGCACATTCTAGATTAGGACACTAACGTCAGACGAAGATAAACTATCATGACAGCCTCCTAGCACTAGAGACCTAGTTCTGTTTCTCTCCTAGGGAGCATTGGAAGTCATGATCCCTGGCCTAAGGGTTCTGCAATCTACTTTATGGCTAGAGAAGATTATGATAGAAGAACAAATAAAGAGAGGTAAGGACAACAACAGTGAAACGACACAGTTAAAAATCTGACTGCATACACAACTTGATCAATTGCATCTTAATTATAAGCAGAAATTTGGATTCAGAATGAAAATGTGGGCAAATCATCCCAAAATGAAAATGAAGGAATAAAAGGTCAACATCCTAACAAAGCCAGAAACTGATTCTTATCTCACTATGCAAAACTTGATTTAAGCTTATGTGCTCAATATAAAGGCCCCATTACCACACTAGCAACTACTCCTTTTGTTTCATACAGCTACTTCCTTTACCATATGTATTCTGAAGATCTTCCCTGTCATGACAAACTGTTACTTTTCACATGCATCTTACGAAGTGCAAACCCCCCCCCTCCATAATCAGTTAAAGACTAAGCACAAAAATATTAAAGATTGCTTATTACAAATTGGGTTCTCTCACTGGAAAACATAACTGAGGTGCCACATGGAGAATTCATCCATTGTGTGAGAATGTACCATTAGGATAAAGCTACCTTACTTACCCTGGAATAAGAAAAAAGAGGACATGTCAGAGAGGACCATCTTTTCCACTTTTTTGCTCTGATGCAATTTATTCCCTAGGCACAAACAGCAAATAATTTCAAACTATGTCAAATTATATGAAGTAACTTTATGGTTTATTAGTCTTTGATATGTACTGAATACTCCAACATGAAAGAATTACAGATAACAATGCCAGAAATAACCACATGGGTCAACCACTTTGTCCTATTGCTCCCAATGGACTTTGGCTCATGCATTATCTCAGCTTAGGTGCACAAAAATACATGTTCACACATCTGAAAGATGGTATAAATACTAAAATTTGTTTGGAAAATGGCCTCAAGTTGCACAAGGGGAGGTTTAGACTGGAAACATTTTTTTACTGAAAGGGTTGTCAAGCATTGGAACAGGCTGGCCAGGGAAGTTGTGGAGGCACCATACCTGGAGGTACTTAAAAGACATGTGAATGTGTTCTTAGGGACATGGTTTAGTGGTGGACTACATAGGGTTAGGTTAATGGTTGGATCTGATGATTTTAAAAATCCTTTTAACGTTAATAACTCTATGATTCCATGATTTGGCTTCAAAACACAATGGAATCACTAAGGTTGGTAAAGACCTCTAGGATCATTGAGTCTGGCTGTTAATGCAGCATTGCCAGGTCTGCCAGTAAGCTGTGTCCCCAAGTGCCACATCCACAAGTCTTCCGGTCGCTTTCAGGGATGGTGATTTTATTGCTTTTCTGGGTTGCCTGTTCCAATGTCTGACCACCCACTGGCTGAAGAATTTTTCCCTAGAACCCAGCCTAAACCTTCCTTGGTGCAATTTGAGGCCTTTTCCTCTTGTCCTGTTACTTTTTACCTGGGAGAAAAGGCTGACTCCCACCTGGCTGCACCCTCCTGTCAGGCAGCTGCAGAGAGTGCTGAGGTCCCCCTGAGCCTCCTTTTCTCCAGGCTGAGCACCCCCAGCTCCCTCAGCTGCCCCTCACAGCACTCGTGCTCCAGACCCTTCCCCAGCTCGTTGCCCTTCCCTGGACACGCTCCAGCCCCTCAATGTCTCTCTGGCACTGAGGGGCCCAGAACTGAGCACAGGATTGGAGCTGTGGCCTCAGCAGTGCTGGGTACAGGGGGACGGTCACTGCCCTGCTCCTGCTGGCCACACCATTGCTGGCCCCAGCCAGGATGCCATCGGCCTTCTGGGCCACCTGGGCACACTCTGGATCATGTTCAGCTGCTGTTTGCCAGCACCCCCAGGTCCTTTTCCACCAGGCAGCTTCCCAGACAGCCTCCCATGAGCCTGCAGCACTGCCTAGGGCTGTTGTGACCCCAGTGCAGGACCCAACCTTGGCCTTGCTGAACATCATGCAATTGGCCCTGGGCCCTGTGGACCAGCCTGTCCAGATCCCTCTGCAGAGCCTTCCTGCCCTCTAGCAAATCAATATTCCCACCCAACTTGGTGTCATCAGCAAACTGACTGAGAGTGCACTTGATCCCCTCAGCCAGATTAACAATAAAGATATTAAACAGGGCTGGCCCGAATACTGATCCCTGGGGAACACCACGCTGTGCCCAGCCCCCAGCTGGATGTAACTCCATTCAGCCCCACTCTCTGGGCTTGGCCATCCAGACAGTTTTTACCCAGTGAACAGTGCACCCACCCAAGCCATGAGCAGCCAGCTTCTCCAGGAGAATGCTAAGGGAAACAGTGTCAGAGGCTTTTCCAAAGTCTAGGCAGACAACACCCATAGCCTTTCCCTCACCCACTGGGCAGGTCAAAAATTGGTGAAATGAATTCACCTCCTTTGTTTGTGAAATAGTTAGCTTCTTAAACTTATTCATCCAAATACAAACTTTAGGATATTGTAGATATTGCTTACTCCTAGTGGAACAGAAAGAAAAAAAATATCTAATTATTTACTAATGAAATAATTTTAAATTTTAAAAGTAAAACTAGAAATATTAAGTGAAAAAGTTTTATTTATTAATGGCATCAGCATGAAAAATGTGCTGGTTACTGAAATTGTCTTCAGATAAAGGACATTTATTATGCTTGTGTCCGAGCAGTAAATAGCTGACATATCAGTGCATCTAGGCAATTTAAATTACTGCAGTGGGTAAGCAACCAGGAGCATTGACATTTCACATAAATTGCATGGGTTCTCAAGAGTACTGTAAATATAAATAGTACTTAGGTCCAGTTTATGTAGAAGCTTTCTTTTTTTTACTGGTTTTCCTGTTTCACCCTATCACATATCAAAATTATTTACACCATCATTAATACTTCCTCTTTTGTTATGTTTTGTATTTTTTAAAAAAGATTTATTTTTACAACAGCAACATGCAGTAAAAGGTCTTAGAAATATTGCAAAAAATACTCAAAGGGATGACAGCTGATTAGAAAAGTATAATGGAATTTTCCTAGAAATATCAGTTTGGGAAACTGTCATTCATCATATTATAGCACTCCCTAGTCAGACCTTTAGAAGAAAAAAAAAACAGAGAGAAAGAGGTGGGTGATGTTTTTCTATACTGCTATTGCAAAATCTGGAACTCTCAACATCAGGATGTCTGATTCTATCGCTGCACTATTCTAATGATGGTGGTAATCATAATTCATTCTCCTAGTCCCTTGTCCTTCCATCAAATCTTAGAAATTAAGGTCTTCAGGGCTGCCTTACAACCCCCACAGAGCAAACACATCCTTTTGAACATCTTATTGTTCTTATTTCCTTCCCACTGGTAACACTCTAGGAAATTTATCTAGGCAGCACCTTTCTGGTGACTGTGAAAGATGGTCTCAGAAGTTTCTGAGAAGCTTGTGGGAAAACCCATGAAGTGGGGTTCCCCCACGTTTAAGGGAAATTCCCTCACTCACAGAATAGCTGAAGCTGGAAGGGAGCTCTGGAGGTTATTGCAGTAACTACAATGTCCTTATCTTCTCCCAATGACAAGAGGAAAAAGCTCAAAGCAAGGTCAGCCAGGATCTGTTGCCCAAGACCATGTTCAATTTGGTCTAGCATATGTCTGCAGACAGTTGTTTCTAGAAGGGTTATGAACAAAAGACATCTCTCTAATTTAATACAGTCACCTAACCAATCCTTCCAAAAAGAAAATATCCATTTATGTGCTTTTTGTAACACACACTAACATCAAAAACATGCAAGAGTTGGTTAGGTTTCATAGGCAGATTTTGGGTTTTGCCCCCTTGCTTATACTAAGGGCAACAACATTCTCATGCAGTGAAGGTTGTAGCCTGGCTTCCATTCTCACTCACAACGTACAATACAGTATTTTTGCCTTATTAGTTGAGGCATGAGAGTAGTAAGCACTGGATTTAACAGTGAATTGGGGCATTTTACTAAAAGGAAACAATTCTATATTGGTAATTTCATTAATGTGAAATGTGTGCTTAAGCTTAAGGCCCAGGACATTTAGTCTTACTGTCCAGAGCACAATAAACACCTAAAATTCAAACCCTTATTATGCTTCTCTTCCAGAACAAAAGCCCCATTCATGAAAATACAATTTACAGTGACTAGCTGTCCGAGGGCATTGCTTTTGAGTTCAGAGAACAATTACTTTGTAAATTATAACCAATACAGATTCTATTTAGGAATGAAAGGATTAAGTGAACACCCACTGGATGGTGTGCAATTACTGTATGGGGTGACTGTGCTAGTTACACCTCCTATTCACCTTTGCAGCAGACTTTTCTTGAAGAAACAACAAATACATTTGTATTAGAGGACAAAAAAAGGATTAAATAATTCTCTTAACTGAAAATTTGGAAAGGCTTTAGTAAATCAACTACCATCTGTGTAAATGTCAGTAAGAGGAATTTCTAAAAGATATGACAAATATAAGCAAAAGAAAGCACACAAGGTTGCTTTGGGTTCCACTTGCTACTAGTCAACAGTTTTACACCAAAAAGCTTGTCTTTTTGCAATTGATGATATTATCTGTTTGTCCTCCACCTTCCCAAATTCTGCTGACATCATCCATTGAAAGACAAGGGCTCATAAACACTCACCAAAGAAACACATCCATTTTGCAATTAGTTTCATTAAAAGGATGAACTGAATTATTGGATGCCTACTCTAGCAGAACTTAATGCATCCCTTTCTTTTTCAACAGAAGCTGAATAATTGCAACTAATCCCCATTAATGTTAGTGAATCAGCTTAAGGAAAGAGAAGGAAAAAAAAAGAAAATAATAAAACTGCTATTTTAAGGGAAGAGACTTTTGGCATAGGTGCAGTATTGTAGCACTTCAGATGTTTTAGATTCCTGGGGATGACAAGGATGATAATGATAAAGGGAATTGCTATTCAGAGCTGAATTAAGATAATACTGTCCTTGCAGAATTTCCAGAAGGAATCTTTTCCTTTATAAGGCTCTGAAGTGCAACCTTACATGAAAATTTTAGGAAGGCCATTTTAGTGCAGATGACATCCCAGTGATGACATTACTTTTTCCAACAGCCATTGTGGAAAGGTAAGGACATTCTAATAACCATGTTCAGGAATTTTCATATAGAAGACACTGTCTACTGCTTTGAGCATTTACTGATCCTGCACAGACCTACTTCACTATTTCCACAGCTCACCAGGTTCAAGCATTATTGCAATCTCTACTTTTTCTCTCCTTCTTTCTTCTCTTGTTTAATTGGAGTTCCTTTCAGTGGCTGACTTGCTCTCCTCCAGATGATGGTCCACATCATTCTCACCTTTATCTTTAAATTAGCCTGGAGTTTCTTTCCACTCTAAGATTAGCTCATTCTGTTATTAGCACACAGAAAATCTCCAAGCAAACCAGTAACAGCCCCTGCTGAGTCTGACTTGTTTATACACCATTAACATCTGCCACATAGCAATTAACAGATGTTTGGAAAGCTTTCCTACAGCAGGGGCTCCAAGGGTATGTAAATGATAACAGAATGCTCCTGGTTTTTAAGCTATGGAAAGTTTAACCTAATTTTGCCATGCAAAAAGCTCAGTGAAGAGATTCTGTTAGGTTTTTTAAGTTTCTCAGAACAGCAGAGTGAAGACAGTTACACAAAACTAATTTTATTGCCTTTATCCAGTAGACATCGTGGTAATGGAAAGAGGAGCAGGATCATGAAAAGTCTGAGAACTCCCCTGAGACTGGAAAGAGCTAAAGTTAAAGAGAAATCATAGAAGAGCTTAAAAACAGGTGTTAATAACACCTTATTACACTGGTCAAAACAGTTTGGTAAGTTTGCAACTCAGAAAAAAATTCATACTGCTAATAGTATGTTTAAAATGATTGACATGATGTTCATCAGCCTTCTATAGCAGTAGAAACAAAAAGTCTTGTGCATCAACTAGAGTACCTCCTCTACACTAAATAATGAACTTTGCAGACTGAATAAGAGAAGAAAAGATAAGCCACCACTTGACCCTTTGACTTCAAACTCCTCACCCAATAAAGAAAAAATCTTTCAGAAAGAAAAAAAGATCTAGACAAAGAAGATGACGAGTTTCTTTCAAAAAACAAGTTGTTATTTTCTAGAACTGTCTTATTTCCTCAGAAAAAAAAAATGTTTCTCTCCCTATATTCAAATAATCTGATGAAGCAAACCTCTGAAACACATTTGGCTTTTCTCTGGTTTTTATTTTACAGTCAGATTTTCTGAAGAATTCTGACCATATTAAGCACCAGAGGAAACATTGTAATAGGTCAAGACAGAAATAGAACAGAAATATTTATTCAGTACATGCAATTAAGAAGGCAAATCCAAATGCAGAAGTACACTTTACATCAGAATTCCCACTAATGTCTCATTTAACTTTCAGCAGCCTTCAGTATACTGGGCTTCTGTTTCTACCACTTCCAATTACCTTTGTGTTGTCTCTTTCCTCTGACAATACTAATTTCTCCTCCAAGAGCAATTCTGGACTAAAAAAAAGAACAATTTTTTCCTTTACCTGAGCAGAAGTCTACCTTACCTGGGGGCATCAAGCCCTTGACTGTGCATGACCTCCTAAGAGGCTGTTCTTTGCCAGACCTCTCTTTTACTGTTTTAATCACGATGCAATGATTATGCCAAAAATTTCCTCACCTAAGGATGCAGAAAATAATTTGCTCTACCCCAGTATCCTTAGCTTGGCAGACACATGGAGGTACAAATGAGGACCAGAGCACCTTTGGTGCTGGAAGCTGCTCTGCACGTAGTGACTGCGAGAGCAGCACAGGCTACATGCATTTCAGCATTTTGCTCAAGTGAGCATTGCTTTGAACCATTTTTCTCCTTAACTAAAGCTGCAGTCTGACATTCAGAAATTTCAGCAACAGCCTTAATTTAAGAAGTTCCTGACTTTCATCGTCAGACCACAGTGATTGATAGCAGATTGTGCTGTGAGCCAGGGAGTGATGCTGGCTTTACACAGATAAATCAGACTCAGAAAAGTGTGGAATAAAGATACTACATGAAGCTGTGCAATAGACAGCCTCACTGAGACAGAGAAGATAAAAATAAACTCAGGTTTGATAATCTAACAAGACCAGGGCTGAGTGGTAGCTTAATTATCCATAATGTATCACAGAGCTCAGTTTCAAAAGAAGAAAATTCACTATTTTAGGAAATGGGAAATGTGAGCATAAGAGCAAGAGGGTTTATACAGACAGTGACTACTTTTAGAGTAGGGATATCAGCAGAGTTTTTAAGCAATAGAGATATTGTGTCACTGTTTTCCAATATAAGCAGTGGTTAAAAATGATGTTAAATTGAAGATGAAAAAAAATGTATGAGGTCTATATTTTAAGTTTGTTTTATTTTAAACTGCTGAAATAGGAGCTGACTTACAGAAAATATATGATAAAAAACCCCATATATGATAAATAAATATCTTCCCATTTTGAAACACATAGCTATGAAATGTTAAAGACAAGTACTAAGCCATGAAGTATTCCACTAATAGAGGATGCAAATCCATAAAAATACATTATGAGATATTAGATGTTAACTTAGGTTAGCAGTGGCAATAAATATGGTTGCTCTTACAATGGTTTGACTAAGCAGATATCCTTCCTCCTCTTTACAGAAATAGTGGACACAAAGAATAGCAACTGTCCTCTTGAAATGAACATTTATTTTAGCTGCAAAGGAGAGAGATTGAAACAACAAATGAATCAAATTTTAAATGGGCTTTTTATAATTCTCACAGTTGGCACAAATGAAAAGCAAACAATGGACAGCTTTCTTCTAGTGAAAGTGTAGAGTAATTTATGTTGCCCAGTGTACTTTTAAAATGACCATACTGGTTTAAAAGACCCTCTCACTTTGTCAGCAGTACAGACTGCCTTTACCACCATACAGCTGGCAAAAAATGTTTCTCCTTAGCCAATTCAAGGAAAGACAGAGAAGTAGGTGAAACTTTTGAGCATCAGATTTTATAGTTTTCCCCAAGAAACTGATAGTGAAGCAGAAGGAAGCTCTCACATTCTAAGTCACCAACAAATCCACAGAAAAGAAATAAATACTATTGTCAGGGTATGAGTGACACACAAACACAAGTACACCTCTTCCCCAGAAGAAACAAAAATGGAAAAAAACCCCAACGTTTGGAGAGGAGCAGAAAAGGAGAAAAGTCCTCTGTGTACGGCAACTGGCAGTTTCCCTAGTGGGATACGTGACTGACTATGAGCTTGCCAACACCAATGCAGCAGCAAAATTTCACTGTCTCAGTAGTTCCAGAAGTATTGGCACAAAGGACATGCATTCAAGACTTGAAAAGAAGGCTGGCGCCTGGGAAAACGAGCTGCATCATTCTGAAGACTTCAAACATCAGTCCTGAAAGACAACTGGAATAAACTGAAAAACATCAAAAGGTAGCTGTCTTGGCCATGTCTTCTATTTAAATTCCATGCAAGGAGCCCATTTCAGAATTTTTATTAAGTCAAGTATGACTGCAGCTCTTGGTAAACAAAGTCGCTGGACACTGGCATTTTATGTATACTAATCAGCTGAAAAAAACAGCTAGAAAAACCAAGAATTGCCACGTAGGATGCATTTGTACCTATCAGCAATGCTGAACTACTTATTGTGTGGTAACAAGCAAGGCAGGATTTGTTAGAAAATGTATTTTTTTGTTAGCTGCGTCTGTAAAATCCTTTCAGGCTTTTCCAGGTCTGAGAGGAAAGATATTTAAAAAAAGATGCAGCCAGCAGAATGACCAGGTGCTTGCCAGCAGTACGGATATGGATGATGGTGTGAGGATCTGAGCTCTCTGAGGGACTGGACAACACTGGATAACTGATTTGAATATTAAGAATTGTCTCTTGTCTGCACTCTCCTCTGCAGTAACAAAGCTGGTGACCCAAGGGAGGCACTGCCATACAAGCAGGTGGCTCTAACAAGAGGAACCTGTGTGTTTTACACATGGAAAAACATCTTTGAACTCAGTATTTGCTTTTGTTTCACAGCAGATGAGGAAGGCTACTGAGCACAATCAGTGCTATAACCCACTGCAGGTGCAAGGCTGGGGAGTGAAAAACAGAGCATAACCTGGCCAGTTTCTCACTTAGGGAATCAGTGCCAGTGTTTTCCAAACAGGGAGCAATGGAACTTCTCAACAGTGCCCCTGGAGACGCCAGCTGTTTGGCAAGTAAGGACAGCTCCTCTCACCTACCGAAGCAGGCTGAACACCTTGCCTGCTGCTACTGCCTAGAAGCAAAGTGATTGATACTCTGTGGTTCTACCCTAGGCATTTTTAAAAAACTCATAACGTAACATTTTTTATGAGAACAAGCAGGAGAAAAATAATAGTCTGTATCAAGGTTAGTCAAAAAAGAATAAATCATATGACTAACTCAATAAAAATTCAGCATCGGCTAAGGAAAAGCACAGAACCATCACTACCAAAAGAGTTACAAACAACTGAAAATATGAGGCTAGAATGCATGCTAGATTTTGGCAGGAGTCTGATCTGCACTCCTGGCACCTGCCATCATCCGTCAGTGGTCTGCAGATCCTCATCAGTTCTTAAATAACTGAATGCAAGCCAAGGAATTTAAAAACCAGACTGTACTTCTTAGGTATAAACCAATACCTGTCTGTGTTGAGGACATATGTTGCAAGAAATTAAAATACACTTAAGAGTGAAAAAAATTCATTGAATCTGTTTTCACGCTACATCTGTTAAGACCTAATTGTCAGTTAAGCAGGATGTTTCAGAACTGATTACGTTCCACTGAATTATTTAAAAAAATACTGAAGTAATCTGTCAAAAAGTATTTGGAACCTGTGGGGAATGAATCCCAAAGATATTTTCTCTGGTATGTTGACAGTATGTTATAAAAGTAGTTGAAACAGTGTGTGGTGTTCTAAAGAAATAAAAAAAATCTTTAAAGATAGGAAAAATATTCAGAGACCAAGAATGATTGTATGAGCTCTTGAAATGTGCCCATATGTATAAAAAAAGTGACTTCTCTGTTAAGTATTTCAAATATCACATTAGTATGTCACAAAACTGGAATACTTGACTAAAGCAGAAACTGTTGCAAGACTTCTGAAATTCTAAGGCAGATGATGTTTATACAACAAGCAGACTCCTGTTATTAATAACCAGATCTTTCCATTACTTGCACTACAAGCATTCTGTACGAGCACAATATACTTTCATTCGTTTCAGGGAATCTGTTTTCCATTCAGATGCCATTAAATAACCAATAACTTTCACACTTTAAATAACCAAATCCTTCAAGATGTGCATTGAGACCACTTGCCTCTTGCTCACAACTCGGCTGAAGCCTGATCGCTTTTATTATTGCTACTATTTTTGTGCTGAGTTTTTATAAATTGCTTTCATTCATTGAAAAGCTGTAATTTATCTTCTCATTGAACTCTTTTTCTGAAAGGTAAATAGCTATTAATGTATTTTCAAATCATCTTGCCCAAGTTTTTACCTAATCAGTAAGCATTGCAGTCAATTGAGGTAAGAACTCTCAATCGAGATCTCTCTTCAGCCAGTCATCAATGCCACAAAGGGAAAAATAGGAATCAATCATAACAGAGATATGAGTTCAGTGCAACCTTACTGTTGTCTCACACAGACACACCTGCAAACATACAAATGTAATTAATACAATGCCAGTATAAATTTAAGGGACAAAACCATATTTTCCTATTTAACTGTACAAGGAATGTATCTCAGGTACCTTCAACATGGTTGAAGGTAGGAAAATAGAACTGAAGGGAAAAAAAAAGACGTATTTTCCCTCTGCAATGATGTTCCTTTTTAAGTGATTTTGCTCCATGGTTTCCTTTTTTCCTGCTCTCCCATCTGACCATGCACACTTCCTCGCTGCTGCAGCCACAGGGCTACAGCGCTGGAAGCCAGCACTCACCAAATGCCTCTGCTCTCAGCACTGCTCTCCTTCAGCTGTTTTCTAGACTCTCAATCAAATACACTTTTCTGAAATATGAGAGCAAACAAATAAGTTGGTACAGATGCCAATGGTTAATACACCAAAAAAGAAGCCTGGCCAGTAGAGCAGATTGGAATGCTGCAGGAGGGAACACTGCATTTCTCCTCAAGAATACCATCTTTGATTCTGTTGTTTAGTGCCTTCTGGTGCAACCATCATGAAAGTGGATAAGTGTTTATTTTGAGTTCACAACAAAACATATAGGCATAATAGACATAAGTACACATTATCAAGATCATAGGAATTTCTGCCATATTTCTAAACAAATAACTATTTATCATGAAATTAGTTTTTAGATAAACATACAGCCTATGTATATTAGTTATCAGAGTTAACATCTAATTGGTGAGGACAAAAGAAAAAGCAAAATACTCCCTTATTTAGTTTAATTAATTACCAACAACTGGCTGAGGCACAACATTAGATGTAAAACAATTTAGTATTTTATGCACAACACCTATTTTAATATTCTGCTTGGACACTTAAGGGAAAGTGAAAGTAAGTTACTTTGAAGACTTTGACTGGGTGGTGGTAGGATTTCCTAAAGCTTTTTGAGTGATGAAGAATCCACAATATGGAAGACATTTTCAGCAATCAATGTTTATCTTTGCTTTTTTGTTCAGTTCCTTAATAGGAAGAGTATTTTCCTTTACTCACAACTCCACTTTAAGCAATGAGTAAACAATGATGAATAAGAAGCTTTGGCTAGAAATGGCTGATTTTGTTTCATTTTCTAAAGTTCGGAAGAGATAAATCCAATGACCTTAAACCATCACGTTTTTTCTTTGCATTTATCTTCACTTTAGCTTCCATCTACCACTGGGCAAGGGGTCATTTTTGTCATGTATACTCAGCTTGCAGAGTTCTTTACTGTGTTTGGGGGATTTGAGCAACAATGACATATCTGTACTAAAAACCCACTAAATGCAGAGATAGAAAACAATTTTTTGTTAACACATTAGAAATTGGAGAAAATTGAATTCAGCTCCCAGCTGTTTCAATGGCTCCCCATACAACACTTCAATCCCTACTTCTCATATAAAGCTTCTCCATTTATACAAGCTTCAATCTTATTCTTTGACTCTGAACCCCAGATTTTAGATCTGACACTGATGCGTGACTCACATCAGTCTCACTAGCGATCGCCTATGAAATTCCGGTCAAAATGAAGACACTGAAGTACAGGCATGTGAACCCCTGCCAAAGGCAAAAAACTCAAGACAAAAATAAAAAGACTGACTCAGCTCATTCTGAAGTGCTCATCTACTGCCTGGTCCCTCCTGGCCCTCCTAACACCACTGACTGCACCAGCACTGACCTCAACTAAGGACAATGGAGAACTCAATGTTTTAGCTACCACAGCCTTGCACTGTGTCCTCACCTCAGATTCCCTCACAGCCATGACCACGCTGATGCTGTGACAGGAAGCCACACATCATATCAAGGCTGCAAACACAAAACAACTTTGCCCCAACTGTGTCCCCACAGAAAGCTTAATCAACTTAAACAACTTCTCCAAGGGAACTTACAACACACTTATCCTCACTGACAGACAGGACTCTGCCACGGAAATACTGCCTCTGGTACCCTGGTACTGTGGAACACAGGAAGATCTCTTTTACTGCAGCTGAATGAATGAAGATGCTACAACACATTAAATCTGGACTGAGCAGAGAAAGAAGGATCAAGATCTTTATTTAGCAAGTGTCAATTGTTATCAGACAAGGTAACCTGAAGGTTTGTCTTCTACCTGGAAGAGGAATAATCTTCTCCAGAAAAAAATGAACATAAGCACAGTTCAGATTCAATGCATTGCAACATCTTCATTTCCTGAAGGACTCTTACAGTCCTTTTCAAAGACTAATACATATTTTCTTGTATGTTCTGCAACAGCACATCAACGGTGGTATTTCCATGGAGCTCTAACATTAGTTGTCTAATCTGGAACATGAGTCTAATTATGCACAACTGTCTAAGATACAAATTTTACATGAAGGGTCTCTTGAAAATGCTCTGGCACTGCAGCGAAAATTCAGTGTAAATCAGTAGAATTTTATCCTTCCCATACCTGTGATGTTAAAAATGCCAGAATTTCTGATGCAACATAGCAAGTTTATATTATTTGTATTAGATATTACTAGACATTGTGAAGTATTTTTACATCACAGTAGGAACAGTAACAGGGAACACGTTTTCACTAAACTATCATTGCATCAGGTATGATGATTTACATGAACATCCCACAGACTACCCAGAAGAATTTGGCTGGTTTTGCAATGGTTTGCCACACATCCCTGAGGTAACAATTTTAACACAAGATTACACGGCATATAGCCATGAATCCAAAATCCCCAATGGTGCATTCAGAATGCACTGAACTAACTGGTAGAAAAAAATGCTGCCATATTAGTTTTGCACTGGCACAAATGCTGCGCCACATTACCACATCTCATTTACTGTTTGTCATTGTTTATAAAGAGGTGGCTGCTTCCTTTCATAAAATAACTAACAGTAATAGAACAAGGCACATGTTTACAGAGTAACTTGGTGTTAGAAGCACTGCCTCTAAAAGCAAGCAAATTTTTTTTGGACGGTGTCTTTATTCTTTTATAGAGCTGTTTGCTTTGTCAATATGCATAACAAAAAGTCTGTCAGGAGACTTTGCATTTGTTATCAGCTCATCCTCCTCACATGGCAATACTGCAAATATTTTTCTTCATTTTCACCCTCACAGTAAATAACTTTGAAGGTGTGATTTAATTAACAGGAATGCAAACATTTTACAACTTTTGTCTATTTTAAAGAAAATGAGTAATAAAGAAACCCATGCACCAGGAAATAAATGACCAGAGGTAGTGAGCTAAGGTCTACGAGGCAGAGTTCAAGATCACTTATGCTGGATGACAGTTGATATATTTGCAGTACAATTCATCCATTTTCTTATCTGGTAAAGTGTTCCACAATAAATTATAATTTATTGCATCTTTTGCAACCTTTTCAAAGGCCACACCTAAGGTTTTTGCTTCAGCAATAAATTCCACCCAACTGTGTACAGGAATTCACTTGATAATCTGCACATAGCTGAAATATTTTGGTATTTTTTAATGCTAGCACCGACAATTCTTCTGGTTTACACAACACCACATTTACTTTCTACTAAATTTGACTATGTTTAAAAACTAAAAGGAAATTTCAAAGTAATTCTCCAGTGACAACCACCCATGAGCAAAAAACCCTCGGGCTGGCTGGCCAGCCAATGTCTCCTATTCTCAATTCAGATGTGTTTCTCATCCCTCCTTTTGCCTGCCTTTTTCCCTTGTGGGAGTGTTTATTTCTGAACAGGGACAGATCAACCCCAGCAGTATTTAATGATGTACATACCTAAACTGCTCATGAGGCTGGCCATATGTTTCTGCATATTGTCTGTAAAAAGTACAGCAGAAACAAAACTTTAGAACGGCCCTAAGTCTTCCATATTACCATAAACAGCTTTCAATTTGGAAAACTCCAAGCAAATATTTATGAAGATGAATGGTTACTGCCAGGGTGCTTCAGATTTTGCTGGGAGGTTTCAGTTTTTTAACTTGTTAGCAATTAATCAAAAATTGCTTTAATGATTTGGTAGAGAATAACCAAATCATTAAAGCTTGAAGCTCAGCGTTGTAAGACTCACCATATGCATGCGGGATCACATGTTAAAATTGCATCTAAGTATGCAGTAAGTGAAGAGCTTTCTAGGGTAAGTGGTGTCATACCTTTCTCCTTTCTAAAGGCACTGTTCAGGGGGAAAGAGAATTACTTTATTATATAAGCAGAAAGCTTCCAAAATAACTGCTGCTTTGCTATTAAGTTCACTATCTTGACCTACTCTGAATACACCACGACAGACACTTGAGACAGGTCTGTTTATTTTCCTCATATGAAATTCTTTGAAACACAATGAATAAGACCACTTCCTTTAAAATACTTCAAGTGCCATATTTCTCTGCTATCAAAGTCTGTGTCTGTTTGCAGTCACATAAAAATGTAAAATTCCAAGCAAGAGAAATCAAGAGAATTGCTTACCACTGTGCTTATGCTACTGGCCAAAAAACCCATACCAAGGGCAGTTAAAAAAATATTTAGGAACATTAGATTCAAGCGTCAACATTTTTCTATCAAGCATCTATGATGACTACTGCAAGCCTGACCTCAATTTGAAATGCTAAATATGCATTTGAGCAAAGGTTTTTTTTTGTCATTATTTATTCACTTCTGTTTAATGCTATTTCCTACTCATATTAGCAAAGCAACTGAAATTAACTTGGCTGCATTACTAATAAATATCACCCCATACCACTTCATTAAAAATCTGCATGTGTACTATTATATTTGGAGTAACCAATTAATATGGATGAATGGCTAGAACTGAAAAACACTTATCTCTCTAACCTTGTCTTCAGACACAACTGTCTGAAAACCACACCTTAAAAACTAAAATTTTCTGTACATACTGTCTTTCAGGCTGGAAAACTCAAAATAAGTTCCCTTTCATGTTTTTAACTTAATGATTTAAGTTTTGAGGGGGAACGAAGTCTAACATCCATGCAATTAAAAGCAGCATTTTTAAAAATCTCCATGACTCTCAAGGTCATAAAGTTCTTCTAAGGATTTATATTCAGCTTTGTGTAATATTAGAAGGTTTGTGTCAGCAGTGAATTCATGTATCCTTATCACCTACAGATTTTTGGCAGATACTGGAAAACTTCTTTTATTACCAATAATTCTATCTAATAATAATTGTCCTATTTGACTACTTGCAGCTCTTTTAAACTGCTTTCTGCCCTACATTTTCGACAGGCTTCAATCAAAGTGCTTTCTGGTCTCTTTCTTTCTCCCTGCCTCTCAAACCCTCCTACAGGGCCCTGAATTCCCTTCAGGATTTCCAGTTCAATACTCCCAAGTCACTACAGCATTTGCTGGGGGGTGGGCAGAGCATCCCAGGCTTTGAATGGCTTTTGCTAAACAACATGTTCTCCTGGTCAGCATGTGCAGATTGCAGCAAACAACTACTAAAGCTGGGATTTCTCCCTCTTTCCCTCAGCAGGTGAACTAACAGAGTATTTGTCCTCTAAGTGACAATCCTCTCTGGAAACTGGAAAACTTAACTTTTCAAAAGAAAAAAAAATTTGGGAAAACTATAAAACCCAATTTTTTTTGAGGAAAAAAAGCATAAATCATTAAAAACATAATGGTATCATGGAAATAACAGAAGAAGATACAAAGATGAAAGAACCTTAAGGAATGGGAGAGAATTAATGAAACCAGAAAACCTGCAGAAAAGGACAACAACCTATGCACTTATTTGTGTGCTGTTCCTATCTTCTCCTCAGAAAGTACACTTTTAAAAGTTCTTCTTGAAAAGACACTTGTGATTTTGATTTGTTCTTAACTAGGTTATGTAAAAATCAAAGAAGATTTAAAACCAAAAATGTAGAACTGAACTCTGGGCTCTATTATTCTCATTTAACTCATTCTCATCACTGCCTCCTCTAAGAAAAAAGGTCACAGAATTGCTTGCTGGTGAAGTGGATAGAAGATAACAGGACCAGGAATGGTATGAACACTATTATAATACATTCATTCTATTTTCTGTATGCAGAAAATGCTTACATATGCATGTAAGCAATTGAGGAACTACATACTGATCAGTCATGTAAATTATGCAGAGATGTCATCAGCAAGTCAGCAGATTTCTAAATCATCAGCCTCACTTCACTTGTGTTAAGGGTAGCGGTGTCTGTGAGAATCCATATGGGCAACATTGAAAAATTGGCTTCTGCTGATTTATGTAACATAAAGGATCTTATCCCAGTGATTTGCAAATGACATCTCTGAGGGGACCAGCAAGATTCTTTTCCTTCACAAATACAATGACAAGAACACAACTTACGTTCAACTTGATCGAACATTACTGAGAACAAGAAATCTCTTGGTGTCATGTAATATTCTCCTTCATATTCCAACGATGCAAAATGCATGAAGCGGTGCTTTCGAAGACACAGCCTTTCATCCACGTCTGCATGAATGACATCTTCTTTCTGAAAAAGAAAAAAAGTCCACTGCATTTGTAGACCAAAGATGTAATTAGAAAAAAATCTTATACCCAATCTTGATCAACCTCAGTATTTTGTGGGTAGCCACAACAAAAAGCTACCAGCAATAAAAGCTTTTATGGCACAATCTTAAAGAATGACATGCTTACATGATAGTCAAAGTACTTTTTGGCTTCACTGAGAGCACATGAACCAAATTAATGGCTCAATGTCATCTAAGGCTGATCCTGCTTCCCACTCCCCTGCTCTCAGCCATGTCTTCCTGCACCTCCTTGTTTGCCAGCTCTGCCACTTGGGCTCTTGCTGAGCCAAATTCAGCTTGACAACTCAACAAAAACCTAAACCCACCAAACAGGAAATAGATTTCGCCAGGTTAGTGGCTGGCTCAGCAAAGGCTGAAATGTGCTGAGTATCCATGCAAATGAGCCATTCCTGAAGTTAAGTTTTGAACTGTGAAGCAACTCCTAAGATGGGAGAATAATGATGTTCTAGTTTAAATATGGGCCTGTCTTTCAGAGAAGTCAAAAAATGGGAAAAGCAATGAAAACACCAACAAAAGAGTCAGAGATCATACCACCAAAACCAAAGATTCAACTAGTCAAGCAAACAAAAAATCTCCAACTATACCTGCTCCTCCTCAATTAATATTGAGACACTCAGGATGAAAACCACGGGAGCTGACAATACTCTGATGAGTAGCACCAGCACTTACTGGCAGCAAAAGAGAACACAGACCCAGTGAAACAGAGGTATTTATACTTCAGGATTTCAGAGATGGTAAGTGACAAAAGGAAAATGAGAAACTCTAAGATTCAGAACACACACTGTGTGTATTTGAACATTAATCATAGAACAATTACTGTCACATATTGTATTATATATTATTGTATTTCCAAACAGAAGGCTTCAACTTGCCATTTAATCCCATGCCTTGCAGCTCTGTGTTAGCATTAAGGACTTGTTAAAGTATTTCACTGAATGACAGGCTACAAGCACCTGTTACAGTCAATCTGAGTTTTCCCTTGTAGCATGTTCGTTTGCCTCAAACCTCAGGTTTCAATGAAGGGTGGGATCCCTTCAACCAACAACAAGAAAAAACCAATACTCATAATTTAGATTTAAACCAGTCATATTCTGATATGTAAGGAAAATATGGGCTAACTCTAAGTATCTGAAGCCAAGACTTGCTTTGGTTTAGAGAGAACTGCTTTAAGCTTTTTACAGTATAGAGCTCTATCATGGCCTGCAATCCAAGTGCACTGTTGCTGTTCAGACCTGCATGTTCTGGAAAATACTGCTTAAAAACAAATCAAATGTAGCAACAAATGTAGCTTTATTCTTTTTAAAACTTTAGGGGACAAGTGACTCCATAATTGCTCAGTTAACAAGATGCAACAAATCTCAAATGAGTATTTCACGGTTGCTGGGTATTAACATGCTGCATTCTTATTAAAATCACATCCTTCTCACAGTAACAAAAGCAATTTTTCCCCAATGGCAAATTTTTAAAAAAAGTTCAAAATGGTTTCACAGTTGTGCTTTAACCAAAATTATGTAATGAAAAGCAATCTTTCTGCATAAATACCAAAAATAAAAAGTTTAGACAAGAAGCAAAAAGCAAATTCTAATGTTCAAACCAACTGGATTTTCAAGTTTCATAAGTCTTGCAGTATTTATCTGAATTCTGTCTAAAGCTAAATAAAAAAAAAATTGTTACTGATAAAATTTGTTACTGATAACAGAACACTGAATTTCAGAAGTCAACAATTCTAACTGAAATCCATAGGTACCAGTTTTGGTCACCACCATATAAGAAAGGTATTAAGCTGTTAAGAGAGTGTCCAAAGGAGGACAACAAAGATGGAGAAGGGCCTTGAGGAAAAGTCGTATGTGGAGTGGCTTAGGTCACTTGGTCTGTTCAGCCTGGAGAAGAGAAGACTGAGGGGAAATCTCATTGCAGTCTGCAGCATCATTGTGAGGGGAAGAGGAGGGGCAGGCACTGATCTCTTCACTTTCATGCCCAGTGACAAGGCCTGAAGGAATGGCCTGAAGCTGTGTCAGGGGAGGTTCAGGTTGGACATTAGGAAATGGTTCCTCACCCAGAGGGTGTCTGGGCACTGGAAGAGACTCCCCAGGGAATGGTCACAGCACCAGCCTGGCAGAGTTCCAGGAGCATTTGGGCCGTGTGCTCAGGCCCATGGTGTGACTCCTGGGGTGGTCCTGTGGAGTGCCAGGAGTTGGACTTGAAGATCCTCATGGATTCCTTCAAACTCAGCTTGTTCTGTGATTCTGTGTTCACATGTTCACATATTAACTCTGAGGGTGCCTTGTATTTGGAAAGGAACCTATTCCCATCAGAATTACAATAACGTGATTGTGGACTCATCAAACCCTTTTCTTTTTGTGAAACTGGCATTCCTGATTTGTAGAACAGCTGTGGCTAACTTCTTATGAACATCAGCTTCAAAACTAGCACAAATGAGAACGAAACAGGACAGAATAAATCAGCTGTGCCATCTCCTACTTTTTTTTCCCAAGCTTTTGCAAAATTCCTGACATACTGTCACTATTAAGGAAATTTGTCATCTGCAAAGACCACTCTTCAGGACATGAGCATGAGCTCAGCTAGAGCAGCTACCACCTCATTTAGAAGCTCATTCACTATTATTTTCTTCACCAATCTCTCCAAGTCTTCAATAAGCAGGGATGCCAGACCCCACCAAAGACAGCTGGTAAGGGATAGAAATACATGGGAAAAAGTAGGAAGCTCCCGTTTTTTGAAAAAAACCAAAAAACCAACTTATAAGCATAACTCCCATTTGTTCTTAGAAGAGATAAATGTTTGAATAACTATTCTTATCATTATTCCAAGTGCCTAACCAAAGATTAAATAAAAATTATGTTTTGAAGAAAAGGCTGATTCAATCACTTAAAATTAAGATTGATCTTCTTTTGAAGTACCAATCTAATGAGTGCAGAGGGAAGCGAGCTCTCTCTTCACAATTCAGTATCCTCCCCACTTCAATTAAATCCTGACTAATTTCTAAGTAGTTTTTCCTGAGTCATCCAATGAGTGCTTGAGATAAAAAAGATTTGACATTCCTGACATTTTAAAAAATACTGTGAAAGCTCATTTTGCTCATAAAAATGCATGTATTGGACAAAAAGCAGAGTTACCATAAAATGAGTTTCAAGTAAAGACAGGTATACTGTAAGAAATAATTATGTAAGAAATAATTATGTATTTAAGGCTGAACCTCAGATATTAAGGTATCTGTAATCTAACACCTAAGCAGTTTCCAACAGTGCAAGCTCAAGGCAAGCTGGATACAAAAATTTAAATTTCTGAGGCACAATGGGTGAGAAGAATCTATTACTACCACCACAAGATTCTTGCAAGCATAGTTTAAAATAACTCTGGGGTTGACTTGGGCTTATTTCTGCCTCTAACAGTGCCACACAGGAGAAATCCAACCACTAAGAGCTACATGGCTTTAACAGTAGGGCTTGGGCTGAAATTCCACGCTCAGCTTGTTCTGTGTGTGAGTCCAGCTGGACCTTCAAACACTGGGTATTCCCATGTGCTCCACAGCAGCCCCACAACCAAGAGAACTGAGAATGAAATTTTAGCTTTAACTTGGAATTTATATGCCTTTGTGGTTTTATGTCAAGCCTCCAGTGCCAATTTCAGAATGCGCATGATAAAGCGATGATAGCTGATGGTAAATTAGAATTGAATGACATGAAAAGGGCTCCAGGAGGATGCTGTGCAGGTGACATGGCAATGGATCAGCAGCTGACCAGCCACTGGCATCTACAAGCATTACCAAAGACTGTGGTTTCCTTCCCAGCTTCCTGCACAGAGAAATGCCTAAGGGCAACAACATCATTTCAAACAATTAATTTTCATGTTGACATAATTAATTTATTTATCAGTCAGTCTCCTAAACTTAAGATGCTATTAAAGAATTCATGGTGTTCACGGCATTCACTCTTTGGCTTGTGGTTTTGTGATTTTTTTTTGGTTTTTGTTTTTATTTTTATTTTTTATTTTTTAAAATAAATCAAATAACAATGAAAGGTTACATAAATAAAACTTTGATAACCCTTACCTGTGTTTTTAGTGACACTGCTGATCACTGTGATATGATTTTTGGTAACACTAATTCTGTATCTATTAAAAATCTAAGTCATTCTTAAGTACAAACTCAAATATATGCTGCTGATTATTCAAGAGAAAATATTTTAAAATATCATAGGCACTTATCTCTCCCTTCAATTTAAAATTATGCCTTCCCCTCTAATTAATTTCACTTTTTGTCCCTTTGCACAGCATTTGGTGTTTTAATGCACCTGTGCCTTTCAAGTTTTCTATCTTAATATTTTCTGCTTATAAGATAGAATACACTTTCCAGTTAATTTTTTCCAATATAATTTTTTTTCTTTACTCCTTTCCATACAATCTACTTATTTTGTCTCTTTGTATCCTTTCATTGTCTTTCTTTCTTCTATTACCTATATAGCTTCCTTTCTTT
Organism: Zonotrichia albicollis; assembly: GCF_047830755.1. Taxonomy (NCBI): domain Eukaryota; kingdom Metazoa; phylum Chordata; class Aves; order Passeriformes; family Passerellidae; genus Zonotrichia; species Zonotrichia albicollis. The sequence goes on from NC_133820.1 coordinate 57,825,111, forward strand.
TTCCTTCAGAAAAAATGACATTAAGATGCCATTTTTTCCCCCTCATCTGAAAAGAGGACCAATATCTTTTTTCTTCCTCTAATCTGAAAGAATTAACTTGTTACACTCATTTTACCTGCTACAAGAATAACTAAACCAATGTGTGCACGTAATTAAAATCGAGTTGGTGCCAGTCAGATCTCTGGGAGCCTCAGGTTTGGAGCCATTAATTCACACCAGATCTACAGAAGGATTTAGCAACTCTGTATCAAATTTCTGTAGGACCGATGAAAACGTTGCAGTTAACTAGTGCCATTATTGTATCTCAATTTCAACCCAATCCATTCTGCAATGACCAAAATAACAAAAAATGTAACTCGACCTCCAACTCTGCTGCACATGTTAACATACCCAGCACGCATGTTGAATGCACAGAGGAATAATGCTCAGAGCTGAATGCTTCAAAGTTTCATATGATGCAATAATTGACAGATGAAAAAGAGTTTTGACAAGAAATCCATTTGACAGAAATATGTGACTTACAGAAAGCTCAAAATCATAATATTTAAGAAAGCTTGTATAAGTATGTGCAAAAGTAGTTGGTACTTTTACAATAAAGGAAGTGAGCCATGTCTTGATCAAATGCACCAGTTACCAAAACCAACACCAAGTTAAAGAAGTAACATCAGAACCAAAATGTTCTGATGATGTGAATTGATCTGTCATGCTTTTTTAAACATTATGTTTTCTGAGCTTGCAAATCAAACTTAGCTTGGACACGAAGTAAACTTGTGGGGAGGGCACAGAGGGAAAGCACAGAACTCATACAGAGAATATACTTCTCTGGAAATCAATTCCAAATTCAACTGTTATGAGCACCCATACCAAATGGAGAATTAACTCAAACATGAGGATAATAGAAAAAACAGTCTCAGTTTATGAGGGTTTTTAATTTCAGCATTTAATTCTAGAATTTCTACCTTACCAGAGCTCATTTTTAAACATAAGCTTAAAACAAAGTAGGAAACTAGCACATTTCCCCTAACAGAATATAAGAAAGGCAGATAAGGTACCCAAGCTCTAACAAGCTGGGGAACCAGTTAATTAATTTAACAAACCATACATTTTCACCTCTACTTGCAAGTTATCACACCAGCCTCCTTACACATTCCCCTACTGAGGCTGACACACCTCTCACACACACTGGTGCAGAAGTACTAAATACATACAGAGTGGCAGGGGGACCACACTGATGCCTCAAAGACAACACATCCAGAAATGTGTCCATACAACTCTCTGGGAGAGCTCATTACATCGTATTTGACAGTCAGTAGACTTGGGTGAAAAATGTGTCACATCTTCTCACTGATCTTTCTCAGTCAATCACTTCACATTAAAGAGCAGTTAAAATGCGAAGACACAAATACATTTATCTTTAAAAGTAAGAGGAGTTAGGTATTTTTGAAAGAAAATGAGTGGATGCGTAAACAATACACACTGTGTACTGTTTGAAAGATACTATGTGTGGTGCTTTATTGTGTGCCTTTAAAATCATAATATCACAGAACAGACTGAGTGGGAAGGGACTTTATAATCATCTAGTTCCAATCCTCAGCCACGGGCAGAAACACCTCCCACCAGATCAGGTTGCTGTAAGCCTCATCCAGCCCACCCATGAACATTTCCAGGGAAGGAGCATCCACAGCTTCTCTGGACAACCTGTGCTGCCGCTTCACCACCCTCATAGCAAAGAATTGCCTCTAAATATCTAATCTAAATCTGCCCTCTCTCATCTTAGAACCATCACCCCTTGTCACATGCCCTTGTAAAAGTCCTCTCCAGCTGCTTCACAGGAGAAGTGCTCCAGCACTTCGATCATCTTTGTACCCCTCCATTGGAGTGACTCCAGCAGGTCCATGTCCTTCTTACGTTGGAGGCCCCAGAGATGGATGCAACTCTTCACATGGGGTCTCATGAGAATGAAGGGGCAGAAATCCTTGACCTGCTGATCAAGCTTGTTTTCAAATGCCATAATATCTTTATTTTTTCTCCTCCTTCTCAATTCAAATGATGTATGGAGTGTCTCTCCGCACACCTTCTCAGAAGGAGCTGGGAAAGCTTCTAAGCCATCTGATTTTGCTTACCCTGAGCTTGCAGATCTTTGGGATTTTCAAGCCGATAGGACTTTACCTCTTAAGTGCACTTTTGCTGCAGAAGGAAACCATATGCCCTTTCAAATAACTGCCTCCTTTGATTGGGTAACTCAGACAGAGGCTGCACTTCATCTGCTCTGAACTACATCAAGAGATAATCCATTTATTACATGAGATTCAGTTTTAACTGCACACCCTTGAGAATGGGACTATGTATGCCTGAGTCTGAGATGTGCAACTTCAAACTGTTGGAAGTTTTGCAGTCCAACTCTTCCCAGCTGCATGGTGCTATATATTTACCCGATGATTTACGCTTTAAAAGGTTTTTACTGTCATAGTGCTTGGTCCTGCAACTGCACAGACAGGGAAAAAAAGTTAACTGCTTTAATAGTAGGTGGTTGAAAGCTAGACAACTTTTGTTCTGAACATGACAAATTCTGGACTCAGTGCTCATATGGAAGAATTTAAAGGAGTAAATATTTAATGCTGGATGTAGAGACCTAGGTAGAAGAACCTAAGGGAAAGCATGTTTAAAACCTAGACCGGGAGAAGATAACAAAAAGAGAAGGCAACTTTCCAATAGGTAAACAAAACAGTACAGGTGAAACTCTGAGGATAAAGGAGCTAGATTTGACACAGCAGACAGTCAAGTTACACAGTAAAAAGCAAAGTGGTTACATTTTCAAGCGGTTTTTTTTTTTTGGTAATTAAACAAATGTACTGCATTAGCATGTAAAGGTTGTGAATATTTAAATATATCCACATTCATGTATGAATAAAAGGGACTAGAAACAAGATGGCTATTCTAATCTGTGTAATGGCTGAGCAAGAAGTGGTAAATTCAATGGAATGGGAACTAAGATAGTAGGAAGTTTAGAGATAATTCGAGATAAAAAAAGAACAGAAATACACCAGAATTTGTCTCACAAGCTTTTTAAAACTCCAGACTGCCTCTGTCAATGGTTACACACACTTTCAAGAGTTCTGTATGCCCTAGGTTTGCAACAATGTGACAAAAGTATTCCCTCAAAGTGCTCCACCACCAGGATATTTTACACACAATGTGCTTCCAGGGAAACACGGTGAAAGAAACTGCCTCTCTCTCATCAGAGAACACTGTCACTTGTGTGTTTTTGAAACACATTTCAGAATATCCATCTTGTTTAAGCACTACTCTTAACATGTTTGCACATCCAAAATGTTTTAAACAGTGGCTGATTGCACAGTGCCTCCAACAAGAGTAGAAGAGCCCTGGATTGCTGTATCACTCCCTAAAACACGTTGTGTGCCACTATAATCACGCAAATCCCTTTAATTTTTAACCTAGGTACTTTGTACTTGCTCTGCCAGGGAATTTTCATAATGACACTGAGACAGCATTACAAGAAATACACCCGGTGCTGCAGTTGCCAACCAGGCTACCACGGTGCTGATCAAAACCAACCCTGCAGCAGCAGAACCTATGGATTTGAAACCACTTCTCTACCAAAGACAAGCTCCCCCCAAGTGGAAATACCCTGTGACTTCATCTTCCTGGACTAAGAGCTATGTTTCTGTATAGAAGAGTAAACAGAACTCAAACCAAACCAAACAGAAGATGTACATAAGGCCTAAAAACACTTATATGACACTATCGAAGAATGAAAAAAAAATTAGAATCTTAAATATCCAACTATAATATATGCTATCTGCCATCAATTTCTGTAAATGAGTGCTCCTATTTAGCCAATCTGCAAAGACTTTAAAAGAAACTTGCAGCTATTATGAATTTATCCAAATTTCAGTGTTTCCCTTTTGGAAGGGTCTGAAAATTCAGTTTAAAAATGTCATGATTCTTGGAAGAAAGTTCTGCTGGCTCAACTGAGACAGAAGCCTTTAGTTTATTCTTGATGTAAAGCATGAGCTACAGGGTTGTGCTTTAAGGCTCTTGTTTTAATCCACACATGTATTTAACAGTGTTACAAGTCACTGTACATTATACCAGTAAGCAAGCCAGTGGTACACACTCTTAGGATGGCTTACCACAGAAAAACCACATAAAACTCAGTAAATACTGGTAAAGGAATTACAAGTTTTACAGTTTGTGGGGTTTTTTTAAAATAAAAAACAAGGAAAAAACACCCAGCCCCCCAATAAAATTAAAACACAACAGAAGAGGCCATTGTAACAACACAAGCATTTTTTATAAATATTCTGAAATTTAGGGAAAAAAAAATCACTGTCAAAAATGAAGAAGATCCCAAATAGCAGGCAATACTCAAAACATACAAGTCTTGAAGAAAAAATATCTAAGAATCCTAGATGTGGCAGACTGCTGGAAAGACAGGAAAATTGTGTTCAGAAAGTGTCAGAATCCCCTTCTGTGATAATGTGAACATTACAGAGCTAACCACATTACTCCTTCCCCCAGAAGCTTGAAAACTCTCTGGAAGTGTGTGAGGGGGAAGTTAAGTTTTCTAAGCTTTTCTCCAGCCCTTTTTAAAAAAATATTTCAAGACACACACAAATACAAGGGGACAAAACCCCAAAACGAAAGAAGGACAGATCTATACACTCCAGGTTCTTCTGCATAAAGAACCAAATTGAAAACAAAAGGAATCCCTACCTGAAAGTCACAATATACTTTTTACTCTTGAAGAATTCTATCAGATTTTACCCCCATTATTAGCCATGCTATACCAAGACATTTTCTCAGTTCTCAGAGAGGCTGGTACTTAAAAAGGTGCCGTAAGTGCAGGGGAGTTAACTGATTAGGTTGCCATAGAAAAGACTACCACCACCAAACCTCCTAAAGCATTCAACAGCAGCTGGGAAGTGTGAAATTCCTCAGTTTATTTCAGTGAACTAACACTGTTAGATAAAACTTCCAGAGTAGCAAATTAATCAGAGAATAACAACTTGTAAAGAAAAGAAAATAGAATATCTTTAAAGCTTTTCTTTCTGTCTTTTTTCCTCCTTTATTTATTAAACATTTAGTCACACAAGTGAAAAATGGTTAACAAGTTAAGCTCTTTAGAAGAGTGGTCAGAGCTATGCTCAGAGGATTTAGCAGGTCCCAGGAGGTACCAAAACAAATATCCATATGTCCTGTAAGATTAATACAACAATAACAACAAAGTCATTGCAACCACAAGAAATGTTTATACTGTAATTAAGTTGTAAAATTATATTTATTTCTCCATAAAGCTGCTGACTTCCCTTCTAAAAAAATGATTTGTTTTCTGTAGGAGTCACTGATCTCGTGACAATGTCATGTGCAAAACCTGAATGTCTTAAAATTCACTATATTTTCCAATGGCTTAGGCATATTTTTCATAGACTTGCTTATTTTTTTAAACTTTCTACCTATGCAGAATTTTTCTTCTACAGCATTTCCATTTGATACAGAAATTACATATGGAAAGTCTGGGTGAAAAGAGACAGCTAAAGCAATTCACTGCACCACTTTTTCAGAAAATCAGAAGCCACAGTGAAAGCTCTATCTAAAACTAGTAATAAAATAATAAAATAATTAATTTACTAATGAAATATTTTCACCAACATTAGTTTGTAAAAAATTCACAATAAATTCAAAATATTTGAAAAAATAACTCTGAAATTTAGAATTTCCCCCATTCAAAAGAACATATTTACTTTGATCTAAGCATACATAATTTAATCAAAGAATTTGTGTAATAGTTGAAGTTTTCAATAGATTGCAAAATGCATAACACACAAAACTGGCAAGGATAATCTTCAAAATTCTAGCACATTGCTGTGTAGATCAGAATATTTAAAATCAGCTTTTGACAGCACTCAATATAATATCCACAGAGAGCTCAACAGATGAGATATAGTTAAGGGCACCAGCAGAAGGTAACAGAAGTTTGAATTCATTAAATAAATTAAATTTACACACACACTGTATTTGCAAAGAGGTCTTACTACGTTTAAACTGGACATCAAGGAGATGATTGTTCAGAATACTAGATTTACATCAGAGAAATTCAAAAGGTCACTTTTCCATTTAGAATTATCAAGAGTTATCCTAAAAGTCAAATTCAGTATCAGACTCTGTGAATAGACTAACACTGACAAATATTTATTTTAATTGGAGCTATTAGAGAGTGTAAAACCAGTGTATTCCTGATAACAGCAGAGTTGTATTGACCCTTCATTTTTTACCAGTGTTTATAAATTCCATTCTCTAATTTTGTACTTTTCTTCTATAATGAAAGTTCAAGTATGTTTTTTCAATCCTCCCTTCAAAGTCCATCACTGCTGCACCCTCAGTGAGACTGCAAGGTCACAACCAGCACCAAAATTTTCTTCTCTGCAGCATCTGAATCCAGGAAAACCCTGTACCTAGTGGGTCATCCACTTCTCTGTGCTACATTCCTCTGTACCAGAGATAAAGTTGTGTTCAGTCATCCTGGCTGCACCTTAAACAGCTTTTGCAGAGGTTGTAGTACCATTTAAACAGGTCAGCAAGCATGTGCTGATTTTCTTTTTCAAGACCTCCGCATCAGTTAGCAGTGTTGCTTCATTTATCAAATCTTCCATACTCTTGGAAGCAGACTGTGCTATTAGCACAAACCTTACATTTCTTTGGGAGGTCCAAAACTATCTGATGTAATTCTCTCTTCTCCTCTTCAAAATTTTTATCTCAAACTTCTCTCGTGAAATAGCTTTGACTGTGACATCCTTCAAGAAGGATGACATTATGTAAAACCCAGACTGAGCCAAATAAATGCTTTGTTCAAACTCTTTTCTCTCGTCAAAAAATGACTTCTCAGACATCCTAAGACCTCAGCTATGTGCACATTTTTTCAAGAGAGACTGTCCATTTGTAAATGTTTACAACACTAACTAAAAGTAATGCATGTTAGTTTTCTCCTGCTCTGCTGGAGAAGGTTCACTAGCCACCAGAATAATTTAAGGTTTGAAAGCACAAATGGATGACTTGATTTCTAGCTGATACTAATCACCAAGCACAGACCACAGGTTCATTCTGGGGGCAACACTAAAGCCAGTGGAGAGATAAGCAAAAACCAGTTACAGGGTGGTTCTCACTGTGCTTAGGAAAAAAACTTGCTCATTTTGAAAGACAATGAAAGAGAAATGCATATTTTTTAGGTCTCCACTGCATCTAGGGCATGGGCTCTATCAAGCTCAAACTCTGCTTGCCATCATGTCCATTGAGACACGCAGCCTTTGGGAAGTGCCTGCAGTGAAAAACGGGGCCCCAGGGCACCCCTTAGTGCCAAGAGACATATTCATTTAAGGCAATTACACTGATACCCTGCTCCTAACTGCAGAAAAAGTGCTTTAGCATCCCTTTGCCCAAGGCTCCACAGCCTTGACTTGGCAGTCAATTTTGTGACCTGTTAGCAGATCTGCAGATTTCAAAAGCACTTCTATTCAGAAAAGCAAGTAAATGCACACATACACTGCTCATGTTCAGAACTGAACTCATGCACGTGTCTAGTCCTATCTTGAAAGTATTTGGAAAACATTTAAGGTAGAATTAGGCCACAAATGACCTCAGAAGACAGGAGGAATGACTGTGCAGGGTCAGGCCAAAGATCCACCTCATCCAACATGATTTCTCTTTCCTTATGGTGTGTGGCTGCAAGGTCAGAGCAACTCAGTGAGTCAGACATAGTACTAAAAATCCAATTGCAGTGTGTATGCATCAATTCAAGCATTGGTCAGAAACAAATGCTTAGGGAAGAATAAAAATATTCTCTCAGTATTAATTTATTTTGAGCTCAGGGACACCCTAAGCTGGATGTGGTTTCTTTCTATGTATTTAACAACTCTTGGCTATGTAAGTGCCCTTGGCATTTACCCAACATCTCCTTGAGTCCATGCAAACTTCTAGTGCTTTAATGACTTTTGGCATGGAGTTTCACACATCTATTGCCTATTCTGAATAACTGCACAATGCATAATAGACCCTGGGAATATTAAGGTCATGTCAAATTGTATGCTAGTTTTGTGACTGAAGCAAACTTAAATATAATTGATTATTTCTCTCTCTAGTATAGATGTTTAGCACACTTCAGTCTCACAGTAGAAGTGAAAAAAATATCCTAAGTACAGTTTCCATATCAGTTCATAAACTGCATTAAATAATAAGATGATATCACCACAATCTTTTTCATTAATGACTTTTCCAGGGATATAAAACTTTACTTCTAGGAGGAAACGCTATTCCTTTATTCACTAACCAGCCCTTCAAAAATTCTTTTACAAGCCACCTCTTAAGTCTTTTCTTATCCATTTTAATAAACATTACTTAATAGCTCTGCACACTGCCAAAATCCATTATCTTAAGCTGTAAATTGATAGCTGGAAAAAAATGCTTTAACTTCAGGCTGAATATATGCATTGTGCTTGCTATATATTTTGTTTTCTGCAAAACTGCAGCTGCACATTTCAAATTAAACTGTACATAGTTTTACTCAAAACTGATCTAGTTTCTCACACTTCACTGATCTCATCAATCCAGCTAGAACAGTTTTATTATTGCCAAACTGTTTTTAAGGTAACATCTGAAGCTCTTCAGATCTAGGTCTAACAATTATGCATGTCACTCTTTAGCTCTTGGAAACAATCTGAAATGATGTCATCAAAAGTAGGTCAAAAGCAATATGGTTGGAAATCAGATTCTGTTTAATTAGTAAAGATTAACATTTTATAATACATCTTTGGGATATATTTTTTTTCCAGAATTCTAGCACTAATTGGGAGGGGTGTTAATAACAGAATACATTTCTGGTGTCTAAACTGCAGAGATTCCACTGACTCCAGAAAGATTAGGTTCTTCAATGAGGTGACTTTGATGATGGAAACAAAAAGGGAAAGTAATAGATATGTCAAGAAGCTATGATCTATGAGGGAAAACTAAACAGAGATGCAGATATCAAGGCTGATACTCAATTTTGAAGTCCTTAAGTTCTGCTTCTGAATACTGTCAGGAGCCACCTAATGAGAAGCTATTTTCCAACTTGCACTAAATTGCCACTCAGAGTTCACGGCAGAAGTGGTACTGCCACTCACACTTGGTTTAATTTGCTGTCTACAAAGCTCTCAGGCTTCATAACTCCCTTGGGAGCTCCTCCACTGCCTTGGTAATGTATATATAATGTACATGGAATTTGGGTGCCTGCCTCAGAGGCAGTCTGTTGCAGCCTCATGACTATCTACCTAAAAAGTAAAATCATGACTGGTCTCTGTTGCATGCCTCCTCAGAGGTCCTGAGAGAGACATGGCCCCAGCACATTAAATACAAAGTCTACAGGAGGACTGTCCTCACTGTTGCAACTATGTGACAACAGAGAAGAGGCAGCCGGGACTAAGTCACTCCAAAATTTTCAAAGCAGGTATCAAAATGGAAATGGTTTCCTGGAGAAGTTAGCAATTTACACCAATATTGATAAATTGCTTTCTCAAACTTCAGTCCAGTGACCCACTGCATTTGGTTTAGATTCAAAGATGCAGACAGCTAATTTTCTCCACAGAACTGAAATCCACAGAGTTCTCTCTCATTTAATCACATGCTGTCTTACTGCTCCTTCAGCAGCTAGTCAGACATTACAGCTAAGCATCCCCCTCAGCCAAGCGCTGAATCCTGAAAAAGAGAGACTTTTATTATTTAAGATAATTTAATTGCTTTAGCAAATTTTTCATCTTAACTATAATTTTGTCACTTACACAAACTCTAAATGCCATGGAAGAACCAGGACTAACAAACCCGCAAATCTCTAAAACATTTCCAAACTTGCGGCAAACTCTGAATGTGCATCATTATCCTGACATGGCACTGCAGAAGCGCTAGATTGGCAGCCTTATATCCTAGTTGCAGGTCTCTGAAATTCAGAAAAGTGCTAGCAGAATGAACACATTATTATTCCTAATACACAACATGAAGAATCTGGGTGCTCCCCAATGTACTTTAAACTAGCCTTAGCAGACAAAAAAACATAATTCATGGGTAAAAACCATGTGCCCTCCTCACTACAAGTTGTAGTAAGTCTGAAAACTATGATCATTCAAGTTGCAAACCTTTAAGAGGGGTGGAAAGGGAAACAGCTTTATCTGCCTGCCTTCAAATTTAAAAACTTCAATCACAAATTTATCTCATTTGTCATTTCCTTTATTTCTTTTTATGAAGTCTGTAGAATTTACATATATTTTGTATTCCAACAGACTTTCTGAAATAATAATATATTTCAGATCCTTACCACTTTTTATATGCAGTTATATTTCCTCATTTTTAAGATTACTCTCAATTTTCAATCTTGGACAAAGAGAAGGATATATATATATATATATCTGTTTTCCTAGATCATCTTCCCTAATCTTTACATAACACATAAAATATTTATCTCTGTTACTGCTTTTTCACTCTTTCCCAGACATTATATTTCTTGTGTGGCACGCTGACCAGTACTCTACACAGTATTCCAGATGGAGCCTAACACTCCTGTAACCGTATCGCCTCTTATTTTGTATTTTATCCTTCTGATACAACCTAGTAACTTACTTTCTTGCAGCTGTGCATAAGCCCCATGGTTTCAATGATTTTTCCACAATAACCTTCAAATCCTTTTCCTAGTCAGTGTGCTGAATGATTGTTCCATTGCAGCACACACTGGGTTTCCTTTGGTTTCTTGCTTCCAGACTAATTATTTTACATTTTTCCACAGTGAACCACGTTTGCCAGCTGCTGGTCCAGTCACCTAAACAGTTCTAAATCCTTTTATATCTGATTGTATCGTTCCTAACTCACTGCTCTGAATTTTACTACAAAAAGGGTGGTGGGGAGGATAAATCTCTGCACACAAATAATACATTAGTTATATGAGGGCCATATGCATGTGATCAGTATAATTAATCATATGGTTTTGCAATCTATCAGGCAGCTTTGCCCACCTCACTTGCATTTTTCCAATAATCCATCTCTGCTGGGACTACTTGGATCACTCCACACTTCTGAGCAGCTTCATACAGCTGCTATAAAAAAACCCCTGCCACAAAACCCCCTTTTACTTTCCCAAATGTAATCCTGCCACTTCAAATCACACTTACCTGAAGTTCAATATTCAACCTTGAATAACGAGCAATATTCTGTCTAGGATCCGGGACAGGTTGATGGCTTCTTTCTGTGAGCCCTTGAAGATGGAGTTGGGAACCAGGTTCACCAAATATGCACAAACTCTACCTATCTAAGCATGCAGCCAACACATGTTTCCAGATTCTATTTGCAAGAAAACTACCAGAGAACTACCAGAGCTTCATGTAATAGCACTGTGTTTTGCAAGACAATTTTTAGTAATTTTTCAAATATTGTAATTTTTCTTTCTAATTATTGATGCAATATTAAAGGAGTCTCTGCTTGTCTCATGCCAACAGCAAATCAAGGACATAGACCACTCAGTGTGCATATGAGGAGAGGGTAGATAAATCATGTAAGGTGCCACCACTCATACAGCCTAGTCTTCATGCACAGAAGTTGCTCCTTCTTTAAAGGAAGTCCTAAACTGCCACTTCCTTGTGAATTTTTAAACTCTGAAAGCATGATGCAGTTTTCACTGCAAGAAGTATTTCCACTTCCAAGCTTGGGGAGTTACAACTCATAATTTAAATGACATCTACCTCAATGGGCAAGTTACTGAACTCATCTAGTAGCTGGAAGCCTCCAGCATCACTATATAATCATGCTTTTCCTTCATTGTAAAAGAATAAAGTTGAAGCATTTGCTCCTCTTCAGGCTATCAAATGAGAAAACATTTCAGGACTGGCTACTGTCTGTGCTGGCAGCTCATAGAATGCTTTAACAGAACTTGCAGGTTTCCATAATTTCTTCCACCCCATCCTTATTCTCTGCCTTTAATTTCTCTTTCATAAAACACTATCACTGTTGAGACTATCAAAGACACATTTTACAGAACCACAGATTGTATGTTTGTGATGCCATTCCTGTGGCATTACAAGAAAATTACTTGTCAAACCCAAAACCTGATGTAAACTTGGACTGATTTGCTGACAAAACCAGGGTGGGACATGAATTAGCTTTGAAGACTGCGTGCAGTGAAGAATCAGCTTTTGGCAACATGCTAGTTCTACCTACACTACAGAAATGCTGCAGAATAATCACCAACTCCCAAATTAAACGTGCTCTGCTTTTTATTTATAACATTTTGAAATTACAGGCTGTGCTTAAACAGACCAAAATAAAATGACTTTCAGGTTTTAGTTGAATTATTACTTCTAGCTTCTGCCAGAAATCCATCAAGGCTACAGAATCTTACTCTAATGCTTGTCAATTTGTCTGATATTTGATGAAGCAGTTTTCTGCTACATTTTTATTAATTTCAGGTAGATTTTGGTTAGTTGTTTTTTCAGGTTTTTTTTTTAACACAGGAAAACACGAACCAACACTTCAATGTTTTATTAGAAACCACTAAGTATAAGTTATCTTCAAACAGAATAAGTTAAACCAATGAACAGGGCTGTTCATTGACTCATTGACTTCCCCTTTACACTCTCTGTTTACAAACTGCAAAGACCATTTCCTATGGTAGGGGCACTGAAGTGTGTCATTTGTGCCACTTTTTAAAGTACTTAGGGTATTAAATAAAGTTCAAGAATTTCCCAAAAAGAGTTAAAAGCCATACTGAGGCAAAAGTCACACTAATGAAAGATAAATAAAAATTCATTTCTCAGAAGATGAAGCACAAGGAAAGGAGATGGAGTCACTAACTTCTGGCCACTGCAGCAAACTCCTACTTTCACTATCCAGAGAAAAAGATTTTTGATGTTTCTGAATTTTTATTTTTACGTATTTTTAAGGACATATACATGGTATATTTTCTAAAAGTCTAAATATATAAACACCGTATATTGACCACTATGGTTATTTTGGTTAAAATTAAATAGTAGATCATTCTTTCTTTTGTAAATCAAATGCTTGATCATAAATATAACCTATGTCTCTGACTAGAAGGCTGCCTTCATTTGCATTATTTGACACAATTATTCTGGAACCCAGTGTAAATACAATTCTACAATGACAATCAGATGTGACTCCAAGCAATGTGCTGGATGACTCAATGTTCCATTTTTGACTGCACTGCTAGAAGAGTGAGCATGACCCATCACACCACTGCAAAAACACACCTCAGCAGAACACACAGATGATGATTGTCCTTCCAAACACAGAGATGTCAGTGGACTAACACAACTGCAGCCTGCTATTGCTCCCAAAAGCACTGCACCCTGCAGGAGAATCCAGGCACACTGCAAGACACTGGGTTGTACCAGCCCACAGTCATTTTGTAGCTAGGAGAAAGGAGCTGTACAGACTTCAAGCTCCATGTATGACTGACTTAAGGGATTTTTTGTTGTTGTTGGGCAAGAGCACTCCAATGATACCTGCAAATGCAGTGACAATATTTTGCTATTATACCTATGTCAATATAAAAAAAAATGCACTTACAGGTTATTTGGTAAGGGAATTTGGAAGTGCTTTAAACAGGATGCTGTTGAAAGCAAGAAAACCTGCTTTGAAACACCTCACTTGCCAAAAGAGCAAGGTAGCTTCTACCAAGCCCCTAAAGTACATCCAACTTCATCAGACCACTGAAGCACATATTAGGATGTACCACAATCATTACTGTAAATAGTAAATTTTAACTTTTAGCTCATCTAAGACTATGACAATGCATCTTCAAATTTCAGAACCTGACAGAAAGCATGCCTTCCTCCAAGGTCCCAAGAGACAAAGCTAAGACTGATATGCTCATTGTCTTTAAATTTCTTTCTGTAGCCAGAGATTGGTGAAAACTGAACAGGAACTCCTTCTGCATCTAGCATAATACATTGCAAGCACATCTCTGTCTTAAAAACTTCCACACAGTACAGAAAACTTCACACAGAACCAAATGAGAACAGTTATAGTTGATCATGGAGGTGGTGAGGGAAGGGGGGAGAGGAGATATCTCCATATATCTCCATTCCACCTTCTGAAGCATTTTTAGCAGAAAGCGAAAAAGAAGAAAAATTAAACAGTGGATAGCAATAGAAAAATTAGAAACATTAACTAATAGGATTGGAAAGGACCTCTAAGACCTTTGCTTATCTTTTTCATGAGCTACTAGGTGCATCTGAAGAAAACACGGACAAGGGGGTGAGTTTACATGTGTTCAAAGCACAATTATCTTGTCTGATCAAGCCTAGGGCTCCGGGGACTTCATAACGAAAAATCATCGGAGTCATTATTGGACTTGCACTCTCCCTGGTTCCTTTGATCAGCAAGCACATACTTATCAGCCACACTTACATGCTCAGCATTCAGCACTTCATTTAAATGACTACAAGAAACCAACCATTCTTGGAGGTATATGCTTTCAGAAAATCTAGAAAAATGGAAGATAAGCACAGCACTGCTTATGTTTATATTTGGACACTTTCTTCACAGTCATACAAGACTCAAATTAATTGCACAAAGTTTCTGCATTACCTGTGGAAAAAATGCTGACTCTTCAGCTGAAAAGACAGAGATGGTGTTATACCACATCTTTTGCAATAAATTACTACAAAAAATGCAATAAACATTTCACCATTTGAAGACATTAACAAGGCATGACACGGTAGTTTTTAAACTTCATTTAAAAGAACCTTATCTGGAGGAATAAACAATACTTTACAAACTCTAACAGTACTGGAACTGGAAAATAAATCCCAGATAACCCTCACAAGAGGTGATGTAAGAAGCGACTAGGGTAAAGGAAACCTGCTGAGGAGGAAACAAAGATCAGCTACCAGAAGTGGCATCAGGACATTTTCAGAAAGAGATTGCTACAAGACTCTTGGCCTCAACACACAGCTTACAGCAATGCTAGGGAGTGAACAATAAGAACAATAACTCAGAACAATAAGCTGTATATTCTCAATTTGTTGGCATCAAGGTAGACCATTTAGGTGTTGAATTAATTTAACTACCATAATACTGAAGGGCCCAACCTTACACATGAAGACCATTTGAAGAGTGTTGCCAAAGCTTTTTTCACACTGGCAGCTACAACCCACCAACAGCCAGGGTAAGTACAGGTGTGTGAGCTTGTAGTTCTGAATTTGAAGCGTAGGATGCTGATGGGATGGAGTAATAAGCCCCTCCTGCAGATGTCCACAGAGCAGTGCAAAGACAGAGACGACTCCTAAATCCACTAGTACCTGTGCTTTCATTGACATGAATTTTGGGAACCCTTCGTGTAGTGAAGTATCTATCTTACAGGATGCTGGCAGGTTTAACATTTTCATGCAGCAAAAAGGAAAGCAAATATTTCTCATACATTGCAACAAAGAATTTCACTCTGTGATAGGAAAAGTAACAGCAGACTTGTTTGTGAGAGATACAACCTCAGGAATGAGTGCTGAGAATGTGAAAATCAATTTTTTTGAGTCTTACCACTAGTAGTTTGAGAACAGACACAAAATAAGTAAGACACTGAAGAGATCCTGCTACAATCCCAGTTATATACTACATTTATCAAAGAACAGTTACTTTATTAAATTGTTATGCAACCAAAGAAAAACCCATACATTTTATGCTAGCAAAGAGTTAAATCTTCAAGTACAATCTGACAATGCGGTAACAATGCAGGAAGTGTCAAATAAGCAAGCACAATCTGGAAGTAAATTTGAAGCTAATCCCTTCTCTGAGCATCTGTTAGCTAGAGGAGCTGAGATCCTGCCTCAAAAGGTGGTCCACTCCGGAATGCCAAGAAGATCAAAGTCCCTTTTGTCCCAATTACACCTGATGGCTATCATGATGCTATACCGTGTGCAAGCAAAACTTCAAAGCAGTCTTAAGGGCTTTTACTATTCCCCTCACACCCCCAAATACATTTAACAAAATTCATTGTGTTAGCTAGTTTTGATTACCTCTGGACTTCTCTGAGAATTCAAATGGAACAGCTTCATGTTACACCTTATCTGCACAAACCTTTACAATGCCCAGACTGCACTATGCTGGTTTTTTTCTCTATCCATCTCCCTGCTTAGGAACTATCCTGTCATCTGACTTCTTGAAGTAGGGTTTCCCTGCGATGCTTTCTAAAGCTCTACCACAACTTTCCTATTAGAGAAAGGGAGACCTTATCTGTGTAGTACTTTGAAATATCAGAATCCAACACAAGTTGCCATTTTTTTTAAACACAGTACATACAGCCAAAGTGCCTCATTGTTCCTTTTTAGTTGCAAACATTCAAGCTAAGAGAAAGTCAATAGTTATTTTCTGGATTGGCCAAGTGAACAAGGGGAAGCGTAAAGAGTCGAACTTCTACTTAATAGTTGATTTTATTTTTTTAACATGAAAACAAGAATGTATTCAATTTCATCACAATAATCTTCTAGGTATGTTCAAAACTGTGTTCAAACTGCAACAGGTGCTTTATTTACAAGTGGAAAATAGGTCGAGAGAGAAGAAATTTTAGGAGGGAGGAGATGAAATCCTGGAAAAATAGCAGGATGAAGAAAAAAGTGCATGCTAAACACAACAGCATAGAAAATCACTTAATCAGCACTAGAAAAACACATTGCATGGATTTTACAAATATAATTAGATGAACTTGGATGATACGACATCAGACTGAAATGATATTCAGTAAAACAATTTACTTATCTTCCATTTATCACAAAGTCATTTGGAAAATATTTTTTGAACATAGAAATGTTGTTTCTGTTGCTAAAAAGATTCATGATTTGTGGCTTCCTTGTGAAGCATTGCTCCATTCAACTTCAAGAGAAAGCTCAAGCTGACCCCAGGCAAGGTTGGTTCAGTGCTGTTTGTCCTGAATGATCTGAAATTTCCAGTAGTTCCAAGTGGCAAGTAATTTAGATTAATTATGGAAAAGCGGCTGTACCTTTTTTTTGAACTGCTATAAAAGCAGGAATGTACTGTCTTTGGATACTAAAACCAGACTCCTTTACTCAAGAGAAAAGAAAACAATGTTATAAACATCTACTATATTGAATATATAATATTTTATGTCTTATATGTTAAATATAATGAAAAATGAAAATCCATTATTTTCCAGATTAATTGAGCTTTCATTACTAGCAGTTATAAAAAAGTCAGCATGTTTTACCTTCTGAGGGCCCAGTTACCAACCACGAATTACCATCCAAATGACTGTATAGTTTGGCTAATTAAAATTTGAGCCATTTACCAAAACCCTTACCAAATCAGCATAATATTCTCCCTGAAGAATACAGGAAGCTAAACATGGGTGAAGAACATTACCTATTTTTCAAACACACTACAAAAGGAAAATTGATAGGCAGATGAAGGTCTACCTTGGAAAATTAAAAAAAAAAATTTATAAGTCAGACCTATGTGCCTGATAGACACCACTGTGCTCCAAGCAATTAATATCCTTTCCTCTCTTCCTGGCAAATAATTTTCTACCTGGGAATTGTTAGCACTGTTTTCACACACTACCATTACTTAAAAGAACAATGGGAACATTATGCTTTAGCAGGATAAAAACTTAACCAAACTACAAAACCTGGCAATTAATCCACTGTATATGTGATATATTCTTTGGTAAAGCAGAGAAAAATATTTTGCTGGGCATCAACAGTAAAGTGAATTTCCACACAGATCAATCACTTCACATCTTCAATACTGAAAGCTGGCTTTCTGAATGTCTGATAGAAGGTATTTAATTTAAATATTAAGTGTAAACTTAGCAGTGCATTATCTTGAAAAAGAGAATATGTCAACGTTAATGATACAGTACAATTCAAGAAATTTAAATTCTCTAAGAATTGGGACAAAATACACCTCACCACAGCAGAAGCTATTTTGTAATTTGACATTTCAGAACAGCAGGCTGTAAAAAGTGGATGGAAACTTTCTACAAACACAGCATGTCATTTAAAATGAACCAAAATGGGACACCGATTAAAGTCTACATGCAGAAGTAGATTTGTGATTTAGCTCATCTCAGCAGGAGTCATCTACAGACCAGAAGGCAATTGTGCAAGCCCACACAACTTGTTCTCAAAAGACAAATTTCGGGCAAAAGACACAGATCTGTCTTTACAACTCACTGAAATTGCTAATGGGATATTATTGCTTTCCTTATTTTCAGCAACCTAAAGCAACAGAGTTACTTGAGTTAAATGGTAAATTAGAAGCATAAAGATCCCTCAGCTAACAGTAATTTTTTAATACATCAAAGCACATTTTTAACCACAGACACTTCAATTCTGCACAGAGGGAATGAAGCTGCAGGTGACAGAACACCTACCCCCCTTTCCTCAAGGCACTCTTCTTCAGCACAGACATCAGCTAGAGAACAAACTGAAACCACAACATTTGTTTTTGGGACTATGAAGGTGTGCAAGACTTCTTTCTCTGGCTAAGACAAGGAGAACTGATTTCAATCTACAACATAAAATATCTAAAATGTATGGTAAAAAAGCCTTTTACTTATACTAACATTTATGTCTGTATCATGTTTTATTTTAAAATAAAATTGTGTCAGTGAAGTCCTTTTATCCTTCTGTTATTAAGAGTTAAAACTTTTGGGCTGGTGCCTTGCATACATTTCAAGCATGTTATGACTACCGTGCTATTTGACTACACAGGGATTATATGGGAATTATTTGAGGAAGTTTGATCTTTAAAGAAAAAGCACATACTCAATCACCTTTGTAGAACTGATTTTCAAGGTTCATGTGGATTTATTTTCTTTATACAATTTTCAACGTATTGATCATGAGTGATTCACAGTAATGATCTGGCAGAACTAACTTTAATAAATTTTAGATTCAAGCTTACAGTTACAATTACACTAGAAAATAGTCTTCTTTTTTTCTTTATGGTGGAAGAGCAAATGCAACACACTATTTAAAGTACTATTTATTGTGATTTTAGAGTATGTGGATGGTTTAGTTTCTGCTACCGGCTTGCAAAAATTAGTGGAAGGGAAATGAACACTATTTACTTATTTCACCTTTAAGATAATGTTCAGCTAATTGTCATCTGTAACCAAAAAAAAAGTAGACAATAGATTAAAAAAAAAGTGTGTTTACATTTGCCAATAACAAAGCTCTTCGAAAACAATGTCTTGTATACTCCAGCCCAATTTATAGGAATTGGATTATTGTAATTTTTTTTGCAGCCATTGGTCACTTACTCCCTCCATTGCACCAACATAGTGTAAGAATGATGGGATTACGTAAAAGGAACCCTTGGCCCCAGCTAGAGATTAGAGTAGTCAGGTCACACTCTTTCTATCCTGCCACCTTGAAAAATATTTCAAAGCCATTGTAAATCCATGCTAGGGTTTTAAATACAGAGAGTTTTCAAAAGCCATCTGCAAAAGAAACCATGTTAGAAATAAGACAGCTAGCCATTTTTAAAAATTCTGTGATTAATAATCTTTAGCCGCTCACAAAAAGTTTCAGATATACTCAACTCTATCAGCTATTTAGAAAATTATTTTAACAAAAAAATCAGTACTTAATCTAAAACTAAGCACAAATCCAATATGACAGATGAAAAAAAGTAAAATACCAGTAAACAGTGTTCACAAAATCATTAAAACATCAGTAAATAGTTATTGGCAGATGATAATACAGTGCTTTCACAAACTAACAGGCTTCAGCAAAACAGTTTAGGGAGGCAAACTCTTCTTTAAATGGAGAGGTTCAAACATTATGGTGAATATTTCAGGATGTGTTAAGAGTTGCTCACAAGGACCTTGCCAATACACAGCCAAGTGGTTGTAACCATCTCCTTCACAAATCCCTGAAGAGCACTGTAAATAAAATGCTCTGAGAGTCCATACAACACTGCCTGTCTTAGCTACCTTACTCATTTAGTTGATAGTACAAGTATTGCTAACAGTGACTTCATGAAATAACTTTGAGGGTTCATGACAAAACAAAGCTCAGTGAAGATCACTCCATTCAGAAATATTTTTGTGTCCTTGCTGTTCTCCTTGCTGCTTCTTGGACTGCTGCTGTGCACACAGACAGACATATGGCTGCTTCAGAAACATCAGTGATAAAGAGGCAGTTTCAAACTGAAACTGTCAAAACACAGTGTGTCAGCTTGATCCAGCAAATACATTTACTTGTAAAATGCAGCATGCTGCAAATAAGCATGACTTCTACTCCTGCCTTTGAGGGGAGTGTCTCTTCTGGGAGACCGAAAGTCATCTGCAGTCACTCTAGTTTTGACAAGTGAAGGCTACACCACAAAAGGGTGTCCAAAATAGCTCTTTTGCTGCGTACATAATACGCAATGGCTCACCACTGCCACAGGGTGTCACAAGTTTAATAAAGTTTAACAGAATTCAAAATGTTGCAAGGAAGGATGCAGGGAGCGTCCAATTACAGCTTAACAGAGGCTATTACTTTGGTTAACAGCATCAGCAGCTGGGAAATTTGTTATAAATTTTAATGATCAACAGCAGCTACAAGCAGGTCTGGGGGAAGTGAAATGACTACACTTCACAACAGCTATCCACTTGAACAGTTACTTCTAAATAAAATATCCTAAATGTCTTGCTCCTAACTCAACTTTTGTGGCTATTTAGTCTGGAAATTGTTACCATGAAAAATAATAGGAAATCCTTCTTCAGAGTAGCCACAATTTCTTACTTTCAGAGGTCAAAAGTAAACGAATAAGTCATGTATTCATTAAACTATTAATACTTTTGAAGCTATATACTTCTGCAAAGTGATCATAATTGGCTTTGATGCTGCTCCTTTCTTGGAACAGATACTTTTCATTTGGTAACATGGAAGCAAGAAAATATCAGGGGGAGGACTGTGGGAGGACAAGGAGGAGATGAAATGTGCTCAGATGAGTGAATTTTAACTTGGAAGAAAACACCCCACATACCCAGTTTGGGATTTTCAGATGTGCGTGTGTTGTGCACACAAACACAAACTCTACTCTGTGTGTACTGCATTTTATGTATGTTCATACACACAAACACACAGCAGGAACTTTCAATACATTTTATCACTTTAATATTTAAAGCAATAGTACAATTACTTATCAAATTATTATAGTTTTTCAAGTTTCTTGTGAGTGTGCTCCCAACTCCATGGCAACCCTTCACCCCATTTTCCCAAGCAATTCAGCAGGACTGTTGGTTTACATAGAGCTTCACCAACTAATCTAATGCTTGTGTGCAATCATAGCTCCCTAAATCTTAGAAAAGTAAATGTCAAAGAGGCTGCAAATGCATTTTAAATTCTTCTATTTTCAGTCATTAACTTATTTTGTACTTAGCTTTGTAAACATCGATGTTTGATGATGACATTTCAGTTGAGAAGTCTTGAGGGCAGTAGTTTATAGGAATACCACACACTTTGCCAGGATCCCATTTCTGCTTTTTAATATTGCAAAGGCAGCCTATTGCTACAGAATGTGAAAAGAACACAAGAACTTAAAGCCAAACACCTCTGACCCTGCATCTCCAACCTAACAGACTGGTTTTCACCAGACTCACAATACAGGGACTCGGTAGATCATGACAGATCAAAACATTTAAACACATGTAAAACTTGTTTAAGTCTCTTTCCATTTGACAAAACACTTAAGTCTGCTCAGCCCTACAGACACACTCATGCTCACTTTAACCAGCATTTAAGCAGACAGGGATTAAGCACAATTTGAAGATCTCTTTTTCAAAAAAGTTTTTTGGCATGCTTTCTTAGCTGAGTTGTTTCATCACATTTGAAAACAAAGTATAAAAATGATGTGCTGTATATGCATACAGCTTGGTCTCTCTCAATGACATAGCACATAAGAAATTCCTAGGCCATTTCTGCGTTTTTCCCATATTCTGAATTCCAAAGTTAGGTCAGGGAGCATGGCTTCCTGATTTGGCTTTCTGCTTTTTTATATTTGATCTTCAAAGTGGCTGTAAAACTTAAATTTTGTCTCACCTGCCTTATCCCATTTTCTGCTAGCTAATCTCTGCTAAATTTTTCTCTTCTGTAAACCAGGTGAAGCTAGTATAATTCAGAAAACTCAGATGAAGTCAGTGGTTTTATCCTGGTTATAGATCATGGAACATATTTAATTTTTATTGATGTATAAAAAAAATTACAAGCCTGGCTGATTTTGAAGTAGTGCTCTGAGACTACTAAGCACCAATCTTAGCTCCAACATACACATTTGGACAAGCAGCAATGTTTTCATTTTTGAATATATATACGCATAGGCACAGAAAACAGAAAACTAGTTCTAATATTCTTAAAAATTGAACACGTGGTAAACTGATCGAGGATTTTTAAATAAATACTGTAAGCCACTATCTGATTCAAGGAAACAGCTTTTACTTACATATTCTACAATTACATTAATGAATGACCATTCTGAATTATAAACCTGTTTCTCATTAATGTCTAAAATATGCAAGTAAGAATTTAAAGATTTTTCATAGCTGCAAGACACAGTTTTTTGTCACTCTATGACAGCTTTCTGCTGATGAGGCAGCTATTTTACTCTGTGAAGTTACAACTAAATGCTCTTCCTCTGGTGAAGTTTTGAACTGCACCAGTGATGTGATCATACTTGTGTCACTAAGCTTTTCCTATAAAATACATGATGGGAGGTTTTTTGCTTTTGGGTTTTTTTTGGTTGGTTTTTTTTTGTGTGGTTTTTTTTGTTGTTGTTGTTTTTGTTTGTTTGTTTGTTTGGGTTTTTGCTTGCTTTTTCTTGGGTTTTTTTTTGTAGTTTGAAACAGATTTAGGAAAAGTATTGCACATTCCTGGAACAAGAAAAACACTTGTTACCATGCAGTAAAATGCTTCTATCCTTCACTGTCCTAAGACTAAGAAAAGTAACATAATGAAAACCTCCCTGAATGCCCAGAAATGTACCAAAGCTATGTGTAACACAGATGGACTCCACATCTCTAATGTCAGAAATGCCAGATCACTGTCTTTTTGTTTTAGTTTTCCAGGGGGGTTGAAAAATCCTGACAGGAAAATGCTGTAATAAAAGATGTTTGCAGCATGGCCAGAAGAGAATAGATTCCCTCCCTCCTAACAAAAAATAATGTCTTCCTCCAAATCATAACCTTAATCCAAATACTGGACTGACAGCTTCCACAAAGAAGTAAGAATAGATATAAAATAATGAATTTTTAATCTCCCAAGGAAGCACAACACAACTGAAGAAAGCCAAAAATAGAAAGTCAGGCCATCAAGGTGGTGGTTGTTCACATTTACAGTGACCTTTCCCCAGATTCTCTAAAGACTATAAACTAATGGAACATTAGCAATTGTTGCAGTGTGATGCAGTATTATTCCAATAAGCAATGGCCTATTAGAAATATCCGAGTGAGAAAGATCTAGTGACTTGCAAAGACCAATGTAAACGTATCATTTAGGGAAATTTATTCTACTTCTTTCAGATTTACACTTCCTAGAAAGAGCTTATCTTCTATGTTTCTAATTTTTCCTCAACTTAAGGGCTGTAATTTTTCATGCCCTTTTTTGAAAAGCTTCTATAATTTGAACCACCTAAAGGCAGACATCAGAAGGCATATATAGGACCTTTTTTCCTTCCTTCACTGAGAACTGCCATTTTTCCATGATGAGAAGAATGCAATTACATTATTATTATTACTATTACTATTATTATTATTATTATTATTATTATTTTTTTTTTTTTTTTTTTTTTTTTTTCTCATCAGCATTATGGTATCTAAAACTTTTAATAATCAAGCTGATACAGGAATGCTCACAGAAAGGAAATAAACAGCACATGAGAAACAGTAATATGATCATAAGTTCTACTTCAAATCAGAAGAAAAGCTTTGGCGTTCACTTAAAGGGAAAGCATAATAAATCAAAAAGCCCTCTTACTCCATCAGTTCATCTAAACAAAATATGTGAAATTAAGAATGTGTATTAACTGTTCTTTTCACTTCAACATTTACTTCAAAATGGAACAACATCCATGAAACGGCACAAACAATGCAATAATTGTTTACATGACATTTGTAATAGAGCAAGCCCAGGTATTAAGTCTTTTATGACAGCAAAGATTTAATGAAGTTCCTTTAAAGAACTATTTTTAAAAATAAAATAAAAGTATAAATAAGAAAACCCTCACAAATAAATCACTGAAGAGATTTCAGCTTCTCACCCCAAAACACTCTTGCTGTTGAGTCAGACAGCACTTTACAGGGAAGATACAGAGCTTCCCTTTGAGGAAAAAAGGAAAGAATGCCAATAATTAGCCACCCAGGAGGCAACTGTTTCACAATATTTTTGTGACTGCATGGATTCCATTGTGATAGGATTTGTGAAGACTTACCAGCAGCCTTGGAATATAGCTTCTAATTCAACAATTCTGGCTTGCCATAAGTAACCCTCATTTGTTTGTCAGAAATCATCAAGGTTGTTATGTTTTGCTTGATGCTTTCAAAGGGCATAGAAAAGGTAGGATTTTATTTGTGGTACAGTCTGAGAATTTGAGTTAAAACCAGCAATTATATAACACTGTTCCCGCTTCCATTTAATGAGGCAAATTTGTTATTGTTTTAAAAAGCAGAATGGAATACTTACACCTGATTTAAAACTTGCAGATACAAGTAACTGAGTAAAATTAGAATTGCGAAAGCTGATTTTTAAAAGACCTAAATATGTAAGTCCAGATGTAAAAAAGTCATAAGAATTCGCCAGGATTCTATCCAAAGATGCTATCAAATGTAAATAAGAGAATTACAGAAGAGTTGAAATGACATAGATGAATATTGTGGTTTCTTTCTGGAACAATGAAAACATCTTCTCATAACCAAAACAAGTAAAAGATGCTCTGAAAAGACCATTATCAGTACATTTTTACAGTATCTAGAATCCCAGTCTGAAAACAAAACACTGACATCAAAGCATGAGAAAGCCAATTTAGAGCCTACTGGAAAAATCACAGAGCAATTTTCAGACCAAAGTTTATGCTTCTAGAACAGGACAGGATTTTAATTTAAACAAAGAAAACCTAACTCTTCTCTTAATGATCTCAACAGGAAAGGCAGAGACAGAGCAGGTGAGACAACCACACCAATCCGTCCATAATGAGTTAGGTGTTTCTCCATGGCATGCATATCACTGGGACAATGCACAACAGCCATGGGAAGTTTCCTGTCTTTTTTCTCAGCAGGTTCCAGCGTGAAAGTGCCAACAATAGATTGTACACATATTTAACTTTTTAAATTTTGCTGGATTATCTATTTAGTACTCTAACACTTCACCATATGAATGTTCTGAAATAAATCACATTGTGGTTTTGCACAATTTCATTTAAAATCTTTAATTGAATTTAAAAAATTTAAAACTGTGACACATTTTAGAAGAAAACTTCACATAACCCGAAATTCTCCACTGTATATTATAGTTAGTTTCAACTTATGCATTTATCTGCTCCAGAACAAGTATTTTTACTTTTTAAAAATCAGTACACCAAGAGAAACCAAACTATAGATCAACTGTAAAACTTCATACCTAGAACTTTAAGAGGATCAAATGAATCCTAATTCAAATCAACTTTTATTGCACTTTCTCTACTATTCATCTGCATCTGTAATGCAAATACACATGTATCATTACAGAAAATACAGTAAAAAGAAAAAGCACAAAGTTTGAATTAGTACACATTTAATTTTACTCATCAAATCCACAGCTATCTGAAGCAATAGAAATGGACTACTACTAACTCACAATTGGTAAGTAAGCCACATTTCAGCTCCTGCTAGTCCCTTAAGTACACACTTTCTGTTCTTGGGCTTAAAACAATTAAGGCTTCCCGAGCAAAGAATAATTTCATTGCTTCCACTGGTCCAAGGACTGCAGCAGTCTTCATCCAACTGATACGATGTTATAAATTGGTCTAATTTACAGCAATCACTATCTGTTGGAAGGAACTGATTTACTACAACTGTAGCCACTGCCCTAACCATACTCTCAAAGTACCAGTTAGAACAAAAGTCATTATTTGAAGAAAAAGTGCTTTAGAGAACACAAATATTCTGTCATTTCCAGATGAAAACATCCCCATCTCAAGTAAAGATGTTATTACACTTTAAACAAACACAGGGCTTTGACATCCATCAAATTAATGACTCAAAAAACCACACTAACAAAAAGAGGCAAAGAAATCCAGAACTAGTATAGGCTCCAAGAGAGAGAGCAAGTAGAAAGAAAATTTCTCCCATCTATAAATCTAACAGAACGGCAGTTAAATATTTGAAAAAAAGGTAATTTATTGCACTATTCTAGTTCTAATCTACATACACTTCTTCCAATTATTACAAAAAAAATTTTGTCAACACATCTAGATTAGTGTCACAATCATTAAAAATGAAAATCAAGTCTTTAAGCAAAGTGACAATTCTGCACACAGGAATTCCAATTCTTCCTTCACCTCAAGGCATCTTCCCAGTTATTAACAAGTAGCAGCACCTCAACAGAGTCAGAGTACAATGGAAATAATCAGTTTTAATAGAGAACATTAATATCATACCATATAAACCAGTTTAGGAAGAAACCATACAAAAATTTCATGGCTGTCAAACACTTCAGATTTACAGGCTAGCATTTATTCCAAACACCGGAAATCTTATTACAGTATACTTCTCAATTTCTACTCCACAATCTCTACTAAGAATTAACTATGCTTTAATTTGAAATGGCTCCACTCAAAGCCAAGAAAAAAGTTCTGGTTTACATACTGGAATTAAAAAGAAATCCCACAAGCTCATTCACCTCAGATTAAAGACTCAGAAAAAAGAATTTTCAGATTTTTTTCCTACAACATAGTGATTTCAGGGAATTGACAAGCAAATCAAATTCTCTACAGCAAGACTACTTGGAAGACCCCAATCAATTATTAACCATTCCTGCAAAGCACTCCTTGCTGGGTCTGAGCTGAAGAATTGCAGCAGTATGGTGTCTGGCTAGGAAGCCACACTCTGTGCGCTTCTGTCCTGCAAATCACATCATCTCGGCAAAAAGGTGGCAGCTGGCACAGCTGGAAGGGTCCTGGCTTTGCTCAGGGGGTCCAGGAACTTTGCCTCATATTCCCACCTCTGTTGGGTGGTGGGGGAGATGCTTCAGGCAAAAACTGAACCTGGCTTAGAATGTCAGAGAGAGTGAGAATCTCCATTCTCACAAATCTGGAGCACTGAGAGTCATGAAAGAAGTTTTGAATTAAATGGGCTAGCAAAAGAGGAAAGCAAATAAACATCAGAAACAGAAAGGGAAATACTGAGCTTAAACAAGGGTATAATTTTATGGCTACAGACTGTGGGTTTAAGAAAACATCAATTGTCATCTGGTTAGGAGTGAAAACTGCCAGTGGGACTGAAATGGTGATAATTTTCAGCAAGCACCAGCATTTCAAGAATGGCAGTGATTTTGAGCAGATATCTGGGTCCAAGAAGCAGATTAAAAAGTCTGTCCAGGAGAGCTGAACTCACAATGTTAGCTGGAGAAAAGACAATGCATTGAGCCATTGGGAGCATGGCTCTACCACTTGTGAGAGAAGAACAGGCCACATCTCTTTTCATTCCACTGCAGTTGGAAAATGCCATTTAAAAGCTACACATAAAATTCAAAGATGGATCTCAATGGTGTGGAAAGGAGGGAAACTAAAAATCTTTAAGTAACTGATCAGCATGAACCATACTTAGAGAACCCTCCCAGAGATCAGCATTTCCTCACTTCTGAGACTGTAAGAGAAATATTCATTCATGGGTCACTAATACGGTCACATTTACTTGAAAATAAAAACCAAGTAATGATCAGCACATATTCAAGAGACAGAGTGGTTTTACAGGTAAGGTAGAAAAATGTGCACCTTTGGCATGTATCGAACATACACAGTATGCAAGGTCTTCTAAACTTTTACTGAAGTTTTACGGCTGCAGCAATCCTGTGGTGCTGGGAAAAATTCATTTAAAACCTACAGGCATCTACTTTTATAACTACTAAATCACAGGACTGTTATTCAATTTCTATCATAAGTTCTGCTCTCATCACAGCCCACAGGGGTTTGAAATTCTACTGAATTGCACTTCTTGACAGAAAATATGAAGTTACTTCAGTAGCATCTTGTTTCTCTACTATGACTTTTCACTTAAATCTTCTGAAGATATTTTAAAGTATTGGCAGCATGGGCAGAACTTGAAACACTCTTTGAGGATTTGCACTTTTAAAATTTTATTTAAATAATATCCCATGTAGGCGTTCAGAAATTTTAGCCAACCTTTTTAGCTTACCAAAATGTGACCTCTGAAATGAAACACTTACATAACTGGTTTTATAACAATGAGATTATTCCTTTAATAGCAGAAGAAACTACAGACTTGCCAAATCGTTTTCCCCAATATAGCTATAGCAGTTCTAGAGGCAGGCATGACATCAGTAGGAAGAAGGGCATATAACAGGTCAGCAGTGACACCAGCGTGGGAGGAGGGAATCCCTCAGCCTTGAATTAGCACAGACCCCCAGAAAGAGAACTTGCAGCCCCTCCAGCCCAAACAGAAAGGAAATGTCTGAATCATCAGAGAGTCCTCCCACAAGGGAGTTTGTCCTTGAGGGCAGAAGTAATGAAAGACTTCATGAACTGGAAAGACAATAAAAAAAAAAAAGTGGTAGATTTCTGCACTGCAGGACAAGCAAATATGCCTTCAGAACTCAAAAGGATGCCCACAAGAGGCAGAGGGCCACCTCATGCCACCAGCAAACACTGCCATGGAACCACACTGCAGCATTTACAGAAATCATTTGAGAACTTCTGAATGTCAGACTCAACTTTCAAACTAAAAAGAAGATATGAAAAATGAAAGAAAAATATATATTTAGGTCAGGATAAACAGGAATCATGCTATTTTTTTTCATTTTGTTTCACACATCTTTATGTATAAGAGAATGACAAGCTTCATCAGGTGGCTTTGCAGTGCAGGAGCAGCCAATTCTTGCACTGCATTTCATGGACTCACAACATTAGACATGTAATGCAGCTCAGTGAAAGCTCTGCGAGAGTATTTCACCTGCCATCAAATCAGAGCTGTGAACTTCACATCAGAGATCAAAATTACACATCACTATCAAACTTTGCAGTAATTTCATAGACACGGAGAATGCAGCGGGTCTAAAAATACAGTAATTATTTCTAAACTGGAAAGTTTAAAACCTGATACTGGTACAGAAATATAGCCTTTAGTAAAATCTGTTGTTCTCTCCTTGAAACAAGACTTTTTCTGTTTCTTTGCAACACAGAAAGTCGAAAGAAGGATTTGTTATAAATTTTCACAGTACATGGCAGAAGAGATGATTGTAAAAGAGGCTTCAGCACTGAAAATTTGATGTCTCGTGTAGAGACACCATAAAACAAAGACAGGAATCAATTAAATTAAATTATTTAATTAACAGCAATTTGTTCTACAACAGTTTAAAATATGGATGAGACAACCAGCTGCTGAACAGAACAACTCATTAAATAATTTAACTGGATTAATTATTTTCTACTTTTGATGTCATTTACTTGTATGACACATAAGTCTGTGATTTATAGTCAAGGTAGAAATTAATTTTGTCATTTGCTTCCATTTTTTCTAAAATTATTACTTTATTTCTAGCTGGAAGCGTTTTATAAACACTCAGCTTATGATTATTTTCAAGTACTATGAAAGGCAAACTGGCTCCAGTGCTTCCAGAAGGGGATCAGTATGTACAGTGTGATCAAATACTTATTGAAAAAAAATCCCAGGGAGGTTTTAAGTGGGATGTGCCCATACTGCAATTCCAATACAGGGACAAGAAAACATAAGACAACCTCTCATTCATGCAGGACAAATAGTGCACCAAAAGCACAAATTATGCCTAATTACAGGGTATAACTCTGTCATCTTTCTTTTTATAACCTAGCCATTTACACACTTTGATTTTTACTTCCATTTGGGTTTATTAACATCAAAGCTTTGTCATCACTTATCTGTTTCTACAGACTTTTTTACCTGAGGCAATAAATAAAAACTTCTTTGCATTTCAGCTTTTTGGATGCAAGGAAGGTTTAGTCTACATTGTTCTTATGATGTTTCATGCTTATTAAACTTTTGTATGTTATAAAGTTTATTGCCCTTGGCATACCAATCCTAAATGTACTATAATTAAACTGACTCTCATTGCGCATAAATGCATTAGCACTAACCTATGATAAATTTTATTCTTACTCTTCTCATGTAATTATACTGTCTTGCATAAAAGTGTAACGGACAATTTAGTCTAATGCATTGTTTAGCTTTTTGTCAAACATAAAATGGCAATGAATTTTTAATTAGTATATATGGGTTTTCTTCTCTATAGAGATTACCCCACACAGATGACCATCCTTGAAGAAAAGGAGAAAGTAAAGATTTTCTAAAAGGCTATATGTTTTTGTATGTTTTTTGCAACAGAGCTGTTTAAAAAATTAAAAATAGTTTAGACAATCATGCTAAAGAGATACCTCTCAAATTAAAATCAGAGAAAGATGAGGACAGACGAAAGCTATGATTATACAAACATAAATATATTGTTTAAAACTCATCTGAAGAGAACAACTACTTGGATTCAAATTCCTGCTCAAGCATTAAAGGGATATTTCAAAACAAATGTCTCTTGAAGCAAATACATTATATTTGAATCAAGAGAAGACTTTATCACTTTCACTGTCCAATATGAATAAGATCTCTAATCCAGAGCAATCTTTTAATGTTATTTTTACTCCTCCCCTGTCTCCCCATTACAATGAAGAAAAGGTTTCCTCACTTTTCTTCTCAAAGGAGAATTCAAGTAGGGTGTAGTGTAAATGTAACTGCTGATGTTATCTCACTTCTACTTGTATACTTCTGTTCACGGCAGTCATTCAATCAGAAACTTCTTGAAAAATACAGGCTAAAGAAACAATATTCAAAAAAATATTCCACCTTACTCTCATAAGTAGGGAAATCTATAGCTTTGTATCTTTAACCAGCTCTTCAAAGCCTAGCAATGACAAAAATTCAAAGCCTTCTCATAAAATCTACTTAATTATTTTATTAATTGCAATTCCGAAAGATTTCCCTAACATCTCCTTTGAGTTCTTCTTGATAGTTTCAACAGCTGTTACTTATCAAAGGCTACTATCAACAAAAGCAACTATTTCTTTATTTCTTCTGCAACAGTCTTTTACTTATTAGAAAACCACACTCTTTTCTCCGCTGTTTCTCCTCCCACAGGCTAAACAAATGAAGCATCCTCTAAGGGATTCCTCCTATCTTCTGATCACCTGTGATGCCTCTGTTCAGCCTCAAAGCCGTTCAAGTTTGCTTTGCAACATCTATCCCCAAGAAGAAAACAGTGTTCAAGCAAAGATTTCAATAAAGGTTTAACTTTGCTTCTTTAATTGGCTGAACTTCTACCCGGACATCCCAGTGACAGGATTATCTCTTGATACAGTATAGTGCTATCAAATGAAAATTCCTATCAAATCCTTTTCTGAAGGACTTCTATGATTTATTCACGGCTGTCATGTCTTCTCATCTTCACTGGATCTCTCCTACTCATGTGCAGATTATTTTTCCAGTTTTGCAAGATCTTTCTGAAACACAGTCTTGTTCTCCAGTCTTTCTCGAGGTTTGTGTCATCTGAAGAGGGATTCCAGCTACCATTAAGTACATCACGTAAAAAAACCAAAAGGGAATCAGCCTCCAGGCAGGTCTGTGCAAAACTGCTCAATATACCTTTTCATTTTGAGAGCAATACATTGACAATAATCAACAGAAATACAAATCTAATAAATTTTGCACTTACTGTACACCAATTTCTCCTACATCACATATTTGTGCATTAGTTATAAAAATGTTACAAAAGACAGATTTATGTCATTAAACTTATGGATTTAAATTAAGTAAAAATATATGATAAAAATAGAAACAAAGCTACTGTTTTGTTTCTATGGACAAGTTCAACTGTTTGATCACACGGAGAGATTAAACTAATTTAACATTATTTATTCTTTGTAAGCCCATGCTAGGAATTGTTCATCTCTTCATTATCTTGCGCATAAATAAAAACTGTTTAACAGATTTTATTTTTTAGAACATCAGTATTAGGATAGCTGAACCCTCCCCCCTCGACTCCTCTCCCTGCTTTGACAACTGGTACATTTATCCTTCCCAGTCCTCCAGTATTTAATCCACCCTGCACCATATTTCAGAGATAAGGCTGCTATGAGATAGCTTAGGAGGTGATCTGTTAATGCAAATAGCAAATGTGTGCAGCACTGTCCCCAGATGAGTTAGAGGATAGTTTTACCCTCCCTTCTCATATTTCCTATATAGGCACCAACTGGAAAAAAAAATCTCAAGAAAGGCAACTTGGAAGGCAGAACTTTTCCAAGAAGCAGCCTATTTGCCTCCATACCCTCAAGAAAACCACTGCATTAATTTGAAGTAATCTAAACTTGGTAATCTCCTTGTCTTTTATGATGCACCTCACCTGCATCTGTATTACTAGTAATTTTTTTTTCACTTAAGTATCTTCTGGAAATCAAAAAAAAAACTGGTAAGGTAAATCCAATGGGATTACAATCACATGCACCACCTTTCCCAATTCAGTTCCAGCACCAGTAGCCTACAGTTATGTAGCAAGGGCATTGGGATACACACAATTCTGGTAGGAGCGCATCAATATCTGAACTTGGCTTCCACTTTGAAGGTGTTTACACATAGAGAAACTTTCTACCTTTTCTAGTCTGTCTTATTGTACTTTCCTAATCTAAAACTGAGACAAAAAATTTCACTTCAATTTTGAGGTGCTTATTTTTTTTAATGTTTGGAGTCATAGAATAGTTCAAGTTAGAAGGGATCTTTTAAAGGTCACCTCCGAGTCCACCTCCTCTGCTGTGAGCAGGGACATCTTTAACCTCATCAGACTGCTCAGAGCCTCACCCAACCTGGCCTTGATTGGATGTTTCCAGAGATGGGCCATCTTCAGACCTCTCTGGGCAACTGTTCCAGTGTTTAACCACTCCCATTGTAAATTACTTCTTACACATAAGATAATTCAAACCTTGTCCCATTTGAAACCATAAGCCCTTGTCCTGTTCCTACAGGCCCTGCTAAAAATGTTTTCTCCCAGTACTCTTATAAGCCCCTAAAAGGCTCTATCGGCCTTCCTGGGAAATTTCTCTTTTTAGTTTTCTGTTGAAACTCCAATTATTTTCTACACTTAATAACTGAGATCCCGTGCTCTTAAATCACTGCATTATTTAATTTTTCAAAGTTTGTGCTTGAATCTGAAACTAAATCAAACCAAAACTCCAATGCATTTTAGAATTTTATTATTGTTTTTCATTCAAATTGATTTTTACATATAAATACCATTATCCAAGCTTCTGCAACATCCTCCCTAAAGAAGATTTAGTCTACAAGCATGATATTCCTTTGAAGGCACACATCTACACTGTGAAAAAACATGGCTGCTGCCACACCCAGGAACAGAAGCTTTGCCGCTATTATTAGCATTTGTTTGCTGGTTAATAATTGGGGAAATGATTCCATGATTAGTTCATTGTGGAAGAAGCTGGATGGGGAATGCTCACACAGCCTGGCTGCAGGATGAACAGCAGCTCTTCATGATGGTGGAAAACATAATAGAGGTGGCAAACTTAGTACAGGAGAGAAACTCTGTCCATAAAGTAAATCTCACCTACTTACTGCTTTCTGCCATCTTTTTCTTTACAGATATATTGTCATCTGATTAACTTTTTCCTCCATGGTAAAAATACCAGACAAAGAAATTTCTATGTCATGAATTCAAACTTTTATCTTCTTCCTTGCTCTTAGTTTATATACTTTACATTGGACCTTCTGTCCCAGAATCCAGGAGCAATTTGTCTCAGGCATTCAGCTGGAATACATCACTGTCATCTTTTTTCAGCTGCTTTCCAGTAACTGAAGAGCCCCCAATGTCCATCACTATCACCGATGACTTCCTGATTATGCTGCATCTTGAGCTTCCTTCTGGAAGATGTAGGACAGAAAGTCACCAGAACATCAACACCTGGCTCTAACCATTGTCCACAACTTGCACTAAGCTGCTTCATCACTTCAGCAGAAATTTGGCAATGTCATCTGTTGCCACAAAAGGCAACTCCGAGACTTACACAGCACAATGCTTTTCTTTCAGCTTGCATCCACATGTATGATTCTCATTCCGCAAAAATCCTATCCCTTTATGATTTGAAGTTTTAGATCCGTTACCTTCTTCATGTTGCACATTGAAAATTTATTTGCCAGAGCTGACATTTTGATTCAGGGCTTATTATAGGCATTTTGCTAAGTATTATAAATTTAATAGTTCTGTCATTGGGAATTAAACAAGAAAAATCCTAGAGTATGGGTATCGTGTTGCCTTCCCACATGAGCTCATGACACCACAAATACTTAATATTAATTTTGGAACTCATTAAGAAAAAACAAACAAGGCAGTAGATAAGGTTCAAAGATGAGCTATAATAATGATTCAATCTTGTCAAACATATCTAGAGCTGAGAGCAATTCATTTTAGTGCTGTTCTTAGCTAGAAAAATATTAAAGTTTCTTTGTTTTGATGTGTATTATCTACACATCTCGTCCTAACGAGATTAAACAACAAGAAGATGCAAGTTTCAGATTGGGGAGGGAGCATAAACAACAACAGTGAAGTGGTGAACTGATGATATCTGTAAGAATAGCAATGAAGATGGCTTTCTTAAGCCATACAACAAGCCAGTGAAAAAACAACTAGAGTGTTTAAGATGGAAATATATACCTTGCTCTTTCATGACTTGTAAAAATAATTTAAGACAAGTAGCACTGAAAAAGACTATCACTGCAACTGGGTGAAGTACCAGAATTCCTATAAATCTAAAGGCACACTATCTGCCCAGGGCTAGGAGCCCAAAACACCAAGCTTCATGCACATGAGCCCCCTGCCACACATGCCCACACACAGCTGGAACCATACCAGGCAGCTGCCTTAAGCCATGAACTACCTTACCTGGAAGCATGCCTCTCTCCCTCTCACATACAGTGCACAAGAGATGTTTTTTGTGATAAAAATCACAGTTATCTTAATTTTGAGGACTTAAATACAGTCAGATACTCTGTGTCCTTGCATGTACATGCACAAAAAACCAAACAGCTATATATTAACAACTGTACTGAGTCCCATTAACTGGAAAATAATGGCACTGGTATAAACAACTTACGAAGTACACAGTATCAAATATTTCTGGACATGTTTTTTCTCAATATTATTGAAAATTTAAAATCCTGATCTTCAAAAATATATACCTGCTTTTTAATTATCCTTGAAACAGAGCAGTAAAATTTTATTAGAAATAAAAACTCTACAATAAAGTTCAGAAACTTTAGAGGTCATATCAATACTATGTCTTTATAACATTTGGCAAAACATGATTAGACCTTAAAGTAGGTTCTATATATATTGCTTTGGCATACATAGACAGACGAATTGCATAATTTTTTTCAAGGAAACCAGCAATTTCTTAGTCTCAGACAATCTGTGTTTCAGAACATTTCAAACTTTAGAGCAGCAACTCATCTACAAGCACCATCAAACACACAAATCCACAGAAACCACTAACCTGGGGATCTGCTTATAGAATTTATCTCTGCTGTGTTCTCCACTTCACTGCAGGACCAGGCAACTGCGAGAGACTGGCAAGTTAATGGCTCAGACAATCACCCACTTCCAAAAGCACCGGGGCTTTGCTGACAACACCCAAAGCACCAGCCCAGGTGCAGCAGGGGTGCACACCCACCTCTGGAGGCTATATTGTTGGAACTCTATAGATAACACAACACAAAAAGCTACTTTTAAATTTTGCCAAGTACCATATTCTACCTTAATGCTCTAAAGCTTGCAGATAAACATTTGTTGTTGAATCTCCTGAGAATTTTGCTGGTTGTCCCTCACACTGCCCAGAGTAAATCAAACAACCTTCCCCTAAAGCTGCCGAGTGGGCTGGGCCACAAGAACAAAATTCTTGTGATTTCAACTGCTACAAAATTCCTATAACCTTGCATCCTAAACCAGATTTACATGTCATTTTCTCCAAAGATATACACACTGCAAAGAGTAAATGCACAAGAAAAGACATTAATTTTGTATAGTCATTTGTTCCCAACTGATGAGGGTCTGGA
This sequence comes from Zonotrichia albicollis, assembly GCF_047830755.1. NCBI lineage: Eukaryota > Metazoa > Chordata > Aves > Passeriformes > Passerellidae > Zonotrichia > Zonotrichia albicollis. The sequence goes on from NC_133820.1 coordinate 57,861,505, forward strand.
AAACAACCACTGGTAGAATGACAGGTTAAATGTATTTAAGAAAAAAAATATTAAATGAAGACACAAAGATGTTCTACTTCCTTTGATTTCTAACAATGGGAGTGCACCTCCCATTAAACTTATCCACTATAATTTGATTAAACCATTGCCAGTGTTGAGAGAGAACTGCTCAAGCACAGAATTAAAAACAGCAGTGTCTGTTCCAAAAGCTATAAAGAAAGGCAGTAAATCAGACAATGTTAGAAAGGGAAGACAACTGGAAAAAATATAAGTAATTCAGAACCAAAATATGAGAACAGATCTTCATAAATGTTAGGACAGTTTCAGAGGGAAATTAAAGGAGGAAATTAATTCATTAGACATCTAAAGTAATGCAAGTAATAGGAAGAAGTGAACAGTACAATTCCATACAGATTGAAAACTAGCAGAGAAGTGTGTGAACATGAATACACAGTTTTCCCCATAAAAATTTTAAACAGAAGTTCAATATGATAAATAGAAACCACAACTACAACAAAACATTGTATGGTACAAGCATGATATCAGAAAATGAGAATAAGGTGGGTGACAGTCATGGTTAAAAAATGTGACCAGAGATATAAGTGGCTGACATTTCCCAGGTCATAACACTTACCAGCAATGTTACAGTTCTGCCAGGTTGTTCAACTCAGACAGTTTTGGCAAAAAAATGCCCTCCACAGTAGACAGCAGTAAGGACAAGGGAATTTGAGAAACAATTTTTTTAATGCTCCTACAAGGCAGAGCTAATTGAACATTGTGAAAAAAACCCATTCTTAACAGCTGAAATTCAATGTACATAAGCTGAATGTAAATTAATGAAGAAGGATAGAGGGACATAATGCATAAAACCAGACAGAAATACATAAAAATTAGTGAAGGAAAGGAACTGCTAATTGATGTGAAAGAACAAAGAGAAGATGCACTAATCATCACAAATAATACAAATTGCTAAACAATGTACCCAAGGACAGGTAGAAAATGCAATTCTTTTGCTAAAGAATAAAAAGTGATACATTATTTAATTGTACAATCCCAATTAATCAGGATCCCCAATGCACACAATTCTCAAACTGACTACTGAAGCACAGCCAAGCAGACTTCAAGAGCTGACAAAACATCTCCTGGTTGCAACAAAACAATAATTCCAAGACATATCTGGTATTGAAGAGTTTCAGGTTTTATTCATGAACAAACTTCAGCATAGCAGCAGCCACATAACTTTGATATTCAACAAAACAGTGCAAGTAATGGCCTGCCTTTAAATACCACTGACAAAAGAAAAAAAATCCAGTCAAATTAAAGGGAAGAAGAAATTGTACAGGAGCATGCACAGTCTTAGAGTGTTAAGTTTGAGCATATTTTCTTCCCTTCACAAGTAATGCCTTGGAAAGTAACTGATAATCAGCAAATGCCAGACCAAGGAATGCCATTCAAAGGGGAAATGAGCAGGGTAAAAAACATCCCTCTGAACACAGAAGAGATGGTTTACAAAATGAAAGAAATTATGCATGGGCTAAAAATAAAAGTATTCTGCAAAAGTACTAATGTTGTGTAGTGAAGTAAAGGCAGGTAAGTTTATATATGAGTCTATAAACAATAACAAATCAGTCCTTTAAGCAGAATAACTGTTTAAAGGCAGGGACATTTTTTCATTAGTAGCCTAGTATTCTAGCACACTGGTGACCCTAGCCCCTATGACTGGACTTTTAAATGTAGATGGCTACAAAATGGGAACAAGGGGAAGTCCTAGCGGCAGACTATCACTTTTAACATTAAAGAATACTCATTTCTTAATAGAGAAAATTGCTCACAAGAACTTACAGAGAAAGACCATTTATTCAACAACATAAATCTATTTTGGACATAAGAACTGGCAGCCATTACCAACTTAAGAACATTACATCTAAGAGAGAAAGCTCAAATTCTAAGACACTCTTAAGAACATATAACCTAAAGTGCAGCACAGTTTGATAGACTAAATCACTACACTCACTGCAGAGGGCTCACTGCTGTTCCTTCTCTTAAGGATCCCTCAGAGGCAGTAAGGCACCAAATCCTGGGCCACATATGCTTTCTAAATAGGATTAGAATTTATAACATATCCTTGTTCACCTGACAACACAGGAATGATATTTTTTGCATCCCTTATAGATGCAGATGCATTAGCAAGGCTTTAGCTTAGCTGAGCAAGCTTACTGTTCGGGTTTGGTTCAGCTGACTTTAACAAAGGACTATGCAAAATGAGCTGTTCTGCAGGTAACAGCAATCCTTCCTGGCTTGGAAATCTCTAGCAAATGTAACAATTAATTGAGGATTTCTGTTGAAATTGCAGCAGAAATTAAGCACAATAGTTATGCCCATACAACCTAGCATATTGCTGATTATGTAAAGCCTAACTTAAACTTATGGCCTGCTTTTGAAAAGGTAACATGTTGGCTATTGCATTTTTGATATTTACGGCTTGATCCAGAATTGGCAACTGCTGCCTGCAGCTTACAGACGGACAAAGGAACTTTTAAACCATATCAAGAAAGAGAAAGTTTTTCAGCACAGCATACGGAACTCCCTACCTCCAATGCAGCTGTTTCTTCATTTGATAAATGCAATTAAAGACAATTTAGACTTTCCCCAAGTTTATCTTCTGCTGAAAGTTTTCAGCAGAACAAAACAGTCATGCTGTGGTGATAAACAAGCTACTGGTTCTGGGCCACCAGCATGCCAGATAAAGCACCACTTCTGCATCTCTCGATTAGTTTACAGCTTTGGGATCACAATGTAGACCAACCTCAAGAAATCTGTAATTTTCTCTATGTTTAAAGAACATATTGTCCTTATCTTGTGAAGGCAATTTGTGTTATTTCTTGCTCTAGGAGAACTTCTGAAGACAGGATGAAGAAATGACTAAGCACATTATGTTCATCCAACCTAGATGGAACAAGTACATTCACAAGCAGGAAGGAATGCTGCATAAGTATCTGCATATTTCTGGAATCACATGTGCTAGATTTCTGGAAGATTTCCGTATTGACAATTTCATTATTTATTACAAATAGGATTCATTATGAAAGGAACATTCTTGCTAAAAAGAAGCTTTTAATTTAACTTTATACTTGTTAATTATACACTTGTATTCAACCACACATAACAGACTTTGATAAAACATTACAGTTCATTTCTAGCTACCTGAAACATAAAAAAGAGACAGCTGTCTCTCTGACACCAAATACTCAAAACCAAAAGAAGATGCTTCATGGCATGATCAGCTGTTAGACCCCGCCATTTTATGCTGCAGGCACTAAAATCTTTTGCGTTCAGTGTTTACTGAAAAGAGAAAAAAAACCAAAAAAGCTGAAAGCCAGTAAATCCTGAGTAAAAGACAGCTCCTCCTTAGGCTGTCCAAACTCAAATGGACAGCACACTACAAAAACTGCCATATACACTTTCCCAGTTTCTTTCATCTGAACCTGGATGGCTGTTCTTATGTTTTTGTAAGAAAATAATCACTTCTCAACCATGAAATGAGAAATATGAGGGAGCAGTTAGCAGAGTTAGCAGAGCACAAACTACAAAACCTCGAGCTATGTGAGTCACTTTCTTAAAATGGATTTTAAAAATGTCTTACAGAGAATATCAGGTGATGTACTTTTCTTAAGGCGAGCAAGAGTAACAGTGAAATCCATCTTTTTTAATTCCAAGTTCAGTAAATGGCTACAACGGCCACAATCTTGTACAACTAACATCAGAGGTTACGAAAGCTTCCTCAGGAAGCTCAATCATACAGTACTAAATTCCAAATGAAAAAAATATGTCTGAGGATAACAGAGGAAATAATACTACTTGCACAAGTTAAGACATTTCAGACAACGGCAAGTTTCACTAATAGTCAGAATAAAGTTTCTATATTAAATGAAAGACTAAATATTATGTGATTTTCCACAACAAATAAAGGTAGGGCCTCTGTGTATTTGATGTCTCCAAGCTACTTACTGAGATTTAATGATATTTTCCACCTCTCCAGTTGTGCTTACACTTTTGCAAGTCTGGAAGTGCCTGAAAGGGACTGTTTTACGTATACATATTTTCTGTTAAGATTGTTTTCATGTCTGTATTCATAACCCTCTTTATAAATCTGTTTTGTGAATAGCTGGACCATTAACGCTGAAATAATGACTACCTGTGGATTCCATAATCCTAAAGGCTATTATTTTCAATCAAGACAGGTAAGTTGCAAAAACCAAACCCAAAAACCACAGAGCCAGATACAGTCCAACAACACTATTAGACTGTGCGTCATGAACAACATTCTTACTCAACTTCTGTGGAATGCAAATACCATCTAATTGGAACAGCAAGAGCTCAAAACACTCCTAATTTTCCCCAGTGCCCATTCCTTTTATTTAGAAAATACAGTGTTAAAAGAATGTTAGAATTGCCACGTCAATCTGTTCAAAGTTAAAGAGGCCAAATATTCAACATTAATTCAAGAGCCATGAAATCCTGCTGTGCACCTCCAAACTTCTTTTTAAATCCATCTAGATCCTCTTTATTTCAATTCATACCCATTGTGTCTTATCTCCACCATTCACCACTTTGAAGCATCTGGCTCTGCCTTCTTCATTACCTTCTCCTGGACATTGGAAAGATGCTATTAAGTCCTCTTGAAACTGCTTCTTCTCCAGGTTCAACAAGTGCAGACACCTCCAACTTTCCTCACTCAGCAAGTGTTTCAGCCCTCAACCACCTTGGTGGCTTTCCACTGAACTCAGACCAGTTTGTCAATACTTTTCTTGTACTTGGGAGTTTAAGACTGGAAATATCTTGGACTACATATGTCTAAGAAATGCCAAGGCCAAATGCCTTTTTCTTCCCTCAGTATACTATTATACAACCCAGTTTAGACAGCAAAATTATTCCTTCTGTAAGCTGTCATAAAAATTAGAAACCTCTTTTGATGCAGGAACACACAGTTCACAATGCCACTTACACCTGAATCAAAGAACCACTAATCATAACTGTAACACACTCACATTAAACCTGTTTGGAATAAAATTTGTTACAAATTTCACCAAAGTAAGCTACATAAAAATGAAGAGGCAGTTTAAAAGAAGTGCCTCAAAGTGTAAATGCTTGCACGTGAGAGGGACCTTCCATCAAAACCACCAATATGGTTAAACATACACCACTTATTAAAAACAAGCAAGCAAGAATAACAAAAAAAGCCCTGCAAAAACCAGCTTGATTAAAACCAACATTGCAGAATGTTATTTTAGGTAGAAAAGCGTCTTTTTAAAAACAGATGTTGCTCCCTAACAATGAGAACAGGAAGGGGGAGGATATAAACAAACTGGTTAACTAGAAATTGTAAAAAAGGAAAGCAAAGTAAGTTTTAAAACCAACTTTCTAATAATCTTCTCAATTCACATTAAAACCAACTGTTCCAAGAACAAGCACAAAGATAAGAAAGAATCAGTAAGGCAAATATGAAATCGACACATGAAAGGAGAGCTCAAACAAACACACTAAAAAAACTACATTCATCTTTTTTCTCCCTGATTCTCACTATAGAAGAGCAGATGGAATTTGCCACAACAATCTTTCTCCAGAGGGCTAGAAGAGAGACAGCCTTTTATGCAATCTGCATAAGTTAATCTAGATAAAACCATTAACAAGTTATCAAGATCAGACAGTATTCATCCATAATTTCCAGACAAAGTAAAATATTAAACAGTTGATCTAATGACTGTGGTGTGAAATTTATTTCCTAAAAGTGCTCTATAAGACTGCAATGATACTCACACGGCCTACCATTTAAATTAAAAAATTCGTTTTCTGGGAGCAGCAAGGGAAGTTTGGTATAAGTAAGCCAGGCCTGCACCAAATAAAACAATTTAAACTGCAGCAAAACCAGCAAGACAAAGCATATGGATAAATAAATGGGAAAATCCAGCAGCTTTTGTAGTGGGAAGTAATTTCTACGAGTAGCAGCTGAAGAACTGATAAGCAGCTGCGTGTGATTTCAGTATCAGGACATATCTCAATTTTCAAGAAGTTTGGACAAGCTATCTAACATAAGGTAAGAAACCTCCCAAACAAACTGTGCTAACACAAGACAAAAGGGAAGATCCTAACAGAACTAAATAACTAGTTAAAACAATTGCAAGCAAGAGTGAAAATAAAGCACTTTCCATATGAGAGATTTTGCCAGCAGAGCTCCTAGAGCCAGTGTGAGTCAACATACCTGAGGTCTAGAAACCCAGTTTAAAAAAAAAGTCAAAAGGCTCAGTAATTATTCAAAATTATTTGGCATGACCAAAACCAAATCTGATCAAAAGGTATAAATGACTGTAGGATAAAATGTAAGTGAAAAAGAAAGCACATGGAAAAACAAATTACATATGATCATAAAATAGAATGATAGAATCATTGGCTGGTAAAGACCTCCAAGACCCTCAAGTCCAACCTTCCACCAATTACTACTGTGCCCACTAAACCAACCATTTAATGAAGCGCCACTTCTACTTGTTTTTTGAACACTTCCAGGGACAGTGACTTCACTACTTCCCTGGACAGCCTCTCCAGTGCTTAACCAATCTTTCCATGAATAAATTTGTCCTAATATAAAACCTGAACTTCTCTTGGTGCTACTTGAGGTCATTTCCCCTTGTTCTATCATTTGTTATGTGGAAGAAGACCTCCAAGAACGACAAAACTGTAGAATGTTTCTTTTCAAGTTACTGACAAGAAAGTTTAACACACAACAGGGGACTGTTAAGCAGGACTATTTTCTAATATAGATAACCTGAAAAAAGTAATTTGAATACCGATATTTAATAAATATATACAAGGAAAAATTACAATTCTAATGAAAACAGCATCAGCAGGCAGCAAGTAACTACAGGAAATTAGGTGTATTTGTACACTTCAGCTCAAAGTGAAGACTTTCACACTTTCTACTGCAAATATTAATACATCTGAAAAACAGTTCTTGCAGCTGGTAGTCGATATCTTTATTGCTACACAGCAAGGTACCAGTCTCTTGCAAAGGCAGACTTCTAGTAAATAGCTGTCAGCAAGTCCAAGCGTGACTGAAGTCAAATTACAAATAGTAAAGGAACGGGTTTTTGAACTTAATGCCAGCAGAATATCATGTGTCTAATCCATGAAAGAATTACAGACCTTAAGACAATAAGTCTGCTATTATTTTACTATCCATACCACTTACCTTTCAGTCTGCTCCACAGCTTTATTTAAACTTACTAATCAATGATACTTAGCATTGGTACCTTACCACTAACAGTTTCTACATTTATACAATAGGAAATATTTATATTTTTAATTATCTATGTATAGTATTACATCTGCAAAATTTATAAATACCTAACAATGTTGCTGGTAAAATTAAATATGCCTTTAAGTAACAAGCAATTTCTTTAAGTCCCCTGAAATCTCCACATCTAACTTTAACATTTACTTATCAAATGCAGGTCTTTCTTGTCAGTAAGAAAAGATTTGAATGAGGAGAACTGCTTCCTAAGAGAAAAACAAAGGAAATCCACTACATTAAAAAAAAACCACATTAGAAGAAACCCAACTGACACAACACTCAAACACTAACACATCCTCCACTTGAATTCCAGAACACAAGTACAACTGTAATTTTCTATGCTCATCATAAGAAAGATCTTGCCCAAGATCTTTGTTCCCCAAGCACACACAACACAATATGACAGATCAATGCTTCTGCTTCTTTTCTGGAATGACATACCACACCAATTTTGTCCATCTTTCTGACAGACCAATTAAAAGCACTGCAATTTTACTCACAGTTAAAATAAAAGCACCTATATGTTAATCTTTTATTTAAATTATGTAAGCTACTAACTGCTTAAGAAAACAATCTACACAGTTATTGAAAGGTACTGAAAGAGCCACGTGCTACAATGAAAACTCATCTTTTCATAAATGAATTATTACAAAGAGAATAGTTTCTTGTCTTCTAACACAGTAAGAGCACAGATATTTATTACAAAGCACTTCACAAATTCCAGTTAAATTCACTAATTTTTGCTAGGAGAGTGAAGTAGAAGAAATGATTGTATAAACAACATAGATCTGAGGATTTTTAAATACACAGAAGCATGGTAAGAACCACTACACTTTGATGCATAATTTTAGAGGTGATGTCAGGAAAATCTGCAATTATTAGTGAATTCATGTGAAAAACTATGAAACAGAATTTGACATTCTGGTCTAAAAAGTGAATCAATTACTAAGATGAAAACCCAGATCAAGAAGAACCAAAACTGCTGTGTTAATCCTTCCTGGGCATCGCATTACTCACAAATTCCACATTCTGTATATTTAAATATGGATTTAGAGTAAAGAATGATCACAGGCAGAAGATCTGACACAGAAGATTAATGATAAGTAAGGAAGACTATGTGAATGGTCTGTGAATGGCCCAGCATAACACAGGATTAGCATGTCAGAGAACAGTATCTTCTCTCACAACTGCTACATGCCAACACATCACATAACAATGCCGATAAAATGTTAGTCATCATCAAGCCTTATCCTTTTTAAGATGCAGGCATCAAGTACAGACACATATATGGATGCAGTAATTCAAGAAAAGCAAGAAGTTTTATTTTATTCCTGAGGTAAAAACACACATGATATAGTAAAAACTCACCCTTTTTTTTAGAAGCAAGACAATATTTAAAAGATAAAAAAAAACCCAACCTTTGTAATTTAATACATTTATACACAGAAACTAAAAATATTGAAGCAGCTTCAAATGATTGATAATCTTTAGGGCTGGGAAAGAGGGGTCCCAAACAAAGACTCAAGACCCTGCCATACCCAATATTATTCACACCCCATACCGAAAGCACCTCATTCAGACAGGCAGCCCAGAAGTCACTTCTCTGGTGAAACACCAGTGAGTGTGACAGCTCCTAGCACACGATGTTGGCCATCACTGGGTCATAGTTTTGAATCTTCTCTGATTAGAAAGTATAGAAAGGAAGGTAATTAGCTGGGCTGAGAAATAACCAGAGCAATTTACTGATAAAATACAGATTCTTATGATTTCTACCTGGACTTTAGGTAATACAGTCATTTTGATTACACTCTGTATGTATGACAGCATCTGAAACTACTATTTAAAGAAAGCATTGCCTAGTTCTTTCACTGTAGTGTTGCTGTCTGACATCTCTTAACTTCATAGGTCACACATCAATTTAGCAACCACATATTAAATTAATTTTTCTTCAAGTAACCTTTAATCAAGTTTTTCTAAGCTATTATTTTTTCCACTTCAAAGATCAGAAGCTTTGGGATGCCACTCCCACATCAACTAGCAATGTCCATTTCTAACAATGATTTGGAAGACCTGAAGGGAACTTCCTAAAAACAATTATGGATTTAGGAGGAATACCAAACAACAAGTTCGGTACAATGAGCATTCTTATAACATCTGTTGTGCTTCTAGTTTTTCTCAGATATTGATGTTATCAACTTAGCTCCCTGGAACATCAACGAAGTGTGCCAACCAGGAGGCAATCATGAAATAGGTTGTGTCTCAGTTCAAGAGCTTTTTTCCCACACTTGAGGAACTGGTTTTGGCACAAAACTGAACTCAAAAGCCCATATCTCTCCCCTTCCTCTTCTCTCCACCAGTACACGCTATAAAGTATTTATTCTTATAAAACCAAGCAAATCTAATAATAATAAAATGAAATTTCAGATGTTTTAAAATAAGCAATACCAAATGAGATTTTTTGAGTGTCTAGTGTGTCTGCTTAGTAAATCCAGGATTGATTTCAATTAAGAGGCAAGTCTAATGGAGCCTATGAAGACATTACAGCAATGTTTTTCCTTATCCTGTTCATAAAATAAAATCAATTTAGCATTTTAATCAGAGAAAACCTTTAAAGAAGCCTTTAACAGTTGATACTAGGGATTGCAATTTCCAGTCCTTGAAATTCTACTCATTACTCTAAACCTGTTAATTACCCCCATAGCTAATATTGCATCTAAATATTAATTCCTTGAAAGAAAATGGCTTCAAGCTAGTCAGTAAAGATTCTACTGAGGGAAGTCCAAGTTATCTTTAAACTCAGCAGTTTGAAAGCCCTAATGAATTACAGAAGGCAACTAAACAGAATGTATGTAATTACTTGTAGTATTAAAAAATAACATTCCAAATTATACTTTGTGTGTCTTTTCATTACTTACATTTAATATTGTGCATCTATCTGCTAAGACACATGTGCTCACTATTCATTGTAACATAAAAGCAGTTTGCAGTTTAGGGATCTCTATATTTTACTATGTAAATCACATGATGCTACATTCTGGTTGGTACAGTACTATCTGTACAAATTAAGTGGAAGAATTTTTAAAAAGTTGATTGCTTTACTGAGTTGTGTATGGACACCCTGAAGCATATATTTTGGCTCTTTAAGCAACACTACTTACTGCAGAAAGAAAATTATTCCATTGTCTCTAACTCATTTTCCACAGATATTTTTTAGTTTCAAAACAGGATACAGATCTCCATTCTTCCTCAAACAGATGCTTGTGTAATTCAAAATGCACCAAGAGAGACTGGAAGCTCAAAGTGGGAATTAGGGGGCTCAGATTACTCTTTAGAAGAAAGAGGTAGATGACGTAAAAGCAAACTGAAGAAAGAATCAGAAAATTCTTACCTGGGAAGACTTAATCCCAGAATAAGCTCAGTTGGAAGGGACCCTCAAGACTCATCATCTCCAGCTCCTGGCCCTGCACAGCACCATCCCCAGCAGTCACACCATGTGCCTGAGAGCGTTGTCCAACAGTGGGTCAGAAGTACCAGTGGGCCAGTTTCCCATGCTACTCTACACAAGAGCATCAACATAAGATGCGGATTTTTATTTTCTTATCTTTATTTTGATAGGATTTTGAATGAACAGATAACAGAGTTGAGAAAGAGATGATAAGCTATTTCTCAGTGTTACAATTTTTTTTGTTTTAATGTAAACACTACTGCCTTTGGTTCAGCTCCATAATAATTTCTCTTTAGACACCCAGCACACTAAATGCTTGGGAAAGCTCAGTAAAATTTACTTAAAAAGGACAGTTACACAGCTTAGACAAAGCAGTTCAATCACAATTTTAAGAAATGCCTCTTTTTAGAATTAGAGAAATTTGCCAAAAATGAAACACAACTCTGCTGTTGGCACAACAGACTATCTATTCTAAGGCCTATTTGATACCATTCCACACTACTATTGCTCAATTACATCTAGTTGTTCTCAAAGACTCTTTGTCTTCTCAAGTGCTTATGGCTCCCTATATTTAACACAGATGATCTTAATGCCAGTTCTAAATGTGTGAAACATGAACAGGGTTGGACAAGGGCTCTAACCAAAAAACACAGTGCTCTTCAAATATTCTATCTAAAAGAAGTCTCTCCAGTGTGAGGATGAGGAGCTATAAAGATCACCAGGGTATAAGCTGGCAGCAGCTGTGAATGACTATTTAGGTCCCACGCATAAATAGCTTTGTTCAGAACCACAGAGAATGTTAAATGACAGCATCAAATTAAACACAAGTTTTTTGAACCTTGGCTTCTTTTTAAGACAGGCTGTCGGAGTGGAGGAGGACAGACAGCAGTGTACCATGCTCCCAGGGCTAGAGAAGGAAAGTGCCATCCCTTCCTTTATACTTTCCACTGTCCAGTATTTCTAGTTCTTTGCATCCACAATTATAAACAATATTATGTAGCACTCAAAGTAGGAAGATTTTCTAAGAAGGCAGGAGAGGTGAAAGGCAGATCAGTTTAATTTAAGAAGCTTAACTTATTAGAGTGCATCTTTGAATAAGGATTAATTGCTATCAACACATAAGAAAAACAAGTTATTTTTAAAATAGATTTTGGTCACTAAGCTTTTAAAAAGTGAATATAAATACTCATGCTAGAAATGTAGGTCATTTTATATTTTCAAGGCATGACACCTCAACAAAGTGTAGGCCACAGTTACCTTGGGCATAATGATATATTTCAATAAGCCAGCTTGACACAAAATATTTATCTGAAAGGTCTTGTTACAGAAGAACTTTCCAATAACAATGAAAAGTAATCATAGCTGTTAGCATGAAAAGTTGAAATTAAAACCAATAACATTATACATATGTATATTTTGTAAGATGCTTTCATAATATACCTTTTTTATAAAGAAGTTGCACACAATCAAACATACAAAGTCTATACTTTCAGGCTCTCTCTGGTCATTCCATAAAACAAATTGCCAAAGAATCCCCATAGTCAGACAACCTTGGAGGAATTAACTTCACAAAACGGTGTATGCTTGTCATTGGGGGATCTGAGCACAGGAAGGAGGCAGAGGCCAACTCTGCAAACATTTCTGAGTGTCTTTGAAGTTTACACTTTAGGAGACATCACACAAAGTTTTTTGGCTAATTCATCTTGCTTTTAACTGGCCAAGAAAATGGGAAAAGGTGGAAAACTAGGTTGGTGGAGAAAATGGGAATGATAAGTCTCAGAGGTTGGAGCATGCAAACTCCCATTGTGGACACTTTTGGGTGTGAGTTTTACTGTGGTGCTTCATTACTTGTTAAAATATACAGGTGCCTTGCATGAATGGATAATGCCTTTTTCCTTCTGTTCTTCCTCTTTGCGTTCAGAAAAATGCATCATACATGTGTGATGTAAAGTAAAGTAAATGGGTAACATGACAAAAAGGTTAAAAGGTAATCCCACCACCACTTAATTTTACAACTAACCCCAATAGCACTTATAAAACATTGATTGAAAAGCCATCTTCTTAAGAGGACTTGCTTACAACCAGAAACTGGGAGCAGAGCCAACATCCAACACCCCATTCAGAGTAACAGCAACATGAAAAATGGTGCCTGCACACAGGAGATTCCAACGGGGCTCTCCAGCCATGGCCAAGCGTTCAGAAGTCAAGCACTGCCCTGAACTGAACAAGTGACAACCAACAAGCTGCACTGGTACTGGAATTACCTCCACCGAGTGCCTGGCCCCTGGCAGAGTGGGCCATGGGGAAGATGGATCACACAGAGGGCTCAGCACACTCAGGGATTGCTGGCAATGCCCCGGAATGTGCCTCAGCAGAATGCCGGTGTCCAGCACTGCTGGCTGGAATCCAAGCAGATCCATTACCTTCCCTTTATACAACAGCTTACCACATGCCTCTCTGACACCACAGATATGCCTTTCCTTCTCCTCTTTATTTTTACTTTAGTATCTTTAACACAACTGAGATGCATACTTTAGGCTATACCACTAAGGAGGATTTTAAGCCCATTTAGCATTTGGTAAATTATTGTGCTATTTTCCCGATTCTAATCTAATACTGTTTTAAAAATAGCAAATTAAACTAACAATACAGTTCACACAGATGCTTACATGAGTTACACTGAGTTATCTGTACTTTGAATATCAAATTATCTGCATAAGAATCCTCTAAATGCCCCTGAAAACAATTAATTTTGACTCAAAAATAGTTATTTTGACTGTCTCAGGAAAAAGGAGTCCTTCCCAAGAAGTTCTTAGTAAACAGGGGATAGAGACAAGATAATGATGCATTTCTCTTCAAAACTGATTTGCTTTTTCTTCAGTTGTGGGTATTGCTGTACCCAGTTGTACCCAAATCTGGTTGAGAAATAGTGTACCTTTGAAATTCCATGTCTCTCTTTTACTATGGCCCCCAAAGAATCATATTTCTATCCCAGAATAACACTACCACAAGAACCTAAACATTTTTACTTGGGGAAAAAATAGACAACTCTCCGAAAGCGTTTTTTTTGGGTTTTTTTTTTAATAAATCAGCACACACAATAAGTTGCTTGATAACACGTTTATCTGATCTGAAAGATGCAGACTGAATTTTGTGTTTTGCCGTATCTAGATCATGAATTTGAGACTAAATAGCTAATATCACAACTTTCAGACTCTCCTTATTCTGAAAAATTACTTCTCCTCTTGATTCCTGTTGTATGCAGTAGAAATCTTCCTAATATTGTCAAAATAACTGTATTCCTACTTTGCAGACTACAACCACTTGCTTTGTTTTTCAATGGGAAAAAAACTAATTGCCCATTCTGCAGCAAACTTACTACTACAGAAGAGTCTGAGGCTTCCTGTACAGAAATGCAGATGCCCAAGACTTACCAGCACAGTTATCATTATGCTGAGGTGCAGCCTTGCTGCTTTTAACCAGGCCACTAAAACTGCATGCCAAGCCTGGCATTATGAACACAGTTATTCACTCCTATGCTAATAAGGAGAAGAATTAGGAAAAAAACTAATTGCAACACTACACTCCCACACCAGCAAAAAAAAAAAAAACCAAAAAAAACAACCAAAAACAAGGGAGACCTTTTATTCTGAGAGCAAAATCTCAATTCATAGATTCATAATTCAGGTATCATATGTTTTGCTGCATTACAGGAGAACCCCATTATTAACAATTATTTCAACACACAAGACACTACAAAACCAGCTGACATAAAGACAATCTAAGTTTATATATCTAAACTATTTCCATATAAAAAAAATTCCCTCTCACATTTTTTTTTCAAACTTAAGATCTTCTCAAGCTGCTTCTGCATGGGAAGCAATCCTCTCTCCCTTTCTCTCTGAAGGTCTCAAGGCCTCAGCAAATCAAGAAAATAAGTCACATGGAGCAAACCCATACTATTAAGAAAGGAGCAGGATATTCAATGGATAGCCAGCTAGGAATTCTACAGGATTACGGCAGTTGTCAATTTTTACAGACTTTCTTCCATTACTACAGACTTGTTTTTCACACTTAACAAGTGCACCTTGGCACTTCAGTGAAGTTTCTCCCCTTGTGATGAAACAAATGCCACCAAAGAACTCATCAAGGCTCTTCCTACACTTGACTCTAAAGTCTAAACACTGACATAAAGTGTATTTATACACCAAGACTTCCATTTAGTTTCATCATGAATACCAGAAAGCTTTTGATATCAATGCAGTGCTAAAGGGCATCATTAAAGCAGCCCTGTGGAGAAGGACTTGAGGTATGGTTGATGAAAAACTAAACATGAGCTATCAATGTGCATCCCAAGAAGCCAACTGCATCCTGCACCCAAAGCAGCATGGCCAGAAGGGTAAGGGAGGGGAGACTGCCCCTCTGCTCTGCTCAGACCAGCGCAGTTCTGGTGTCCCCAGTATAAGAAAGACTCCATGGAATTGATGGAGTAAGTCCAGAGGAAGCCACACAGTTGACAGGAGACTGGAGCACCTGCCCTATGAAGACAGGCTGAGAGAGCTGGGCTGTTGAGCCTGCAGAAGAGAAGGTTGTGTGGAGATCTTGGAGTAACCTTCCAGTGTCTAAAGGGAGCCTACAGGGAAGGTGGAGAGGGATTCCTTCTCAGGAACTGCAGTGATAGGACAAGGAGTAATGGGCACAGACTAAGAGTAAATTTAGGCTGGATATAAGGAAGAAATTCTTTACTGTGAGGGTGGTGAGATATTGGAACTGCTTGCCCAGAGAAGCTGTGGATGCTGTATCCCTGGTAGTGTTCAAGGCCAGGCTGGATAATAAGACCTTGAGCAACCGGGTTTAGCAGGAGGTGTCCCTGCCCATGGCATGGATACCTATTTTATGAATAACAAAATTATTTATGCTATTTAATGCATTTATTGCATAAAATAATATTTTTGAGACAACTGCAACAACACAGGGTGCTTTCCTCAGTGCCTTATCAGTTCCAAAAACACAATAGAGAAGCCCCTAGAGAAGAAAAGATCCACTTTGTCATTCCCTGCTTCCTCTCTATAAAAGAATTATATTAAATAGGAATATTGTGGGACCAATATTACAAAGGAATAAAAGAAATTTTTGCAGAACAACTGCTTTTATGAACTCCCTACAGGAGAAGTTTCAAACAGCAAAATATCTCAATATAAAGTATTCAACTGATGCATAGGCATGCTATGCATTGTGTTGCTGTGTTACCTTCAAATTCTTATGAAAACTATTAATGGTCTCTGCTCTTTGCAAATTATGGCCTGAAGGACCAACACCCTATCCACAATAAAAAGTGCATCATTCACTGTCTCATGGCTATGTCAACATAACCTGATCCCCATCAGAAACTCATCATCTGTCTATTCAAAGTTTACCAACAGAAAACACATGTTCTACTGCTTGGTGTGATGATCAAAAGCTTGTGCAATCTTCCCAGTTACAGAAGTTGCTCAAATAAAGAATGTTGGGTCCAACTTTGTTTTGCCAAACACTCACAGGGACACTCAATGGGACAGAAACATCCCACAAGCAGGCAGTGATTAAACTTACAATCTCCAGCTTGACGCAGCAGGATAACAGCTTGGTTGTGACCTCCAGAATGGCAGGGAACACTGCATGCATGAAGTTTTACACACTTTGAAGAACTGCAAGCAACTTCTTAATCCACTTATAGCGGTCTACTCAGATCAGCTGGACATTTCCAATGGCCAGAACCAGATGTATGTAACATGAATTCATCGAGGTGATATGCAGCCACACATACACACATACACACTACTGAACCCTGTGGAAGGGTCTCATTCCATCCTATTAATACCACATCCAGAGTTTAATCCCCATGCAGCCTGGCCCAGAGCCACTGTGTCTGCTTTCCATTACTCATCACCTTCTAACTCTGCATTCAAAGCCGAGCCCAGAACAGCCCAGTCTTGCTTCCTGCTGGCAGAGCAGCCTCTCACATGGAGTCTGCTGCTCCTGGAAGTCATGGAGGGAGAGTGACCTAGCCCAGAGGCTACAGGGGATGAAGAAGGAATAAAGATGCCCATTACTCCCACGACTAAAGTCTCACAAATCCTACCCACAAAGGACTCAGCCATGTGATGACTCCCAGGATAATCACTCCTTGTTTGCTGTCAGTACCAAAACCCTTTGATACTGGAAGTGGTACCCTCCTACCACTACCAGAAAGAACAAGTGTACACTGCAAGGAAAAATCCATCTGTACCGGAACACCATATAGTTCTTTAAAAGTTTTACACCAAGGAATCTGACTACGATTCCATGGTTTCTGACAATGCAACTTGATTGCATTGGCGTCATTTCAAGAAGCAGTACTGTCAAGGGTCTCAGCACTGCAGATTATAAAGTGAGGCACCCATGAAAAACATTCAGTAAACAAACAGTGCATTATCAGTGCAAGCGCATTATTTTTGATAGGACTGTTAATGCAAATAATACAGTATTTATTGCTACATGATGTCTGCTTAATTAACACATCCAACACTTCTGGTGCACCTAAATATTTAGATTTTTCTTTTTTTTTTAATTTTTGAGGCTGAAGAGAAACAACAGCACAAATCTTAAAATTAAAGAATAACAATGCAACATCATTTGGTAGAATGACACTGTCAGCTTTCCAAATTTAACAGCAGTTGGGAAAAAAGTATGTCAACAATTTCCCAATGTAGTTTTCTGAAAGACTGAGTAAGAACATTACATACAATTGGTAAATTCAGAAAAAATACTGTTCTAGGCAAAGTAATTTTATACCCTTTACATTGTCTATCATTCATGATGGTTCTTCAGCTAAATTAAAATCTAAAGTTTTAATGGATTTTTTTTAAAATCCAGAAACAGAAGACTTTCTTTAGTTTTTGCCATTTTTGTTGTCCACATTGAGTCCTCTCCATAGGTCACTGCCTAAATGCAGCTAGTTATGACTTTTTAGATCTTTATTACTCTTATTCAAGAAATTTCCTAGCAAGAGCTCAAAAAGACAAGCACAAATTTCTTTACAGAAGCGCTAACTACAGCTCTATGTGAAAAAATTGACAATTGGGTTTTTTCCCAGAAGGAGAAATACTGCAACAGTAACACACACATACAGTAACAAGCTATAAAAACTAACTCCAACTCTGATATAATACAGAAGTTGATTTAATTGGAATGGCAAACTACAATACACATTTTAACTGTGTATGTCAAAATAGACCATGTTTCACTATTATAAATTAATCCCAACATATTTTAAGATTTTGTTGAGAAGTTTCCATATAGGAATGTCTGGCTACATCCAGTTCAAATCAAAAAAGAGTTCACAGAGCTCAAAAAATTCTCACTTAAGTAAAGAAAAAATAGCAGCATGCGCTGCAGATAGTCTTATGGAGGGTTAGAAGAAGATAATGGCAGACAAAACAAGTCAAAGTGCAGAAAAAGCATCCACACATTGCAATGTCTGTATTCTAACCTACAAGTTCTCTCCTCTTTACTCTTCTGACTCTCTCCCCCAAGGAGAGAGGGAATGAGAGGCTCTGAGATGTGTAGCTGCCAAATAGAGTTAAACCACAACCAGAAAAAGTAGAAAAGCTTCTCTTAAGTGGAGATGGATCTCATGAAGAGCATTTAAGAACCACAGCAGCAAGCCTGAGTGAGCTCAAGAAGTGTTTGGACCGTACTTTGAGGTGCATGGAGTGACTCTTGGGGATGGTCGTGTGCAGGCCCAGGAGTTGGATTTGATGATCCTTCAGAGTCCCTTTCAAGTGACTTATTCTGTGATTCTGTAAGACGAACAACTAAGTCAAGCATCAATTCTCCTCATTTGTTCTGTATTGAACAGTACAGATTTAATATTAATGCTCTGGATAAATTAATGCATTGGATAAAATCATCAAAATTGATCTGGGAAATGCTGGTTTAAATTGATGCATGTTGTGTATTGTGCTTTTCATCTTTTGGAGATTACAATGCATATTCCTGCTGTTTCCCATCTTCAGCAGAAGCCTGTAATTGTTTGCTTATTCCCAAAGACAGCAGTGTCAGCACTGTATTCCCTGATGCCTAAGACCATCAAGTGTATTTTTCAGTAAAAAAGGTGCCAGATGTTTTATCCATCAGCTTTACCACATTTCTAAGTAAGTACTTTAACCTGAGGGAAAGTTCATTAGAGTGTAATGAGCAAGGGAAAACATTTCACTGTGACAATCACAGGCTACTTAGGCCACTGTCTCTATGCATTTAAACAATATAAAGCTATAAAGTAAAGAGCACTTTCTTAGTCTCCATGCCGAGTATAATTTTGATTTTGCATTGCCATTAAAAACATCAAATTATTAGACAAGTCCACAGTTGCTTCAAAAACAAGCCTAGAGAGGACTGGTACAGAAGCTGTACTATATTTCCAAACCAATTATTCTGTCAGCTACACTATTAAGGTTTGTTATCTTCTAATTTTCATAGTTTTATAAAAGGAGAAGCAGATTGTCAGATAATGTGGTCAATACGTAACCATTAAGACTTTTCTCTACTGAAAAATAAAGTTCATTTTGGCATATTTGTGAGACCATAAAATATAATTACCAAGTCCATTTCACCACAGTGAGCAATACAACATGACAGAACTTTGTGCTTTTCTCCTTGGCAAGACCTCACATCATCAAGCCCATGCAGTCAAGTTCACAGCCCAGCCTGATCTGGCAGCACACAGATCTCTGCCTCCTACAGGGCCACCAGAAAAAGCTTTTGGTAAAACTTCAGGCAGATTTTGTCCTTTAAATAGATAAATCATAACATTTCTCCATTAGCACATTCTAATGTTTATTTTTTATTATTGTAGTCACACAGCCTGTATTTAAAGTATATTTTATATATATGCATACCCTTACTAATATATATAAAGTTACATTACATATAGATACATACATAGCTTTATAGGCAGCTCAGTATATATTGTTTTATTATTAGAGCATTATTTCTTAATAGATCATTGTAATGGCAGTATTGCCATTAAAAGGCATTATCAAAGAAAATGCCTACTTAAAAAAAAAGATTTTAAAGTATTTGGAAACACCAATTTTCTTCATTTCATGTAACTTTTCTATCTGTGCTAGAGTTTGTGCAGTTTTTGGAGAGAGATGAAGGAGTTTCTCTGATGATTTGGCAAAGAAGCAGGGAAAGTATCAGTACCTATAATATTTATTAGCTACATCTGCTGTAAGTGCTTTTCATAGACTACATGAATGCAAGACAGTCATTCTTGAAATTTCCCCTACCCTGAAGGGACACAGACCTTGAGGAACTACTTGAAATGACGTCTGGTGTTTGAAGCTGACAAGACTCCCTTCTCCTGTCTTTCAGCTGTATGTGTAACAAAAACCTCAGTGAGTAGCAGCAAGGAGCTATAGCCTACTACACGTGTTCTGAATGAGCATTTCACATACATTTATCTTGGATGATTATTTAAACTAGATTCTGAGTTATTTGTTCTTTCTGGCTAGATTATGTTTCCAAAATGCTGAGCCACTTGCCAGGAATAACCATATTGAGTCAGCCACAATGTTACCCAAAGTCTACAAGTAAGTGCAATAAGAGCTCTCATGCTAACCCAGCAAAAGCATTTGGAAAACAGTACAAAACAGCAGCAATGGGAAAACAGCTGCTACTGCTTGCACAGAACACAGCATGTCTTACCAAAAAAAGAAAAAAGGGAATTATCAATAAGCTCAAAGTTTCTAGCAAAAAAAAAAGGCAAACAGAGCTCCCATCTAAGAAACCAAATAAAAAAGAAACTTTGTAGTATCTATGTTGAAACCATTTACTGTATTTACTGGAGAAAAAGTCTTGTATCACCAGTAAATAAATGCTAGTTTCTTCTTGAGATTCTTTGTTAAAAATCAAAATATTATTTTGTGCAATTCTTTCTAACCAATCTATTTTTTTGTTTTTAGGCAAGCTATTTTCTTATCTGTTTATGTTTGTCCATTAACACAAACAGCCAAAAATTCTCAAGCACTAACCTTTTACGACATTAGCTAAAAGCACAAAACCATACAGCTTAACTCACCCCGTCTGTCCACATGTATCAAAGTGCCTAGAAGGAATGTTAGTTAGATTTTATTTAATCACTGAAGTCACATAGCAAGAGTGAATTCAAGGAAAAGGTGACAGATCAGATGAAAGACAGATAGTTAAAATTTAACCTTGACCTCTAAGATGACATTTTACATCATATTGCTTTAGTATCAATGAAGACACCTGCACAAAGAATCTGTGCACAAAGAGAAGAGAATAAATGTAAATATTTTCAAAGTCAAAAACTTAAGTATATATATATTTCACATTAAAAAAACTGAAAAGGATACCATGTATTTAAAGTCGTAAAACAAATGCACATACATAAGTAATATTTCAGGATATAATTAATTATAACATCATGTTCCTAGAGATTCCACACTCTCTATATCACATTCTATTTTAGGCACATAACATGACAATGTTATGTCACTAATGCTGAGAATGATGTTTGTGATATATTTAATATCCCAGTTATTGATTTAGACTACTTGATGGATACCTGATACATACAGTATTTCCATAACACAGTGAAATACAGAATAAAAGAAGAGGTAGCTAAGGTTACCCTCACTGGCTGCACAAAGGAACAGTTTCAGAAATCCTGAAGCATATTTAAGGAAAAGAAAAAGTTTGGGATAGGCTGAGCTAGCAATCTAATTGCATATTTATCAGTGCTTGAAAAAGGTTTTGAGCACACACTATTTTCAGAATATTTTGAGACTAGTACCCAAAACCCATTCATTGAAGATGAATTTGGAGGCAAGAATGTTACAAGCCATTTAAACTCAGAACCAAACCACTTGTAGTACTTCATCTACTTCAAGATGCACAGTAGAGGGAAAAAAATTAATAGGAATATATTCACATTAAATACCTGAGTTAGAAGGCAGATGCATAAATTATGTTAAACTGTCTCTTTCATAGCCATAGGCTACAGGTATCTGAATAATTTAATAAAAAAATGACTACCCATTTCCTGCTCAGGAACAGACAGTATGGAATGCATTTACCTACTGAGTGCCTTGTCATGATCTATGACAACTTTTTCTTTATTAATATTTATTGAGATAGTAAATATAGCAGCAAAGATACAGTGGAAAATAAACCACGAGGCTGGCAGAGGGATGGATGCTACCACACGCCAGCAAGAGCACAGCCTGCAGCTCGCCACAGCTGAATAAGGAGCCTCTGACACTGCTGGAAAGGAATGCCAGGGGTTCAAAGCACCTTGAATCCAACAGGAGCCTCCTCCACAGGCTGCAAGTCTTGCACAACCTTCATCAGGAAGATTTAAAGGCACCCTCTTGTAGATGGTTCACGGACACAACCTGCAGATGCAGTAAGAAAACCTTTCCAACCATGCTACAAGCAGAACAGAAATCTGAGGCTGTGCAGGGAAGCACTGCCTGGCTGTGTGCTGTGTACTGCCACTCAGAACAGCGGAACGATAACCAGCAGCAAGGTAAGACACAAAAAGACAGAAGGACAACATTTTGAGGAAGCTGTCCCTTCCTTTAAGGAAGTTGTAAAGCAGGAGATTTTAAAACCCAAATAAACAAATAATCTTTGCTTAAAGATGCTCCACCCCACAGAAGCAATGGTAATTTTCATTATTTCTACATGGCATTGTTTTACTACATAGATTTGAAGAATTACTAATGTAACCATGTGGTCAGGTTCACACAAACTGAATTCCACTGCGAGGCTTCTCGGAGGCCTGCGAGCCATCACTGAGCAGCTTGCTTGATGTGGATTACAAACATTGGCATTAGGTTTCAAAAGCATGTTAAAATTATGATGCAGACTCATTTTATACATGCTTAATTTTACTTAGTGAGCACCCCAGTAATCATCTCTGTGCATCTGCATTCCCCATTAAATTCTAATAGAATAAAGACTTGAAGACAAACATTTCAAAATATTACTTAGGAGAAAAGAACCTGTCCTGGGATTTTTGTTCCAACAGAAGCAGGCATGACAAAGTAAACACAAGAATCTTCTTGCATGTTTCTCAGATTAGACTGTACATATCCCTTCTGGTTTTATATTAGAACCACATTCCCCTCTCCAGGCAATTCTATACATCATTACAAATCCTTATGCAATTTTATCCCAGATTCTATATTTATCAAGACACCTCATCTTAACAGCAATATTCTTTCCCCAGCATGAACCAGGCAAAGATACCCTCACAAAAACTCCCATTCTAAAATGATACATTGTATCTCACAATTCAAAGCACTGACCTGTGACTTTGTAGGAATCATCATTAATGTATAAGAAATATGCTCTTTTTTTCTATTTGGTGAATGAATTCAAACACCACAAGTATATTTTTATCTGGCAAAAAATCCTTCACATGCACTTATTATGCATAGCTTCCTACATAACACTATGTATTACAAACAAAACAAAACAAAAAAACCCAAACCAATCAACCCAAAAATCTTAAATATAGCGAGTGAGAAAGTGTGGCCTGCAAGCAGTGCAAGCATAACTTAAGTCACAAAGTGATCCTGGTTACTAAGGATGTCTGAAAAACCAATTAAAATCCCAGAGGTAGGCACTTCTTCCACTGCTCTGTAGAAAATAATTCAGATGATTTTAACAAAATGCTGTTTTGACCTGCATGCAACTGCTTACAATTGTTTTGGAAGCACATGTAGTTTATATGTTTTTGCCAGAAGTTACCAATCAAGCAGATATACACCAGACAGGTAACATGCTTATAGCATTTTGAAAATTTTCTATTGATCTGGGTTGGAAATTTTACCTGAGAAGAAAACCATGGATAAAATACTGGAATTTGCATGAACCAACCATGTGTCAGCACTCAATCTCTTTGGAGACACAGCACACATATCAAACTGTCACCAAAAAACACAGGTAGGACTACAAAATTTTTAATTTTTTTTTTTTAACAACTTCCAAGTCTGGGAGTCCAGAGATTTCTACTAAGGCCCTGATAAAGTTATATTTAATATATGCACTCTCCCTAGATTATACTATTAGCTGTGGAGCTGGGTTCTGCACAGCCCTAGGTTTGTTTATATACCATTTTACCTTTACACAGTGGCACAACCAGGGAGTGTCCCCTGAAAGAGCTAGTATTTGGAGAATCTTTTACAGTATTCTGATTTCTTTAAAAGGTGTAAGGCAATAGCACCAAAATAAATTTTCATGCTGGGTACACATATAGACCTGGTAAACAAATCTAAGCTCTAGTTTTAACCACTCAAAGTTTTCTACTCTCAGTTGCTCAGAATAATAGTTTTCATATCGTGACATAGAAGTTGTCACTCCCATGTGTGTGACATGGGAGTCACCAATCCCATGTAGCGTGTGGGTAGTGTGACATACAAAGCTACCACTCCCATCTTTGCTTCTCCTAAGAATCATTGACACTCAAAAAATTACAAAACATTCAATGCAGTTTAAACTGAGATAATAAAATTATTGCAGTCCAAAATAGAATTGCTTCAACAAATGCCTTTCAAATAAAATTAGATTTTCGGGCACTTCAAATATTTTACAAATTATCACAAATTGTTTCTTAATTGCCATAAGCACTATCTTAATATTTTCAGTATGATCAAAAACAATATAAGTATTTCGGACTTCCAAGAGACAAACTGAGTCTCCTCTGATCAGGAATAACTGAGGAAGATTGCTGATGCAAGAGAGCAGTAGCAGAAAAGGTAAGATAAAGAGAATCAATTAGACTATGACCATGTAACAGAAAGTATTAACAAGAACAGACCCCAAAATTTTCTGTTAGTTATGATTTCCACTTCACTTAAATATTTCATACAGCTTAACTGAGGTTCCAGCTAACGCTCCCTAAAAACCAGAGTGCTGAAACATGGTAATGTTTATCAGCAGGCAAGACTGTGCACACATAAAGCTTCGTATATGTGCTAGAAACAATTCTAGCTAGTCTCATTTGGAAAACAGTGACTTAGACTCAGTGCCAATTGAGACATGCTGCAGGGATCATAACTTTGCAAGGGCAAATCAAATTTTATTCTTTCTGAAGCTAGTGACCTAAACATGGCCATAAAAAACTCAGCAGGGGCAGGATATACTGCCTCTGGCAGCCTGCTGCTTCTCAGAATTTTCTTATCATTTGCAGTTTGTGTGTGTCCACGATCAAGCCTGCAGCCCATTGGAAGGTTCCAAATTTAGCTGGAGTGGGCCATGTTAGTATTGCAAACTGCATGCTCTGAGAGAAAAAGGGCACAAGAGACAATACTCCAAGTCTAATCATGGTTACAAACCACATACCATTGCGCCGTTCCACTACTAAAAAAGAAAAACAGCCTGTATAATATCAATGCAGTGTGCAGAGCAGTGTGAACGTTTTTGTCCTGGCTGGTTAGGACACTAGAAGGAATACTTTCAGTGAATTCAACATAAATCTCCGTTCTGAGTTACACTGGTAGAACAAAAGCCATTTACCCCACCCTTATTTTTTTCTCCTCTTGATACAAGCCAATTAGCTCATTTTATTAAAAAATGAAAATTGATCTAGTTTTTTTCTAACAGAGGCTATTATCTGGTTTGGGTATTGTCACTGTAGCTTCACAGGCAAATATCAAGTGTAGATGGAACCAACACTTGGTACTTATAAAGAAAAAGTTTCAAAAATATTGTGTTCATTTTACTATAATAATCTTTGTAGAGTTTTACAATCAACACTAAGAACCGACTCCAACATATTATTAGCTATATGTTTCTAAACAGTAGGTAGGCAAATGAAGATAGAGAATGAAAACAACTTCATAAATCATGAAAGATTACATCTGAGGTATATTACATTAAATATAGAACATTTTATTACTGGGACGTTAACCACTTAATGTACATTGTAAGAACAAGTAAGTGTTAGTGAAAATGTTGACAAAAAACCTGAGCCAAAATTTAAAAAAAAAAGCCCTGAACTGAAAAGGCATTATCAGAATAAACAATTCTATTAAAATACAGTAACCAGAGACAAGCCACTGCAAAATAAAACAGGAACTATCCATACAACTCACAAAAGCAAAACAGATTATCTGACCCTGAAAGACCTTTGATTCTGCAAAGACTCATACAGGATTATGCTGTGTTAGGCTGGATTTCATTTAATCTGAGCAGAAGTCAGAAGTGCCCCTAACCAATATGAGCAGGATTAAACCCATTCCAGCAGGAAGAAAGGACAGGAATTAAAAATAGATTTAAGAAACTAGGTGCCAAAGGTATCAGTTTTTGATTTTAGGATATTCAAAAGCTTGAGAAGAAAAAAATAAAAAAAAGAGTAAATACTAAATATACAGAATATAACCTTTGGCATGCTGTTTGCTAGCTTCACTAGAAATTGTATGTCTGAAATTGCCTGGAATAAGGAAAAACTGAAAAACGTCTGACTACCTTGACAGAGATTAGTTTCAGTGAGAAAAACAGAAAATCTAAGTAGAGTTATCAACTTCAACTACTTAACCTAAACAGACAGGAAGTATTTCCAATAAAGTCTTTGTGCGAAGAAGTTACTAATGGTAACTTAGGACAAGAATGAAAATTACTCAGTGGCTCAAATTATGCTTACACCAGAGTCACACACAGACATGAAATCGGTCTTAACAACAGAAGTTTTTAAACATAATGTAATGCTGCTGAAAAGCATAAAATCTTATTATTTTGGTTCTTTACAGCATGGACATACCTTGTCACTTTGTCAGCTTTATTTTGTCAAATATTTTAAATAATTATGACCAATTTTGCAGCAATTAAACAGACAACACTATATTACCAAGGAAAATTGGGAAGCACTGTACCATAATCCCACTGCATTCCCAAGAGCAACCAGTAAGCCTTGTTGATGATACAGAAGTATAAACATTTCCACTACATATTCCTTTATAACAAAGATAATGAAAATTACGCTGTTTAATTTCAAATACTTGCCTTAACCTGTAATATTTCACACACCATGCTGCCAACATTCCCACTACATAGCATACTACAACAGGAACAAACAGTTCAATATTGTTTGTCAGCACAAGCTCAAGCAAGGCTGGTTAAGATTAGTTACAATGAGAAGGAATACTAACAGAAAATAAGGTTATCCCCTATGAGAATGTGTAAAGAATTTTCATATCTCATGATTCCACAATCTCTGACTTGATAAAAAGATGGCTTCAAAATATGTAATAAAGGTGACTGCTTGTTTCAACACTGTTTCACTTTGGGCTATTTTCTATCAATCAGAAGTCACAAGCAGCATCTAAACTGCTTAAAAGACTTGCAGTGTGGCTCTATCACTGTGGCTCATAGCTTTCACAATCCACTTGCAGCATTATGCTCTGCATGATAAATTCTTAGATAGTTTTAAAAAGCTCAGTACACTACCTGCAGCAATATGGAGTAAAACATATATGGAGAATTAGCTTCTCCAACAATCATTTTATGGGAAAACTCAAAAGTTCAAATTGAATAAACATTTGAAGAGTCCAATAATTTACTATCTCCAAACCAGTTGAGTAAGTCCTAGACTTTTGGACTGCCTCTTGAGAATCATCAAAAGTGTACTCATTCGACTGTCCATGCATTACATGGAAGCTATTCCACGAGAACGCATCAGCACCAGACTGAGACCTCTTTACTCAACATCCTTTAAAAGGGATTACTTCCCACATTTAACACCTTTTACATATACCTACATACACATCCACTTCAGCAAGAGTTCCATGTACTAATGACATTGGTCTCAATGACAGGACTTCTAAAAAATAATGCAATGCTGCTTTAAAACCTCATATAATTAAACGTAACAACAACAAGGAGATACATTTTCAGTAGCATATCTGTTGAGTAATGGATGCTTTCCTTGCTAGGAGATGGATATAGAACATTAAAGTTTTAACACGTGCTGTCTAAAGTTTTAACAAGGACCAGGACTACTATATAATCTATTTGAAAAATGCTTATCTAATAAAATTTGAGTTTTCTAAGAAGATATAGTTTAAGTATTTTCCACAATGAAGGACACAATAGTTTAAAAAAAAGAATTAAAAAAGTAATTATTTGTTCTTGACTCAGAAATAAATGTTTTCAAGAATAAAGGCTGCTATTTATCTGCTTGTAGTTCAGCCTGTTTAATCACTGTTAAGAGATAAGACATCAAAACATACAAAGTGTTCAATACTTCCAAAAATTCTTAGATATAAGTAGATAAATGGCACTGCAAGCATAGACTGACCTCTTCACTCATCACACCTAAACCCTCTGGCCTACAAAGCATTTACATCTTCCAGTTTGAAACAACAAACCAACTCTAATTGACAGTAACTTCTTATCTGGAGGAAGAAGAGGAAAAAGCTCACTGCCTCCATGAAAAGGATAAAGTTGCGAAATCGGGTACAAAGATTATTTTATAAATAATAATGATCTGTCATGAGCACCCTTCTGAGTGTCCTGACGCTCCAAGGCAAATCACATTTTAGCATCCAGGGCACACATTTTGGACATAATAAGAGGAAATAAGTCTGTGTAATGCATTTCAGACAAAGTACGAACTACAAAAGTATTACTTCCGTGAAACAGCTATACGTATTTCTTTTCAAGAGACAAAGCCGTGCATGACTGTCTAACAGCACCTGACATGCAGACCGGGCACCGTGGGGAAGTTTCCCCTGAAAGTTACCAGCAAAAGGCGGAGCTCGCTACAGGCCGTGTGTCTGTGCAAAGCACACAGGTCCATCGCTCAGCATGAGCACGGCTGTCAAGGGGAGAGGGGAAAGGCTCCGTGCTAAAGCAGAAGGCAAGCCCTGCCTTCTCCGGCTGCGGACACCGGCGGAGTCCCCGCCGCTGAGGCGAGGCAGCTCCGCGTTAAGTGACCCGCTGTGATGCCAAGGGGGCCGGGACGCGCATTACCTGCCGCACCACCGGGGCCAGGAGGGCTCCCGCAGCCCAGTCCCGCCTCACGACGGGGTCTGACCACCGCGGACCGTGACCCGTCTGCGGACCGCCGCCAGCCGCCCCCGCGCCCCGGCTCCCGGCGCGCCCGCCCAGCCCTGCCCGCCGCCCGGAGCGGGGATGCTGCTGCCTTACCTGAGCCAGCACCGTCGGGAACACGCGCGGCCGCCCGCTGCAACACGCCGCCAGGCAGCCTCCCCCGACCAGAGCAGCGGCGGCGGCGGTCCCCCATGCGGACGGGCGGCGCTGGCTGCGCGGGGGCCGCATCCCGGCGAGCCGCCCCCGCAGCGGCGCTCGGGCGGCCACCGCCACTCTCCACGCCGCCGACATCTTCCCGGAAAGCGCCGCGGCGGCCGCACCGCGCATGCGCAGTGCCGGGCCCGAGGCCGCGGGGCGGGGGCAGCTCCGGCCCGGTCCCGCCGGGATCGCGCCGGCCGCGCTCCGCCGGCGGGAGCGGCGCCACCCCCACAACCGGAGGGCACGGACTGGCAGAGAGGTAACCTGAAAGGAGGGTGTAGCCAGGCGGGCGTTGGCTCTTCTCCCAGGCAACAAACGACAGCACGAGAGGACATAGTCTCAAGCTGCGCCAGAAGATGTTTAGGTTGGGCATTAGGAGGAATTTATTCACAGCAAGGGTAGTTAGATATTGGAACGGGCTGCCCAGGGACCTGGTGGTGTTTAAGGAAAGACTAGACGTGGCACTCCGTGTCATGGGCCGGTTGACATGGCAGTGTTGGGCCACAGGTTGTGTTCGATGATCCCAGAAGCCTTTTCCAGCCTAACTGGTGCCCTGTTTCTGTAACGCAGGCGGAGTGCGCCCGGTGCCTCCGTCCCGGGCCGGGGAGCTCCCAGGTGAGGGCAGGCGGCAGGGCCCCTTCCAGGCGGGTTCCCGGTGGGGAGGGAGGGAAGGCGGGCAGGGCAGGGAGCAGGTGTTGGGCTGTGCCAGGGGAGGGGGCAGGGAAGGCCTGGCCTGTGCGGTAGGGAGTGAAAAGTGGCGACGCTCGCAGCGCCCCACGGCCCCAGGGGTGCCCCGGCCAGCCCGGTGTGTCTGTCAGTGCTCAGCTTCGCCTCGTTCCCTGGTGTGACTCGTCTCCCAGAGCAGATTCCCACTGCTGAGAGCAGGAGAAGCAATCGATCACAAGCCGGACTCTAGGTACTACGGGAATCCCGGGGTTCTGAGCAAGGCAGGTTAGGTGAGCTTCCACAAGCAGGGCTGACCCGGTGCCCATGATTTCCGAGGCGTTAATGGCCCCTGTGGATGTGCTGCTCAGTGTGTGATCCAGATCAGAAACAACAAAAGCATGAGCAAGTTTGCAATATCCTTCTCAAGGGCAGACTAGAGTTTCTCGTGAAATACAGATAGCAGAAGATGAGTTTATGGAAAAATTGTCATGGCAGAGGTGTTAGCTGAGAAGCATTACAGAATGACTTGGTTGGCAGTAATGCTTGTGCCAAAAGACCACTACTCACAACGAATGCTTCAGACTGCTTTTTTTTTTCCTCACTGCCATAGTTTTAACAAAGCTCTCTAGTTCTTGGTTGGTTACATTCAAACATTAGTTAGTTGATCACATTCAAAAATTGGGCCATCTGAAAATTAATGATAAGGTTATATGAAGTAAAGCAGAGAGTAAGTTAAATGTCATTTGTATGTTGGCAGTACCGATATCCTTGTTATGAGAGTAGTTCACCTAGTGACTCCTTGTGAGTGCTGCATGCAATTTGCTATTACTTTGGTCTTTGGTTGGGGGCCTTCAGAAGGTACTCAGTCTGTTTTAGCAAACTGTATCTTCCACTTCTTTCTGATATGACAGCCAATGCTGTGATGTCAACATTACAAATGTTCTGGTATGGGCTCTGTAACATGGAAATGCTTTTTTGCCCTCTATCCACTGACAAAAGGGGGTCATCCATCACTGCCATCAAAGTAATTTTAGTTCACTCTCCTTCCCTGACCTGAATTCAGAGTCATGAATTCAGTTTCACAGAGCATCGTTTCAGTCATTTAACTAATGGCATTTCAGAATTTATCCCATTTTCTTTCAGCATGTGTTGTTCACTGAGTGTCATTCTGTGAAGTGTTTGAGACGTCTTCAAGAATCTCAGGACTCAAGTCCTTAGCAGGATACAAACCCTTCAAAAACACCTTCTCTGGGGAACACAAATGACTGCTCATTGCAAAATTACCCAGGATGAATGGTTTCCATCTCTACATGC
The DNA here is from genome assembly GCF_047830755.1 of Zonotrichia albicollis. NCBI lineage: Eukaryota > Metazoa > Chordata > Aves > Passeriformes > Passerellidae > Zonotrichia > Zonotrichia albicollis. Next base: position 57,892,578 of record NC_133820.1, read on the forward strand.
TAATGTACTTTGCAAAAGGTTTTTCCTGTTCCTAGAGACCTAGAGACTAACTCATATGGGAAAAGCCTTTTTAATCCCAATATAAAACATAGGAGCAAAATCTGTCAATTGTTAAACACATTGGAAAATCCCACTTCTTCTGTAAAACTTGCAGGAAATTCCTACTGCCTATTTCTGTTTCCCTCTAGACAACATATTTCCCATCCTAATCTTACAGTTTGACACATAGTATTTTTACAAACACTTTAAAAGGACTTTACTTTCTGTGTAAGCCAATAGTGAGCACTTCATGAGTGCTGGCAACATCTTAGAAGCATCTTGTAAAGGATGGCTGAGAGATTTGATTTCTGAATGCCACATCCCTTGATGTTGAATACACATCCACAGCACAGGCAAGGAGGTATAATTCATTGTTCCAACAGGCATTTTCAGTTTTTCTTCAAGTAAAAACAAATAAGTAGGTCATTTGTCTTTCCTCAGATGGCATTCCTGCCTGGAGCAGATGCAGCTGCAGTGTGAAGGAGAGCTGTCCTCATGTGGCTGAGAGCACGCAATGCTGATGGGCGAGTTCAGTGTCCTCAGCCACCCCTTGTCTCCTGCACTAAATTCACCTCGTGGGCCCAGGCTCCTGGAATATGAAGCTGCCACTCGTGCTGCTCACAGCTGTGCTGCTGCAGTTGTGAGTGCTGTGAGAACACACGCCTTAAACAGCTAGAGAGCTCCTGGTGAGTCACACAGTCCTGTTGCACCCCATGCAGTATCACTGCAGGGTGGTTTATGACAGAAAGCAAAGATCTATGTGGTCTGATGCTGACAGTCTGGTAAATGTAATAAAGGTTTCACCAGACAAAATGAGTTATGTGGTGACAAATGTCATCAGCTACTGCATGCTGCAGCACCAAAGTGTTACCTCCCTTTGCTGTCCTGCTCAGTTTGCTCTTCCATGCTCTTATAAGCAGAAATCATTACATTTAGCAAGATGTCCTACCTGCTTTTTTATATAGTGCCTTCTGTGTGGTGATGTCACACTTTGTACAAGAGGTGTTTGCATTCCTGAAAATTTGAAAAAGCAAATGAAAATACTAATAAAATGTTTTCTGAAATGTTTAAAATGTATTTTTTCTTTAAGATTCAATGTCCCACTGAATAGTTACGTAACAATGCTTAAATGCAGTCTTTTCTTAGTCTTTCATTAGGCACAATAAATATAATGTAAAGTCACATCAAAAGACAAAAAACATACCACCATGAAACAAAACCCTTGTGAGTCCTGTCATTCTTAGGAAATCATGTTTGGCAGAAACTTATTCCTTTTAAGTTTTGTTACAAAGTTAAAAAAAAAGCCAAGTAAACATACATCTCCTCATGCCTGAAGGTCCACTTCCACATCTCAGTGACTTTTAAGTGTTAGGCCAAGTTCCAAGAGGGATTCACTCTCTACTAGAACTCCAATCCCCTCAAGAGCATTAGGCTTAGTGCCAGCATTCATTTACTCTTGGAACAGCTTAAATTAACTCCTGTTACATTCTGTCTAAACCCTTTCTTACAGAGTAAGAGTTGAGAGCTGGATTCAGTCGGTTAGTCTGAAGGCCACCCATCATGCTTGTCTGTCTTCCTGGACTTAAAATGCTGCATAAACTGGATTGGGGAAGGCAGTGATCAGCTGTTTCTAAGTTGAGGGAGGAAGCTGGCAAGCCATCTTTTGTATACATGTCCCCATCTCACAAGAAATAGCGTGGGGGTTGGTCTGACTTATTTAACATAAGTACTTATGACAGTAAGCTCCAACCAAATGTGAGATTTTAGTAGGCTGTACAGTGTGCTAACAGTATTTTGATACTTGCCTGGCAGAGCTGAACAGACAAGCTAATCAAAGGACAACAAATATCACTGTTTGGTTTTATAAGTCAAGAACTGGATTGTAAGATTATATTTTGCCCAATGTCAGACAGAAGATTGAAATGGAAGGTCTCACAAAGCCAGACCTTCTTTAGCCGAGTCAAACTTATATGGTCTCTGAAGAATATCACTTCTGTTTTACTTTAGCAAACATGAGAACAGTCTGTTTGCCTATGAGTATAAGGCAAACACTCTGAAGCAGGTAAGGATGTAAGCACAGGGAAGACAAGTTTTCTGAAAAGTGATAACACAAAATGTTCTTAGCACACTTAGAAAAGTACAGGGTGATTGACAGAACTCGACAGTCATTAAAGTTGGCCAGGTGATACCTTGGTCTCTATCCAGAGGCTCAAAAGTCCTGTACCCAGGTCTTCATGGTGAAGGCTAGAAGTTGAGTTCAGGGATTTCCAAAGCTGCCTTGTAAGACTGTTATTCACAGAATTGTTAGAACCTTTCAAGGTCATCTAGTCCACCTCCCTCCAATGAGCAGAAACATCTTTAGCTAGGTCAGGTTCCTCAGAGCCCTGTGCAGCCTCTACCATTTTCATAATTTCTATCTATCCCTCCTCCACAAGAAAAAAAGAAAACAAAACCAAACAACAGATAGAGGCGAGATTACTTTCAAGGAATCTGAATTACCTTCCTCCAATGAAGAATCTTTTAAGCTGTTAGTTTACAGAAAGTCCAGTTGTTTTGTATGCTTTGGAGATGATGGAAATGGAACTAATTACTAGACAGTCAACATTCATCCACTAGTAGATCTGAAAATAAATATGAGCATTTTGTGGCTAGATAACACTATTCAGCTCATAAATAAGAGTTCACAGCAATCTTTGCAGTTAGGAGCTACACTATAAATATAGCTTATCTCCAAATATTTTCAACTTGCTAAAGTTACTTGAAAGCTTATCATGATAGAGTCCATTTAAAAGGAAAAGAATTAAAATTTATCTAAGATATGTGTCCCCAAATACCTCTCATAGCATTCATTTATACTGACCTTTCTAACACACTGTCTTCCCACACTCTTTGTATGTAGTTAGCTGAAAAACTATGCTGGTATATGTAACACAAGTTCCCTCAAACTTCAGAATTACTTTTTTTAACTGAAGTTGAAAATCAGAGAAAAATAGTTGAAAGCAAAATTTAAACACTAATGTGAATACAAAAAGCAGATCAAAACTGATTCTCTTTTGTGAAGGAATATTCATTTTTTAAATTTGGAAAGTTTATTTGCTATTACTTTCCAAGTAAGGCTATAGGTCTCAGTTCTGTGACAAGTTTCATATATTATACCTAATTTTAAGCATTTTGAAAAATTCTGTGGTCTGAAGTAAGACTACTTTGCATAAAATTAACTGTATACATAAATATTTGAAGAGTGGAGACTTTCTTGCTATTAGATGAGAACTGTAGTTCAACTGCTGTTTTATCTTTTAATGATAAGATCCCATTGCATTTTTGCAACAATAATAGGGGTCCCTTGAAAACATTTTAAGTGATGAAATTACATGATGTGTTTTAGCGCTAGTATTTTCCTCATGTTTTCACCTGAATAAGTTGTCCTTCATTTTTCTTCCCTTGCAAACATTCTTCTGCAGTGCTGCTAGCCCTGATTAAAAAGAAGAGACCTATGTCTAAGTGGGATCCTATCATTTTGGCCTTTAACCTGTACTTTTGTGTACAAACAAATATATGCACATTTATATATATATTTTGCCTATAATATATTAATCATAGGATTTCCTGAAATCTTATTACCAGTGCTTTTTATGTAAATATAGAATTGTGTTTCTTGGACCTTGCTATATTTCAGGGGGTGTTTCTTCTCTTTTCTTTCATTCTCTGAAATCAGTGTGAGCATTGCAATCAATTATAATTATACCAGTATTTCACCCTGAATTTTGTAAGAAGAGTTGGCAGTAATAACTATAGTTAAGATTGCCTAAGACCTTCTGCTGTATAGATTCTGTACTTAAAAAGAGAGAGGGATAGAAATTGTGCATAAGAGTACAATAAAACATGTCAAGATTAGCAAAGTTAATTTTATCTGTGTTACCTGAAAAACCAGAAGGATTTATTAGGGACTCTGACTTTATATTTTTAAATGCAATGTGACTGAGACCGATATAATTTAAAATAACTATTATTATGTAGTTCAAAAAATACTATAAAGATGGCAAGGCATTACTTCACAGTATTACCAAAGAAACAATTATAGAATTGTCAGTATTGTAACCTGTAAAATATTTTTAAAATAATTGTTTTCTGGAAATGTTGAAGTAGAGGCAGCATCATGTATTTATTTCTCGTTTCTTTTCCCAGACCACAGTCTAGAACAACTATTAATAACATGTTGCACTGCTACTGTGATTTATTAAAGTTACCTTAATTATCACATCCTTAATACTACTGAAGATGGTGAAGTATATATAATTATTTCTGTGAAAAAGAAAGAAATAATAAAACTCTAAATTACTGTTTTCTGTAATGTATCCCATTATTTCAAACAGTGTTTACGTCTTTTGCTCACAATACCTTTTATGAGCTGTGATTGCACCTATTTTTGTATAAGCACCTATTTTTATATAAGCAGGGGGAAGGCATGATTATTTTCCATGTATGTGTTTAGTTGTTTAATATTATCTAACCTAATAGAAGGAGTGTGTGGTAGACACACAGCTTCACTATAGAAGATTCTGCAATCCTTTCTTCAAAATTTGGAAGTCCTAATATGAAGTTCATTGTAGTCAGCAGAATCTTTTTCCATAGGTGTCTGCATTTGGCACTTGCAGAGCTGAAAACCAGCTTTACTATTTGTGTGAATATTGTGGGCAGTCTTGATATATTTGCTGGTGAGGGATCCTCAGTCTGTAGCTGCACCAAAGCTGCTGTTGGATCCTCTCAGAAAAGCACAGTAATAATGGCACTAATAAAAATCCCTGACAAAGCTATGGATAAAATGGACAGTCCCCATTTGGCAGTAGTCAGGCAGGAGCTGTTCTGCTGAGTACAGCCAGAGAGGATTTCCAAGCCATTACATAACCTTTTTCTAGAGAAGTGAAAGGTCTTGAGGGAACTTGAAGGAGTTGGTATTCTGGAATATCTGAATTGCATGTGTCCAAGAAGGCATAAGCTATACCAAGAGCAAAATGTTGACATACACAGACTGTCTCATATTCACAAGGCTTAGGGAATCTCCTGCTCCCATGGCATTTATATTGCTTGTGGGTCTCATGTTCCTGCTGCTTAGGTGTAGACTCTCTGTGGCTGGTCTATAATGGAGAGATTTAGTTGAAGTAGTCCAGAGGATCCACAGCAAATCAGCCATAACCCAATTTCTGAGGAACAGAAGAGACTGGTAGGACTAAAGCATGCACAGGAAGGTTTTTGTAAAAGGGCAGAGGTGTGTTAGATGTGGGTAAGTTTCATCCCACTAAAAAGAAATGTTTACATACAGGTGTCTGTATCTGAATTTATCACCTTATGCTCTTGTTAATGGGGTAAGTAATCATCTTTGGCATGAGTTGTCTCATCCCAAGATAATTGTTCAAGTGGCTCAGTTGAATCTCTAGCAAAGAAATACCTGTATCAGGTAATTGTTCAAGTGGCTTAGTTGAATCTCTAGCAAAGATACCTGTATCAGTCTCTCTGACTGTAAGGGGAACAGGGATTATTTTTGTGCAGCTGTAAATGTCTACACTTTAAACTGCTTTTCTTTACTGCGTCTAGTTGCTGCAGAGATTTTTGGAAAGGAACTCTTGCAGATCTGGATATCAAACTTGCTGGGCACAAATGCTGTTAGAGTTGGCAACAAATAAGATAGTCAGACAGAGTTTGATTATGGGGTGCCACCCTGATGACAGATGAAAGCAGGGATGTGTTACTTCAAGATGTAACTGAGGGAAGAATGTTGCATAGGAGAAGTTGTGATATCCTCATTCCCTCCCTGTGTACTAACTTGTTACTAGGCTTGTGAACAGCTGTATTTGGGAGCACTGGAATTTATGTCTTTTTTGTGTCTTGACTTACATGAAAAATATATATATATCCTCTGTCAGTTCAAACATTACTGCTATCATTTGCTGCAGAGAGAGTTGGAGAGAGCTCACAATGGTAGATTATCCAGTGTTGCAGAGGATGCCTGCCTACCTCCCTGTGGTAGTTGAAGGCATTTAGGAGTGCTCAGCATCCCATGCTAGATTGCCCCTGAGTTGAGGTGGGTGGGGTTCTGTTGGAAGGGAGGCAGTGACTGATGACAGCAAGTTATTTATTGTTCTTCACAGCAGCAAGAGAAAGTGCCATGTTCACTCAGAGGACCTTAGGTCAGTCAGGAGCCTCCCACTCCATTAGCCCTGAGAAGCTCCAGGAAGCTGACACCAGTGAAGCACCAGAAGAGTCTGTGGGAAACCTGCTGGAAAGCAGGAACTATCTGTGGTGTGACATTACCCCAAATCTACCCATAACAGTCATCTGTCAGTGCTGGTAACATCTCAGCACCCAGAGAGCCCTCTGCTCTTGTCAGACCTGGATGATGGATGAAGTGGAAGACAAGTTTGAGGAATAAGTATTGCATTATTATAGTGAACAAATAGTAGGCAGCCGTTCTTGTTGCAGGTTAAGTAGGATCTAAATTACTTAACACCCATGGAATCTCTTTTTTCTTCTTCTCCTTTTAGTATGCTCTCCTCCTCAATCTCTTTTTATATAATCTGTTTTATTATATGTTATACTGGTAAATTCAGCAGCTAGGTTTACTTGCTGATTGCCAGTAACTCAACTGCCACTGGTAGTTGGGATGGCACCAGAATCCCTGCAGGGAAAGCAACAGGGGACTCTGCTGCTCTGAAAGGTCAGGGTACCTTATCAAGACCTAGGTATCACAGCATCTGTGTAGGGTCACTAGAGGTTGATTATCTTCTTTTTTTGTGCCATGGAACACATTAGGCTGGAATGATTTGTCTAAAATCTTAAAACAAGATAGTGACAGAGCTGGAAATAATCCCCAGAGTCAGGTGCTATTTGTAATATATTTTCTGCAAATATTACTTTATTTGGACAGGTTTTGGTCCAAATTTTGCAAATTTTAAAAAATAAAATAAATTTTTTGCCTTACCAAACTTTTGGCATCCACCACTTTATTTTAAATGCAAGGATGTCTGTCAGTCTGATGCTGCTACTCATCGCTTTCTTATATCCACTAATTTGTTGTAACTTACATTCTGAAGAAATGGGACAGACTATGGTTCAATAAAAGCAAGTAACAAGAAGATGGAAGAAAAAATGTCTAAAGCATGGTGGAAACCACTACCATTAACTTTATGCCTCATTTAGTGCCCCTCATTCTAATTCCTTTGTATATAATGATGTAAGTTTAAAATACCTTATATTCCCTAAGACTGAGACAATCTGTAAGATTTTAAGATGCTTGAAGAAACTGGCAAAACTATTCCAGACTTCAGTCCAGAATGTATCTTTTGTACTTTGACTTACACTTGATAGCCTAAAACTTAATCTGCCTTATTCATCATCTTCATCCCCTACCCTTAGAAACAGCTTAGCCAGAACAAATAGTGAATGTCTACAGAAATGGGTTTAGACATTAAAGTCATCTGTCCTGGCTTTTCATGTGCATCCTGGAGTTACAGTACTGATACTATACAAAACACAACTCTGTTGTCATAGATGTAATAAATAATACAGTGTGTTAGGCTTATGGGTACAAAGTGAGAGTTTATACTGTCCTCTAGCAAATCAGAGAATGCTAAAATGTTTACTCACAAAAGATGTTTTGTCTCGTTTCTCCATACCTGATCTTACTTCAGCAGTTATGAAAGTAAAAATTACTGTTGCAGTTTTGCACAAAAAGAGAAATTCTGCAAGAGCAAATTTAATGGAATTTCAACTACTTTGTAGTCCTTAGAATCTGCTACATTTTCCTCACCACTCAAATGATTTTAAATTATAAGTAGTTTTGGAAAGCTATTAGCATTATTTTCTCAGCTCACCCAAAGTTTTTGCAAGACTTATTATCTATGATGAATCACATCTTTTATTCATGTAGTTATAAATGCATTAGAGCTGACAGGTATAATTTGCTGCTTTTTCTCCTTTAGATTTAGCATGGTTTCTGAAAATAAGCTAATTTAATAACTAGGGAATCGAAGTTATAATCAAATTTATTATATTTACCAGACTTGAATTTCAGATAGGATAACATTAAAAATGTGCTTGTATAGGAAAGAACAGAATTGCTGGTGGGCATTGAATTAGCGGCCTGGAAAAGATTTTAAAATGTTGTGATCAGAGGCTTTATGATGATGAGAGGAGGAAGAGGAGTTGTGTTTATCTGTAGCTTTTACATGTTGCAAATTGGAATGAAGGTTAGAACCCCAGGCTGTTTTCTTTTTAGATTTGGCAGTGACTTAGAGTGTGCCTTTATAACATAGCTCTGCAGCTCTGCCTACAAATCTCTAAATTTCTATTAGAAAGGACATGCTGTTCATGTGCTTCTATGAGCACTTGCCACTATACATGGCATACCAGATGTAATCCCGTGAATTCTACATCCACCACATTTCTGCTGAATTCTGGATGAGATTTGTGCATGGAAGGCTTCTGGATCAAGGTTTCATGTCAGGAAGTGCTGTGTGAAAGGCCTGTTCAGAACCAATCCAACAGAAACACAAAAAGTTAGGTCTTTTCTTGTAGCTCGTGTTAGTCTCCTCTGAGTCTTGGTCCCCCAGTCCTCTTAACCAAGTCTGTGGCACAGATTGTGTTTTATTTATTGATATATGTTAACAGCCTCTTATTTTGGGGCTCTATTAGTTGCATTTGTATTGTGGAGATTTCTAATTCCCTAAGGTGCTGCCTTTTGTCTTTGTGTACACAATTTAAACTGAAGCAGAGTTTTAGTTTTTTCCAAGGACTTCTACAGACTTCTAGATATTTAAGATCTGAAATTATGTTTCTTTATGGTTTGTCATCTGTTAAAGACTGCTGTCTGTACTAAAACCGGCAAAAGAGTTAAACAAGGACAAAAAAGAAGTGTTCCAGAGAGCCAATATATTGTACCTCTCCTGGAGGTACATTGCCACTTAGAAATCACTGGGAATAATGGTCATGCAAATACAAAGAAAGACAATTTTAAAAAAATGACTGAAATTTTGCTTAATATTGAAAAGCTTAATTAAGGAAGAGCTTGAGGTTTCAGCATTTCTAGTGACCACTTTGTGCAAAGGGGATTTTCTCTGTGTGGATGTGGTACACCATTGGCAGAGCACAGTGAGTCAGCTGTTCATCTGGCTCTGCTGTAGTTCCAACCCTCCACAGCTGAGAATGCTCATATCACAAGTGGGAGGAGGAAAATATTAACCCCTGGCTAATTCAGAAGATGTCTGTGCTATGATGCAGAGCCCGTGGTGCTGAAGGTAGTTTTGACCAAGAGGTTATGGCACAGGGGCCATAGCTGATATGCACATACAAGGTCTTGCTCTAGAATTCCATATTCTTTTGGTCTCTGTTTTACAGACATAGTTCTTTTAGGAGTCTCATAGTTTGAAGATGACAAATTTAGTAAAAAAAGTTGAAGAAGATCTTATTGTTACAGGAGAAGAACTAAATGAACTTTTAGTAGAAAGGTAGGAACATGATGAAATGTCATAATACCCACTGCAAAGTCTCTGGGTATTATTCTTAAGAGCAAAATGCTAGAATTTTGTGCTAAATGCTGAGTGATTCAGAGCTTGAGGACACAGTACATGAGTAAGTATTTCTTGCCTTAGTCATCAAACAGCCACATTAAAGCATGACTAAGAAGAAAGGCAGAGCAGCAGTGAAATGTGGAGATGATGAGATAGCTCCATACTGATCTCATCAGCAGAACTGGAGATGAGATCAAAGATGATTGAATTGAGTTGATTGAACCTTGCTCAAAAAGTAAAGAAGTAGGGAAGAGTAAGAACCTTCAATAATTAGAAGCAATCAGAGGGAGAAAACAAACCCCCCCAGAAGACAAGACGTAAAAACAGCTCACATGACACAGTAATCTCATAGCTTATGCTGTCAGCAAAAAGAGATTGGATGAGTTTCTGCAGACTCAACAATACTTGCCATGCAGAGGCAGTCAGTACTATTGAAATGCTGAAACTGATGGGAACCAGCTAGGCTGTCGTGACTGGGAACAGACGTCCTCCAAAGAGCATGAGACAGCATTCTGCAGCGTGAGAAATCCTTGCCTAACAGTCCAAACTGCTTGTTTGTTAGGAGGACTGGGACCTCTATCTTTCATGAGATAGGAGTTTTGCCTTTTTCTTCATTAGTGTCTGTAGGTACCCAGTCTGCTTCTCAGTGAAGATGGAACAATCTTTTTTTTTTGTAAATGCAGCGTAATGGAAATTAATTTTCAGCAGTTATATGAATTCTAAATATCAGCATTAGGAGGAGCAAGGGTGCCTGTGTTTGTGAATATATTCAAGAAAGAGTACAATATTGGGTGCTTTTCCTCTCCAGCTCAGTATGAATTAATGTTTTGTAATGTTCTAGGCATAACTCACCTCGAGTTGAGCTGTTTATATTCCCCTGTGGAGAAACTGCTTAAGTTCATGCAGTTCTATACCATCAAGCAGTTGAAACTTGAGCCACTTGTGTGAATCTTGCCTCAGGAGGTTTGAGGTTGCTGCTGAATATTTTTGGCCTGTGGACAGAGGTAGGATTTGCATTAGCAGTGTCTCAAAGGTGGCTGAAGTCTTGAGGGTCAAAGCAGCCACAGTTAGCCCTAAGTCCCTGAACACACAATAGCTGTGAGTTGTATGCCTGTGCCGCCCACCTAAGAAGTGTAGGGGAAGAGTCAGGCTGCTCTGTGTTTAATGGGAAAAGGAATAAAGACTGTGATCTCCTTTCTTAAATGCTGTTTAAAAATGTAAAAATTATCTAATTTTATCTTCTACTCAGGAATAGCTTTTCTAAGGACTGCTCTTGAAAGGAATTGCTGGGAATGCCAGTTACAGGCAGAATTTAGTATTGAGCTTTGTCTCATGGTGTATATCTCATGCTGTCATATTGCCTGCATCAGCTTTTCTTAGTTTGCTTAAGAATCATGTGAATGAAAAGGTACCATGAATTAAAAAGTACGATGCTTATTGGCCTTCTTGGCAGCTCATGTCTGTTCTCCATAATGTGGTAGGATTTCCCAGTGTGGTAGTATTTCCCAAATACTCTAGAGCAAAGATCATAGCTGTACATCCATGAAACAGGAAATCTTTAGTGATGTCTGTGTATCCTATGAAATAGGAAACCTGTAGTGGTTAGTCTGGGTTGACATAATTTTCAGAAGGGCTGAGGAGGTATGAAGTGGTATAGAGTAAATTTTTATATGAAAAAAGTACCACATATTAATGGAAGTGTGATCTCACTGCAAAAAAGATGAGGCCAGGAATTTTGAACAGTGGGAGCTTGTCTTCAGGCACTGAAATCCTTATCCTTACTTAGGATATAAGTAATTAAATAGTTAAAGACATGGAGGAATCACAACAACCTCATGCAACCCTATAGTCTTGGGGCAGAGTGCCTGGAAAGCTGCCTGGTGGAAAAGGACCTGGGGATGATGGTCAGCAGGAGCAGAACATGATCCAGAGTGTGCCCAGGTGGCCCAGAAGGCCGATGGCATCCTGGCCTGGATCAGCCAGGTGTGGCCAGCAGGAGCAGGGCAGTGACCGTCCCCCTGTACCCAGCACTGCTGAGGCCACAGCTCCAATCCTGTGCTCAGTTCTGGGCCCCTCAGTGCCAGAGAGACATTGAGGGGCTGGAGCATGTCCAGGGAAGGGCAACGGAGCTGGGGAAGGGTCTGGAGCACAAGTGCTGTGAGGAATAGCTGGGGTTTTTTCACCTGGAGAAAAGGAGGCTCAGGGGCAACCTTATCCCTCTCCACAACTGCCTGAAAGGAGGCTGTAGCCAGGTGGGGGTCGGTCTCTCCTCCCAGGTAACAAGTGATAGGGTGAAAGAGAATGGCCTCAGGTTGTTCCAGAGTAGGTTTAGACTGGATATTAGAAAAAATTTCTTCTTGGAAAGAGTTATCAATCATTGCAACAGGCTGCCCCAGGAAGTTGTGGAGTCACCACCCCTGGAGGTATTTAAAAGTTGTTGTATATTTGGCTCTTAGGGACATGGGTTAGTGGCAGCAGACAGTGCTGGGTTAATGGTTGGATTCAGTGATCTTAGGGTTCTTTTCCAATCTAAACAATTCTATGATTCAATGAAGAGATCTTAATGAACCTAATTTTCTCCCAAGTATTTCCTGCAGTTCACTTCTGAGCACTCATGTAAGGCATCTTCAGAGGTTTTGAATGTAATTAGCCAAAAAGAGACACCAATGAACAGTTCTGAGAATCTTAGCCTTTCAGTCTTAATTTGGGCTCTAATTTTTGAATTTTTGCTCTTATAAATGCATAATTTAAAGTTATTTCAGTAATGGAAGTTTTTTGATTCTCTGTTCTAAGAGAGACCCCACTTGTAAAACATCCTTATTAAAAGGCTGATTTTTTAAAGCATGTTGCCAGTAAAGTTCTTTTTTGAGTGTGACATTTGCATGTGTTATGAATAAGTGTTTGTGATCGCTTAAAAAATTGCTTAAAAATTGCTTAAAATGCTTACAGATTTGCTTTTACCTTTCAGAAATGTTAAGAAATGAGCTTCATTCTCACTGTTCATGGACAACTCTAATGCCTCAACTTTTGAATAGCATTGAAGTAAAGTTTCAAAGTGAATTTGAAGTGTTTCATAGACTCTGCACTATGTAGACTTTGCTTAAATCCAAGGAAAATGGAAAATATAATAATAATAATAAACCCCCAATATTTTCTCTTGTCTGAATACTGTGCAAAGATGCTTTAAATGACTAGACAAAAATTATGAAAGCAGCATATGACCTAAATTATAAATAAAATATGAGGACTACTGGACCAAAATCTGCATGCAGGAAAAATAGAGTGACAATCAAATCTACAGAGAGGACTATTCAAGTACATTTACTGAGCCCTCAGTCCTCACACTTTTACAGCTGAGAGTCACGTATTTTGAGCACCTGGACTGCAAACAGTCTTTCCAGAAATTCACTACGTGACTCTGCAAATGTTTAAGCAGTTCTTGGATCTTTGACTCATCTCCCTGTTCTTGGTGTACCTGGATTTTGCTTTCATCTGTCCATCTATGATGACTTCCACAGCTTCCTAATTATGTAAGCTGTGACTGAGAATGGCCTACAAATTCTGAGTGTTTGCAGTGATGAACTAGAAAAGGATTTTTTACCTGAGGGAATAAAATACTCAAATTTGCTTGTTTTGCATTTGTATAAATTGTTAACACTCCAGCAATAGAGTGGTGCGGTGGTAGCTTACCTAAGGGGGGAGTTTGCTCCTTTTTTTTTTGAAGAGAGGGGTTTGCAGTGTCATCACCATCACTCCACTGGAAGACACAACCAGAGAACATCCAGTCTAGAGAAGGGAGCAAGCTTATAAGCTTATATCAGAGCTCTCCTTAGCAGCCCTCAGCAGGGTAGCAGAACCAGGTTCCCACATGCAGAGCTGGAACACTCAGATGATAGCAAGAACACAAGGTATGAATTTTCAAAAAAAGTTCAAGCAAATTCCTTCTGCTTGTTCATATCAAGATTTATACAAATAGCATAACATGAGGCTTGGCAAGATAATTTTCCTTCAGTTTTGCCATGTGTTTCTTCACAAGCCTGTGCCCCATTAAAAAAAGCAGGATACTTAATACTAGATGTCTGCCTGATGTCTCACATTTGCATGCTTAGTTCTGTTGGCTGCAGTGCTACTGCAGTAACAGCAAGGTAGTCACAGCCAATTTGTTCGTATCTGCAGAAGTGAGTTCTCAATGCTTAGTTGTGCGATAAAGTCAGTCCCTGAGAATCTCTGACAGTAATTGCCATTCTCCTCCTCAAACCTAGAGCAATATTTAAAGCAGAGGAATCTCCTGAACAGTTTATTTCCCCATTCCCTGTCAGTGATTTCACTGCAATGCCTAGAAAAAGCAAAGTAGTTCAGGCGGCACCTATTTCTGGCATGAAATCCTAGTTGTGGATTCCCAGTGCTGATGTGTTTTTCAGATCCTCTGATGAATTTCTAAGCTCTCTTGGAATAACAGCTTCTGGGAGGGGACTAAAATTCCTATGGTGGATTTCAGGTTTGCAAACTTTGATGAAATCTAAACAACAGGGTGGGAAAGCTGTTTTTTGTCAAGAGCAGCCATGAAAGCAGAGAAGCAAATTCTTGTTAGTAGAGAGCTTTTCATCTCCTTGGAAATTTTTTCTGAGAAAAGTAGGGTAGGATGTGGAAATCAGTATGAATTTTGAGGAGTGGGGGCAAAGGAATGAAGACTCTTTTCTGTTCTGCTCCTCTGCAGGGAGGAGATATTCCAGCTATGGATAAAGATACAGCCTGGTACTCAGAAGTCTTTTGGTGACTCTCATAAAAGCAGTGCCTTGACATCCAGAGAGAGGCAGGGACAGTCACATTGAGGGCTGTGTAGTAGCTCAAGAACCTCTGTTGGTTTCTTTATCCTTCTCTGGTAAGCCTGAATTCACTTATTTTAAACCTAGAAGATGCAGCTATTACCATTAACTCCCTGTGTAACAGCAAACATGGCTTGTAGCTGTTCATGGCAAAGACGTGGAGTAGAAAAACTCCTTATCTGAAGTACCTTAGATACACATCACAGACATTTCCAATTCTTCACCAGCAAATAGGACACTATATAAAATATTTTTGGTAGCTCACAACAGCATATGAAAAGATTACGCCAATGGCACTTCGTACAGTGTGGTCCCTTCTCTTCCCCCTTCACCTTTTGCCCAGTTTTTTTATAAACTTAGGCTGGGCAAACAGAAATGGCTTAAACAGAAGATGGCAGTCCTCTGTGGGGAATGGCTTAGGAATCTTGCAGCTTGGCTCCCCACAGCTACTGACTTCTCCAGAGCTTCTCCCCCTTTCCTCCCTGTACAAGAGGGAAGGGTCTCCAGTCTTGCTGTCTAAGCATTAAGTTCAGGAGAAACAAGCCACATTCTAGTCAGAAATACTTTTGTCTTGGCCAACCAACAGGAAAACATTAGTATAATATCCAGGATAGTTATTTAAAGCAAACTGTTATATTCTGTTCCTTCACATTACTGAATCAGAGTGCAGTTACATACTGTTGAGTTATTGGTGAAATAGCAACAGAATGATTAAGAACATCACCAGGCAAAACCATGCAAAATATGTTAATTATCAACAAAGTAATTGGATAGCATTTAAGCAAATGAAACGGACACAGGCGTGCAAAGGATTATAATAACTGTAGCAGAGAGTGGAGGTTTCCGAGTGATGCATTCCAAGTGACCCAACTAAATTTACTACCAGCAAACAGAGGACTTTCTCATCACTGCTCTACCTCAAGGAGTCATGAGAGGGGATGATGACCCCAGAGGTATCAGTGGTTCCCCAAAAATGGGAAATTATAAGTGAGAGTAGGAAAGCTTTAGAGAGGAAGAAAACAAATTCTGTTAGATGGCTAACAAGGTATATTTCATGAAAAGGATAACTTTTAAGCCTATTGTGGTTCAGTGGTTACAACAGTCAGAGTAAAAATGCAATATATAATACTGAAAATAATTTTTAAATTGAGGAGGGAGAAAAAGTATAAAATCTATCTGCAAAATGGGAAAAGTGATAAAGTCAAGCTGAAGTCTACAGGAAGAAAGTCAGTCACTGCCAGTTTTTTAAAAGATGTGAGTTTTCTACAACATTTGTAAAGCAAGCATTCCTACTGATAATGTGTGAACTTCTGTTAGATGGAGATAGTATCCTTAAAATAATGTAGGAAAGGACTAAGTTTTTGGAACCAGGAAGGAAGAAGATGATGGAGATGGCGATACTGAAATATTTTCTAAACCATTAGCAGAAAAGGAGAGTTCTTAGTAAACATAGCCTATGCAACTTAAAGAACTGAAATTACTGTGTGTCAGAACACCCCACACGAGCGCAGATGTCCTCCCTTTCCCAAACACGGCCTCCAGCATCACTTCCACCCCACTCAGCTGTGGGCTGATGCAGAGCTGCCTCCAGGTCTCTGCGTGCCCAGCACTCCCTTGTCCTCAGTGACTGCTCCCTTCTTCAGCTGCAGCGGGCACACGATGCTTGCCCAGCAGCTGGGGTGTACGGCCCCGTGCTCCGCTTTGGCTCCTCATCCGGAGCTGTGGTCGCAGCTACGGGGTCATGGTCAGCCACCAAACCGGCTGAAGGAATCTCAAAGACGAATGGTGTCCCTGACTGCCCCATTATGATCTTGTTCGTCAGCTCTTCGTGCTGCTGGCTGGGGCCGTGGCGCCGGGTCTCTCTCCCCGCAGTTGGCTGAGCGGTGCTGGCATCCTGGACAGGCGCTCTGTTCGGAGCGCTGCTCCCGCCGCGCTGCCCAGCCCGGCCGCCCGGCTCCCGCAGCACAGCCCGGCCCCAGGGCACGGCCCTGGCCCCTGCCCCTGCCCTGGCGGGGCTGTCCTTGGCGGGAGCCGGGCTCCGGCAGAGCGGGCCGCAGGCTCCGGCCTGGCACGGCAGCGCCGGCCGGGGGCACGGCGGGGCCGCCCCGCTGGCTTTGCCCGCTAGAGGGCAAGAGAGCCCCGCAGAAGCGCCGCTGCCCCTGCCCGCAGCCCCCGGCCCGCCGCGCCCGGGCCCCCCTGCCCCGGCGGGGTCAGCGGCGCGGCCCGTGGGGAGCAGCCCCGGGCGGCCCCTGCAGGCCTGGGCTCGGGGCCGGTCGGCACGAAATGTCCTGGGTGCCGTGGAGGGAGAGGTAATCCCTTCCGTCGGGAAAGCTCTCAAGGCCTTTGGCCGTTCCAGAAAGCGGGCACAGAGCCATCCTGGAGCTGGCACGGACCTAATCCGTCGGGGGACGGCACACCGGGCTGCTGCCCCGCCTGCCGCAGCGCACACGGAGCGGTAAGTGGGGCTCGCACCAGCTCCTGCCGAGCTGGGCAGGTGCCGAGAGGCGCCTTCTCCCTGCCCGGCAAGGGGGGGAGGACCTGGCTGCTGTCTGCAGCTCCAGTTTAGCACTGGTAAGTAGCATCCAGCTGATGGTCAAGCTATGTGCCTTGGTTGGTGTACAAAGGCCTCCTCATCTGTCAGGCAGTGAACTATCTACAGGAGAAGAATATCAGCCAAAGGAAGAGCCTCCGGGATGCCCTGCAGCCTGCTAGGAAACCCTACCGAGACTGCTGCTACAAGTGAGCACCGACAGTATGGGAGCATGAAGAAGGCAGAAACCTCTGATGAGGCACTTGTTTGGGCAGGGAAGGTGCACCAAGAAAAGCACTGGCCATGGCAAAGAAGTTCTCATAATGAGCAGTTCTGCGAGCCTTGCCACACAAATTGCTTGCCATGTGGAGGCTTCTGCGGTCACCTGCACAAACGGCAACCCTGATTTCCTCCCTTTTTCTCCTTTCAATCAGTGGCACTTTGGCTCTTGAGCTGGAGGGACTTGCAACATAGTAGACAATCAATTCATTACTAAAATAAGCAGATACAAGCTATGTACAAATAAACACACCACAGAAATTGCAAACATATTTGGCAGCTTTCATACTTACATCATCCTGTCTACCTTCAAGTATCACCAACAGGGACGTGCGTTCAAAAAGACTGTGTTGACACCTGTGTCAATGCACTTGACTTTATCCTAATAACTCCTTCCCTAAGATGATCACAAAGATCATATTCTGCCAGTATTTGTTTATGTGATTCACTGATTCCTGTACACTGCAAAATACCATAACACCATGAAAAGTCCATATCAGATATCCCACTGTTGCTGTGTATCACATGGTGACACTGGTGTTTTCTTGGAATTTTCCATCTAAACTGCATGTTCTACACTACTCCAGTGGGAAATTTTGATGAACTGGCCTTTTCCTGCTTAATTCTGGAATTTTTATAGGAATCTTTTTGGTCATAAATACTGCTATTTTTTCTACAGTCTCTAAAGTGAGAAAGCAAATACATTCCTCCAGTTTAAATTTTCTGGATTTGTAGACATTTTTTTAATTAATCCAGTTAACCTGAATCATATGGCTTTTTGTTTTGTTTTGTTTTCACAAATGTTTTCTTTATTTCCAGTCAATATAATGTTTGATAATCATGACTTTCAGTCATTTTTCATTGCTGAGATCACATGAGTTTTCTTTGGAGTGTTAATTTCTGTGGCTGTATTAATAGTTTAGTGCCCTCACCAGCCATTCTGGGGAAATGCTCAATCACATGTATGAGGCAGCAGGTGGGATCCATGCAGTCCTAGCTGGACCTCTGTCATGTAGAAGTCTACATCTAATATAGGCTCCCTCCATACACGAGGAAGAATTAAGCATCTTTAACACATGAGTCATGTCATCCTAAAGTAGATGCCTAGAATAGGTCAGATGATTTGTGCCCTAAAATTGCTCCTATTTCTCTGTGTTAAAGAACAAGTCATTTATAGCTTGATGTTTCAATTCTAGCAGCCTCAAGTGAGATGAGATTAATTAATAGTCTTATATCCAGGTTTGTGTCATGCTTTGAAATACCCTGAAAATTCTTATTTGTCAAGAAAGCTGAAAATATCATTACTTTTTATATTATTCTCAATTTATATATATAAAAAAGCTTTAAAAAGTTTTCTGCCTCAAGACATTTTAGTAAAAATGGCAAATGCCATGTGTTTCATGGGAAAGTCATAACACCTCTCTTTTTAATAACTGAGTCTTTCAGTTCTCTGTCTGCAAGGATGGAAAATAAATGAGTTAGATACATTAAAGGTCCAGAATAAGAACCTGCTTTTGGTGAAATTATACAATACAGGAGGAGTTAAAAAAAAAAAAACTCCAAGAAAAAACTCTTTTGGCAGGCTGAATTATTTTTATATGACACTCAAAAAATGTTATGTGAAATGATCTTTTTAAACTAAACTAGGTGGCAGAGTACAGGTGAAATAGTTTTCTTTTAAAAGTGCCATAATATCTAAAACCTGACAGAGGTGTCACATTAGTGTGGTACATGTGAGAAGAACGTGTGCCAGGAACTCCTCAAGAAATGCAGGATCCTTCTGACCAGTTCTGCTCTCTGGAGTTAAAATCCTGCATAAAGCTGATGAGTAAGCTCTTGATGACTCACTGTGGCAGATGCAGTCTTTAATTCCATGAGGGTATAAGGGAAGTGGGTGTGAATCTCGAGTAGAGGGGAGCTAGGGATGTTCCTGCCTCAGTGTCTTGGGGATAAAAGTGTAGGTTTTTAATACAGCCCCAGCTATCAGCAATGCCAAACTTCTGTAAGGGGTAAGTTTGACATTACACATCACACATAGATTTTATGTGAAGCAAGGTTGGAATACCACCTACTCACAGATGGGTATAATTTTGGGGATGTCCTGCATAATTCATGTGTGGCTTTGATACTTATGAGTAATTCAGACATCAAAGCCTCAACTTAGATAACACTTCTATAACACTAAACTTCCTATAGCAAATAACCTGTAGGCTTTCATTTAAGTCCCTTAACAATAAACAAAAAAAGGCAACTATTCCAGTACTTTCTTCTTTACATTAAGATATTTTTCATAAGGTAAGCTGGTGTGAAGTACAACATAGAAAATACTGAAGCCTGAAGTAAAGAAAAAAATCCATATTATACTCTTCACTGGGACTAGAAATGTAAATTTAAAGCACTAGAAAGGAGATGGGAATCTCTTTCCTGAGAGCACACCAGATACCAGGCCCTTATGGTCATTCGGCAATATTCCCCTCTGCTTTGCCAGTGGCACAAACCTTCACTTTTCTGCAGTGCAATCTTTTAACAAGCAATTTTATGTTCTCTTCCAGGTTAGCCATTATGCATGGAAAAATCTCCCCATTAATAACCGTAAAGCTCCTTTATTGTTCTCCTTCAAATCTCCTTAAAACTTCCTTCTGACACCAAACACTTGTCACCGGCTGGGCCTGTTGCTTTTTATTCTCAAGGCTGTTTTTCCCTTATCCTTCCCCCATGGGTTTGTACTATACACCTGTTGTCTTTCATCATGGGTTAAGATCATAAGCTCTTTGGGCATAGACCATCTCTCTTATTACATGTGTCTACAGTATCCCACACAATGGAGCTGTGAGCCCCGAATGGGGCCTCTGGGTACTGCCATGATCCACTTGATAAAGAATGATGATTTTTGACATGGTGAGTTCTGCAGTTTTTCCCAAGTCATTCTGCAGTTGTTCACGCTGATATAACCAGTGTGTGAGAGCAGTGTCCTTAAATCCTAAAAAAAAAAAAAAGAAAAAAGGATGAATGCTTTGGAACTATTTGCTAGAGAGCAAGGACTTTTCTGCTTTGGTGTTGGGTTTTTTTTTTTTTTCTGTTCCTGCATATTGAAATGCATGGGCTGACATGCAGCAACTCTTTCTTTTTGTAGGTTTGTACACAACTAGAGTGATGTGACCCTGCTCTGAAGCTTCTGCATCCTGTCCTTCAAATTGCAATAAAGACTGTTAGAGTCAAATAAAAGGGGGGGTGGCTCCTGCACCACTGGCGTGAGTCAGTTCCCTAAAGGTCCGTGTGGATTCAGGACACAGCTTTTCCCTGCTGCAGTTTCCCCGCTAGACATGGAAACTAGTCTCTCTCCCTCCTCTTGTGTTTAGTCACATTGGCAAGCAGAGGGATGCAGGAAAGCTGCACCAGTCAGAGCTGGACTGCTGCCTTTTGTGGTGGGGAAGGCAAGGAGAGCCACCCCCTCTACTGCATGCCCATCGAGCAGGAGGACATGCAGAGTCGGTTATTTTTAATTAACCCCCTTGCAAAATTCCCCTTCTCTAGAGTTCTCTTTTAAGGCTCCACCAATGACCTTCCTGGACCCCTCTACCTCAGCGGTGGACATCATCATTCACACCATGCAATCTCTTCCCCCAGCCCCCAAGATATTATATTTCTCCTCCTTTTCTCCCTCCTGCCTCTCACCCCCCACCATTCCCAAATGAGCCTGTCTTTAGGTTTTGTGCTCAGTTCAAGGGTTTGCCGGAGTGTCCTCTCCCCCTTGCTAGGCTCCGCATCGTGCCCAGTCCTTGAGCTCTGCTCAAGAACGCTTTTGCAAATGCAGGAGACCTTCTGGCCCTTTGCTGATTCACACAGCTCTTTTCGAAGGGCAAAACCACAATAACACCAATTCTGGGCATCGTAAGAAGAAAGAGAAACCCTCTCTCCACTTGCCGAGTCTCTCCCGACAGTTTTAAATAACTTCATTTTGGGAGGCGGGGGAGGGATTGGGGGCAAGGAGAACACATATTTCGCACTGCCCCCCTATCTCCCCCCATACCACCTCCTACTCGCTTCTCCCTTCTCTCCAGGGCGCTCTTACACACTGGGGCCGAGCTAGGAGCCACGGGTGGCCCGCGGGGCGTCCCGGGCGGCGGCGGGGCCCCGGCGCTTCCCACACCGCCCGCGGCATCCCCGAAGCTGCCCCCGGCCGCGCAGGGGCAGAGCGGGAGGGCTGCGCACTGCCGGGGCGGGGGGCCAGAGCGGAGAAGGCAAAAACTGCGGCGTGGGCAATACCGACCCGCACCACCCGCCCCGGCTCCCCGAGTTCCCGCGGCCCGCCGGTTCGCCCGCCGGAGCTGAGTTTGAAGCCCGCTTGGGACAGCGGCAGCCCGGTTACCTGCGGCAGAGCGGGCCGGGGCCGGGCTGCGGAGCGGTGCGGGGCGGGCTCGCCTCCGCCTCCCCTGCGGCGGGGCCGGGCCCCGGGCCGAGCTGGGGCTGGGCGGGCAGGGCGCTGCCCGCCCCGCTCCCCCCGCCAATGTCAGCGGGGACTCGGGCTATGCGGGCATCTCCCGAGGAGCCCGCTTCCCGCAGCGGGCGGGCGCGGTATATTTAGCATCGCGTCGCTTTATTCCTCCCCCAAAGTTTCGCCCACTTATTTATTTATTTGCCGGCGAGCGCCGTGCTGCCGCAGAGCAGCAAGAGCCGCTCCGCGCCGTGCCGAGCGCTGGAAGCGGCTCGGTATTGCAGCAGGTAGGGCTGAGCGCTAGGACCTCGGAGAATCCTTCCAGCAGCAATCAGGACTACCTTAAACCCAGCCCAATGCCTCTTCCTGCGCCACTCTGCGTGCTGGATGGAGATCCACAGTCAAGAGCTGCAGCTCAGTGCTGGAGTACAACATTTCACAGGGAGCCCTGCAGAAGCAACACCTGTTTCGAGCCAGCCAAGAAAGACACAAGCACTTGTATGTTGCTGCTTTGCTTGTGGATCGTCAATAATCCTAAACCAGTGGACATCTGCTGAGCCTCCTGAGAATTCTGGATAATAGATTTGGACGTCAAAAGTTTTTTTTTCCTTTTTCTTTTTTCCATTTTTTTTTTGGATTTATCTCAGCCAACAACGTGAGATTTCCCCCCTCCCCCTTTGCAGGATTCATGCTGATGTATGCAGTCTGTTATAGAGTAAAAACAGCGCATGCCTTTCTGGAGTCAGAATCCATAAATCCTGACGTAGCCTGTGCATCTTAAAAAAAAAATCCCTATAACGCCTAGGTATTTAAGTTGCTATGGTCATTCTTATCTTAAACCAAATGGAGAAACTACGGATTTTTTTCTTTATTACAGTTGGATGGGCTGAAGACCGTATTGCTTGCTAAGAGCTGGGGATATATGCATTTATATAGATATACACATCTATATGTTTATAAATATGTCAGTGTGTGAGTATAAAGTGGTGGTTTCTTAGACTAACTGGTTTGACCTTGAACCTGTACCAGTCAAAACAGAATATTACTTTTATTTATGCATTTAATGGATTGAAGAAAGAACATTTTCTCTGTAACTGCGCTAGGGAGGGGAGAGGAGTGGAATATACCTAATCTTATATCTCCTGGGTTTGGCACCATCATTATTGTTTATTCTCATTCTCTAAAAGCAGAATCTTCTGATGGCTCCCTTAGGTGAAGTTGGGAACTATTTCGGTGTGCAGGATGCAGTACCCTTTGGGAATGTGCCCGTTTTGCCGGTGGATAGTCCGGTTTTGTTAAGTGACCACCTGGGTCAGTCTGAGGCAGGTGGGCTACCCAGGGGGCCTGCGGTCACGGACTTGGACCATTTAAAGGGGATCCTCAGGCGGAGGCAGCTATACTGCAGGACTGGATTTCATTTAGAAATCTTCCCCAATGGTACTATCCAGGGAACCAGGCAAGACCACAGCAGATTTGGTAGGTATTTTCCTTAACCCTTTAGTGGTCATGTGATGAAATAATGGGGCAGAACTGCGGGCGGGGGGACGGTGGGGGGTGCGAGGCGGGCGGGAAGGGGGGTTTGTGTTGATGGCTGATCCGCCGAGGGGAAAAATGAATGTGTCCGGGGGTGCAGATGTACACGAGCGGCATCGCCGCGGCGGAGCAGGAGCCCTTGCCGGGTGCTCGGTAGCGATGTTTGTGTAGCCCCAAGTTCTGCTTAAGAGCAGACGCGTACTGGGAGGTGGTGGTGGCAGTGGTGGAATTTTTGCTCGGGACGTTTCTGCTGAATGATTTGATTTCGCGAGTTTAAAGGGTTTTTAATCATTAACCACCACAATTTAAAATTCACCGAGTTTCCTGGAGGGAGTGGCTCTCGTCCTATACGCAAATTGACGAGGGCTTTTCTTTCGTTTTCTCTGCCGATTACCTGCCCTAGTAACTGCCCGAATTGCACAGCCTGTCTGGTTCGCTGCTCGGCGAGGATTTAGCGGCAGCGCGCCCGCAGCCAGGCTCTCCGCCCGGCCGAGCCCGCACCCGCAGCCGTGCGGCAGTGCCGGTGACAGGCGCCCCGGGAAAGAGGGAGCGCAGGTGGGGTCCGGAGCCAGCCGGGAATCCTGCGCCAAAACCTGCCTTTCTCGAGCTGTGTGGCGTGTCACAGCGAATTTGAAAAGAGCATTCCCTCGGTTGCCTTTCCAGGGGACACTGTTTGTGACTCTGCAGCGAGGGCTGGAGGGCTGCTGGCCCCGGCCGCTCCGGAGAGCCTGTGCACGCACACACGCACACATGCACACGCACACGCACACGCACACGCGAGTCCAGTGGGCCTGGAGCTTTTCGGCTGCCAGGGAGTCTGTTAAAGGCCCGGCAGATTGAATGTATGAAAGTGACTAAAACAGCCTGGCTGAGCTGATACTTTGGGGTTTTTTTTAAGGAGGGGTGCGGAAAATATGCCAGGTTAGCTCGCCACGCTCCCAGCTGTTGGAAGGAGTTAACTTGTGAGTGAACCAACCTGACAACACTTAAATTCGGTCATAAAAACAAAGTCCTGTGTTGATTTTTTTTCTCTCCTTGTATTTTAATGCCAGATGTTGAACGATATCTAAGCTGCACTTTATTGCTTTGTGAAGCTATTTAGATAATGCCGATGTTGAAGGAGATGATCTCCAAAGGGCTCATAAGGGAAGCGGAGAGGGAGGGACGGGGGAGGAGAGGACTGAGGCTCTCGCATGGTCGCAGGTTCATCCTCCATCCCCCTCCATCCGCTGCTCCCTGACACTCTCACGCTGCTTACAGGCTCTTCCTCCCTCCCACGCCGCCCGCCCGCGGTCTCCGGGGCTGGGTGCGGGGTGGGGGCAGCCTCGCGGCTCTCCCGGGGGCGCAACATCCACGCTTCCTGGCGAGCAAAAGTGCGGAAAGTGTTTCAGGCAGACGCGTAGTGAGGGGAGCGGGGCGGGGGGGCGGGGGTGTGTTGCAGCCAGGCGTTTTCCTTGGCACGGGCAGGCGCCGCGCGTGGCTGCCGCAGGTTCCCCGTGCCCGCTGCGCTGCGGGCTCGGGGCGGCGGGCTCGGGGCGGTGCGGAGCGGAGCGGGGCCGCAGCAGGTGTAGGGCGCTGCGCGCACCGGCAGCCGCGGCGGCGGGGGGCTGGCCGCCCGCGGGGCCCCGCCGCCCCCGGAGGAGGGCCGCCAGCTGCTCCCTTCTCAAGGCGGCCGTGACCACATTATTCGTGGCGTCTATTTTTAAAAATGGCTTTCCAGCCGCAGTTGTAGGAAGCTGACAATTCCGAGGGGCAGTTCTTCCACCCCTTGCAGCGCCTTGGCTTTAAATAGATTTTTTTTTTTTTATCCTTGTCGGTTTGATCTCTCTCTTCCCCCCACCGGGACGCGCTTCCCTGGTAACTCTTTTCCCCATGTAGCGCGCCGGTGATGCCCCTGCTCGCTCCGGGGCTGGGAAGACCGGGCACGGCAAACCCGTGGGATGCCTAGGGGCTCCCGGCTTCTTTGCGGGAAGGTACTTTTGTATCGGTGCCGTGACATTGCTGTTGTGTTTGCCAGAAGGTCACAGAATAGCTGGTGCTATTTGAGTTTGGGTGATTTTGAAATCTTCTGATGATCCTGGGGAGGTGTGCATCCCATCTCGGGAGATGCCCTGGGGAGAGCGGGCTCACGTGGTTTCCTGCGAGCGTGTGCGGGAAACCTGCGTGCGCGTGTGTGGATGCGGGGGTGCGCGTCAGAAGGAAGTTTTTCTCCAGGAATAAGGAGGACAAAGAGAAAACCCCGGGGGCTGCGCGTAAACTCCTCTCTGGGCTCTGCCCTGTGGGAATCCCCCTCCCCGCACACACCTCTGGAGAGACATCAGATAAGAGTAATTCTTTTGTGATGCTATGTTGGATGTGTGCCTATTGCATACAATGAACCGAGCCATATTGTGTGTCTATACTCGCCCGGTTCTGGGAGCCCTGGCATTTCGCAATTCCTGCAGCAAGATGTCCATCTCTAAAAGAAAAGCTCCCCGGGAGAACCCGGCTGGGTCCCCCCCGTAATGTGATCTCAGGTGATCAAAGCCTTATCTCTCCCGGGTCACAAAAGAAATTTTTTTGATGCAGTCTCCTTTAGTGTAGGGCATTGGCTAGACAGTAGAGTCATTGTAAATTCAGGAACTCTTTAACAGCGGAGAGGCGTGTCTCTGTGCGTCAGCACAAGTACTGCATGCACAGCACTAAAAAAATAGGAGCATGCAGGAAAAGGAAAAAAAAAAAAGCTTGTCAGCAGGTGACCTCCGCTCCCCGGGACCTGCTGCTACAAGGAACCGCTGCGTTCATCATCTGCGGGAGCCGCGCAGCCGCCCGCCCTCCGCCTGCCCGGCCCGCCCTGCCTGCTCGGCGCTGGGCTGGCGGGGCGGGCTGAGCGCCGGGCGGGCGCGGGGGCGGCTCCGGCCGGGGGTCCCTGCGCTGCCGCCCCTCCGTGCGGGGCGCGGTGGGCGAGCCTGCCCCCAGCGCTGTCTCCGGGGAAAGCCAGCAGGCCGGGGCGGGGCGGGGCGGGGCGGGGCGGGGGGAAGGTGATGCGTACGGGGAAGGCGCTGGCCCCCGGCACTGGGAATCGTGGGCCAGGTTTTAGGCGGAGGGAAAGGCGCCGAGCAGGCCCGACAGTCTCCTCCGCTATTGAGCGTTGCGGAGGGGAGGGGATGGGGGGCGGGCAGGGGCGCTGTGAGAGCCTGAAACTGAAGCAGGGCCCTGCTGCCTGGGGGTGCCGTGTCTGTCTGCGCTCCCGTCTTTTAATTGGCATCATGTGGGGGAGCGGGCGGGGTGGTGACAGCTGCGACAGGCGGGACGCATCCCGGCGGAGCGCTCAGCCCCGCGCAGCCCCGCTCCGCAGCCGCGGCCGGAGGGCGGGAGGCCGAGAGGGCGGCGCCGGGGGCAGGGGGGCGCAGGGGGAGCTCCTTCCCTCGCCCCATCTCCGCGCTGACCTCCCGGCGGCTTCTGAGACACGAGGGGCTCCGCTCCCCTCGCCCCGCTGCCCGAGGAGAGAACAGGCCGGAGGGTCCCCCCGCGCTCCCCCTGCGCTCCCCTTCCCCTGGAAGCCGTACAAAGAGGGGGCTGGCAGAGATATTTGCTCACTGTCTTCGTTGTCATAGATGGTCTGCTGCACTGCTAAGGGAAAGCAGAACTGCTCCACTCCATTGATACAAAGAAAGCCAGAGACAAAAATGGGCAAAGGGCAAACCATCAACAACATAAAACTGTGCGGTTACAGAGGTGTTCATTGCCTAAAATGAACATGCTAAGGAAAATGCTTCTGTAGGCCTGCTTTTAACCAAAGCTAAGACAGATGCAAATTAAAATTTTGCTTTAGTGAACAACACACCTCCTCTCACCTGTGAGTGTGTCAGGAGAGCAGGACCAGCATTTATGTCAGGCTGCAGTCCTGCACCATTCAGCATGGTCTGAGCTGGATCATGTAGAAGAAGGTGTGTGAAGGGCTGATGTGGGCATGTAGGAAATAAATAACTTCCCTGAAACTTTCATCCTATCCTTGTGAAGAAATGGATCGTTGAGCATTTTCCTTAATAAAACCAGTTCAATACAGTGAGAAGAAATTCAGCGCCCCATGTGCTGACTTATTTCCTCTCTACTTCTCTTCCTTTCCACATTTTTTAGCTATAAATAGGGCCCTAGCTTTCAAAGTTTGGAGTTGTCCTGATTTTCATTTGATACAGCCTCATTTTGAAGAGGATTGTCTATTTTAATATCTAGTTCAGGCCCTAAGTACTATCTGTATATTATAGACACTATACAGTGAAAATATGCACAGAACTGTGGGACAAATGCAATCCTTTAGCTGACAAGACTTCTGTAAGAATGGATGCTTGGCCCCAGATAATCTCTTGAAGGACTTAATATGGCACATAAAACTTGCTGTGAGTAGGCTTTTGAGTATTTCAAATGAAGAAGTCTCTATTCTGATCTCAAATATGTGCATGCTCTTTGCCAACCCTTAAATTAATTTTCTGCACTTACGATAGGATGTGACAGTGCCTTTTTTGTTCTTTTGGTGCAGAAAGCAGCATGCATTCAAATATTTGAAATGATGACAGCAATTAAAGACTACATTTGGACTGATATGAAAAATGCCAGACTCACTAACTTAGCTATAGTAGTGTCTAATACACACTTAATGTAAGATTTAAACTCAGTTAAAATTGCTTGGTAACATGTATCAAGTAATATGATATTTTGGTAAAAGCTTTAGAGAAAAAGCCTTAGTAAGAAATCTGAAAGTATTGCATGTCCAGATATAATGGGAATTTTAAAATTGTTTCAATGGATCAATTGTATCTAAGACACTACATATACCAGACAAAAGGTGTGCTGCCACTTTATATTACTTAAATAATTACATAGTGGCAAAATATTTCCTCCCAGTATTTTTTATTTGTGCATATGTAGAGAATAATTTAAAATGACCAGGCCTTAAAAAAGGGTTATCAAAACAATAATACTGTGGTGTTTGTAGTGCTGAATAATATATAAGGTAATGATCAATACTCCCTTACAGGGAATACTTTTCATCTTTACATTAGCTTGGCTATAAATTTTCCCTATTGGTTTCAACTTGTGCTATGTTCAATCTCTGCAATTCATGCCTGCTATTGATTAGTGCACAACTATTTTGTAAGAGATGTCAAATTAATTGTTAAAAAAAGCCACAAAAGTGCCTTTTTATTGGCCATGTGAGGCTCAACACACACTATACTGTTATTTCATTATTTCATATACATATAATTTCCAATAAGCTTTAAAAATAGTTATGCAGTGTACTTAGACATGAAAATTCACATAATGTATTGAAAATGCTACTCTGTGCAGGACACACCTTATTTTGTGACTCAGAAAGTAGCATAACACAGCAGCATGCTTCTGAACGTTGCTGGATAACTTCCTGTGAGACCATTACACAGGAAGCACTCCCAAAGAGGAAGAAGTTTCCACTTTTTAACACAGGATTACTAGGCTTATGCCAGATTTTCAGTAGCATCCTCACTGAAGAGGTAAGCAATTTGCAGGCAAGGCTGCTAGAAAATCCCCAAACCCTCAGATCCAGATGAGCCAATACTTGATACAGATACGTGTACTGTGCACATGGGTGCTGAACCTTGGAGCTTTGCAAAAGCAGTGCTTCTCTGCAAGGTATTCTTATTTCTAAGTGAACAAATGTCGGTGTAAGGTTGCTGGTATTTGCATGGGAAAACTTAATCACGTACACACTGTTACACTTAGGTGTAGGATGTTTTAATGTCTGAATTTTAGATGAGTAAATGATAACACACCAGAGAGAATGGTTACTATCTAAACAGAAATGCATGACACTGGACTATACTAAGGATTTTCATTTCTCAAGCCTCTGGAAGATCATACTGTGAGTAAATCTTTCCCTGTATTTCTGATTCATTGATGTCTGAAAAGAGATCTTTTGGTTCCATGTGTAACATTGCTTTATTTCACAATTCCAATTAAAATGCATATTTTTTCAGAAATTATTTTGCAAGACAAGTTTCATAGGTTCCTCATTCCTGCTAATTTTGGCAATCTAAAAACTTTTTTTTTCTCTGAATATATTATCTGTTGTGCAAATCAGAATAACTGAGCTTAAGATACGTGTTTAGGAATGATGAGAAAGATTGGGGCAATCTCTAAATTTGATACATTAATGCTGTCTGCAGTGCATCATTCTAACAAAGACCCAAAGTACTTGAAGTATTGTATATTAATTTTGTCCTCATCTTCCAAACAACTCAAAAAATGGGAAAAAAGCCTTGAAAATAGCTGCTTGACACTCAGGGATAAGTCATATCTGGGGAAAAAAATTCTTTCAGTAGGAACAATTCATACATTGTTTGTTTTTTCCTTCATTTCATAGGTATACTGGAATTTATCAGTATAGCAGTGGGCTTGGTCAGCATCCGAGGAGTCGACAGTGGACTTTACCTTGGAATGAATGAGAAAGGAGAACTGTATGGCTCGGTGAGTTCCTGCTAGCCTTGTGCAGTTTTAATCCTTACATTCTGTGGGGGAAGCACTGGCTAGCTCGTACAAGCTCCCATTGGACTATGTGTGTGTGCTGTATGAGCACTCTTTCTGCTCTGAATATCTTGCAATCTAATTCAAAACAAGACCCCGTGGGTGACATAATGAATGTGGGAGAGGGAAAAGGTGACAAAATCAGGAATGAGTAATAATGCAGATGAATGGCAATTTAGATACAAACAATAGAGACTGATGGCCAGAGCTGGTCACTGAAGACTAAAGGATGTACTCTAAGATTTGTAAATGTCTCCTGTCAGTGGAAACCTAAATCCAGACAAAGCAGAGTCCTTTTGTGTGTAGGCAGAGAGCTTTCTAGGAATTGACAAAATAAGGTAGAGGGGGAGGAAAAGGGTGGCATATGTGGATGAGAGAATGAGAAACAAGAGTATGACAGAAGTTATAAAAAGTATAGGAATGAGGGCAGGAGGCTTGGTGATCTTGTCCTGAAAGTTTCGTTGGTGCTCCCTGAGGGACGGCAGCAGGAGTGAGTAACAGGTGTGAGGGAGGAGTAAAACTTGGTATTTCAGATGTGGGAGTTTGCCAGCCTACCTGCAGCTGATGGGTGACTGTTCTTGGCAGCATGGGCTGTTTTCCAGCAGAGCAGTGTGTGTGTGTGTGTGTGTGTGTGTGCGTGTGTGTTGGTATGACGTGGCTCTTACCTGGGACTATTGGAGGCATCTGATGTACAACCGGCTTCATACCCTGGGTAGATCGTGGGCAGGTTCATCTGGAATTTGGCAGATAATTCCCCAGATGGTAGAAGGCAAGCTCTTCTAGCAGTAAAATATCAACCTCCAAAGCTTACAAGCGGTTGTATTTGAGGAAAAGGGTGGCAGGATTGAAGGGTAAGTGAATATCTGAGGCAAAAGTGAATATCTGAAACGAAGTGAAGCTGTGTATTCACAGAAGTTCATTAGAAGCAGAGGAGAAGGGTACAATGATCCATTGTAATGTAGTGTAAATGTTGAAGAGAAGCACTCAAAAAGAAGTTAAAGTGATAGAGAAGGGCTTTGAATGTAATTGAAGACACCTGTGTCACAGGGGAGTAGCAGTAACAGGGAGAAGGGTGGGGATGGCAGTGAGAGTAGGAGAAAACATGAGATGATGGCTGTGAATGTGCAGGTGAAAACAGAAGGAATAAGAGGGAAGTCCAACTTCCATGTACGTTATCCATGTAGAAGTGTGAGCAAGTGAAACTGGGAAAGTCCAGCAGCAGTGTTTCCATAAGCGTGTCCAGGTTCACTTATCTCTTTCTAGCAAAATTTGGTGTGAGAGAGATGAGGAGGATTATCTTCTCAACAAGGAGCAAGCTAGGTGAGGAAGCCGGCAGATGCAGATAATGACAGTGTATGTGGGAGGCAGAAAAAGAGGTGGTAAAATGAGGGGCAAGGCTGGGATGGAGGATGAGTGGACATGGGAGAAGGGGAGATGCAGAGGTGGGGAGAGCCAGTGAGCGGGAAAGGCCAAAGAAACTGAATTTAGCATAAATGTCAATATGGAGCAGGTAAAGTTTGGAAGGATGGAGGGGGAGTGAGAAAAGGAATTGATGCCATGACAGATGTAAACCAGTTGCCTGTGAGGAGCAAGTTGTCATAAGTCATAGTCCTTGTGCAGCTGATGAATGTGATAAAGAACTAGCAAAGTACATGAGTACATCAGGTTCAGTTAGGCAGCAAAAAGGCAGAACAACAACAGTAATATGAATCAGTAATGTTGATAGTCATCAGTGAGAGTAATTGTTTCAACATATAAACATAGTGAATCAGTTACTCTGCATTTCAGATATTCTGAGACAGGAAATGTGGTTATTGATAGAGCTTAAATGCATAGACTTGGGAAAGCAAACGTTACATAACTTTCCTGTGCAATTTATGTTTTGTATTTGCAATATGTTTGGCTGTCAGAGTGAATTAGTCAAGACAATCTTTGCTGAAGAAATATACACAAGAAATTCTTTGCATATTAGTAAGCTCACTGCATTTATAAAATAGTTGTTCCATGAACAGCAGTTCTAAAGGAGCCTGCTTTCCTAAGGAGCTGTGTCCCACAGTACAAGGCATGTGTTTCTCTGACATTCTGTCCCTGCAGTAGCATAAATTCCCTAGCCTTTTGTGTTTCTTGTATGGAGAAAGGGACAGTGTTAGCTGTCCACGCTCACCAGACCGTCAGTTTGCAGGAATTACATAGCTCACCACTCCGAAGTGGGATGTGCAAATAATTTCTCTTCTTTACTTTGGCTCTGATTAGTTGCAAAACTGATAGGAACTTAATTTTCTTGAAGACCTTTGCCTCCTAATTGAAACTGGTTGACAAGCTAAGGAGAGACAAGCAGGCAAATGGATGTACAGTATAATTGGATAACCTCTTTTTCCTAAGAAATGACACTAAAAATATGAAGCCATTCATAATGGAGAACTGGCAATGTCTGAGGCTAGAATGCAAAGTTCAGGTTAAAATCTGATGGATGATAGGGCTTATTGTCAGCCTCCAGAGATGGGACATACGAAAGAGTGATGGTAATTGAATTACATTACTTCCAATGAAATATAACCTCTAATGGCTACTCAGTGTGATGATGCTTTAAAGCCTTGTCAACACTAGCAATCCTCGGGCCTATATTTCAGCAACTGTCAGCTCCCTTAGAAACACTGAGATAAGCAGGCCTCAGAGCAGAGTTTTGTGTAGAATTGGCTGGACATTTTAAAGTGACAGTGTTTTGCTTTTGGTTTTGGTAAAAAAATGCAATTAATTGAAAGTGAAGTTCTCTGATGGGTATGAATTTGCTGCTTGAACCAGAAGCAAGTCACAATCCAGTACAGAATTATCTCTCTGGCAAAGTAGAAGATCAGATTAAAAGAAATTAGTTTTGAGACTGATGTGTGGTAGACTGTGAAAAAGTTAAATCAGTTTTTCACCTGCATTAAGCAGACCAATCTCTTCAGCTGAACTGCTCTGTAGCACCAGTAAGTTGTCCTTGTGCTGCTGTGCTGTGAGGTGTATCCCTCTGTCTTGGTTTATTCCCTAAGGGCTGTGAGCAGCATCAGCTTTGTCACCTAGCAGGTACATTTAAGACACTGTGGCTGTGTTTCCTAAGATGGGAAACCCACACACAACTGAGCAGTAGCCTAAGAAATGCTTGGTCTTGTTCTTCATCAGCATTGGGGATCTAAGTAGGTGCTCAGATTCACAGCTTGTGCAGCATTCAGTACTCAACACTATTGGAGTACATGCCCTGTGTCTGACACTATCACATTTATATTCTAATTACTGCATGAAAAATACATTAGGCATGAACCAAATCAGTGACCTAAAAGACCTCTATCCTTCTATATTTGTATTTGAAACATTTGACACAGGAAGATTTTTTCCCAGCATAATTGTGGTGCCACTGGAGATGGGACATATGGCCAAGCACAGCAGCCAGGATGGGTGATTGCTGCCAGTTTTTATGAAAGACAACAGAAGAGGCAGTTTCAGCATATCTTGATCCAGTCACATCCCTCTTGGCCTTTTCAAAGTTCTGCTTTCCTCATGGATTAGCTGCTTGACAAGCTCTTCCCACCTCCCCACTCTCACAGGGGTCAGTTCCTGCTGCATTTTCTGGTCAGAAGAGCACAGTGTCTCTCATGCTGCTTTCAGGCAGATGTGTAACATAACGTGGCTGTTCTCAAATTCTTCCTCATACCATGGATTTGGCCAGGGAAAGCTGAAAATGCACATGGTGCTGCAGGGGAACCATTGGTAGCTACCTAACAATGTCTCTGAGCCTGGTTGGTGACAGCAGCTTTCCCTCCTGCCTCATCTGTCCCTGCTTTCCCTTTACCTTGCCTTTCCCTGGCAGCCTGCAGCTATGACTCATCATGTTTCACAGCAGCTACTGTGCTTGCCGCTGGAAAGGAGGAAAATGCAAACTACAGATAGGACCCAAAGGGAGTTAAGACAAGAACGAAGACCTTTTCTTTCCCAAGTGCGAAACAGCTTTTACCAACATGTCTGGCAAGGACATTAGCAAATGTGTGTGAGCTGTGTTCCTCAGGGCCATGCCACGGAGGGAGGGAGGTCTTCCTGATCTGATCGCACAACCTTCATGCTTTTGTAGGCTTTCCCCATTATCATGCTGCCCTTGGGAATACTAGCAGATATTATAACTATTACATTGTGAATCACTCTCTAATTTTCTTCCAGCCTGTGTAATAGTAACTGTGTTAATCATTTAAATTGTTTGCAGTATTTCCATCCTTTATACAGCAGTATTTAGAGGTGCTCCCATCACTTTGGCAAGGGACATTGCTGAGTTTATGTCATGCCAGTCATTATATGGTCAAATACTAATTTGAAAACCTAGCAAAAATGAATATTCCCACTGCAGGCTGTCCTCTGAGGGAGTTTTGTGCTACCTCAAGCACAGACCAAGCAGGAACATGGGGACACCCTTGCCTCAGCTGCCCTGGCTGTCCTGGGCTTTTCTGCAGCAGAGAGCTATGCTGCATCTGACTGCTGCCATGCCCACCTCACTGATCTCCCACAGACATGCACCTGCCCCATTCCTCTTCTCAGACTGAATATAAATAAATTTGTTTTTGGTGGTGGGTGTAGTGAGGCACAGGAACAGGTTGCCAAGAGACACTGTAGATGCCCCATTGCTGAAAACATTCAAAGTCAGGTTGGACCAGGCTCTGAGCACCCTGTAGTTGAAGATGTGCCTTGCAGGGGGGTTAGACTAAGTGAGATTTAAAAGTCCTTTTCAACCCAAACCATTCTGTGAAATGCTGGTGCCTCCACTGCTCCTTGTGCCCTTGGCAGGTGGCAAAAGACAGCTCAGGTTGGTGCTCAGGAGGAATTTTGGTAGCTGCAAGATCTGGAGCAGCTACCAGGAAAGCTGTGCAGGTGGGGAGAGGAAGGCAGGAGTGGAGATGTAGTAGTTGTTGATGAAGGGGGGAAGAGTGCTTGGAAGGAGAGCTCAGGGCAGCATACAGAGCTTCATTTACTCACAGAGCAGCTGAAGAGCTCAGATCAGGAGCCAGGGAGGGAAGCTCCACACCTCTGGCCTGCAGACTTACGGGGTGTGTGCTGCAAGGTGAGATGTAGGAACGCTTTTAACAGGGTCATAAATTGCTGTCCTTCAAAAAGTGAACTGGAAGCCTGATCTGGGAGACTAAACTAGCCTTTTGCTCCTGAAACACTGGGGAGAGGGTGGAGAAGGAGGAGAGAGAGGGAGAGTACTGTCCTTGAAGAAACATGTTTTCCCAGTAAGTGTGCAGGGAGGTGACGATATGCCTCTTTATTGTCCCAGCAGGGCTGCACCTGCAGTGTTTTATGCTTTTGTTTGGGTCCCCACAGTCCTGGAAGGGCTGTGAAGCTACAAAGACTGGTGAACAGAAATTTTTCTGATAAAAAAAGGACAATTTGTCATAGTTTACTGAAAATTGCCTGGTGTAGGCAAGGATTTCTTTGGCTGCATTCTAAAAATATCTTTTATGTTCCTGTGCAAATAAAGGAAGGGAATTGTTCAGCCCTTCAAATGGTAGGTCAAGGTGCACGGAAACAACACGAAGAAAAAAGCAGGTTGAAAGTGCATGTTGGTAACAGCATTTGGGCCAGGTATATAATTACTACAGGTGTTTAAGAACTGGATAAATAAATAATTTACCCTCCAGTACCATCACACTTTCCTTTTAAATACCTCCGATCTAAAATGATTCCATGTGCTTCAGATTGATTTTTTAAAAAATAATAATCTGAATTATCTGTTCTCAGTGTCCAGGTACCACAGTTGGCGTGAGCGTGGAAACAGAACAGTCTCAGTGCACAATTTTTGGAAGGAGAATTAAAAGCAATTTCCTTGAGTGAAGGCAGAGACTTCTAGGCTGAGAGTGGTCAAATCCCAGGAGGGATAATGGCTGTGGCACCTGGTTTAACGCCCTTCTGCTTGTGTTAGTATTATTATTTACAATGATAAAGTGGCTTCTGGTAAATGGTATAAATGGAGAGACAAAGGGTGATTCCTATGGCAGCGGGCTTGTAAGGAGTGTTCAGGCTTTCTGCACGAGCAGCTTTGCTCAGGAAAACCTGGCACTCCCATGATCAAAAACCCGGTGGTGTCTTTTACTGACGACAGCGACTCGTGTCTCCCTGGTAAATCTGCTTTAAGCAGGAGACTGCAAGAAGCAGGCCTGTAGTTAACTTGATGGGCAAACCCTGAAGAGGCCCAGTTCAAAAAAGTGATTATGGCTCTGAAAGTTAAGGAAATCTGAAACTTTGTCAGACATGCAGAAATCCTGTGGAAGTGGTATCCCAGCAAGGGTGAAACTGCATGTAAGGATTTGAAAGTTGTGAGGGCTTGGCAGAGGGTCTGCAGAGAATGGGAGAGCAGCAGGTTGCAGAAAAGATTGTGTCTTAGAGATGTAGAAGCATGGGCATGAAATGGAAATTGATGCAGTAAAGCTGATTTGGGCCCTGAAATGTGTACTTAACTTTTTATAAGGTGAAAAGTTTTTAAGCTATATGCCTGGAAAGGGAACAGAAGTCTTTACCAACATGATGTATTCAGGAGGGAGTGTAAATGCAATACAGTTTGGATGTGGATGCTAACTGGGCTAGCCCTGTTTCTGACAAAATCCTTTGGGTGGTAAGGTGTCTGGGGAGCTCCCTGCTGTGGGATGAACAAAGGCAGTAGGGGCAGCCAATACTGCTACTGAAAGAAGTGGCGATTTTCCCTCCAACCATCCATCCCCTCCCTTTTGCTGGCACAAGTGTTTCTTTGCTGCCTGGGGAATTGAAGCACGAAACTGGAAAACAAATCTGGCCAAGCAAAAGGGCTTCAGCCACAGTGGCTCCCTTCCAGGTCACTGGAAGGTGCAGCACAAAGGTGGGAGCAGGCCCTGGGTGAGGGAGTGTTTGATTCCCTCTGAGGCAATTTCCATCCTTGAGTGTGTGTACCTGGGGCTGTGTGGTTTGTGTTTGGCTGCAGGGCTGTCAGTCTGGCTTGGGATGCACTTGGGACATCAGGAACATCCTTTTAAATGGAAGAGTAGAGCAAGTACATGCATGATGAGTTTACTGAAGCAGGATAAATAGTTTCAGGCAAGCATGGTATTTTATTTTTGGTAGGAATATCTTTTTCTAGAAATGGAAAATAGTGATAATCTTCAGGGCTGTGTTAGGTATGACCTGCAAAAGAGAATGTTTGTTACAGTGGGTAGAATGAGTGTTATTAGAAGACTTGCATGATAGATGGTGAAAACTCTGAAGAGAAGACAGCAATGGGGAGTGCTGAAAGGTTTTAGACTGGGGTGAAGCTATTAGTGGAGTTTTTATGGATTGGTCCCTGGACTGATTTTATTCCCTGGTTTTATTAGGGACATTAAACATCTTGTCATAAAAAGGTAGTGGTGTGTTATTGAAATTTTTGCAAAGCTGGGAAGTATTTTCAGCAGAGGAGGCAACCTCACAGAATGGTCTTTGTGCCTAAAATATTTATGCACGAGGAGAGCTCTATCAGTGCGACTCCATACAACACTAGGAGGATCCAGTCTAAATGCAAAATGCAGTTTGTCACTGTGTTAAAGAAGATGAATTGAAACCAAAACAGGTACAGAAAGGGCATGCTGGGATGATCAGAGGGATGAAAAGACTATCAAATGATAGACTCTAAAGATCTTGACTGACTTAGCCTGAGAATGAAAGCTGAGAGGGTATGCTCTTGCTCTCTGTAAGTACTTTGAGATGTAACACTAGGGAGGAAAAAGAAGTCCTTGAAACAGAGTACAAGAATGGATTGAATGGGTCACAAGAAAGCTTAGGCTGCATAATGAGGAAGATTCAGGCTGTGAGGAAATGGGTTTTTGAGCTGTCCAGAGGGATTTTTGCAGGGAGGTATAGATGAGACATAAACGCTTTCTCTG
The DNA here is from genome assembly GCF_047830755.1 of Zonotrichia albicollis. NCBI lineage: Eukaryota > Metazoa > Chordata > Aves > Passeriformes > Passerellidae > Zonotrichia > Zonotrichia albicollis. The sequence goes on from NC_133820.1 coordinate 57,930,233, forward strand.
CATTGTACAGTAAGGAGCAGCTTTGTGACTGTGGAAATTTCGTGGGTGGAGGGTATAGATCTGAGAAAAGTCCATATACTTGAGTTTCCTCATCTACTTCACCCTTGCAGATAACCAATCTTAGAATTTGGATGGGCAGTTTTGCTGAAAGCTGGGTACTGTTAAATGGTGTTCCCCACAAGCACCAGCATGCGGAATGAGGCAGGAACTGCAACCTGCTCAGCAAGGTATAAAGGAATCTATAGAATAAAAAGGTCTTTTGAGATGTGGGCACTGGTTTAGGAAAAAATGATAGATCAGTACACTTGACACAGGTGATATGGGAGAAGGCTTTGTGAGAAACTGCAACTTTTGTGGTTGTTTTTGAACTTTGGCTTCAGTCTTTTTTAAATCAGAACTTCATAGACTTGAACACTGTCACAAAAGAGGGACACTTACTAGTAGTGTTCTGTGAGATAGATACTACACTCTTCCTCAAGTCTATGGTCTACCTCAGGGGACTTAATTTCAAATGCTCACTAGGTGTCTGAAGATAATTTTTTCTGGGACAAAACTCTCAGTGATCTCCCTGCCTTGGTCTGCAATTCTATGTCAAGCTTAGATTCTCACTACATGCCTGGGACAGGACAGTAGAGTAACTTCTATATAAATTACGTGTGTGTGTGTATGTGTGTGTATGTTTGTGTGTATATATACATACATACATATATAGACATATGTTTATGTGTTTATATGTATATATATAAAATCTAAGCTTTGGTAAAGTAAGATTCTACTCAAACCTTAGTTTAATGATTTGCTTTTCCCTAACTAAAGATGTCTGAAATTTTGTGTTCTCATGAAAACAGGAGGCTAGAGGTGCTGCTTAAGGAGGCAGCCAATGTGACCTTGCAGGAAGCCTCTTCCAGAAAGGGCAGTTCTGATTCCCTGCTAGTGCTGCATGCTTCTGCTTTCTTCCATGCTCCAACTCTGGCACTCATCTGACCTGTCAGGAGATCAGTTGAGGGATATAAAGCCACAGGAGAATGTTCAGCTTCCTGAACTCGCTTGCTGCCTGTTTGGGCAAGCACTGGGGCTCAGTGGGAGAATCAGGTGCAGTGTGGGATGGTTGATGGGTTGAGCACCATGCTTTCAACAGCAGGGAGTTGTTAAAGTGGCATAACTGCATCGCAAACCCAAATCATACCCAGTAAGCAAGAGTGGGACATCTTCAGATTCTTTTCTTTGCAGTTGTGTAGTTCCCTGTCACTGCAGCCCTGAGCCTTTCTGGAGCTGGCTGTGCAATGATACAGGGGTGTGAAAAGGTTCAGTGCCTTTGGTTGATCTGAGAATACTGTGTTGAAGTGACATGCTAAAAGCATCAGCAGCAGTGACACCCTGAGATGTGCTTGGGGATTATTCACTGCATCAGATAAAGATCTGATGTGCTCTGTTTCTGATTCAGGAGCCAGTGCAATGTGAATGTGGTACTCTCTCCCACTTTCCCATTCATAATACCATTCATAATTTCAAAGACAGAGTAGAAAAAGTCTGCCCTTCATTAGAGATTTTGACTAGGTTGAGATTTGCTTTGCAGTTTGAATGTGCTTAGGCTGGTTTGGTGATGTGCAGCAATGTGGTTCATTTGTGTCACATTCAAAAAGCTTGAGAAATAAAGCTTGTTATAGTGCAAATCCATATTTTCCCCTTCTATAAGGACCTCTTGTTTCTTTTTCATTCCTTTTATGCTGGCAAATATCTGATTTGAGGATAAGATTTTATATTTGTGTTCCGCAGGCTGCTGGTTAGGTAAAACTTGTGTTCTAGTGTGGATGCTGCATACTTTTGAGGTCTGGCCCAGGCTGTGCATCTTTAATCTGCTCATCTTTGCTCTTCAAATTTAACACAATTATAGAGGCAATTGTGACTCAAAAGAAATTTTGACTTGATTCTATTATGGTTGAAATACCATTGCCTTCAACGGAATCAGGATTGGACCTGCTCCTGTAAAACCACCAATTAGTTTTATGGTTGTGTCAGCAGATCCCAATCAAGATAAGAGCTGTATTGTATTCATCATTTTAAAAACCTAAATCTAGACAGGGTTCCTGCCTATGAGAGTCTGCAATCTAGAGGCAATCTTTTAACATATACTTTTTCATGACAAGGGAGATTTTGTCCCATTGATGCCTTTGTTAAGACATCATATAGTGTATAATCTGAACTCAGAATAGGAAAGTTATTGGAGAAGACTTCAGCAAAGTCTTTTTATTTATTTTAGAATATACAAATGTTATAAAGTTTAAACAAAATAGCAGGTTTTTTCCCTTTTTTACTTTAAAAGTCTGATTTCTTTGGAAGATCCATGTTTGCAGGTACCTGGAAGACCAACAACCTGGTCTTTGAGCTCCTCAGTCACTAGTTCTGTTGAAGTTGTTACTATAAAAATTTTTTTGGGTTTTTACAGACAGAATGACAACTTTCATCAAAGCTGAAATTAAGTGCATGACTGAAGTTTTACCCATTGAAAGACAGGCCACTGGTGTGCATGTGAGGAGTAGGGGTCTCACCAAGGAGCAGAGCCTCCAGTGTTTCCCAAAGGCTGGGTCAGCTTTATTACTGACAACAGAAGTCATGGCATAGCAGCACCAAAGATGTATGGATTTTCTGAGAAATATTGAGGAAATACCCATTATTCTACTCAGAAAGCAAGATACTAAAATTGTGCGACTAAATCCAAGATTTTGGCAGGATTGCCATTGGGAAAAGGAAGGGGGGAAGCGTCCAAAAAGTCACCCCTGCAGAGACTGTTTATGAGAAGGGTTTGCCAAGGGAGGGGGCATTGCTGTTGCAAAAGGGAAGTGTGGCATCTTTGCCTCAGCAGCAACTATTTGAAATGCTGGCCTTCCTTCCTGTCCAAACAAGGTGGGAAATCAAAAGGCCTCATTTTTAAACAATTTAAACTGAATACGGAATTGAGCCCTGCTAGGTAAAGATCACAGTGTGCCAGTCCTTTGTTTTAGTGCCCACTAAAGCACATAGTTTTTAAAATTTCTCTGTGAAGCTTGTTGGTTTTCAAACCCCAGTGGCTATGTGGCATTTCAGTGAGGATCTTCCCAAAATGTGATAGCTTGTGATGTTTGATGATCCCCATCCAGAATGACAATGTGACCAGTAATGTCCTTGTCCTCTGAGCTAGTATGTAGCTGGTAGCTTTGCATAAAATTAATAGCAAAATATAGAGACAGGCTTTTGTTCATCAGTCCTTGACCAAATCATCTTGCTGAAAGAATAAAACATGAATTACTTTTATAATGTACATTTATATCACTACATATGTATAATGATTATTTGGCCCCCGTGACAAAGTGTTTCATGAAGGGTCCTGAGCATTCTGCTCTTTTTATGATGCCACCTGATAGCTGAGAGATGAGGTGCTTCTTTAGTGGTGGGTAAATCCCTTTTGTGGGGTACTCACTGAATGTAGAGGCTCATGCAGAATAAATATTTTTTATCCCTCACTTTACAATGTTTTCTGCATGTGAGTTTACTCACTTAAACAACACTTTCTGCTGAATGAGGTCTATCTGTTTTTTAAAGCTGTGTTCTGTGCTTAGAGAACCGCAGAACAAGGCAAAAATACTGACAAAACACTTTGTTCCATCTTAGTTGGATTTAAGGCAAGCATGTTTTATTTATAAATCTCTGTCTGGGTAAAACCTTAACTGGTATTCAGGCTAAAGACTGTGTGTAGCTGTAGGGTGGCAGCCCTGCTTTGACATACAGGTTGTCTTTTGATAGAAGAGAATTTGTGGAGTGGGGAGCTGGGGAAGGTCAAGTTACAGCTTTCAGTAAATCTGAGTAAATGGTTCTTTTAAAGTCTTAAAATATTTGTTGCCTTTTTATCATTGCAAGGCTGATCCATGTTCCATTTAAGCTGACGGGAACCCTTCTCCCATCTTCTTTAAAAATTGGCTCTGGCCCCTGTATCAGATTGCTGAATACCACCTTGCTTTCTGATTCTTGGAAGGGCTCAGCCAAGCGTTATGAATTAGATGCTTAGATAACATTGATGGCTGCAGTTCTTTATTGTGCCAAGGGAATCAAAAATAAAATAGAGGTTAGAAGTGTGACTAGTAAATGACACAGTGTGGGCCCAAACCTGCTGGTTTGGAAGGGAGGGGAACAGACCTGCTTGTTTATTTGTTTTCTAAGAGTGGGCTTTGTCCTGGTCCTGTTCTGTTGTGCTGTGGAGAAGGAAGCTCGTCAGCTTCCAGAGAAAAGACACTGTGACAGCTTATGTAGCCTGAGATCTGCCCCTGGAGTTTTGTCAAGACTTCCAACAGCGTCATGAGCAGATCTTGGGTGTTTAGGTGAAAATGAGTTTTCATCTCATGCGCTTGGCTGAGCAGATATAAACCCAGCCTTTGTGAACTTAGGCATGGCTGTTGATGGGCTGCCTATCCTCAGGAACAGTGGGGCTGCTCGTCCCATAATGATTTCATGTCCAGGGAGGGCATGCTTAAGGCTTGACAGGTGCTGCAAACTTGAAATCTCAAAGTAGAGGGTATCAGTAAAACCAAGACCTGAGGAGTTGGTAGTGGGAAAAATGGATGGAGGCCTAATTGGCATCTCTTCCTCCTGCAGCTCACGTCAGAAGAGCTCTGTAAACAGCCCTGGGGTAGCACAGTGCTCTGTGCCAGCCTGGTCTCTCCAGAGAAGGTTCTTGATAGTGTGGAGGGCAAGGGAGCAGGAGAAGAGCGGCAATGGGACAAAGGGCTGAAGCACTGAAATCCCTCCTGCACTGACAGTGTCCTGGGATTTTACTGTTGGTACTGGAGTCTGCTTACCTTGCTCAGGAAGTGCTGCTTTTCTGTTGTCTGCATCAGGGCCTGCAAGTACCACAGGGTCTGCATCTGTGTAGGTGTTGTGGCTTTTGGCAATCATGATCCCAAGGGGTTCAAGTTCTGCTGGATCTTGGGATCTTTACAAGATTTTTGTATGAAAGATGCTAATCTTTAAGCACCATCATTACTTCTTCATGGCAGCAGCACAGAACAGACACACTTGATTTTTATTTTGTAAGTGGGGATTGATGTATAATAAAAACTTTATACAAATTAACTAAGGGGTTTAGGGAAAGCAAGTAGGATGGATACTGGATGTACTCTGTGAGAGTACAAGGTGACCTCAGGTGGGGAGAATGCAGTTGCCTCACTGTGGTTTTGCCAGGGACACCTTGCCTGATTTCCCTCATCTTATTTAACGTGCCATGGAATATGAAATGTATAGCAGTGGCAGCATTGTTGCCTGACTGCTTGTCTCTCCTCTGGCCCTGAAGGCTTTCCTGCTAAAAAAGAAAAAGGCTTTCCTGTCTAAAAGGCTTTTGGAGAGCTACTGACACAAACACAAAAAGCCAGTCAGCTAGTCCTCTTGGCAGACTATTTTTTCCCCATTTTTTTCATGTTTTGTCAAATTATCAAACAAAGCATTCTGAAAAGAGTCTACTTGGAGAAACTCATCAAAGAAAGCTCTGTGACACTTACCAAGTCAGACACACAGTGTGCAGGGCTTGACTCACACTGTGGTCTAATTTGGAAAAGAAAGTGGTGCTGCTTGGACACTGGTATTTGGCTTCTCATTGTGGCTGGGGGTGGTTCATCCAGCCAGAAACGAACAGGCTTAGCATGAGAGTACAGAAAATGCCACAGCAAATGCTAAGCTAGACCTTTATTTATGACAGCTCTGGATGAGCGTTAATTATTAGCTGAACATAGTGTGTTCTAGAGGCTGCTTGCATTACAGCATGGGAAGGGCCAATGGCATGTAAAATGTGTGTGTTGGTAGGCAGAGCAGCAAAGCAAACTGCTTCAGAGGAGAACAGGGCTTTCCTTTGTTTCCCTTCACTACACATGCAGGTTTCAGTAATGCCATGTAGCCATAATGAGGGATTTGCATGAAATTACTCAGGAGATTATACATATAAACATGACTTTTATTAAGACAGGGTGGATTAACAAGGTGTTAGTGTGCAGCAGGTATACAGGAAGTGTTGACTACATCAGATGTATTTCTTGTTAGTAGTTGTTTGAACTTCTGGATTAGGTGTTTTCTTGTCTCTGCTGAATCAGTGTAGCAGTTTGCAAAAGGGAAAACTACACATGGCATAGAACAGAGTAGTTTGCTTGGCATGAAAGGTACTTGCTGTGATTTTAGGAATGATGGTCTGAAGAGGCTTTCTTTTGTCAGGTTACAAAATAAATAGAAGTTTTAGCTCCATAGAGTTATTTATAAGAAAGAAGAAAGAAAGAGTATTGATGTGTTTTATACAGGACCCTGTACTGTTCTTTCAAGTACCAAGCATAACAAATGTCTTACATTCGTTAGAGTCATGGAACCATTCCCTGAGCAGTGTACATGTGTTTTACGTGTTTCTACTTATTTGCAATTAACTATTTCACATGGATAGCTATTTTAAAACAAGCTAGCAGAACTTTCATTTTGTTGCCTGTAAACATGCACTTCATTACTTTAGAATCTTTTAATCAATCTGCCTGGAAACAGGATAACATAATTATTTTCTTTCCTTGTTAGGTGGTGGAGAATATAAAAAGGGAAAAGGGTCCTGAGCTTGCTAACACTGACCAGCCATTAGCAGTTTTCTGAATTAAATATTTCTTGGAGTTTTGTCTTTGTAATATGTGCATCTTTGTACAATGTGATTATTTGCACATTCTGAGTTAAGCAACAGGTTAAAAAACCAAACAGGTGAAGCATGGAAATGTAGCAAAATGAAAATCAATCACTTTGTAGTTGAATACTCTGTGAACAGCTCTCACAGAAAACATGTGGAATGTGGTGCAACATCTGATTTATATAATTTTGAGGTCACCTCCTTATTTGGCCCTGAATTAAATGATTTGAGCAAGGCAGGCAGCCTCCCCTTTCACAGGAATGCAGGTTACTTTCCATAGCTGTTCCAGTTGGGTATGTTTGGTATTTGTGTCAGCTTTCGACAAAGATGTCCAGCAACTTTAAGTATGGTGCAAGGAAATATTTGCACTGGAAAATTGATAGAGAAGTCAGTTGCTGGAATAAAGGTATGCAAAAATTGCTGTATTGTAGGGCTAAATCTTGCTCTTCAAAAGTGCATAGAGGGACTTTCTAAAAGTCATAGCCAGAAGGAGAAATGTGATCAGGAAACACCATATCCTTTCCATACTGGGAGAGTTGGTTTTCAGCAAGACTTTCCCTTCCTAAGATGGTGCGACAAGAGGGTGATGTTGGCAGGATGGACCAGCCTCACCTCTGTGTTATGCTCATTTCTGGCTGGAATAAAGACATGCATACTTAAAATGTGAGCATAAGGTATTAATGTTATGTAGGGCTGTGATGGTACATGGTTTAGAGGTGGGCTCATCAGGGTTAGGTTAATGGTCAGACTCTGGGATCTTAAAGGTCCTTTCCAGACCAAAGGATTCTGTGATTCTGCATAAATGACTGTTCTGGTGGATGTTGATTTCTGTCTCTCTTGGTACTGGATGAGACATCATTGTAAGACTCTCCTAGGGCATGGGAAGAAGGATATTATGGGATTTCAGTGTGCCACGTTACTTACAGGATCTGATCCAAAGTTGTCAACACTGATTTACTCCAATGGTGTCTGACCACAACCAGAATTTCAAAGTCTCCTAGAAGGAAAAGGCTTGACTGTATAAAGAAATGATTTCATTTCTTTTAAAGGGTAATTGTTAATGTCCCTACCTATCTATTTCCACATTCTGATTGCTCTGTTATGTTCATGTTGAAGTATTTGCCTCATGTTTGCACATGAATTTCTGAGAATTTTGAAGGACAAAAGAGATGTAGCTGTCTTGTAAGTGAATAGAAAGTTAAAATAGGATAAGCTTGTAAAATGAAGATTGAATTTGTGAGCTTGAAATCCATTTAACTCATCCAGAGTGCAGTACAATGCAAACCTCCTGATTCAGGGTCTGCTAGTTACGTGTACCACAGCACTGTCATGATCCATCAAACCTGCCAGATAAAGAGAGGCTATTTTAAATTTTCTCCTTCAGGGCATGGGGAAGTAGTTCTTGCAAAGATAGAAATTTATGATGATGCTAAAAAAAACTGCAGATGAAGTGAATAATTAATGAATTCACGACAGGACTGAAATATCTTCCTAAAATGCTGCTATTTTTAGCAGGGAGTTCTTCTGCAGTGCTTGTCATGTGATCCTATTGCCTTCTGAGAGCAGGAAAACAATTTGAATTAGTTTTTCTTTCCCCACGGACTTATATAAGTCCAGTATATAATACCCCTTAGCATCTGAATCTGCCTTAGGACAAACAGAGATGATTTTAAACCTCATGCAAAATAAAACACTAATGAAATCTATACTTAAAGATAATCCCCTCTGCAGCAGATTACCTTTTGTAATAGTTTGTACTTTTGAGGCTGTGCAAGGGGAATACTGCAATGGGTGTAACTGGCAGCTGCTGCTGGTCTGGTGATGCTCAATGCGGCTGCGGTTTCAAGCTGGCAAAGGACATAGAGGCAATTATCAATAGGAGGTTGCAGGCTATGGCCCACAGATAAGGGTTTAATGAGAACAGATTTATGCTTCTTTTGCCTATAACCATTGTAGACTATTGCTCTGTTTGAAGTAAAAAAAGTCAAGCTAAAAAAAAAAATTGAACTAAAAATGTCAAAGTCAGGAATTACTCTAAAAAAAATTGTCACATCCACAAAGGGATATGGTCACTGCCACAGTGAATTTTCAGGTGTTGAACATGTGAAACTGGGTCCTGTCTGGGATTTCTACTTTCTGAGCTGTAATGAGGTACCCATTAAATGGGAAGTCAAGAACAGCTTACTTGCTGCCTTTCTTGCCTACTGGAGTTGTCACAAATTTAATTCAGAAGAACCCTCCAAATTCCATACCTTCAGGTGTTTGGGAGGGCCTGAGGAGGACTCTGTCTTTGCAGCTCAACACCCGGTTTGTACAGGTGCAGAGGGGTGTTGCCTTCCTTTCCCCATTTGCACGGGGTTGTTTCCCCCACAAGAGACACTTCCTAGGTGGCTTCTGTAAGGTGTCTAGGGCTCCTTGGGCCTCTCTTGTCCCCAGCCCAAGTGGGCTGCCCTGGGAGCAGAGTGCTTGCCACACACAGCAGCAGTGAAACATCTGGGCCAAAGCACATTGGCCTGGGAAAGGGCTGTGAGCTGAGTCTCAGGCAGCAGAGGTGGCCCCAAAGGCACCTGCAGCTTCAGGAAAAGTTTGGTGGTGGTGAACCTTGGGAAGTTCCTTGGTAAAGTCATGGAAGCTGGTTTTTAGGGGTGCTTGAGCTGTGGCTCCTTAGTTGTGTGCAGGCACAAGTTTATGGCCTAGATGCCCCACATTGTTGCATCTGGGCCTTGGTCTCTGTTTTCCCATCTCCATGCTCCAGTCTAAAAGAACTGTTTGAAGATTTAATGTCTGTAAAACACATGCATCGTATGGAACCTTGTAATAATTAGAAATTGATCCTCAGCTGGAATCTGGGTGTGGTTGATGTGTTATTGAAATGAGAATTTGTTGCAAAAAATACATTGAATTATCACTATTTTTTTCTTGTGCCTGGTGAAAAGACTATTTTCAGGCTTATTTTTCCCAGCTTTCCATCAGCTCTCCCATGCTCACCACCTTTTTCCCCAGTTACTTGTGTGCATCCTTTCTAAAATGAGTCTGGTTATCAGGTGGCTGTGTTTTAAGCACTCTACTAAGCAATTTTTTAAAAAACAAATTTAAGCAATCTTAAGGATGTGGAAGGCAACACACACAGAAGAAGTGGGAGAAGAAGTGGGTCAACTGGAAGGAGTGGGATTCTGTGGTGGCAGGGGGATCTGATGAATGGTTGATATCCTCAGTGGGTCCTGTCCTCAGTAAGATGGGACACAAGGACAACCCTGACAATGCAAACCTGGAGGGCTTTTCCTTGCCTGCTTCATCTCAGCACACAGGGTTCATGTTCCTGCTTGAAGCTCTGTTGGGTTGTGGCTTCATGATACAAACAATAAATCAAATGAAGGCTAGCAAATTGCATGTCTTTAAATTAATGAAATGCACCAAGTTCTCCATGCGTTGAAACGACTTAGAGATTTTAAGACTGTAAATTTTATTGCAGCCTTGCAAACTGGTTCTAATTTCTTTTATTTATATCTGTTTGTTTGAATGCCTGCACTCACCATTGAAACAATTTGTTACAGAAGTCCAGTAAGGTCTTGTGAGCTGCTTGGGAGCTCTCAGAAATGGAAAGTATCTGTTTTCATCTTTGTTGTTACAGTATTGATTTGGGTAGTGAGGCTTTGAGAGTAATTTTTGCTTCACATGGAATTATCCACCCTTCTGACTGCCTCCTGAAACACTCAGCAATACAGATCTTCATAGCTAAAACTGGGAGAACTGAAATAGTTTATTCTGCAATTTATCGAGGAGATACCAGTTTCAAGCCATTAAAATAGTGATTCTTTTACAAGTAACTTATTTTAGTGGCTGTCTCCTTAACTGCTCTTTCTTTTCTTTCCACAGGAAAAATTAACCCAGGAGTGTGTATTCAGAGAGCAATTTGAAGAAAACTGGTATAACACATATTCATCAAATCTATATAAACATGTGGACACTGGAAGACGATACTACGTTGCGTTAAATAAAGATGGGACTCCAAGAGAAGGGACTAGGACTAAACGGCATCAAAAATTTACACATTTTTTACCTAGACCGGTGGACCCTGAGAAAGTACCAGAACTATATAAGGATATTTTAAGCCAAAGTTGACAAAGACAATTCCTTCACTTGAGCCCTTAAAAAGTAACCACTATAAAGGTTTCATGCGGTGGGTTCTTATTGATTAGCTGTGTCATCACATCAGCTCCACTGTTGCCAAACTTTGTCGCATGCATAATGTATGATGGAGGCTTGGATGGAACATGCTGATTTTGTTCTGCACTTAAAGGTTTGTCCTCCTGGAGGAGAGCCTATGCCCACTCGCTTGATTTAGTACGAGAGGGAGCGCGAGAGAGTGAGTGCGAGAGAGAGAGGAAGGGAGAGGATGAATGGGAGTGAGAGCGCGAGAGAGAGGAGCCGAGGGGAGGAGGAGGGTGAGGAGGAGGAGGAAGGCCTGATGCATGCTGGGGAATAGACACGCTTTTAAATTTTTGATCAGTTGTACTTCGTCATATATCAGCATAGCTGCCATACTTCGATTCATCAGGATTTTTGGCTGGTGGCCTGCTCAAGTGTACGCTGCATTTACAAAGGCATGGAGGGTGCAGTCTTACTTAAACAAGAGACTTTTCAGTTAATCGCTCTCTGGGTCTCACCCCACTGAGTTTAAAGCAAAGACCTCTTAGTAAAAAAAATAAAAATAAAAAGTTAAATTTATTTATAGAAATTCCAAAGGCAACATTTTATTTATTTTATATATTTATTTATTATATAGAGTTTATTTTTAATGAAATATGTACAGGCCAGATAGGCATTTTGGAAGCTTTAGGCTCTGTAAGCATTGAAATGGCAAAGGCCACTATGAACCTGTGGTAAATTCATGCAAGTAAATATAAAGGTGCATGGATAAAAAAAAAAAGCCAACAATAAAAAGGTAATGACAATAATAAATTCTAGTGACCCTCATGTACTAAAGGCGACAATCTCTTTTGTGCCCGTATTATTGTACAAGTATGCACACCACTCATGACACTGAGTCCTCACTCTTCTGACTGCTTGTTTCGTAGCTTACCCCAGAGGATTAAAGAGAAAACTGGGTCTTCAACTTTTTTTTATGTGTCTGTAATATTTCCTCTCTGATAAAGTGACTTCTTACATCATTGTAAATTTCACAGCTGTGGAAAATATAGGGGTTGGAATATATTCTACTTGTTAAAACCTATTGCAGATTATACCAAAGCTAAATGATAAATATGCTATTTTTTTTTCCTAAAGAGAATGCCAGGAACAACATAAGTAATACAAACAACAATTATACTAATTTTAAGTTTCCACAAAGAACACATAAATATTTCAGAGGGCAAGAACCAGGTTAACAGGATCACTCTTGTAAACATGTTTATTTGTGCACTTGACTATCTAGTATGAAATTATACAAGTTCCATAGGGGTCATTGTAATACCTTTTATGGAAAACTGCTTTCAGTGTGAACTGTCATAATACATGATATTAGCACCCTTCCTAAAGTAAAACTTGCAAAATGAAACTAATAAATCTCTATCAATAATGACAATGAGGGGGACAGTATTAGACTTATTTTTATTGTTTTTCCTAAAGTATGTTCAAATATTCATGAACCCTAAGTGAGGAGACAGTATATAATATTTAAGGGTATGTAGCATTTTAAGATAAGCACATGAAAACGTTGATTAGCAGTTACCATTTGGAAATTAACCCTCAGGAAGAGGCATTTCCCCCCCTAATACTCTGAAGAAAAGGGGAAAAAAGAAAAAACAGAGATGAAAACCATGTTAGGATCCATATGACAAATGCATTTTGTAGTTGTTTCATCCCTTAGGATTTCAATCAGTGCCATTAAGTTGAGTGTAGCCTTCACCATTGGATATGTTGGGAGCAGGGCTGGTCCTGACACCCTGGCTGTCTGCGTACGCACGGGGGCTCCTTTGGAGGAGTGATGTAAAATGTTGTAGCCTACTTGTAATTAAGAAACTTTTGCTCTACAGCACCCTTGTCCATCTGATTTATATGGTTTGAAACTTATTTCTGTTCTGGAATGACCTCTGGGTCAGTGTGCTGAATAAACGTTCCCTGACCATGCTGAAGCAGGTAGGAGGAGCCATGTCTCAACCGGCGATATCAGTGATCTCAAACACAACATGGCGTTTTGTTGTAGCTGTTCATGGATGATAAAGAGGCGTAAATTACATTAGTTGATTTGTAGAGAACTTGTCTAGGGCCTGTTATTGCCAGGGAATTTACAGCCTTCAGCTGCAGCCCACACGTTTGTGTCCCAGCCTTTGGGGCTCAGATGGTTTGGCTGCTGTGGGTCGGTCGGGTGCCGGATCGTTCGTGTGGGCCATGCCGAGACTGTAGGAGAAGAAAAGGCGCTCCTGGGCAGGACCAGGGCTCACTGCTCCATGGTAAATGCATCAAGCCCACCACGAGGAAGGGAGGTTGCAACTCTCTGTTGTTTCAGTAAATCTGACATACACCAGGAAATTATCTGCAAAGGTTAAAATGACTCTGAGTCAAGGCCGCAATATTAGGCCACAGTTAAAGTCTTAATGTTAAATTGACTTGGATTTTTTTAGTCATAGGCTAATCATTACTACTAGTTGACATGTTTTATTTAATTTATTTTTTTTGTATTTTTCTACAGAAAGGATTAAACTCGAGAAAAATGTTATGAGTTTATGGCAGTCCTTCTAAATAAACTGTAACCGATTTACTCGAATAACCCGTAATGGTGTGTAAATACTGACTTTATGTAAATATAGAAACATGTAATTTAACTTAGGCATTACTGCAAGACTGGAAGGCCCAGGAGCTGGCAGTTTGCCACTCCCTGCAGGTTCACTGGGTCAAATTTGGCCTGTTTCGGGTAGCGAACCACCGATTCTGTTCAGTCCCTTGTGTGAAATGAGCTGTTTCTCTTTGGTTTTGGGTGGGGGATGGACAAAGCCATTGTCACCTGGGTGCTGCTCAGCTCCTTTGCCAGGAAGGTGTGAAGGGGCACGGACACCCTCCTGCTCCTTATGTGATCCTGCTAAATCAGGGCTGCAGAGAGCTGACACGGCAAAGCAGGGAGGCTTGCAGTGCCTCTCCTCCTGTGCTGTGGACAAACTGAAGTCTTCACCTTCTAGTGCTGCCCATCTGGCACCTTTCTCGAGCTCTAAAATTGACTTGAAGAAAAATCTGAAGGAAAAAGAAAAGAACGATTGGTGTTATTTTTACTTGGTATTCTGTAATGGTGTGTAAATACATACAGAATTCTGTAATTTGTATAAATATATTGCTATAGAATTTTGAAAATTGGTATTATTTGCTTGATGTCCCTTCAGAGCATTTTCTTATAACTGTGCGCATGTGTAATAATGGGAGGGCAAAGAGATGTCCTTGCTTATTCCTAGAAAGAGTGTGAGAATATTCCCGGAAAACATAAAACATCAGTATTTTTAATGCCTTTTTGCTAATTTGGAAAAAAGCAGGGAGATGTCTTTTTGGCAAGAATTGTATTAGCATTTTACCTGAAGCAGATCTGTCTGGGCAATCAGTATTGCCCAAAAGATGATGGAGATCCAGACCAGTGTTATAATATAGGCTGGTGTGGAGCTGCTTTTGGTAATGTGTAAGGCAGCCCTCCCAAATGTAGGTGGGGTGAATGAAACCTGGCAGAGCTGGGCAGTGCAGAGTGGAAAGAGAAAAATCCTAGGAAATTTGCCTTAAGTTTCTACCAATCAGTGCAGGACTCAAACTGCTTGCCAACTGGATGGGAAAAAAAAAAGGGTGTCTTTCCAAAATGACAGGGTATAAGACGTGGAGGCTGGAGATGAGACTGGCCTAAAAAAATCAAACTCTTCTGTTGCCCCCTTGAAAATAAGATAAATGTGAGTTTAATAAATAAGCAAATAGGAGGGAGTTGAAAAGATGCTTCTGAGGCAGTTTCTTTGTATACAGAATATTGCAAGAGGTAAGAGAAGATACTTCTGCAGCATGCCTTTCTCAGTCCCTAGCTTATGCTCTGCTCTGCCTTTTCTACCAAGTAAAAAAGTGTCTCTAAGGTTCAGCTCTGTTACTCATGATTATAGGAGTAGAAATGGATGGGCTGTGAGCCATGCTGAATACCTTGCTGTATGAACTCCTACTCCCAGCTAGTAATTCTCACAAGGTCCCCATGAGGTACACGAGCAAACCTCGAGATGTGACCAGGCTCCTTAAAACTGCAGTTTACTTTGCAGAAATGGAGAGGTTCCAGATTCTTTGGAATTCTGATGAAAATCTTGAAAACTCAGACCTCTACTCATTTAGCTGTGTATGTGCAGGCAGCTGTATTTGTAGGTAAACTGGGGAAAGAAGTAGACAACCATGTAATCCTCAATATTTTATTCCACATGGCCCATTGTTTACTGATCTGAGAATAAAACCAGAAGGCTTCTGCTTTCCAGAATTTTATCTCTGGTCTTAAAGTGTTAGAGCTCTCCATAGGTTGTTCACAAGTCAGTTCTGTCCTGCCTTTTTGTTATCTTTCACCTTCCCATAATGCTACAAGATGGTTTTCCCAACTGGCCCCCAAGTAAGTTCCAGTAGTAAAAACTCATCTCCTCTTGTCAAGAGGCTGGAACAGCCTGCCCTAGAGTTTGTTGCTGAACTCTTTGGCATTGAAGTATGCAGGTCATGGATAATTGGCACCTTAAATCTAGGTCTCAAAAGACAATTAGTGATTAGAAACAAAAAATTGCGACGGTATCTGGCCAGGTCAGATGCCAGAAGTTTGAAAGCAGAAAATATTTAATGGTCTGGAAATTTTAAGTGAGAATAACAACCAAGTTCCACCTGTAAAGTAATTTATAAAACCCTGTCTTTTTGCTTTTTCCCCTCACAGTTTTCTACCTTTAATATGTTGTGCGTGTGTTGTTTTCTAATAGTGAAAATGATTCTTTTATTTTTTCATTCATGATTTCTGAAGTCCAGCTGCCTTTGTATAATTTTTCAGAGTTATTCTGGTCTGAACCCTGGGGCAGGAAAATTGCCATGTGATTCTGGGTTAGGATAGAGGATCACATGCCTTGCAAAGATGCTGCTCTTGTGCTCAGAGTAGCTGTTAACAGTTCATAGGATGACCTTTTCTTACCATACCTATTACATGGATGGAAACAACATTAATTGTACTTTAATACTTAGTATGTTGTTGTTATCATGGGAGAAATCTTTCCAAATGATCCTCAAGTCATGCCAGCTTTATTAAACCTGCATCTGTTGCCTGAACAACCTCTCACAAATATCCTGTCACAGAGAGCTGTGTATAAAATAAATTTTAGCTCTATATTGTTTAGTGATGCAAAAGGGATTTCACTTCATAGCAAAAAACCCCAAAACCAAAAAAATCCCACCCCCAAAAACTAAAAATACCCCACCAAAAGACAACAACAGCAAAAAACCTCAAAAAAACCCCACAAGCCCAAAAACCTGATCCCCTTTTCCTTTAGGTTAGGGGAAATTATTTTTATGTGCATCACTCACAACTAGCAACTACATAGCCAAAAGAATTCTAGAATTAGACTGAACTGTCAAAATGTTTCTCACATTTCTGTTTTTTTGAGAAATCACAGGCAGTCAAATTATGCTGATATGCAAAATATGCCCTGTAGATATTTTTTTCCATGTCCAGAGGGTCTGGATTTATGTATATCTTACAGTTGGAGGCAGTCAGTCTAGGTGAAAAGAGCATTTCTGTAATGTTGGAACTCATTCATTTTATTGACAAGCTCTCCCTGCCCCCGCAGAGAGTAGCTTTAGTTAAAATTATTATTGTTATTTCTACCCTTGTTGAGAGAGTAGATGTAAACATTGAAAGAGTGTCTTGAAATACTCCCTCACAGCTGTGCTCTTGAATGCATACTTCTTTCTTTTGTATTTCTTATGTAGCACGATTTCTATTGCTTTTTAGAAATCTTTATGCTTGTTATGAATGTCCACACACAGAAGTAGTTGCAGTCAAATTATCTATGTCTGGCTTCTTCGGTTAAGCCAATTTTCTAAATCTCTAATGTTTTGGCTGGCAAGGCTGTAACTTCTCAGGCAGGACTCTCATTTTTCCTTTTCTCTTCTTTCTGCTACCATCCATGTTTTTTATTCTTGGACTGTAGTTAATTTCACAAACCTCCACGAAGAACTTGCATGGTAGGTCCGTCTTATCTACATTCCTAGGAAGCAGAAGACTTGCTGGTAAACAGTTCTCTGTGCATTTTCATCTTTGATTTGTTGTGTGGTTTGACTCCAGAAGAAATCAGTGCTTACATCTTTCCATTCAGGATGGTTTGGGTCTTCATCATACTGTGTCCCTAGTGTGACCATTAGAAGGCTGTTCAATATATAATGTCAGTTTATTCGGATATGGTGTATCCATTCCATTTCTCCTTTCACTAAGTGTTCTGTGCAAGGCTTGGTTTATTATCCATTAAGATCATTTAACACCTAAACTACATCGTAGACATCACCTTATTAACTTGAAATCTCTTGATCAGCCACGTTGAATTACTCATGTTGGCAACTCATTGAATTATAAGGACTTGAAATGTGTGTTAGAGAGGCACAATTTGGTTGTCAATCCCTTTTGTTGTAAGACCTGAACTGTTCTCTGAAGAATGAATGTCAGGTTCATGTCCCCAGTTCCATTAAGGATATTTTCCTCACTGGTTCCAGTCCACTCCACTGTCCTTTGGAGGAAAGCAGATCTTTTGGCCTCTTCAATGTGCATGGGAATCACTCCCAAATAACCTGCTGTATTATGTGCTCTCCTGTATTAGCTCTCCTCCTTCTAATAAAACCCACACCTTTCCAGTATTTTTAAGGTGTTTCTTCCTATCACCTCAACCTTCCTAATATAATTTTGTGGTATTTGAGTATTTAGGCTGATGCTATCAATGAAACCTCTATTTTGTAGTTGTGATTGAGTCCAGTGTAATCTCATTACCAATCAAGTCAGTCTTTACTCAGTAAAAAAACTTTGAAGAAAGAGTGAAAGAAGAAAACTGCATGTTACCCCTTACCTGTAGTGGGTTTGAAGGAGGCAAATGTGAACTTGCTCATGCTCAGATTCCTCTCAACAGATTTCCATACTCTTAACTGTCTTTCTGGGGTTCTGTAATATCCCATTACTTTCCAATTGATATTACTGTACAGTGAACTCCACAAATGCTCTGCTAAGGGGATGGTGTTACACGCTGCCACAGTCATTGACATTTCCTGCTGCTTGAGATCAGCCTGCTCTCTTCCGAGTGGAATGTCCCTGCTTGTTCCAGCCTCTGTAACAATGTGCCTGCCAGGCTGCTTGGTGTAGAAAAGAAGCTGCTGTCTTTTGGTTTATTGTACTGCACAAGCAGTTCCCTCAGCAAGAGACTACCTTCCTCATTCCAGGACCACATGAAGGAGTTCATGCTTGACTTTAGTAGAATTTGCACCTCTTATCTTTCCCACCTCAGCCCATATTCCATGCACCTAATTAATGTTTCTACATTTATGGCCTTATTATCTATCTGAAAAATGCACTGTTGGTGTATGCCTGAAGGCTGCTCCGAGTAGACTGGTGTTTTCCTTCCGTACTCTCTGTGAGTTGTTACATACACACAGGTACTCTGCTAGAAGCATTCTTTCTCTTTAGAACAAACAGGCCTGCTTGATTAGATTAGGAGGGATCCCAGGAGTATCCCCACTCTTCTGTAGCAGTAAAGTGGAAAACAAGCAAAGTTCTGATCTCAACTGTCAATAACAGTCTTTGCTGTACAAATGTGGTGGCTGTGACATCTTAAACCCTCCCCCAAAAACTAGATGAACAACAGGCTTGACAGTACATGTGAACCTGTTTATTTCCACTTCCTCTCTTGTATTGCTTAAATAAACAATTAAAAATTAGCCAAGATACTCCTGAGTTGAAATTTTGAAGTCAAAGCTATGTTACTTGCAGCCATATTTTCAGCTGTGATAGTAGGTAAGTGTTCCACGGCTCATGAAGTAGTGTGCAGCTGAGCATCCATTTCTTTCTTAATGGAAAATGTGATTTGTTCACAGAGGTGTAGTCTTGGAGACCATATTCAGCTGTTACAGGGGTATGCTAGGCCTCTGATGCACAGCAGAAGTGCTTACCTCCCTCCCCACCTGCTGCAGATGCCTCTCAAACCTCCCCCAGCTGCTGCCGCCCAGCTCCAGGGTTAACTTCCATCAAGGCAAAGTGCTCACTCAGACAGGCTGAGGAACTTGTCTGCACTGCAGGGAAAGTCTCTCTGAAACAGGGAAGCCATGTCCCTGTGGAGAGGAGGGAGAGGCAGCAAAGAGATATGTCAAAACCAGGGCTCATCTAAACAGGGGGACAAGGAAGTTCCTGGGTTTGCCAGGGGGAAATTAGTACAGTCTGAAATGTAATAGAACAGAAACACAAATGTTTCTGTTTCTTCTCCCTGCTTTGCCTGTGTGCTACTCCTTTTGCCCCAAGCACACTTTCTCTACTTTCCAGCTAACTGATATTTCTTAGCAGCTTTAGAAGACCATGCGTTGCACACCTCTAATGAGCAATCCATCTCAAGGGTCAGCTCCATAATGTAAGTGGTGCTAAAAGGACTCAGACCAGAGAAAAGGGTTTGTTTTGGGGCTGGGAAACTCCTTCTCCATACACTGAGGACTGAACAGCCTCACTGTTGACATGAGTGGGTGCTGCAGAGCCTGGTCTGCCAAGGTGTGTGCTGGGTTTTGTTCACAGCAAAAGAGTCTGCTGAGCAAGGGCTGTGTCTGGCACCAGGAGATGTCTGTGCTCCTTCTTTGCAAAATTCTCAGTTGACCACAGACAGCTACTTAAGATGCAGGCAATTTGTTCCTAACTGATCTTTGTATAAGTGAGTTTAAGGCTAAGCCCTGACTTGGAGGAAATCAATATCAATATGATCAGTAAAACTGACTCAGGCTTAATGGTGAGAGGAGGTAGGATAGCCTTGAAGTTTTCCTCTCTTCCACAGTTCTCCTTGTCACAGGCATGAAACAATAATTTTTTAGAGGTGTTCCTCTAAGGAAGGTGTTCCTCCTTGCTAAGGTCATGCTTTTTCACTGCTTTGTCTCCAATAGCCAGTTAGGATGTATTACTTTGCTATCGCCTTCTGTAGCAATAAATAGGATGAAAACAACATTGTGAACACCACAAAGAAAATAACAAGAAAATAAGATATGTTTACTTCTAGATTGGCCTGAACCAAAAGTCAAACATCTCAAGTAGGATGACTTGGTAACCTTGGGCTTCTTCCACCACTGCTGTTGCTGGGACCTGCTGTTTGTCTCTGTGGGCAGCAGCAGGCAGGATGCCCACTGCCTGATGGGGGAATCTCCCTGCCCTTGACTCACCCCTCCTGAGATTTTGGGGGTAAGGCCTGGTTCAGGAGGGGTGTGGTGGCCCACTGATTCAGAGGAGCAAGGAAAGACCAGCCCTCTCAGCCTCCATGTACTCAAACAGTGGCCCTGGTGAGCAGGACCAAATTCATTCCAGTGCTGGCATCCATCCCTGATATCTCTCTCACAGCAAAAGCTCCCTGAATTTCAGAATTAACATCTGACTTTAAAAGGAGGCTTTCTTCTAGAGGTATTACTTGATTAAGATAAATGGAAAAATTTATATCTTACTGCTCCTTTTTCAGACAAGCTATCAGGCAAGTCCACAGATCAAGGAGTTTTTTCCTCTTTTCTTTGTATTTTATACTTCCTAGTAAAAACCAAAGGCAATTGCCCACTTTTTCCCTCCTTGAAGAGGTCAATGGTTCTTGGAAGACATTGATGGGAGTGTGTTACAGAGCAATTTAGGAAATTAAGCTGCACAAAACTTATCATTGCAAGAGGACTAGAACAGTAGTAGATGACCCAATACTTGAATTCATGTTTTAATTTTTGGACAAAAAAAACCCCACCTCTTTTGCTTCTGAAGTCTCTAAATAATTGGAAAAATGACTTCAACAACAAGCAAAAGTGAACAGCTTTAGTGAGCGGAAGCAGAATGGTGGTGGCTCTGTCACTTGGACCCTCCCACTTCAACTCACTAAGCAGCTGTTTATTTACACAGTCTTGAAATTCCATTGGCTTCCCCTTGATTTATTTTCTGCTCCTATTTTGACTCAGGTCTCATAATCCCTGTCCTTTAGGCAGCAGTAGAAACTTCATATGCCCTTGCAGGTAATTTGTTGTGAACATCTTGGTAATTCTCTAGGCTAAACCTTCTCAGTTTCATGCTTCCCTCTTGAACTGTGTGTGGTGCAAAACTGGGCACAGCATTTCCCATTTTTTACACATTGCAGACTTGCCCCATCTCCTTTATAAAAAACAAAGGGAGTTCCAATGAGCAAAGTTCCTTTCATGCCATGAGATGCAATTATTAAACCCTCATCCTCTTCCTTGTCCCTGCTTTAAAGTGTTAGAGCATCGTGCCCAATTATTTATGCACATCCAAAGGAAGAGAAGATCTGCTAGAAGTGCTTGGTTGACAGGACTAAATCTCTGCATTTGCTGCAGAGTGTGTTGCAGCAGAGTGTGTTGGCTCCTTCAGAAGAAAGTGACCTTCAGAAACAAAATCCTCTCTCTGAAAGCAAAAACCCATTTAGTATGCTAATTATTCTGCAGCCAGCAGGCTTGGCTTTAATTTATGTTCATGACAACACATATTTGAGAAGAAGTAATTGAAAAAGAGTGCATACTTACTGTGGAAACTGGACCAGGGAAAATTTAGGGGAAATATTCCTATTTTGTTTCTCAGACCTTGGCTTTACTGGAGCTTCTGAGCTGCCAGTGTTTGGACTGACCTATGTGAATTGCATGTCTAAAAATCAAAGTACAGAGAAATAGGCCAAAGTAGAATTTCTCTTTATGTGACCTGTACTGCTTCAGTGCTACAGAAACTTTCTCACTTCACTTGGCAGGCAGTGGGGAGGCAGCAGCTGTGAGCCCGGGCCCATGGCACCAAGGTGGGCAGTGCTGCAGCCCAACAAGGTGCTCAAGGCTGCTGCTCTCAGAGTCAGAGTCAGAGCCAATAGCTTCAGCAGTGACAATGCAGTCCCTGAGGTGTCCTGGGGCATCTCAGGAATGCTGGAAAGGGTCCCGAGGGCTTGGAGACAGGCTTTAGTTCAGCTTCTGCTTAGGGCACCCTTTGCTTGCCTTTCTTTTAGCCACCAAAAATACCAACCTAGGCTGATGATTTGATCCCAAAAGTCAAACATCACAACAGCTGCCAGGCATAACACTGTGTCTTGTCTAATGTGCCAGCTTTGATTTTCTTTGCTGCTGCAGTGAATAAGCAAAAGCAGAGCTACTAACTCCAGGAAAGATGAGCAGCATGAGTCAGGATTCAGCTAAGCAAATTCCCTGTAGCTAAGGTAGTTGCCATTCTGTAAACTCATCTTCCTCTTCTGCTGGGACAGAAAAGAAGGCAAATTAAGGAAACTGTACAGCTCTGCTGCTGTAGATACTGTGTTCTTTCAGCATTTGTTACCCTTCCTGAAGAGATGTTTCTTTTCTCTCTTTCCTGGTGTCCTCATTAAGACAGATAGAGAAAGATACACAATGGGCAGCTCTGCTCCTGACCAGGCACAGCTTACCTGGGCAAACTCAGACTCTGTTTAGTTTTGCTGGCACTGCAAATTGTCTGTCTCAGACAGCAGCGACCACCCCACCAGGCTTTAGCAAATAAAATACCACAAATACATTCTGAAAAATGTGAACATAATACCCATGAAGGACTATTAATGTGTACGGAAACTATGCAGGCTGCAAATACACCTTCGTCCTGACCTTCAACATTCCTCTTAGTTTAGTCCTAAAGGGGATGGCCAATTATGGTTTTGTGATATAGATTACAGGTGAGCACCTGGTGCTGTTTGTGCCAATCAGTTTTCTTGTTGGCTTCAACAAGGTCTGAATTTCTCTTCTTTTGTATCTAAAGAGAGGGAAGCTATACCAGTTCCTCTACAAGCTAGTTTAATTATGCATGTACACAAAGGTCATTATTTCAAAGTGGTGTGTAGTTTTTTAACTTGACACACTATATCCAAAACCACCAACTGCAGATGTAAAAAAGCCCCAATGAAATACTTCAAAGGACATTGTGTAACAACTAGGATTACTTCTCACTGGATTTTTTTAATAGTTTAAACCCTCTGAAATGAAAAAACACCATCTCAGAGGCATAGGAGTCCTCACTTGCTGTCAGTGGAAGAACAATAGTAATCAAAATCTTCAGTGAGAAAACTTCAGCTAAGCTAGACAGTTCAAGAGGAAAGTACTGTCTGAAAAATATATTTTCGATATGTAAAATTTAGACAATATTTAAGTTAGACATTTTCATTAAGACAAGAGTGAGCTCATGGAAGGTCATGCACGTAAGTTTTGTTTTTCATATATTTTTCTTCCGTGAGGGAATTACAAGATGGGGAAACCCAAAAGGGGATTTTGGAAGTTCCTGCAAGCCACAAGGAGGTCTAAAGGACTGAGTCGCGCAATGTTGAATTGCTTTGTTATTCTTGTTATGGCAGACCAGAAAGAGCAAATTTGTGAGTATTGTCTGATGTGACATTACTTTAAAACTGAAGGAAACAGGAGGAGGCATTTCCTCCTCACAGACTGAACAGGTGGAGGAAATGGTGGTAAAGGTGGAGATATTCTGAATGAGACTGCAGTGTATCTGATGTGTCCTACTATGATGTGATTTCAGTTGCAAAAATGGGAGTGCAGGGAGCTGATACTTGCATGTCTGTAGTGTAAGTTACACTAAGTGCTACAAACAGTTCATTCCTGCCAGCTCCATATGGAGTCTGGTTTCTCACATTTTCCATTTGACAGTATCTTCTTATTGTTCGTATAGATACTAAAGGTATCTTTATAGATACTAAAGGTGTTTTCTTCACAGGATCTTTAGGTTTTACCCCTGTTCACCTACAGCCTCCAGCTAGATGGACAAAAAGATGGACATCTGGGGACATCCCCATATGACCAATCTTGCATCCAGGATGTTAGCTATGCTAACAACACTGAGCTATCTCCCAGGGGAAAAGCAGCACTATTGCTCTCCTGAATCTGTTCACCCCAAACTTGTTTGACCTTTCCAGTGCAAATGAGTATCTGTCCCCAAAGCACCAGTAAGGCTTATGCTTTCAGGAGAAGTGGCTGCAGGTCACTGTTTCTAAGAACACCACACTTGCAAATTCCTAGAACACTTCTGCTCTGTGTAAGTAAGCTGGGAACATTGTTTTTCTAGACAGAGTATGCGAATGACCACCCGGTGCCCATTTACTCAAGTCCTCTGGAATGTGAAAAGATTTGCAGCACGGGGCTGAGCACTTCTGTTTGTTAACTTAGTGGAAACCACTTGGCATAGGAACATGTTCGAATCATGATGCAGGCTTTTGAAATTCCTACTGGCAGAGGATCCAGCTGAAAGGAACTGTGAAACCAAACTTGGTTTTTTCAGGTTAGTTCACTGGAAAAGATTCTGGAAAGTCAGTGCTGCAGGTTTTCCATTTCTGCTCTGACAGAACTGATCCTGAAATTACCTGCCTTGATGTGCTAAAATATTTCTAGCCCAGAAAGAGGTCATGAAATGCCAAGGCACAAAATGCAGGAGATACCTAATTAATCAAAGTAACTTCTCAACATATTTGCCATGCTACATTGTATTAAATGCCAACAATTCCCTGGAATTTAGAGATGAATATTCAGAAAGCTGCTATGTTTCCTCTCCCTCCAAACCAATGTGGTGTCACTGAGACCCTGCTGCTGGCAGATCCTGTCTGTGCAAATGGTCATTGTAGTGCAGGCATGGTCAGAGTTTCATGTTTAGCTTCCTTCATGTTCATGGTAAGCTGTGTTTTTGGGCTCAGCTGGCATAGGGACACAAAACAGGACAATTAGGAACCTTTGTAATTACAGTTTAGTGAACTGACAATTTTTAATAAGGTTAAACTTCAGCAGCAAGTGAAATCTACTTTCATGTATTACCTTCCTTTGTTAAGGTACACTTAAAAGTACACTTAAAAGTAGTACTGCTCTCAGCTCACTTCATGCTCTCAGCTCCAACTCCCAGTTTAACCCAAATTTAGCTGCCACAGCAGATGCTGGAGTTGATGATTGATCATGATGCTTCTAGTGCTCAGAGTTTCAGGGGGTAGCTTTCAAAATTTACACAGCCTGAAGGATGAGAAAGTATGATAATGCTGGACCAGCATGAGGATAAAATCTATCAGAACTGCTGGCTAAAGAAAATACATTTCATTTCTTTAGGGAAAAGGATTCGATTTTGTATTAACATAAAACTGAGATCTTCAGAGTTTCCCAAGATTTGAGTTTTTGCTCTAAAATTCAAGTAATAGTGCATGAAATTCTGTAAATTGTTAGGTAATCAATAGAATTTTATGTGTGAGCTTAGGTATTATGAATCACAGTCCTTGTGAAAGCTTTTTTTTAATAAAATATAGCTACGAAGAATGTCTATGAATGGATTTTTTAAAAACTAGATTTAAAAATAACTTCATAGAATAGTGAATTGATTTTGCTATAATTTAAAAAGGTAAGGGAAGTCCAGTGCAGCAATGGTGAGCTGGTGGTGCTGGCCAATTGAGAAACTAAAGGATACAGAACTAGGAGTAAGAAAAATATCTGCTCCTTCCTTTTTCTTGCTTTCTAACTCTTTGCCTGCATGAGACATGGAATAAAATAAGAAACCTGTAAATCTGCAGGGTGTCCTGTACCAAACACTGGTTAGACTGAAGAAGGCTCTCTACAGTGCTGAATGAACGGAGTGGGATGATAAGGGTAAGAAAAGATGAACATTTTCTATCTTCTCTCCAGAAATGGGTTTCAGAAAACATTTTCTATCTTCTCTCCAAAAATGGGTTTCAGTGGAGAGCTTTTGTGGCCAAGCATATCAGAAGCTATTGCATTGGCTTGCAGATATTTTTAAAGAAGTGTTAGTAAGCAGCTGCATAAAGGAACAGAGCAACAAATGGTCTTGAGAAGGCAAGGGGTAGGAGTCTCGGCCACTCACAACTGTGAGCTTAGACAACCCCTGTGGACAAAAGTGGCTCAGCTGAGCAACCTCTGTGCTGCTGCTGCTGCTCTTCTTTGGACGTGTTTTACCCTCTCTCCCCAGCACCCTTTCATAAATAATTACAGAGAGGTGGCTAAGTTAAGTGTGTGCTTCTGCAGGCTCAGCTCAGTATGGTGTTATACACCATAGCCTTCTTGCTTATGTGCTGAACTGTCAGTGCAAGCAGTAGGTTGTTTTTATATTTAGAAGGTAAGGTATTAGCTGAGTGGCAGTTTGTCTGGCACGTGGTTTGCTATCTTTCTTTGTCCAGCTTTGTGCAATTTAATTTTAGGAGGCAGCATTTTCCACCTTCAAAAGAACACCTTGGCAACGTTTTTTTCAATTCCCATTTGTTAGAGGTTATTATTGAAGAAAAGGTTCCTGCTCATTGTGCACAGCTTGCCTAGTACAAGCTTCTTTCATTGCCTTAAAAATGTCAGATTCACTCCAGGGGAGCTGACACAGCATCCAGAGTGTTGGGCTGTACCCAGCCATGGTAATGCTGTCCCCTTTGCCATCAGTACTGAGGTGCTGAGAACTTCACCACAGATCCAGTAAAGACAGAGAGGTGAGCAGTAAAATAGAGAGAATATTTTTTAGGATTGATAACCTGGGAGATACCTCATTACCTCATAAAATACAGAGAATATTTTTAAAATTGATAACCTGGGAGGTACCCCATTGCTCCTGGTGGATATAATTCAAGCTTAATGTGAGATTGAAGTAGGTTTTGCTTTACAGATTTTCAAAACACTGGGGGCTTTAAAGAAGCTTGAAATCCCAGTTGGACTGGTGGGAAGGGGCCTTCCGGGGAGCCTGTGTGGGAAAATCTGTGTGGTGGTAGCTGCCTGTATGGGACAAGGAATGGAAACTGGAGGGGAGTTAGTGGGGAAGGGATCAGAGTCTGTGGGTGAGTGGGGAAGCCTTTAAGGGAATGGAGCTAAGACACACTTTGGGGGAGGTCTCATTTTAGGGGGCCTTGGGGGATTGGATAATCACTGGGTCACTGAGCAAAGAAACCATCTCCTGAGGTCTGAATCCTGCTGGGTTCAGGGCAGAAGGACCTTATGTAAAGTCTCTAAATAAATAGGACTGCAGCAAAAAATAAAAGAAATTCGTGTTTGCGTCATTTTCTTCCCAATGGAGAGAACATGTAGGACACTGAAATTTGGTTACTTACTCAAGTTGCAAAAAGTGTGGGTATTAAGGAACAGTGGAGAGAAAGGGGATATTCATAGACAGCAAATTATTTAGAAATGTGGTGTGAAGCAGAAATAATTGGTGAAACTGCAGAAGAGGAAGGGGGATTTTTTTCCAGTAACTGCTAACCATAAAGGAGCACTGAAAATTATTCCTCTATCTTTGGTACACAGAACAGGATTGAGACCAAGCTAGGTACAGAAAAGATTTCAGTGAGGCAATTTTCAAATTGGAGATATAATTATTGGAAGACATTTGTAAGTTTTAAACAAGACATGGTGTCCAGCCTTGAATCACAACATGTCCATTTCCAAAATGAAATATGTGGCCTGCCACAGTGAGACCTGAGCTGTTGCCATCACCGGGAACAATGGAGCTTTTGGAAATAACTTTCTCAGATTTGTGTGGATGCAGGTCCTGAGGATGGACACCTCAGAACAGCTGTACCCACTGGTCTGGGCATTGTGGAGAAGGCAGCAGTGGGATCTGCACTCTGCCAGACAGGGATGGGTTTCCTCATGCAGCAGCCAAGCACAGCAGAGCTGCAGTGCAGCACGGAGGAGAAGCCTGCACCACTCAGGGGGAGGCAAACACAGGGAATAATGCAACTGTGAGTAAACTGCCTGGCTGACACTCAAGATGCCTGGCACCTGTCTCCTTTTTGCCCTGAGTGGGGCACTTTTGCCCACAGTGTGGGGAGTTAAAATACTGTCCTTCTAATGCACTGAATGTGCTGAGTGTGCCGTGGGGGATGAGATGCTGCAAGCCAGGCTGGGCTGCTAGAGCTTCCCAGAAAGGTGGTAGCTGACAGCAGGCAGCACTGCCAAATGTTTTTTCTCAGCCTTTAATAAAACTGTGAGATTCCTTTTACAGCTGTGCAGTCCTGGAGAAGCTGGAGGCTTGCATGGATTTACACCATGGCAGAGTTTGTCCCTGGGTGTATAGGAGGGGGAAACTGTTAGCATTCTTGTACAAAGAATATGACCAGAGACAGCTGGCAACCTATTTCTGGTACTCACCACTTCAGTTTCTCAGATGACATCTGAGAGCACCTACCAGCATTTAATTCTCATTAGTACATTCTCAACAATTTTTGTAGTTTGCATGATGTGTGAATTCTGAGCCCCTTTTCCTTTGCTATGCATTAGGGGAAAAAAATTGTCGTGGGAGACACACATCCGACTGTTTTCTCCAGCCTTGTGATTCCCTCTGCTATGTGCTTTGCTTTGAATGCTCCATCACTGCTTTTAATAGAGAGTGTAAGATTACTCCACCCTCCCCTTCCTTTGTTTCTCTGCTCTAAACATAAAGAAGTGAGGAATGAGCCAAAAATGTCACAATATACAAAGAATTTGTGTCAGCAGTCAATAAACTAAAAAATCTTGAATGCTGTGACTTGAAGTAGTAAAATAAGCGATGTCTGGAGTTTACCAATATAAGAGCCAGGGTCAAAAATAGGAGGGAGGTGGCTCTTGTTGTCTGCTTCAGGCTATGTTGGGCTTTAAACTGAGGTACAGTTCAGCCTGCTTCAGGCAGGTACCTCCAGGACATGCTTGAGGTGAGGCAGAGACACTTTCTGGAGGACAGCCTTGCTCTGGAGAAAAGGATGGAGTCAGCAGTCCCTGCCAGATTTCTGAGGATAAGGAGGGGAGGAGAGACTGGGCTAATGGAAGGCAGCTTGTCCTAGTGATGAAAGGTCATGCAATCATGCAGGGGAGGAAGAGATGGAAAGTCCCCCAGATCGAGGGGGAGGATAATAGTCAGGTGGGCGGTGAACAACTGTGATATCTAAAAAGGGACTGAGTGTACAACTGGTGCATGAAGCCTACCTGGCTTTCAGAATGAACACTTTTATTCTCCTGCTTTTGCTGTTCTTTGTCAGAACTATGTTTTCTCTGCTTCTGCTTATTTCACTTTATGCTTTTCCTTTAGGCTTTCCTTAAAGTCAGATTTAATATTTGGAAAGAGATAGGAGGAATTTATTTTGATTCAAATGTGGGCTTGTGAGCAAAAGAGAACTTCTAGAAATCTGTTAAATCCCCAGATCTAGACAGATATTTCAATTTTTTCAGCAGTTTCTTATACTGAGACTGCCTTGAGGCTCAAGTTCTCACATCTTGGGAACAAGTAGGACAGTATCAAACATTCATTTCACCTTGAAGAGGGACCCCTGGTAGCATGACCCTTCACAAGATAAAGATAATGTGTTTCTATCAAACAGTACACTGAGTTTTTTCTTAGAGTTTGGTGAATATTTTTGGTCTCTGACTAAAAGAAGAAAGGAAATGAGCTTTTTCTTAAGGCATAGAAGCAGTAGGGGAATGGTTGGTACAAAAATGGATTAAAAAATAGAAAAGCCACACATGACAAGAAGAAAAGCAAGCTGCCCTTATGTCTATCAACTTTTCCTCCTGCTTCCATCTTCCAAGGTCAACCATCACTGCAGCAGAGACATAGCCTGCGCTGCAGGAGTAGAAGATGTGTTTGGACCTTTTTGAGCAAGAATCTGCCCTTTGCAGCAGCTTCAGGTGTCCTGGATCTGCCCAGCTTTGCCACCAGCAAATCTGCCAGCACCAAATGGGTCTGGTGGCTGAGGACTTGGGAGTTGTATGCAGGGATCCCTCCCCACTGGACAGTTGCTGCCTGGAGTGGGTGCATGTGTCTCCTCTGGCATCCACTATGGAGATCTCAGGCTGCTGACTCAGCATCCTGTCTCACATGCTTTCCTCACCTGCTCCTGGATTCTTCCCTATTTGGGGGAAATTCCTGGGCTCAAAAACAGCACTGCAAAACTATTTACACCGAGACTAAAAAGGTGCTAGCTTCCTCTTGGAAGTCCTTTGTTTGGGTCTTCCTGGCATGGCTGTGGGATGAGTGATGTAAGGCGTATTGGGATGGCCAGGCAGGATGTGGGCAGCAGCAAGGGGACCAAGGCAGGACGTTGGAAGCTGCTGCTGATGGAGCAGCAGGACTGTGGCACCACTCGGTGCTGGCCAGAGCCAGAGAGCACCCGAGCTTCACTCTTGGTTACACACGGTGGTGGATTTTTGGTCAGAGCTTCCTACAGTGTGGGATAACCACTTCTGTTTCTGGTCACTGCAAGGGTGGTGAGTGGCTTGGGAAACAGCTACAGTGGGGGCCAGGACAAAGCCTCAGAGACATTCCAGGAGTGGCCTTGGGATGTATTGCTACATGACATCCGAGGCAGCCCCCTCGGAGGGCTCTGTGCACAGCTGGACACTCTGCAGAGGCTCACTCCCCGCCCCACTGAGCCTTGGCCCTTTGGCAGTGCCTTTGCTAGGAACCTCTGTGAGTTGCTCAGGAGGGAAAAGTAGGCTCAAATTCCTCCTGCTGGAGAAGGAAACCTGAGGAAAGGCCATACATGGATGTCGGAGTTATTTGCATGACAAGGCTCTGTGATGCATCTCTGATCTGCTCATACCCATGCTGTGTTCAAGCTGCAGACTGCAGATGACCTCTGTATGATGTGTATCTTATGCTGGTTTGCATCTAAACACACAGTTATTTTCACACAATCTCCACGGACATGCAAACTGAGTTCAGTTTTTGAGCAGGATGTGCATTTCCAGCTTCTGAATGAGGGGAGAAGAGCTATGTGCTCTCCCAAACCTTAGGGCCAAGCTTGTGGAGGAGGGTGCAGAAGATGTGCTGCTTGGAGGTTTTGAAGTTATTCTGGGGGAAAATAAAAGCCAGGAAGCGTGCAGTAGGAGTAATCCCAAACCAGGAGGGAGGTGAACTGCCTAACCCCAACAGGTGCTTTCTGTCCAGCTTTTCATGAAGCAGGGTAGCTGTGTGCTTGGAGCAAGAGTAATTAAGACTCGGAACAAGTTAGGAAAACAACCACTGGGTTTAATAACCACTGAGTGTGGGACAGGGTACCCCCACCAAAACTCCCCATGGGGCTGTGGCAGAGGTGCCAGCCCTTGCAGATGTCTGCTTTGGTGAAGGAACTGGTTGCTCCAATGATGCCTCAGACCTCCTCTACACTCTTGAAAGAGCCCAGAGTCTTTAAACCTGTGCCCTCAGGTGTGCCCCTAAACTGGAACAATACCTCACCCTCTCAGCCCAGCAGGGTTAATTTCTTGTGATTAAATTTGTCATCTTTCACACAACAAGTAGAAATCCTGTTTTCAAACAGCTCTCAGGCTTGAGTGAAACTAAAATTTGAAAGGAAAAAGCACATGATTAAAATTTTCTAAAGATACCAAACAATATTGCAGAACCAAACCAATCCTACCCCTGTCTGAACTCTGTAAACTGCTTCCCCGCAATTCTACCTTCCTTCCTGTGTCCTGCAACCTGCTCCATATCTAATCTCACTATATTGCACAAGGTGTTTTTTAACATCCAAAGTATCTTTTACTGTTCTGAATGCTCTTATCAACATCTTGGTGTAAGCAGTAAGCCTGACTAGGCAAACAAACACTTTTTCACATTAAGTTTCACTTAATAACTGACCGAAAATTCACCATCTCCAATTAATAAAATGCTGAGCTGGAACCATCTCAGGCTTTTTGAGCACACCTTCTGAATATTTGCATCTGGAAAGTACACAGTGTTTACAAGAACTCATGTTTATTTATCCAAGAACACTTCCACAGAAAAGCTTCTTTATGACTAGCTGTACATTTTCCTTTGCCAGTTTATTGACCTTTTGCAATGCATGGCTATTTGTTTGGTAAAAACGATAGCATTGATCTCAACCTGCCATGTGTAATACATCTTGGTAACTTGCCATTGAAAAAAAAATATTTTGGGTGCCAGAAAGCCCCCCATGTCACAGGGAAGAGTGTTTTAATCCAGTGCAGCTCAGTAGTAAGCAAATATCACTATCTGATGACCCCTACTAAGTGGCTGTAGGAAAATGAGTCCATGCTGGGAGCTCACTTGTTAGCACATCCCCAGTGATCCTGCTAACACTTTCAAGCTCTTTAATAGATTTTGTCCTTGGGCCAATGAGGCCATGCAGCTGGGTGCTCTGCTGCTCAGGTGGCCCTGCTGGTTGGGACTCAGGAAACTTCTGCCTCTTCCCTGGTTAACGGGGCAGCTTTCATTCCCCTCTCTGCCTAGTCTGGCATTTCCTCAGAGCTAAGCATATTTGTCCAAGAGCACTTCCGCAGAAAAGCTCCTTTATGCTTTGCTGCACATCTCCCCTGCCAGCATCCTGATCTTTAGCACTCACCTGCAGGTTCCCCTCAAGAAAGTTCATTTCAGCAGAGCCCTCGCTGGAACCGCGCAGAGGCCAGCGGGCACCGGCGTGGGGCTGCTGCTCTCTGCCAGGCACCGCTGTGTGCAGAGCTGGGCTTCCACTAAATATACCTGGCTGTGCCAGGTGCTGCTGGTTTTCCAGCGCTCCAAGTACCTGGTTAAGCAAAGCTGAACTGCTCGGAAGTGAGGGAAGGCAGGAAAGAGAGAGGAAGGCACGTGGGCAGACTGTAGATGTTGACGGATCCCCCCCCTCCTCAAATTGCAGGGATAAAGAGTATCTAATTTAGTCCCTTTTACGAAATGATGTTACCTCCAAGTTTGAGTTAATTAAAGGAGGTTTCATGCAGCATTTTTTTCCTTACAGAGGAAGCTGTTTACTTGTGCAGGAAGAGATTTGAGATAAAGACCTGAATTTCTATTTTGATATTCTACAGTTTCATATTAGAGTAGCACAGGAGCAGAAACTGCATCTGGTTTTCTGTGATTCCAATGGTGCCCAAGCTGCAGAGCCATAACCATTGTTCCTCAGTCCAAGGAATAACTGGACCTTGCAGGTTAGAGTGGCTGGAGGAGAAAGAGCTGGAAAGTGGTATTGCAGATACCTGCATGAAGGGCTCACTGTGCTGCTGGTAGCAGCTGCAAGTCCAAGATGGGAAGTGAGGATGGGGAATCTGTGCATGAAGGCCCTGAGCACTGGGTTCACAGGGGCAATTAATCATTGGAAGGGCTTTCTTTGAAGGCTTTCAATCAATATTAGAAACCTTAAAACACTACTTGTGGTTTCCTTAGGAAGACAGTGCTTTTAACCGAGGAACAATCAGAGTAAATCCTGTGCTGAGCTTTGTGCAGGGACTATAGGTGGATGTCCAGTGCACTATGGCTGGGCTTGCTCTGGCAAGGTCTGGGAGTGCCATGCACTGACCTGAGATAATACCTGAGCCTAGGTTCACCTCTCCCCCTGGCAGACTCTTGGCCTAGATGAAGGGAAAGGGTGCAAAAAGAGCAGAAGCCACAGTGAGCTCTGGAAAAGCAGTGAGGAGATAGAGGCATCTTGGGAACCTGGCTAGGTTTTATGCTGCATCTCCTCCCTTTGTGCAGTCAGCACTTAAACCTGAATTGCCAGGGACAGGGCCTTCTGACCAGAGGAGGAACAGCCTTTGGGGATCTACTTGAGGACAGAGAACAGATGTCAATAAAGTACTGCAGGAGCCATAGGATATCTATATTATCAAGCTACCAGTGGAGAAAGGTAAGAGAATCAGAGTTCTCTGTAGCCTGTTTTCCTCAAAATTTTCCCTATAGCTGATAAAATAATACCTTCATTTTCAGAAGCTCTGAGGTTTGATATCAGTAACTGCATTTCATATTTGGTGGGTACCAGAGCAAAACCAGTGAGCCATCAGGTAAGTGCGACTAACATGTGTGCTCTGTGTCTGCTCCTAACTACTCAAAATCTGATTTTGGTGAGCCCTGGACTTGAGCCCTCTGAGGATGTGCAGAGCCAGGGAGTAGGTGCTCATCCAACAAGGATGATCACAGCAGTCCAGTCTGACTTTTAAACCATGTAAAACTCCCAAAGTGCAAAGCAACGTGGAAAGTTCACTGAGAGTTGATGGCATTCAGCGCCTCCCAGCTCTGGGCTGTCAAAGAGAGATTTTAGTAGCACATTAAGAGAGATGCTGGAACGTGATCAAGACCTAACACAAGGAAGTAGCTTTTAATTAACAAGTTCCACATGCTATGTATGAAAAGTAAGAGCCATTAAAATTTATTAGAATTAAGTTGCACATCAAAACCCCTTTAGTGTTGAGTTTGACTGCTTTAATTTAAAATGAACATTTCTCCACTGAGGTGGCACAAGAGAAAATTTGCTTAAGTTTGATTTTTATACTACTAAAAGGATTTAACAGCTTAGAATACATGCTTTACTTCACACCATGCAACTGGTGAAAATTGGATTAATTATGCAGCTTTCAGCAATACTACTGGCATAAACCATTAACAATTTAGACTCACGGAGTTTGTTTTACTTAATTTATTTCCAAAAAATAATTTTTTACTGTAGAATGCTAAACTAACATGTAAACAAACATTTATATTTACTTGGTGAGTTTCAGCTGGTAAAACCCATAACTAGAATAGCATTAACTGTGTTTGGATTTTGAAATTCTAGAGAGTTTCATCAAAAGCAAACCCATTAAACCAGAAATAGGTTGAAGACATAGTTTGGTTTGATTTTGCTGAAGTTTTTGAGCTAATATGAATTATAGCATTGCTGTAATAAGAACTAGAGTGGTGAAGTCCCACTTAACTGCATCCTCACAGTTCTGTTGTCTCCCAAGTCTCCCTAGCTTTGGCACGTCATTTTACTAGGCAGAAGATACCTTTTAATGTTCTTACAGTGCCATAGTGCTCTCCTGCTTCCTCTGGAGGACTGGCTAGAGAATCAGATGATGGAATGTGCATCTTTTGAAGTCCTTTTCACAAATTAGATCACAATCTGTGTTTTCATACATTTCTCAGCAGTTTTTAACTGTTGCATGAAAGCTCATTTGGAATTCGTATTTAAAAATGAAATATCCCAGAATGTAACTGTATGGAGGGAGAAAGAAATAGACAGGTCTGGAGGGGACCTCTAAGGTCACTGAATCTGGTCTCTGCTACTGCAAGTAACCGCATCACAGGGTCTCCTTCAACAGCAATTCAGGTCTTCAGAAAGCCTTCTCCGCTCTGCAGGGCCTTTGATATTGAGTGCAGGCTAACTGTTTAGCACATGCATTCCTGATGAAAACAAGAGAGAGAAAAAAATTGAAGTCTGTGCTGATTAAAGTTAATGTTTACCGAATAGTGGAAACCGTTATTCCACCCACTAAAATGTGATTAATCAGAGCTTGCTCTGTTGTCCAGTACAGCCAAAAACAGGAACTGCTTTGCAGGCTCTTGTTGTGTACAGATCAGTAGCCACCATCCCTGGAGAGCAGCTGTGCTGCCCACACGCCTGGGGTAGGAGGTTTGGCTCAACCTCCTGTCTGCTGCTGCTGTAATGCCTGTCCCCCACACTCCCAAGCCACCACAAGCACCATAAATGTCATCAAACAAGTAAATATTGTCATTTTTTAGGCTGGGATCCTGAAGCTTTTGATTTAGAGTTTTCGAGCTTTTCTCTGTAGTCAGCAGGACCCCATCTGCTTTTATGAAAGTGATAGTTCAAACTCCACTGTGTAAGCTCTTCTCTGTGTGTTGGGAGTAAAAGGTTATCCCAAGAAGGCCAGAGAAGCCTACAGGCTTCCTGGCATACCAGGCAGCTTCCTGTGGGCAGGATGGCTCTTGCATTTGATTTTTCTCACAGTGTTTTGCATCCCCATGTCAGTGTGGACTTCAAGATAAATTCTGCTTGTCTGTCCCTGTTGCCTTGTTGGTGGCCCCTGTGCAAGACACTGCATGGCAGTCACAGGAAGGTGCTTTGACTGATGCCTTGTTTGCTGAAAGGAAAACTGCCTTTCTACAGATCCAGATCTACCTTTAGTGTATGGTCTGACAATCACTTGTTTGAATGCTGAACACTTCATGCTTCCCTAACTCCAGCTCCTCTCCTGGGCACTCTTCCAGAGCCCCCACAGCCAGGCTGCTGCGGATGCTGCCTGGCCCCTTGCTGTTTGCACAAGCAGAGGTCTCTGTATTGGTTTAAGGGGTTCACTGAGATCTGAAGTTCCCACCTCCAGCAAAACAAGATCTTCAGAATTAGTATGAGCTTTGGCAATTTCATTTCCTACTCTAAAAATCACGCTCTCAAGCCTCTTGTGCCCGTGTCTTTCACAACCATTCAGGCCTATCAGCGCTACCCAGCACATCCCACGCAGCCACCCCTTGGCTCTCCCCACGCTCCCTTCCACTGCTGGTGGTCAGGCCTGCCTCTTTGCCATGCCAGCTGTCTGGATTAATTGCACTCTCTCTCTTTCCACCTCACCAGTTCCCCATCTGTTTTTCTGCTATAGCTTAAATCCCTTTTGATCTGAACCTGAAATACTGACTACTGCAGGAGCCTCTGCACACAGGCTGTTCCTGAGAGCAGGTCCCTCCCTCTCTCCCACTCCATGGCTCCAGATGATGTTAGTCTGAAGGGCTTATTGCTGCAATATTGAAATTTTCCTTGTCAAGGTCTGGATCCTGAAAAATTGTGGGAGCCATGGTCTTCATCTTCAAGAGTGCATAGATAGCTGTATTTTTTTGGAAGCCTATTAATTTAGTTCAATTCCAGACTGTATTTAGGGTTTGTCTGGAGAACATCCAGAACATGCAGCACATTGCAGGGTGGAACCTTTCTTTCCTAAACTGTTCTATTGG
Source organism: Zonotrichia albicollis (assembly GCF_047830755.1). Classification (NCBI taxonomy): domain Eukaryota; kingdom Metazoa; phylum Chordata; class Aves; order Passeriformes; family Passerellidae; genus Zonotrichia; species Zonotrichia albicollis. The sequence continues at coordinate 57,966,811 of NC_133820.1, forward strand.
CTTGCTACAATGCACAGTATAGCCAAGCACATGGGGAGCGCTGGTCCTCTCATTTAATTTAAAAGACATTTTATTTACCCTAGCAGTTATTTAACGCCATTATCTATTTATTCAGTTTAGTTAACTTAATGCACCATGACTTAGACAACATATTTGGACTGGAGACAGAGACCATCACGTTAATTGAAACTGCAACACGGTTCAGTTATTATATAGTCATGAGAACTTAATTGTGTGATCAGAAACCGTTATTTACTGCTGGTGACTCTTTTGTATCCCAAACACTGGCACTGATTGTAAACCAAAAGGCCAAAAATTATACATAACAACAATCTTCACAGCCTCATCTGTCTTCTGGATATTGAAAAGTAGTAACACAGAATGCCCTATTCACCAAACATTTCTCAAGACCGAGGCAGTCTTTTTCACCCATGGGTGAAGTGATTAAGTGGCATATTTGCAACCACTTTGGTTGTGCACTTTCCAAATGTGTACTTCAAAGTGTCTGTGCTTTCTTGGTGCTGTGATAGAAAAAACAGGTACACACAAGATCCCTCAACTCTGACAAACATGAATGCAAGGGACCAGAGTACCTACACTGTAATTACAGGATAAGCAGAGCAATGTTAATGTAAACTGTTACTGAGGAATGTGCGTTTGAGTCTCCCTTGTTATGTGCGGGAGCTAAGAAGAGAAAAGGATCAAGGCAAGCTTGCAGGTGAGCCCAGAAATCAGCAAAATAGAAAAACAGTATCTGTGAATTATCTGAAACACCTAATCCATATAAGAAATTACTGTACCAATCTTTTCTTAATAGGCTGATAAATGGAATGGAGTAGATTACCAGAAAGGAAACCAGTATCTTTGGTGAAGATTTGAAAATTTATAGAAAAGAGAACAAATGGTAATCATCACTTGATATAAACCAAAGGAGAAAGCTGAGCTTCAGGGGTTACCATTAAGCCTGCTTTTAAGGTTTGATCTTGCAAAGCACTGAATGGCCTCAGCTCCCACTTCAGTCAAAAGAAGTTGAATGTCTTTTGCAAAAAAGTAGAGTTAGCAGGCTTAGGTGATTTATTGTAATCAAAATACTAAAGGTGATTGTATGACATCAGAAGAAAGATTTAGAAAGGTCTGGAAGGAAGACCAAATCCTGTTAGAGAAAAATAGCAAGTTGTGCTGTTGGAACAATGGGACCCTCAAAATGACTAGAAGGGAGAGCATGGGTTACCAGACACCTGATTAAATAAGGGTTCACAGGGATATCAGTGTAGGGGCAGGAAAGGGCCAGGTTTGTGGAAGCAGTCCCCAGTGCTTTGTATTATTTGCCTGTGCTCCCTGATTGCAACTAGTTTAATGTTTGACTATTATCCCAGACTTAAGCTGGCATAAAGAGAAGGAAAGCAAGAACTGGCAGTAATGTGCTTATGGAAGGACCAGAGGAAAAAGGGTGCTGGGCTTGCTGGGCTGCCTGGAATCCTTCCAGACTTGGCCCTTCTCTGTGCCAGTTTTACCTGCCCTCCTCTTTTCCTTGGCGTCATGAGACAAGGCACAGCTGCCTTTCCCTGAGGTACTGGATCCGGCTGTGTACCCTCTCCCCAAGTTCCCACACTACAGTCCTTACCAGGACTGACATCCAGTCCTAGGAGTAACACCTCAGGCTTGTATGTGCTCTTTTGGCAGTCCTGAGGACAGACAACTTCAGTCCTGCTCAGTGTGAAGGTCTTACTGTGGGTGGAAGGTATACAAGCTCTGCTCAGCTGCTCTTACCATGACGTCTGGCGCAGGCTGATCTTGGCTTTTAAGTAACTTTCCTTCATTCTTCTTTGGCATCAAAAAGTTCCAGCCATTATAAAATTATTTTTTCCCTGTAAGGCACTTTGAGAAAGACTGAAGGGTGACAAGAGACCTTTCCCCTCCCAGCTGTGTTGGGCTGGCTGGGTTCGACTGCCCCAGCTGCAGGTGCTTCCTTTCTGCATCCCCCAGTCCCCTCGGCCCAGCCAGACTCTGCTCCTGCAGCTTTTTGGAGGAAAGGATGAAGAAAGTGGAAGGTTTACAGAAGGAGCAGTGGGTTCAGCCCAGGAAAAAAAGCAGGACTGAGTTTTCTGCTGCTGTCTGTGGTCACTGAAGAGTCATGCTGGGAATTCTTGGAGCTTTTGATGGTTGGGGGGCAAAGCATCTTTGCTCTCTGATACCCACACAGACACACAACTCCTCACAGCTCCAACAGCCCCAACCACACTCCAGCACTCCAACAATCACACAGCTCCTCAAGTCTCCCAAGTGTCCAGCAGATTTGAGCTGAGTCCAAGTAAGCTGCACTCAGAAATTCCAGGTTTGGCATCTGGGAGGCACACAGGCTACTTGGGGGGCACCAGGTTTCTCATTGCTAATGAGTTCTATCTTTCTCCAAGATTTATTGACTTGAGCAGAACGCTGGGCTGACCAAATTGTTCTGGAGGGGTCTGTGCCACTTGCTGACAGGCCCTGCTTGTGCTTTATACCCATTCTACCTCCCAGTGGGAGCTGAGCTTGAGTACACATTTAGAAAAGAAGAAGCTTAGGACCAGCAAGTGTTTCTGCATCAAATTTGCAGCTCACAGTTCTTGTTTCAGGAGCTGTATGCTGTACAACTTCAGATCTCTGGAAGAGCCCTTTAGCTACCCTGCCTGCACTGTGAAAAGAATTAGACTATTTTACAGTTGCTGCAGGATGAAATGACATGGAGAAACTATTCACAGAGGAAGAGGCAAGGATATGAACTTGTGCATGTAAGATAGGCAGATATATCTTGGAAGAAAAGAAAATGAATGCAAAGCAAAGCCATACCTGGAATTCATTTGGCTATCTGCAAAAGTACTTATGGGGGGCCTCCTTTGGGTTAATTCTTTCATAGGTCTCTAGAGAAAATTACAGTCTGGTTATTTTTTCCACATTAATCTTTCTGTAGCAATCACCACCTTCTTCTTCATAATCTTTAGATTAAGTAAGGCATGTATTAATTATTTATCCATCTCCATCAATGTATGTGGACATTTTGCAAAGCAAATAAAATGAGGTCTTGTTCTCAGTATAATGTGTGTTTAGCACAGGCAGAGGCAAAATAGGCAAAAAAATCAGGTGAGGAAAGCAGCAATGAAGAAGAAACTAAGTCAGGAAATACCTGCAGAGGAGGCAGTTTTTCAAGAAGAAAAGCAATGGCATTCAGTGGCTGGGGTGGGCTGTTCTGCTGGGAAATGGAGCTTGACCAAGACAGGGGTGTTTGGAAGACAGGTCAGTGTTGGTGGCAGGGTGTGATTCAGAAGCAAAGTCCTGAGCATTGGCAACAGAGGTCATACTGGGACATGACTGGGTTGTCCAGGATCTCTGGTGTGACTGAAATAAGAAGCATGTTTAAGAAAAAATGTCTGGGTGGGGAGAAAATGAAAAACTTCAGTCCAGTTGGTTTTCAGTGTTCTAAATCTCTCTTTACCTTTTCTGTTTATCAACTGAAGGCCACAATGATCTGACCATGGGTCAGCCCAAGACTAATTTCAGGTAGGAAAGAATAACAGCCTCACAGATGCATGGCTGTTCTCCATGTATCACTGTTCACAGCTTGTGCTGTGGAAGAAGTCAAGGTTCAGTCTTGACTCCCGAATTGTTGCTGCATTTCCCATGAGCTGTACATTGAAGGGTATGGCCTTTGCTCCTGGACTTTGCTTCTACCTCTCTGCTCCTTCCTGAGCTGGTGTTTACCGCTGGAGCAGACGTTCAGCAGGAGGAAATAGGCATAGCACATGCATGTGTCTCATTTCTGCTCATCTCATTTGCATCTGAGTATAGTTCATGATGCTCACCAAGAGATAAAGGCAGTTCAAAATGCAGGTAATTTGCAGAACCAAGAAGCCACCCCTCCAAACTTCCTTCATAGTTTGAGAACACTTGGAGGGTTTTTGCATTGTCTCAGTACAAGCAGCTCCCCTGTCCCCTCTGCTGAAATGAAGCCTACAGCTCCTTCTTCCTTGGCTTGTTATGACCTGCAGCCATTCAAAACTGCCCAAATAGAGCTGTCAGAAAATTTGCTGCCACTATGAGTGCATCCAGCGGATAGTGGGGGCCTGGGGACACCCACCTCAGGAGGGTCTGCATGCTCCTAGCTAGCACAGTCTCTCATGGGAATGGTTGGTTGTGGCTTTTGGGTGCCTGGTCAAGGACACACACAGTACAGTATGAAAACTACCAGAGATTGGATATCTTTGCTGAGAAATGATCTTCTTATCCTGTGAAGCTCTGAGACTTAAAAATGTTTGACATATCCTCAAGATATATTGCTGCTTTTCTTGGGAAAAGCACAAAAAAAGAGCTCTCCTGGATCTCATGGTTGTCACTGGACTCACTCACGAGGAGGAAAACTCATGCTCTGACTTCTGATCTAGACTGAGACAAACCCTTTTATTTCCTGCTTACTGGATGCTTTGAATACCAACATGTTGCAGGGGCTCCTTCTCTTTCTCTGTCCCTAGCTTTCATCTAGTCCTTCAGAGCCTGTTCCTGAACAGGTAAGTTTCTGTGGAAAACAGTGATTTTCTTGAATCACTGTTTCCTGGTAAAGAATTGCTCAGTTGAAAAATTCTCTACCAAACTTGTGGGTAAGTACTTGTGAAGACCCACCTTTACACACCTGCACCGCTCTCTGGTCCATCCCTTGTAAGAGAGCACTGCAGGCCCTCTCTACACAATTTTCTCACATTTACAAGCATATATTTATTTATACCTTGCTAGCTCTTCCAACCCTTGCCCTGCCTGTGCAGTTCCCATGGTACAAGTGTCCTGTAAAACACTTTGCTGTTGCGTCATGCTCGCACGGAGCTCAAGGTCTGTCCGTGCACACCTGCACACCCTGGCACACCCTTCCTTATAAAAGGGTCTGTTAAATGTGAGGCATGAGATTCAGGGTCTCTTACACAGGTTTATTTGCATCTAAGCAGCTTGCTGAGGTTTCTTAAAAAAAGTTCACAATACTTTTCAAATAATTTTGCACTTAATACAGTGTTTTGCCCTAAAGACAACTTTTCCGGCTCATCCTTCTCTGTCTCTACTCCTTCCTCTCTAAATACAAAATGAAACTGAAACAAATGTCACCAACAAAAATAATAGCATGAAAAGTCTTTGCTGATTTCCTGGAGTAACACCACACAACCTCTGCATTTCACTGGAATGGCCTGGAGGAAGGCTGGGGTGCACTCTAGCCTAATTTGGGTTTTCTTCTGTAGATGTTTTATGAAAAATGACATTATTTTACACAGGTGAAATCAGCCTCTCTTCCTGCATTTCTCAGGGCCACTTCTCTGCTTGCGTGACACCAGCGCTCCTCTGTTATGCATGAGAAGGCTGCTGCACAAGTGATGGATGAGTCAGCCAAGAAAATAAGAAATGTCCTGACCTCAGTTAACTGCTGTAAATATTTTTCATGATAAAAAAAAATAAATGGATTTTTTATACATCTCAATGTGAATATGAAGTCAGTCCTCCCATGAACAGGTTTGAATTTAGCAGTTTACAAGGTAAGTTGGCTATGCACTTTTGTTTTTAATTATTTATCTACCCTACAGTTCTTCAACCAAAGATACTTTCCACAGCAGCTTTCTATGTCACATCACTGGTAATATACAGTGACTTAAAGGAACACATACCTATGCACAAATCATGGGGTGTGTGGGCTTGACATTGTTTTAAAGGTCATTGCTATTTACCACCAAACATATTTTCCTGCTTATTTAATAAAGGCAGTTTTGGACAACAACATGTAAAATGTTTCCATGTCATAGTCAACAAACAGCTTTTCTAATTAAAAAGGTGAGGAAGGTTTATATTTGGGGGAGAAGGGAAATAATGGATACAAGACACAGCTGCTGATATTTGGATACTACTTTGTGAGTGTAATATAATACTAACTACTGAGACATAAATCCTGTTCACTCAGCAGTCCGCTAGGCAACTGCTTGCCTCATGTCCATATTTTAATTTTTCTTGGAAGTGTGTGCACACTGGGAACATGGTCACTTAACAGCTGGATTATGGCACTGGTGTTTTTTGAATTCTTGCAATTTATCGCCTGTTTAATGGCAATTCACATGCTTTCCTGGTGAGCAGCGTCCCGTCATTTCTTGACCACTTCTCGTTGTCCCTGTCTGGTTTATGTGTGTGAGAATGGGCCTGGATCCAGTAAAATATTTAAGCATGTGCTTAACTCTGAGTACCTGATAAAGGAGAGGGCTTGGGAAGTACTGACACAAACACTCCTCTGAGTGCCCGTCAGTTCTGTCTGAGAGCGCTTTCACCGGACTGGCTGCAAAGAAGAGAGGGAGAATTGATGCTGTGATAGACAAAGCCTCTCACAAGAAGAACACAAGCAGGAGAAAGAAAGAGCAACAGAAGCTCAAGCAGGAGGTAGCACACCCCTGGGTCAGCAGTTAGCCATGCACTGGGAGCGCTGAGCCGCAGGCCCTGCCACAATACCCACTATCAATGCTGGTGTCCATGCTGCTCACTGCTGGAGACAAGAGCTCCTAAGTGGTCCCTGCCCATTGAAGGAGAAAGTGTCTCCCATGCATGTGAGATGCCTCCCAGTGTCAGCAGTGAATCTCATTTATGTGCTCTTCCTCTCTGTGCTCTCTGCTGGCACTGCTGCACAGAGATGTTTCCAAAACCAGGCCTTGAAAATCTCCACTCCCTGTCTTCTTTGGGTCTGCAGCTTCCTTGACCTGCACAACCCACTGCACCTCCATGAGCCCATTCTCTGCCCATCTCATCCCCATCCAAGTAGCATCTCCTGTATGACACTGCAGCAGGTGCCTCAGCAGAAACCAGGCAGAAGAAATACCACACATTTTCTTTGTGCAGTTTATCATTAAATAATCATTACATTTGTGATTTGATTAATGAGTTGTTATCACTAGTTTTTAGATGCCTGTAGTATTAATTTGTTTCTCCCAGTGTTATTGATGGAGTCCTTTCAATAAAACTGTGAAATGATTTTTCTCTCATTGTAAATGTGTCAGTACTCCCATTTTAAACAAATAATGGTTAGATCCTGGAGAAACCTATTAGAATAAAACAAACATCTATGTCAGGCCTCATCCACTTTTCCTGGTTCAAGAGAAGCTGACTCCATTAACTCGGTTGGGCAATTTAAGCTGATTGGTCATCTTTTCCATTGAAAATGTTTAATTGTGCTGTGTTAAGGACATGCAATAAATGTAATCTGGGAAGTTCTTCCCTGTTTGCAGATGTTCAGGGATTTTCTCTCCATTTTATGCAGTTTGAATTAGTATTTGAACTTGGAAAAGAAAAATGCTTAAAAAGCAAAGAAAGAGAATACTTTCCGCATGAACATTTTGTATGGTTCTTTTGGTCTTTTAACACGGCAAAACTGGACAATTCATATAAGACATGCAAAGAACTGTATATTAAAACAGCAATTATACTTTTGAAGAAATATTGTTTGACAATGATTACACAGATTTTCCTTCCAAACCATTTAATTTAAACCATATTTAATTGCTTTTACTATATTCCAGTGATTTAATAGAGTATGACTTTAATTTCAGTATCCATCAAAATATAAAACTTTTAATATAAGAGTACTCCTTAAATCCCACCAAAGAAAAGCAGTGGAGCAAACTCTTTGCCAGGAATACAGATGCTCTCAAAAAAACATCTTTGAAACACTGTTGGAAATTTTGTCCTTAACCACTCTGAGTTACAATAAAGTGAGATGAATTCTGTTTTCATAATTGAACTACCAAGGCCCTAAGTAAAGACAATTTTAGAAGAAGAATTTTATCTATCACTGATTATTTTGTAACTTGGGAATAGTTTCTGAGAAGATGAATACTTTTTAAAAACCTTTCTTTTCTCCTCAGTATTTTGAGGCATTTTGTGACCTGATGCTTCCTTCTACATTTTAAGTGACTTCCATTCCCAGTTGCTGCAATGAGCGGGGTAATGCCGGCCCTGTATAACCAGGATTTATCTCCCCAGTGTACTGCAATGCTATGTAAAGTTTCCCAAGTAGCTCTGTAGAGCTGTGTAAACATATTTGTCATCAGTAAAATAATTGAAAGGTGCTATATAAAACTAACCTCAAGTACATAAGGAACATGTGTGTATTACCAGGGATCACATCACATTATTGCAACCAAATTTCCACACTTGTCTTTGTTGTGGCTGTTTTTCTTCTGCATTTCTCTTGCAATAATCAGCATACCTTCACTCAGAGATTCTTGTATTACATAGATTACCATCTTTTGGGGCAAGAATCTTGCAGTCATTTAAAGCAGCATGCACAAGCATTTGAGGCTATATTCATCATAAATAATGAAATTAGAATGCACAGAATTTCGTAAAAGTCAAGCTATCTGAAGGTTTTGTCAGGTCAATGTTTAATTTAAAAAAGTTCTAATAAAAATTCCACATGTAGGGCTGGAGATGTTAGGTTATGAATAAGAAGATTTGAGATTCTCAGAAGAATAACCAATGAAAAGCATAGTGTGTCAGCAGTGCTTCCTTTTCCAAACTTGGACGAATCATGTAAGGAAAGACACAAATAATTTTCTCATGCTCTAATTCTGATAAAAGTCATTACCACAGGAGGCTGGCTTTCTCAGGGCTAAGACTGCAACACAAAGCAGTATTTTTTTTGTGTAGAATCCTTTGGTGCAGCTCTCTTTTTCTGTAGAATCCTTTGGTGCAGACCAGTCCTACTGAGGGGGAGGCAGTGTCTGATGAATGACTGTGCAGTCTTTTCATTGGAAAGGCTTGGAATTTTTTTTGTGTCATATTGATAAAAAACCCCAAAACCCCAAACCCCCTCGGCCAACCAAAAAAAAAAACCAACCCAAGAATCCACCCACAAACCCTGAACAGACAGTTTTGAATCTGTTCCAAAACTCATGTCCATCCCAAATTTGCGGTGCTGTTTTGGGACAAAGTCACAAAATGTGCTTTATCTGTTTCCCAGCCAGCACTTTGGGGAGCTATCCCACACTTGCTGGGGCAGGCTTGGCTTTCTGAACCCCAAGTAACCAGGGGACTCAGCTGCATGGGAGGTGAAATTCAGGGCTGAGACAGGTTTGGGAGGCACATGTGCAGCAGGTGCATCTTCCCTGCTTTTCCAGCCAGCTGGCTAGCTGCTGACACTCTGAGCTGAGAGGTTGCTCTCAGGCAGTAATGCCAGTGTTGCTGTTGGTGCAGGGCCAAGGACAGGGCCCCTTGTGCCACTGAACTGAGGTCACTCAAAGGGATGGTCACCTGGGTGCAGTCTGATCCCTGCAGGAGGATTAGGACACACATCTGCAGAAGCACCTGAGCTCCACCCATATAACTGACACCTGAATCCTGTTTTTACCAACAAACACATAGCTTTAGAGAAAGGTGGGTGGAGAGGGCAAGAAAAGCATGCTCACAAGGTTGTGTAAGCTCACTCTGTGCATGGTGTGATAGTTGCAATATCAATTATGTTCCCCAGCTTCCAAGAAACAGCTGACCACAAGGATGAAACTTGTGTGGGAGGAAGAGGGAGCATGCTTGGCAGCTGACCTCAGATGCAGGAGTTGCTGCCACAGGAGGACAGGTTAGTAACAAACTGGACTTACTTGGAGCACACTGTAACATTTCCCAGTTTCAGCCTCAGTTCCTTCTGTGATAACAACTCTCAGAGGGAAAAAAGGAGGGGACAATGGGGAAATTGGCTCCCGGCTCAATTTTCACATTTATAATGTACTGAGTTGAAATGAAGATGGGATAAAACTGTTTTCTCCTATGGATCTGGGAGGCTTGTAGTTGTGGCTTGTATTTTCTCTTGTATTAAACTAACATGAGTATGTAGTCCTAGATACCTGTGCTCTCAAAGGATATTGAGATGAGAGCTACAGTAATTCTGGGAAAAGGGAAGATTATTCTGCTTTTCTTTTCTGGACATATTTTAGTATTATCTGAAAGTAATAGTGATATTTAAAAATATTGTAGTTTTCTGGTTCCACAAAGAGGAAACATTAAACTTGGGGTACCCTGGTAAAAATGGTACTTTAAACAGAGTTTTATGGCTGTTTAAAGATGTTTATGAGTTTAAAGACTGATTTTTCTTTTCCTTGGGCCTTTACATGCTGCTGATATAGAAAGAACAGTCATCAGTCATTTTTAGCTGCTGCTTTCATAAGTAGGAACCAATAAAACATTTTAAGTTGGACACATACATGTTATGTTTAGAACAGCCACCCACTATCTACCATATGCTGTCGCACTTCACAGAATGAAAAAGACTAAGTTTCCTCACTTGTTTTTAAGGTGTTTTCTCTTCAAAACCTTCCTCCATGCACTGAATTTATTTTGAAATTTACAAATGAGAGACACTATTTCTTTTTAAAGTAGACTGACATGCAGAAAGTCTGTGTTTCATGGTTATGGTATTGTAATGCTTCCAGCTTTATATTTCCTACTTCATGAAGAAAGTTTGCTGAAATGGACCAAGCTCTACAACTAAATTGAAAATCTAGTACAGACTGCCTCATTATAGTGTGTGAATGAGCTACAGAGTACCCAAGTGTCTGGGGCCCAATCCAGCAAACCACTTTGGACGCATGCAAGAGTCCTGGAAAAAAAAAAGGGAGAAGCTATTGTGCAAGGCTGCAAATGTTTGCAGAACACATTGTAGGTATTTTTTCAAGATTGGGCCAAAATGCTCATGACTTCACAAAACTGATAGTTACTGAAATAATATGAAATTCCTTATGTCATGATCTTATCTACAGGTTATTTTGTAATAGCTAATACTTTCCATAAAGCTAAAACCACACTGAGATCTATGAAAGAGCAGTAAATGGCCCAAAACTTGGGCTGTGCATAGTTTCTTGTCTGGTGTGGTAGGAAGGGCTGAAATGCCTGTAAATCATGCTCCTAATGCTCCCCATGAGCGAGGGCCCTGCTGGGTCTATCCAGGAGGACTTTAAATGCCAGCATGGAACACACAGTGGGGCTGATCCCTGGCCTGGGTGTACTGTGACAGTGCAAAAGTAAACTAAATTTAAAATTGACCCACAGTCCTGGCAAGTGTGGCAGGTCTTCCTGGGTGGCACATGTTGGAAGAGGCCAGACCACACATGTCCTGATGCTTACATGGTCACTGGGAGTTCCATAAACCTTCCTTCCTGAGCCAAAGAGGACAGTTAGCCAAGCTTGTTTTCGCTGAATTGCATCAATGTGCAGAATACTTTTGAGAGGAGATGGCTTTCCCCTCTCCCAGATACCTTCTGCATTTCTAATCTGCCTCATTCAAACCTACCTGATAAGCCTGAGGTACCCCCAAGCCTGGCCAGACTGCCTGGTAAGCAGGACAGTTTTCCAATTTTATTATCTGCCACTGTCTTTTTCTACTCATCTTATGCTCTTGCACTTTTGTCTTTGAGTATTTTCAGACCCCGTGCACCCACATGAGCAGAACAATACAGATTTAACCTGTGTCCTCAGAAAGGGGGTTAAACCAAAGACTAGCTTATGGCTGCCTCCTGTTACAGGGACAAGGTGGAGGAGATGATGTGGCTTCAGCTGATGGAGAAAGCAGTCCTACCCTGCATATGCAAGTCACTGTGCTTTGAAACAGTACTAGCCTCATGGAAAATGTTATTTATTGCTAAGCCTTCCCAAAGGTTACTGTAATTATAGAACCATTAGGCAGCAGGACCTATGGGGCAGGGTCTTTATCGACCCTGAGGAGAGCTAACACACTCTGAGATAATCTAAGCAATGCCACCCAGCTTCATCACACTGTCCAGAGAGTCTGCATCATGCTCCCATGCTCACTGAATCAGCTAGATATATCAAGAGAGTAATCTGAAGAGCAATACATGGGCAGCAAATCAGACAGTAGGGAAGAGAGTGCATTGCCTAGTTGTAAAATGGGATTTCTGCGAGGTGGTAGTTTTGGGAGAGCTTTTTAATTGGTAAGGTGTATTGGTGATCAGTTCAGCTCAGAGAGAAGTTCTTACTGGTGCAGTGCTTTCTTTGTGAATGAGCGGTTGGCGTGATGCTTGTGATCTGCCATTCTTCGGACTCTAGAAATACAACATGATGGCAAAGGACACCATTTACCAGTACAGCATATTTACTTCTCTGATAGTAGTATACCCATAATCATGAAAGACCTTTCCCATATCTGTTCTCCAGCTGCTCACCACCTTTGCCTTGCCTAGATCCCCCCAAAAATGCCTCCCTTCCCATGTTGCCTACCAGAGGGGGTTATAAAACCGCTCGCTGTGGAGGCATCGTGCTGGTCACACATCTTAAACTGTGATCATATTTTGGTAATCTTTGGTTTTCTTCCTTCATCAACTGAATTGTTTATCAATGTCACTAATTGCCTCATGTAAACACTGGGTTAAACACTGTGAGACAAGGACCAAATAATTTCTGATTCTTTTGTAAATCTTAGGTCCGACACCTCTTAAAAAACCATAAAATTACCCACCATTCATTTGCAGAGGAAGATTATTACAACTTTCAAAACACTGGTAAAGGATGGAAAGTGAAGGATGAGGTGCTTTCAGTGTTAGCCAACATGGCCATTCTGGATCTAAAAGTGAATAGAGTTTCCTTTCCTTAACTCCCAGCTGCTGGAACCCATGGCTCCTTTACTAACAGCTGCTTGGAAACCAGCAGAGCCTTGGGATCCAGTGTTTCAAAAGTACCTAATAATGTATTTCCATCTTGCAATCTACCCATTAATATTTAAAGAAGCCCCTAGCAACACGCTTTAAAGAGCAGCTGTGTCAAACTGTCATGGTGTCAATTCCTTTGCAGAATTCACTCTGTATTCAAGCGGAGCACATCGGTGCTGTATGTGAATTCTAAATCAGCATTAAGCAGTGGCTCTTTCCCAGTATAACCATCGCTCCTTACAGGCCTCCTGCAAGGTTTGTATTCTGGTTTTGTTACTGTCTCAAACATTTCTGGGAGAAGTGGCACTCAGGAGGTGGCCAGAATGGGGTCTCACCTGTGAATACTTTGGAAATCGCCATTCATTTCGTGGAGTCTGAGGTGAACACTATCCCTGTGAAATCAGAACAGCAGGTAACTATCACCTGTGCAGTTTCTGTTGTGATCACTGTCCTGAAGCATTAGAATATTTCTATGTGAAAGCTAAAGAGCCCTGCAAAGGGCCTTAGAGCATGGAACCTTGAGCATGGAACACCTGGCAAATAACTACACAAGCTGTGTGCATGCATGTGGAGGCTGGGAACCATATCCTTATCATGTATGTGAGGAAATGGGGAAAAATCTAAGTTGATAAATGAAAATGAGAGAGAACTTGAGGAGGAAGATTTATGGACAATAGATGTTCCAGCTCCAGGCACAATGCATATTTGTTCTAAAGCAACAAATCCATGGAGTAATTAGAAAACGTAAAGCACAGTATAAATGCTAAGGGATCTTTGTCCTGATGATTTATACTTGTATAACATTCCCTTCCAATTCAATTTCCAGCTATTTAGGTGTACCTATATTTTTGATCTGTTAGTTTTGTAAGAGTAATGTACTCAGTCCCATTAAGGAGAAATGAACAAGATAAGGAAACTCCTGGATGGGAGTGTGGATGGGCAATTCTGCAGCCTTATGTTTTATTCTCAGAGGATTTACAGGCAAGTGGGAATATTGAGGGGGAGAAAAAAGTCTGGCATTGTTGCAAGAATAGTTTGGAGCTCATCAGACAATCTATGCATATTTTCACAAATATTTGGAGGGGGGATGGGGTGGGGAGAGAAAAGTACATAATTTAGACCTGCAAAGAGGCATGTTTAACTTGCACTCTACTCTGACCACTTACATGGAACTTTACTCTCCTCCACTCTCTAAACACAGATAATTGCCATGGCAACCACTGTATTTCAAGACTCTTACACATATACTCGCACCTTTCTTAAAGAAACACAGAGCACAACAATGTGGGATCCACATAGTAAATCACTGGACTGTTTTTTATTTGTTGTTAGCCAGCTGTCAAGATTTAGGGAAGAGCTGAAGACTTTCAAGCCATATCAGTTTCAGACCAAAACCAGAAGATGTTTAGACAGACACTTTGACATCTTTACTAAAAAATTGGATGTTGTTTGGTAACTCTAGGCAAAGGAATGACTGATGATCTCTCTGGTTGCAGGGTGAGAAGATTCCTGAGCTAGGGAAGGAGATTAAGGGCCTAAAACTGAAAACCAATGAGCCACCCTTAGGATTAGACACTAATTTATCAGAGCAAGGACCTGCCACACTCGAGGAACTCCTTGGTAACACACTGAACTTTCAACATTGCCAGACCTGGAGGGTAAATGTGCTGGACGATTGTCATCAGCTCCGTTGCTACTTGCTATTTTCAGGTTTTTATTCCAGCAGCCCTGCAGAAATACAGACCCAGCCTCCGAGGTGCTGTGCAAACACAGGGCAGGAAAACCCCCCTGCCTCCAGAGCTAACCATACCAGCTGCTCAGAAAAGCACCAGCCTGTCAGGCCTGGGTGTGCAAAGGGCAGGGAGCGGGAGAAGTGCCGGGCTGCGAGGCAGGTGCAGAGCCAGCGTGTCAGCACCAGCCCTGCCCTTGCCCTGTGCTGCCTCTCCCCAAGGCTTTCCTTGTTTTCTTCAAGCGTCTGACACGGGTCCAGGAAAGTGGCACCTGAGGGAAGGTGCCAGGCCTTTGCCCAGAGGGCAGCATCCAATGTGCAGGCATAAACACTCTTGGTTGTTTTCCCCCAGTTATCGCTGATTAGCAAATCAGGAAGTAAGAAAAAAGGATCAGTGTTGTTTTATTTGGGCGCGGAACATGCTTGTTGTTTTATTTTTTTTAGGGTTTTTTTGGTGTGTGTGTTAATGATCTTAATCTCTGTGTTTGCAATCTGGACTTCTACCTCAGCTGGTTCTCACGTACTTTATGAAGCATTACTAGATGGCACTATGAAGATGTGAACTTTCAAGGAAGGAAGGTCTGAAATATTTGAAAGAAGCAATATCCAAAACAAGCTTCTATGGCTAAAGTGCAATTAAACCCTGAATTCTGAAGTATCCCTATAACTCAAAATAGCACCCCTTCTCCCTCCCTTTCAACAAAATATCTGTCTGGGAGTACGGATATTAATTTGCCTAGATGACACATTGATTGTGGCTTTTTGGGGGGAGATTTTTTCATTCCACCTCTGAAGTACAGTTCATTCCCCTTTGGCCTTTGGTATTTGTAATAAATTTCAGGAGTTTGGTCTGAACTGGAAGTCTTCACAGCAATTTCAGTCTGCTAAACCATTTATATTTAGTTTCCACAGAAAGATATTTGCACAAAATAATAAAACTTCCCCTCCTTCCATGGAGATTGTGATCATATGGGAATCCTGCTGACACAGAACTGTTCCCTTTTTTTGCAGTTCTGGAGAACTGTGCTTAATTTAGGCACATCCATAAACATCTAAGAGCTGTTCATGTTAAACTGGAGAAGGAATTAAGAGTCCTTCTTTCAGACATTCCTTGGAATCTGCTCATTCACAGGTGATAGTGTAAAACAGGGTTAACTTGGGCAAAAACCTTGTACCCCATTCTTTGAAAACTGATGCTAAACTTTTCTATTTCAGCTGCCTCACAGCCTTTCACAAAAGAGAGAAGATGAAAGATAGTTCATTAAAAACCAAAGTACAGAAAATGTGCCTTCTTTATTTACTTATTTGTTTATATATTCTGGAATTTAGACCTCAATTTTTTGTTAGAGAAGTTTTCCATGACTGTCATTATTGAAATGATGCCACAGGTGTATGTTGTAGCATTTGAAGTCAGTTTTGGAAGAAACTACAATCTTCATATTGTAGTGAAAGTTATCCCTTAAGGGGACACATCATCAGGATATGAATTTTGTTTCTTTCAAAGAAAAGGAAAGCAATATTTATATTATCTGGTGGGTGTTTACCCTGCTGTGATCCACTTGGGTGGGTGTACCAAAGGACAGTGCTAACACAGGGAGGCCGCTGCCTGCTCTTCCTCCACTGCTGACAGGGAGGGGCAATGGTTTGCACTGGAGGTGCTGGTGCTTGCTGTGCTTGGGGTGCAGCTTTCCCCAGGGATTTCCAGCTAAGCAGACCCTGCTGGTGGCTGACTGGTTTTGTGCAGCTTTTCGAATCAAGCCTGAATTTTGCTTCCAAAAGATGGTGCTGGAATTTGAAAGCCAGAATACCCACCTAGAGGTTGCTGCTCCCCACCAAATGGTACCAGATTCTTCTGCTTCCCTGCAGTGCTGTTCTGCCCTTCCCCTTCCAGAGGGACAAACTTGGGGATCTCCCTCCTCTATCTCACTACCACTCCCCCACAGACTTATAGGAACTTAATTTGTTTTTGAAACTCTTCCAGGTTTGGCTGAGGTTTGTCAGTGGCTTCAGGGGTTATCAGGGGGGACTGACACTGCAATCACATATGCTTGATTTTCTAAAAAAAAAAAAAAAAATCCAGAATAAATTCCTTGCAGTTTTTTACTGTTGAAGTCAAGCAATATGTCCACTGTCCACCAGTTGTAACTGGTTGGCAGTCTTTTTATGGGTCAGCCACTTTAGGGAGACATGATGGCACATGGGCACCCTCAGACAGAATAGTGAAGCTACCACTGCAAATACATTATTTTCTGGGAATTTTCCATCTTACTGGGGTCTTCAAAAGGGCTCTGCTATATACCCAGAAAGAAGGCTTTGTCCTTGGTTTTATATATCTCATCTTGCATTAGCAAGAAAAACGTACAGGAAATAAGTGATTCTGTCCCACTGCTTTGGCCAAAGAATTGTTCTGTGGTTAGAGCTTGGGAAGGGTGTGGTTGTAAACAAATCTTCTAATTCCCCCTTTAAATCTTTCTGAAAATCATGAGATGTTGAAAGGATATGTGAATCTGATTATCCTTTAAGAAAGAGACAAAACATAAGTGGATGTGTAGATATATAGCATGGAAGTGTAAATGTCTTATTCCTGTTTATGAAACAGTAATGGTACATGTGTTCTACAGGCCAGGATAAAACTCAGAGGCTGAACTTCTTATGATTTAATGCTAGACTAGGTCACAGGGTTGCAAAATAATGCAGAAACATGCAGTATTTGAGAAACATATGTGCAGAAACATAGAGTATTTGAGAAACATACGTGCTGATGCACAATTCATAATAATGGCATAACCTTATATCAAGCAGGACAGTTTTATTTGAAGTTCTGTCATTTACTCTGCAGGGTATTTTCAAAGATTTATGTTTATTGTCATCTACAATATGTCTGTTTAGAGTGTGTTATACAGTATTTTTCACAACAATTTAGTACTGATACTTAAATTCAGACAGAATCTTAGCCAAGTTGTGTCTAGAGGAGAGACAAAGAAAGATAATGGCAAAACAAAGACAACTTTAGCAAACTGACAAACTCTGTGGTTTGCCAGCCACTGACAAACACGAACAGGCCAGTCTAGGACAATTTTGTACACGCAGTGTTTTACTTTGGGAAGGTGCATGCTATAAATATACTGCAAGTACCATGAAGTCATGAAGTTGTCTATAATATGGAATGACTATCTCTAAAGAGCCAGTGAAGCATAGATGTGATTAAACAGTGAGTGGATATCTCGCAAGGTTTAAATGTAGGTCCACAGGACTGAATAAAGTCGTTCAATGTAATTCTTTCTTTCCTTTGGCACTGGTCTTCATCTTAAAGCCCACTTAGAACTTTTTCATTACATCTGTAAACACTTATGGCTACGATAATACATATTTTTATTTTCAGACTTTATCAAGTCAATTTGTATATTTTGTTCCTGGCAAAAAGGGCCAGACTGTGTTCATTAGCTTTTGTTCCTGACCTGGATGTACCTCATTCATTTTTCGCACACCTGAGGTGTTCACACCCTTACACTCAAAGATGAAGAAGAGATGAGAAAAGCTTCCAGAAGCCAGAGCTTTACATTTGTATTGGACATAACTATAGGCTGAAATAAATGGCTTTCTAGATTTTTTTTCAGCATAGATAGAAGAGTCTTGGATGACTTGTTCATACTAAAATTCTTAATTTTTAGATGCCTAATCTAGGGTGGAGGAAACTTTCCTTGTGACAGTACCTAATAGCCCAATCATGATCTCCCAGGATTTTAGCAACAGCACCAATACTTTCCTAACTGTATTAGAAATGGCCCTTGGTAGGTTACAGGCTTGCACTTACCTTGGTCACAGTTGCATTATGCTGGCAACAGATCCTGTGGGTAGTTAGCACATTCAGGGTGTGCTCCTCACCTTTTGTATGGATGTGCTCCTAGTTTATTGCATAAGTCTGTCTTATAAATCCTTAGGTACAGAGCATGCCATTTGATACCATTAAATATTATCCCATTTCAATTGCTTCACTCCTTAAGGTCATCTAGTTCTTCCTGTTTGCTTGGATTCTCCTCCCTTATAAGAATGCTTTCCAAATTTCTGTTATCAGAAAATGTCTTTAGCAAGCCAACATTTTTGTGGCAAGGTACTTCCCCACTTGCTCGTTGTCTTTAGTTGGTTCCTGGTGCACCTTACAATTCTTGTATTAATCCCCATTTATAATCTTTGTAAAGATTATTTTTACAAAGAAAGATAGTATCTTGCACATAATTTTTTAAAAATTTAATCTCTCAGAACAAGACTTGTTTTGAGTCTGGTATGCTAATATAGGTAACCTTTTATCCCATCTTCTATTTATCTCCGTGTCTTTTATTCATTAATTATTCATATAATGCATTTTGTTTTCAAGTTGTATATGGCTTTGAATTCAAACAATCAGGTTCCAAAGGTGTAGATTCCTTTTCTCTTCACATTAAGAACTAGGCTTTCCATTCTCTTGAACTGTTTGTAAGCCTGGATTTACCAGAATCCTACGCTGTGTGTTCATTCTTATGTTCCAGTTTTCTCAGTAAAATGAAAATAATAATAGAAGACAAAATTTTAGATTCATTAACACAATCTTAAGCTGGACCAAGGGAAATATAGGTTGGATATTAGGAAAAAGTTTTTTACAGAAAGGGTGATAAAATATTAGAATGGTTTGCCACAGGAGGTGGAGTCACCATCCCTGAATGTGTTTCAAAAAAGACTGGATGTGGCACCCAGTGCCATGGTTTAGTTGAGGTGTTAGAGCTGTGTTGGACTTGATGATCTTGAAGGTCTCCTCCAGCCTTGTGATTCTGTGATTCTAATGTCCCTGCTCCTAAGTGAATAGCAAGGGGTGTTTTCAGTGCACAAATCCTCGTCCTTTGTAGAGGTCAGCAGTTGGAAGACCACATGCATGTCCATGTTTCATCATGAAGCAGATCTGCTCTGAAATGAAGACACAATAATCACATAGATCTTGGAGATATATAGGTTATTTAGAGATTTAACATCTCTCCAGTCAATGTATAGCCAACTACTTAATTCTCTCTTCTTTGCTATAGAAACAAATTTTTTGACCATTCACTTTCATTTTCTTTGAAAGCTCAAACTCAACTTGTACGTTGACAATCTCCTGTTTCTCTGAGAACTTTTGTGTTTCTGTACCTCCTTTTCCTCTTGCTCCCAGTATCCTTCTAATGTATTTTTCTTGCTGGGATATGATTTCTGGAGAGCCCTCCCCTTTGCTGCTTTATTTATGAATAATCCAAGTGTCTGTGATGACCACACACACATCCTCTTTGGTGTAGTTAGTTTTGAGGAGCTCAGTTCCTCAAAATCCTTGTGATGGCTCACGGTCTCCACCAGCAGACAAAGTGCCCCCTCATGGGGGTAGATACCCTGGCTGGCATTTAGCATTTCTGCCATTTGTCACCTCTTTCACTGGGGTCCCATGCACCCTCCAGTTCCAGCCAAACGTGAAGGCTGGTGGGTTGTGTGCTCAAGGCCTTGCTAGTCCTTTAGGACCAACACCAACATTCCTCCTGCTTCCTTATCAACAATATACCTGAACAGCCACATCTGCCCATATAACCCTTTGCTCTTGTTGGGCTGATCATCCCTTCCTAGCCATTGCCTGCTCAGAGACACCTCCTCCAAGCAGGGGCCTCATCATGTCTAAGGCTCTTTTTCCTTTTTTATATTCCTTCTCTCTGTCTATGGCTTGGGACCTATCTCAAGTCAGTCTGCCAGCCTTATGCCTGTGCTGCTATCTATCCACACACCAACTTTCCCTGAGGGCATCCTTTAGACACAACCTGAAAGCAGCTGGCACATTTATTAAAAGCTTTATAGGCTCATGAGTTGTGGAGTTTGTCATTCTTCCCGCCTACTCCATCACACTTGAGCTGTTGACCTGCTTTCAAGCTCCCTTTGTATGAAAACCAGAATTACCTCATGATTGCTGCTCTCCAAGCTAATTTCTATGAAAAGCTTTTCTACAGGCCTAAAAAACGATCAGCTGTGGCTGGTGGAATGACTCTGGTGAAATCTTTCCACTGTTCACTTAAGAGGAGACCTCCATGTGATGGCAATGTTTGTTCTTTGGTCTGCACCTGAAAGCCCACATCGCACTGACTTCAGCTTCACAACAGGCTTCTGCTATTCTTTCTCTTCACAATAACAGCAGAGCTGCCTTATGTCACACCCTGGTCCCTGTGTGTTCAACTATTAACCCAGAGCTGCCAAGTCCACCACTATGCCCTTCCCCTAAGTGCCACATCTTTGTGCCTTTAAACATCTGCAGTGATAATGACTTACACCTTCCTTGGGCAGCCTGTTTCAGTGCTTGAAAGTACTTTCAATGAAGAAGTTGTTCTTCCTCTCCAATCTAAGCCTCTCTCTGATGTGGCAGACAGAAAAAAGGACTAGCTTTCAGATTACATGAGTTCTGGTCCCTGCTCTACCCCAACACCTTTTTTTTGTGTCTTATTTTCCCCATCTGTAAGGAAGTGTAAAGTTTCCGAAGTCCTTGTTAAGCACATTGAGACAGAAATGCTGAGCATCCAGAAGTCTTTGTGATTTTCCTTTGGGATTAAGCTCTGACTCCCTGGGTCTGGTGTAATAGTACATAAGAGGTGTTACTGTGTCAGAGAGATGAGGGTGCTGCTTCACAGGGGAGGATGGCCACCCTATCCAGAAGGAAGAGTTCAATTTCTCACATCCACCTTGCTCTTCACCATCCATTCTTGACTTTCACCTTGTGCTGTCTCTGTCTCCTGTCAGACTCCATATCAGTTCACTGAACCAACACTCCAGGCTGGACTGTGGGAGACAGGGCCGACCGTGGGGAGAGGCGGTGTGGGGATAAACAACCTCCTTTCAGACATTTTACTACTCTGGCTTCACATTAAGTGCATCATGATGAAAACTGAACCCGTTGAATCAGATTCAGTCCCGGTAAAGCTTTATTTTGTGTTCCATCTTTCTATCTCATTGCTAGTGTTTTTTAAGCATCAATGGCATGGTGTCTTTCAAAACATGATAACTTCAAGCTGTACTGATATATAGATTATGTTCCAAGGTCTGTAATATAATTTCTCTGAACAGTTACACAAAGATTTCCTCAAAGCAGTAGTTCCTGCTCATTATAAAGGAATCTGGAAAAGTTTATTTTTATTGCTTTAGATTTTCTGATTTATGGAAGTTTGTTTGTGTTTAGAATTGCAAATCCACATGGTTTTCAGTAGATGTTGGTGTAGTCAGAATGATCATGACATCAGTGTAAAATGAAGGAAACGTGTAAAGGAATAAAATGAGTTCGTACTTTATACTTGTGCTGTTTCAATTAACATGCATAAAACTCAAATACTTAGGAAACAGTTGGAAGAAATGCTCCTTTGTGAACAATCAATATCTGTGTTTTATCTGTGGTATCCTAGCTATTCCTCTGGGCTGTCAAGGCCTCCCACCAAAAAAAAACCCCAAGTGAGATAAATGTCAGATGGTAAATAGGTTTTATTAGACCTTGGGTATTTAACATGCAAGAAAAATATTTCAGTATAGTTAAATAAAATAGAACTCTCCCAGGGCTTCTTCACACAAGAACCAGTCACGATGTTGTGAACTGACTCCACTGAAGGATAGAAAAAAGGAGAACCTTGGCTCTGAAAGGCATTCCTTATTTACACAGTTATATCCAACAGCAGCAAAATGAACACAGAAGGATATAGGCTAGGTAAACTACTTTCTGCACTAAAGACATTCCTTTTTTTTTTTTTTAACTACTGTAATTTTTCAATATAAAAGACTTACTCTAAGGTGTAATTTCTTTAAAGTAATGAACATGTATTGAAATTTGTCCTTCATCTTCTAACCAATATCCCATTATGGTCACCAGATCTAAATATAGCTCTTGCCTACAGTCAGGGAACATAGTAATTTTACAGGTTTTTATATATTTTCATTCTACTTTTCCAATTTGTTTCACCCTTTTCAGGCTTCTGACACCCACATTGTCAGACATGAAGCTTTGCACACATTTTTTCTGTGAAAATAATAAGTGAGGTAAAATCCAGAAAAGTTAGAGTTCCCATTTAGTAAACTGCACAGATGTCGAATCTTTTTCTGGCATCTGTAAGACCACCATTTTGGGATTTGGAAGCTTAATTAGTATGTGTACATTTATTATTTTATATACAGAATTGTTTTTACTTTTATGCATGGTATACAATTAGGATTTTCATAAATCTGTGAAATTTATGAGGCAAGATTTATACAGCTATACAGCCTCAACATTACTGAGTGTTTGGAAATCTTAGCAGTAAAGTGAATCTTCCGAAAACTTAGCTGATAAGACTTCAAAAAGTTGGAAAGATTTTCAATCTGGTAAAAAAAATTCCAGAAATTTAGTATATCAAGGGTACAAGGTAACTTGTTTAAAGTGAGATCTGTCTGCCTCTGTTATCATTACTGTTTCCTGAGAGACAGTTTATGGAAGGTGGTTTTATGATACATTCCTGAAACACCTCCAGATTTCAAATATGCAATATAAACCACCTTATGAAAACTGCATAACTTGCCCTTGATTTATAAATAGTACCACACCTACTTTGGCTGTACAAAATTTTTAAGTCCTAATGTATTCAGTTAGTAATAAAAATGAAGTTTAACACAGAAAGATTTGCTAGAAACCAGATAATGAAGGGACAGGAAACCACCTTCTAGATTAAAGTGTGTTGCCTATTCCTAAGGTAGTGGATGGAAGAACTTAGCACATTAGCTAGAATAGTTGGAGAAAACCCAAGAAAAATTTCTCTTACCAAGGCATGTTGTGAACAGTTCCTTTAAAAGCTTGTGCTTAAAAGGTAAAGATATTTGCAGTGTTCATCAATATCAATAGTTTATTAGCAACAAATGAAATAGTCTCAATAAAGAATGGTCCATTTTGATTCAGGTAATCACAAATATTTTTGCAACCTGAATTGTGGAACCCTGGGACTATCTTCCAGTACAGGAGATTTTTCAGTCAGTGGTCAGCAAATATCTTTTGCATGAAAGTCACAAAAAATGTCACATAACACTTTCCAGGACAATCCACTAACCCTGTAGTATCTGGCAATCCCACCAAAATGTCAGTTTAACTTAAATTATAAAGAAAAAAAGACTGCTTTTTCCAAGATTCTGTTTCCTAGACCTATTCTTTTCTGCTTCTGCTCACTTGAACTCACTGCTTTCATATTTGAACTCTTGGTATTTTTCATTCCATGCATGACATGCTGGTCTTTTAGTTGATCCACTGAAATGTTAGTATAAAAAATGCCTTGAACATCTTTTTATGAGTCCCAAGATGCTCAGCAAGTTAGAGGCAGTTATGCTGAGACAGCCTCAAGAGATGCAGGTTTGACATGCAGTTCTTGTTTTTTTCCTGCCTCTTTAAAAATCCAAGTCTGTAATGCAAATGTGAAATTACAAAGGTGCTGTGTTTCATTGCTTTATTTTCCACCTGTACTTTCATAGAAATCTCATTGGAATCAGATCAGCGAACAAAGACCAAGGGTTTTGAAGGGAGAAAGTCAGAAGGACAATTTTTCATCTCTTGCAGATTGTCTGACCTGCTTTCAGTGCATAAATACTGTCGAACATCTGACCCTACCACACACTCCGCACACCTTCATTCCTGACATTAGCCTTCTCCACCTTTGAAACAATGGACTTGTTTCTCTGATCTTGTTCAACTCTGCTGAATGTATGGAAATGAGTTTTCTGTAAAAATATAAATGAAAATAGGTTCAACTTCCAGTGTCTTCACAGAACTCTATGTATCTTCCTGGGGATGCCTGCATTGCTCTCAGAGTGCTCCAAAATTAGGCTAAAGTCTCAAGTTTCTCTGTAAATATTTGCTTATATTTCTCCCTTTTCTTCATCACTGCAGTACTACTGAGTACAGATTGAAAAGGACCCAAGGGTGTCCCTGGCTGAAATGTGATAAAATCAAAGCAAGTCCACCCTGCCTTGGCAGATCAAGTATTGCTAAAGGGGACAGATCTCACCTGAGGGTGGCTGTCTAAAAGCTGGAGGTCTGAGCCAAGTCAGTGCTGGAGGATCTGCTTAGAGACAATGGAAATAGATAGGCACTGCCCAGTTCTTCACATCTAATTTGGGCTGTGGTTCCCTGAGAGGCAGTGAATGTTATTTCAGCTTATTCTTGCTGAAAATGTAGGGTCCCTCCTTCCTCCACCCTCCTCTATCACTTCTGGTCTTCTTCTAGCTGTTTACTTCATGCTGGTTCATCAGGCCCTTCTGTGAACCAAGCACCCTGGTGGAAAGTAAGTCAACTAAAACATGGGGAGGGGGAGGAGTTTGACCAGAGAGGAAAAGTGAAATGCCTTTTTTTTTAGTGAAAATGAGATGCACCAGGTTGCACCAGGTCAGCTGCCCATGATATTGTTGCCTGAAGCTTCTGCTGGGCTCAGAAATGGGATTGTCTCTGGAATCAGAGAGAGTTTTGATGACAAAGAGAGTCTCAGGATGAATTTTTGAGTGTTCAGCTTCGATCAGAAAAAATTATTAGAGGGACTTCTTGGCATTTTTTATTACTGTAACTCACATATTTCTAATTAAAAACCTACTTAGTCTGGATAGAGACAAGCTCTCTCTGATGTCTCTGATATTCTGTATGCTGTAAACTCAAAAAGGGGAGTGAAAGCTAAACTAGTCCTGTTGTCTTGACCCTCCTCAGCTACAGGACAAATGCTTTTCAGGCAAAACTCTCCTTTCAGATACCTAGGTTATGTCACCCATTGTCTCAATTTAGTTCTTTTATCTTCCTACTCTCTGGGAGCTTGTGCTTGGCTTTGTAATTCTGTTAATTATATATAACCAGTATGATCACTTCAGTGATAAAAGGAGTAAGACATAGAAAAAATCTCCCATTATAACTGTTGGAAGGTGAGATCTCTGAATTTGTGGATGGAAACGATAAAAAGTGTGAAAAAGATGGTGATTCTACGGTAATTTCTTGGAGTAGAATTGTACTTCAATGCATTTTCTTGCATAGTACAAAATTTAAAACAAAAGAGTCACAGGATTTTAGAGCTCAGGTTTCTAACATGCCTAAGGAGCACAGAGCCTTGTCTAGAAAATATTTTCTGCCTTTTGCATCAGTGGTGAGACATCAAGAATGCAACTTCTTCTGTCTCTCGAGTTATACATGTACACACAAAGAAGTTTTCCATTCTTGATTTGGTCAGCCTCAGATAGCTAGTTAAAAAAAAGCATTCCTAATTTCTGTGTCTTTGCAATTCCTTTTGTTACACTTATAAATCTGGAAGAACAGTACCACTTTTAGCACTGGAGCAGCTAACAAGTTGTTTACATATTACCTATTCTGTTACCAGGGAAAAAAGGAAATGAAGGAAAAGGAAAAGAAGGCAAAAAATAAAGGTGGGTATAACAGATTTAGAGTAGAACATTCCCTTAAGACTCTTGTGATGTGATAGTAATGAAGCAGGAGATGGAATCTAGTGGTGTTCCCTGCATGCATTAGATGCACAAGCAGGAAAGCTGCAGCTCAAAATGGAAGAACAAATGCTGAACTGCACAGTTATTTTAAGAAGCTTGTTTGACAGTTGATATCATCAAGGGTTTATCAGAGGAGTTCACACGAGCTGTACAGCCTGCTGTATGGTTGTAGGAGCAGAAGTGTTGTGGAAGGGAAGTGAGCTGGTGCCTCATGGCTGCACTCCTCAGGTTTTACCATGGTGCAGTAGCACTTCTTTCTATTTTCTTGCTTGATAAGTAGGTTGCTCTGAGCCAGTAGTTGCCCAGGTGGCCCAGAAGGCCGATGGCATCCTGGCCTGGCTCAGCCAGGTGTGGCCAGCAGGAGCAGGGCAGTGACCGTACCCCTGTACCCAGCACTGCTGAGGCCACAGCTCCAATCCTGTGCTCAGTTCTGGGCCCCTCAGTGCCAGAGAGACATTGAGGGGCTGGAGCGTGTCCAGGGAAGGGCAACGGAGCTGGGGAAGGGTCTGGAGCACAAGTGCTGTGAGGGGCAGCTGAGGGAGTTGGGGGTGCTCAGCCTGGAGAAAAGAAAGTTCAAAGGGGATTCATTGCAGTCTACAAATGCATGAAAGGAGCCTTCAGTGAGGTGGGAATTGCTCTCTTCTGACGTGTCTCAAGTGAAAAGGCAAGAGGAAATGACCTTTTGCTGTCCCAGGGAAAGTTTGGATTAGAAAATACTAGAAAGATCACTGAAGGAGTCGTTAGGCTTTGGACTGAGTTGCTCAGGGAGGTGGTGAATTTACCTGGAAGAACTCAAGATATGTCTGTATGTGGCACCTGGGGTTAAGTTTCAGGGATGATTATGGTGGTGCTGGGTTAACCACTGGACTAGATAATCTTGAAGATCTCTTCCAACCTTGATGATTCTGGGATTCTTGGATACTGTTTTGCCTGTTTTTAGTCTCCAGATGACCTTCAAATCTTTGAAGAATGGGATGAAATTCCTCTGCAGAAGTTAATTTGTTTGATGTAATGTAATGGCATGGTAGTCATAGGTAAGTTTGACTGAGGAGCTGGTCTGGGTCTGAGCTCTGACTAAAGCCCAGGTTCATCTCCTGCCCATGCTTAGTGGTTGCATGCCTGTGCTCCAATGTGAATTTTTGCCCAGATCAGGAGCCTGCTGATCCTTGCAGGGATCCAAGGCAGGTCTGCTGTGTATAGTCCTGTGTTTTTCAAAAAGTACAGGACTTTGTAATGGGCAGTCCTCATTTCCCATGAGTTAAGAGAAATACACTGTCCTGTAGGTTTGGATTTGAGAAAGGGAAAATAAACCTCCTAAATGAGTAAAAAGTATTTACCCTCTGAACCAGAAGACATCACAGCATTGGGATCATCACAGGCAAACTGACTGGAATTGAGAGATGATTGAATCAAAGATTGTAGGTATGACTTGTATTTGTGCATAGGGGACTTAGAAGTCCTGGTACCTTTTTAGTATGACTTAACCATTTAGGAATGCCTGCATCTTGGCAGCTGATACAGGTAAACCTGAAATTCAGAGGGTCCTCCATGATGCTGCATTCTTCACTGAAAGAAAAAGTGTGATCTTCCTGGTGGAGTCCAATACTCTCTGGTCAGCTTCTTTTAAATATTTCACACATGGAGGGAATTATGCTTAATAGCAATTTAGTTATTTATATATTACACAGGACTTCTGTTTTAGTAGAATGATAAAAAATGTTCTGAAAACACAATACTTACATAAGTCACACTTAGCAAGTGATAGCAATTGCTCAGTCACAATTACCAGTGTGATTCCCATCGCTGGTCTCTATAGTAGGCTCACTGTACTCGCTGTCTTGGGGAAAGTTGAACATAAGGAAAAAAGTTCTCCATTGAGATGGTGGACAGCCCCTGGAAGAGTTTAAGGAGTGTCTGGACAGTACTCTTAATCATATGATATTGTGGTAGTTCTGTGAGGAGCAGGGAATTGGGGTTGATGATTTTTATGGATCCCTTACAACTTGAGATATTCTATGATTATGTGACTATGACTCACTGTCATGACTCTGGACTTCCCCAGTTTCTTAGGAAGGGATGAGTATGTTGAAGCTGCTTCAAGCCCACTGTTTTCAAAATTCTTTTGTTAGTTTAGTTTTTATACTCTGCATTGGGCTGACTCCCCTCACAATGGTCTGGATAACTCAGGGAGACATTTACACCATTGACTGATCCACTCAGCTGCTGATAGCTACTTGTTGAAGATAAAGATCCCCTCTGATTCCCTTTGTGTTGAGATAAAGTCAGCTGCTTTGTCTTCTCTGAGCTTCAAGGGCGCATTGCAATCCGCTGAGATTTATTCCACTGTAGGGTTTATTGGTCAGTCACATCCACTAGCTCTCAAACATACGCTCAGTTAAAAAAAAAAAATAAATCAAACCCCCACAAATACTGTGTACTGAATCCACTTTTGAACGCACCCCGCTGAATTCCTCAGGCTGCCCTCTTGGCCAGAGAATACCTGTCACCAAAGAACAGGCACAGATGTTGCTCTGCTTTCTTCTCCTCAATGCCATGAAAGCTGCTTTCTTGCTTCCTCCTAGGTATGGTTCCTGACTTGCATTCCCTCCCAAATGCAGGGTATTTTTTTGGGAGAGCTGGGTGGCACAGGCTGGATGCATATCAGAGACCTTACTAGTAGTTTGGAAAACTTGAGTTGTGGTGCCCAAGGATGTGCCCCTGGCCTTTTTCAGTTGCTGGTGATGAGGTCCTTACAGGCTCACAAAAGTATTCAGATGCTCTGAGAATCAGCGAAAAATATGTTGCTGAATATCTGCAGACATATCTGACCTTGAGGCACTTATTTCCAGTTGCAACCTGATCTCATGCTGAGATGAGCCCTACATGGAACTCCTTTCCATTATCCTTAAATATTGTTTTTTCACAGAGAGAAAAACATGAGTGCCTCAGAGACAAAAATCTCCATGCTCCAGCAGGTCCAGATAACCAGGAGTTGGACTGGCACAGGACACAGCCACAATGTCAGCTAAATGGGATTGCTGCCTGCATAGATTTGGCCTTTAGAAATGTTTGAATGAACACAAGAAAATGGGAATTAAATTATATAAACCATTTAATATCTGTTATATTTTTTGACTTTTAAAAAGTAAAAAATGTGTTCTTCTACCATTCACAGGTCATCTCATTTTGCATGAAGATTTATCAAATAAAAAACTATACCAAACAATAGATCTCTGAAAATGGCATCATGTGGACCATGTTTGTTTCATTACAGACAGAATAATTTTTCTTCTTTATTTCCCATTGTGTGTTATTAATTCTATAAGAATGCTAAATAAAAAGGGAAAGATTTTTGTTTGACAGCATGCTGGATCACCTCTTTCCAGATTAAGCAAAAGGGTGGCAGTTGGGCTAGCTGAAGTTGCTTTGCCTTAGAGTATTTTCTATCATGATTATTTTGTTAGAAATAAAAGTTCAGCATCACAGCATCATTTCCTTTTCACATTACTGTCATATAAAGACAATATGATAGCCAAAAAATGTTAATGGGATAATTTTAGCACCATCTTTGTGTAATGTAGAAATATGGTGCCTGCCTCTTCACACTCACTTGTAACGGGTATAGGCAAAAGAACAGCTCATATTTTTAGGTTTATGAATAGAAAAAATTAGAGATATTACACATGAGGACATTCCCAGTATTATTTTATAGTCTGAAAGGGGGTCCCTGTGCCCATATATATTAAAGAGTGCACCTGCCTTCAATAAGCTGACATCAGGATATGCAACCAAACTGCATGCCAAATTTGCCTTGTAAAGGAAATATAAAAAGAGCAGACTTATGCTCAGAAAAAAAGAAAAGAAGAAAATATTATTAAATGAAAAGCAATTTTAGTTGAGATTTGGAGAAGAAAGTATTTGAGTGAGGCCAATGGAACAATGGAATCAAAACCCCAATAACCAGAATTGTAATGAAGCAGGAGATGGAAATTTAAAAAGTTTCTCTTTTTGGAAAATCACAGCAACTGTTTTAAGACAGCTCAGCTTGTCATGGGCTTTTGTGCAGATCCTTCCAGTTTTTCAGCTATGTCTTCTCTGCTTGAGAGACTGACCATGTTTACTTAGACCATGTATGTGAAGAGGACTGGGCCCACCTAGGCCCTGTTTTTAAGGGCTGCCTTTTGAGGGCTCTGTCTTGCTTCTTTGCAGGGACTAGAGACACAGGGAGTCAGCCCGAGGTCTAGGAATGGCCAACAGGATTGCCATTACAACAGGAACCACATCATCTTGTTCTGTAATGACTGATGTGATGATCTACATTACTGCAATTGAGAGGATAATTTGGTTTCACATGAAGATGAAGATGGGATCTTCAAATAAATGAACTAATAACTCTGAGTTCTGGCTGAAGCAAAGCACTGGTGGCTGCTCAGCGGACTTTGATGCATCACAGGCCATTTTATTTCTTGCTTGGATACTGTCAGCCACCCTAAGTAGAGTTGCAGGTAGCAAACCAGCAAAGGCCATAATCCTCCCACAAAAAGCAGTGCAGGCTGTGTGCAGGAGCTGAGCACAGCCAAAGTGTCCCTACTATGAGTTATCTATGGAAGGTAGAAGGAAAAATCCCCAAGTAGTTGCAAGCTGTAGGGAGTTACATTGGTGGCTTAGGATTTTAGCTTTTATATTTTTCAAATGTAAAAGTGTGTAACTCTGAACTCCATATAGAGTGTTAGTTACTGTCTTCACATTTTGGTCTGACAAAACAATTCTTCTAGGCCTGAAAATCAAGGACACTCTACTGCCTTAAGCTAGATGCTGCTTTTAATGACAAATCAAGAGATTATGTATGGTGACTCTGATCTATGGAATTTATGAAGCCACCTCTGCCTCCTGCTCCCTCCCCCTTGGTGTAAGTGGGAGGAAGGCTGAGAGAGGGATAATCAGAGTGTGAAGAGCTGTGCTACAGACTGCCTGACCCTCCACTTGCACAAGCTCCAGTGGAAAGCAGAGGAGTCCTTCGGGACTCTTCAGCTGGTCAGCGGATGTGGACAGTCCATGTCCCATGGCCTTTGAGGCTCACTGAAGAAAGTGGTTTGCTGGAGTAGATAGTGTGTCTTTGGATTACCTCAGAAGTCTTCCTTCATCCTTTTGTGATTTTACTTACAGACATCTGATCCAATTTTTGTCTCCTGTTTGCTCTACAGAAGAGTTTAATGCTACTTTTGAAAGCTTCGGTCTTCTGACATGTCTGATTATTATGCACAGAAAAGGATCTGTGCCTTCCAAAACTTAGGACCCTCAAAATGAGTTTCTGTTACAAGACTATTTGGAGCATGTTTGATACAGATTCTGCTCTTTTTGAAACCTGTGAAATGATTATAAAAAGAGAAGGAAATTGATTCTGAATTTTTCATTAAAGAAAATAGCCTATTAACACTTGGGTGGTTTGAACCTGTGTGGCAGTTCCGTTTGTGGTGCATTTTTGGATGGTTTAAACCTGCTTTTATGTTTAAAGATCCTAGTTTCACCTGGAGAAGTTTTGGAATGACAGATGCCTTGGGTCTGTGAGCTCTAACAGGAGGAGAAGCACTGGAGATCTGCAAGTGGAGGGTCAGGCTGACTCTTTTCAACCAGCCAGGGACCAGCAGGGACTATCAGTGCAAGTGGTGGGCTGGAGGGTGGAGTGGCTCCAAATCTGGAAAGCTGCCCCCCAGGTCCATGGAGTAAGTCATGGCTTACAGCCCATGTGCAGAAACATGATGTGCCTTAATCCTGACTCCAGCTCTCACCACAGCCTTGGGTAAGGAAGCCTCATGGGCCAGGGGAGGAAATGATTCAAGAGCACTGCCTTTGCTCTGCTGGGGTCAGTGCTCAACCTCTGAGGCTTGCTGAGCCTCATGGCCTCTGCTTCAGCTCCTCTGTCCATAGAAAGAGTTAAATTTATGAACTGGGGTAACTGCTGTAAGAAATGTAATGTTAGAGCAAGTTTCCCATCTCTGCTGAACCCCTCACATGAGCTCTCCTTTGGTTTTAATGCATTTGGTTTTAATGCAGTCAAAGCACCAGTGTGCTTTTATGCTTACATGCTAGAGGAACTGAAGAAATATGTACTTTCTTGGGCAGGTGCAGTGCAAGCTCTGTTAAGAACAACTGCACAACACCATGCAGTGGGACATACACAAACTCCTTCCAGTGGAAATTAAAATTGCAGTTAACCTCTGCCATCAGTAGTTCTAGTATCCTAATGAAGCATGAGAGTAGCAGGGCAGTGGTATGATAAGCAAGAGACACAGAATGTTTTATTTGTCAGACAGAAAATTTGCAAAGGAATAAAAAATCTGCAAACTTTGAAAAGAATCTGATTTTTTCCCTCTGTACTGTTTTACTTGCTTGCAAATGGTCTTTTCCATTGTAAAATATGTTTCAGAGAATAGTGGCCAGACTCCAGGATCTAAAACTGATGATATCAGCTCTTCAAAGCTGCCAGATCAGAAACATAAAGGTATACATAAAAGGTTCATTTCAGTGAGAGCTTATTCATTATTTTCAAAGCAAAGGAACTTTTTTTCCCCCTCCTACAAAAAATTCTATTTCATTAAAATGTTTACACTGTGGTGTGTATATGAGGGGCTGTCCTTTGAACACATTTCTTGTGGCCTACAGCATAGAAGAATTAAACTGGCATTTAATCAGTAGATTAAATGTGGGCAGGACCCCTCTGTAATGTGGTAGATAAGCAGGTGGATGCAAGATAGGAATTAATATCTGTCTGCTATAAGAATAACAAGTAGAGTAATATTTCCCTACAAGAGTTCACTGAAGACTTGAGAAAGACAACAAATGACATAAGCCTTATCCCCTCATTTATCTCTGCCTTTCCCAAATGAATGTTGTACTTCATGTAGAAGGAACACAATATTTTGTATCTGAAAATCTGAAATAACCTTGCAAATCAGTTATTTAGAAGAGAATAAACATTGCCTCTCACCCTCCCAATGTATAGTTTGAACCAATGGAAAATAAGAATGCATGTAATTACTACATGTGAGTGATTGTAAACAGCAAATTTTAATAGCACTATCACCAGCAATAATGAGTTAATTGTAGTGCCTGGGGAGTTCTTTCAGAAGCCTGATAGCAAGTGTGAGAACAAAGAGAAGAAGAGGCAGCTTCACCCCAGAGAACTCATTGCATGTTGGGCAGGCATGGAGTTGGTGGGCAAACACAAGCAAGAAGGTAAGAGGGAAACAGGACAGCAGGAGCCACCATCCACTCTCATGGCACATCAGACAATCAGACTGCCTTCCTTTGGGAACCTGAGCACCAGACAGCTGCTCCCAAGCCCTGCAGGGCATGCTTTGGATTCCATACTTTGTTTTTCAGACTTCTTTTGGAAAGGGTTGAAAAAGTCAGAAAAGACATTACTCTTCCATGAACAAGGGACCCCATAACATTGTCTACATCATATACAGATGTACCAAAGGAAAAAGTGCCAAGAAACGGGGCAATTAACAGTCAGGTGAGATCAAATACTCACAGATAAAGCAGAAGATACAAATTCCCTGCGAATAGCTAATGTCAAACCCTGGTACAAAATCCCAGGCAGTGAGGTTGTAGAATACATCAGCAAATCAGTTAGTCCATTCCCTTGCTCAAAGTCAGCACTAGCTCACTTAACTTTTTCATGCAGATACTTCTTCCAGAAGTTGAGTAATTCCAGTGATAGTATAATGCAACCTTTCAAAGACATCTATTGTAGCTATTAATAATCCGTAACATAAGACTTTTTTCAAAATGCCCTGCGTGGAAACTTTTGATGCATCATGCTCTCCCTCAAAAAAAGTAGCACAAAGTCTTCCACTTCTGCGGACAGAACTCCAATCACCATCTAACTGAGAGCTCATATTTCCTTCAAAAGTGATTCTCCAAGCTGGACATAAACTCAGGCTCCTCTTGGCCTTTCCAATGCCAAGAACTGTGGGAGAATGACTTCAAATGCCTTAGAGTGGCCCCTTCTGCCAGCATGAGGTTTGGGATTTGGTAGAAATTCAGCGTGGTGACTCGTGCACTGCTTTTAATTTCCTATAACCATCCTTTCCTATCCTTTTTTATTTGTTCTTATGTAATTGGTTATTTTTACCTACCTATAAAGCTTATTTAATCTCATGGTGACATTTGCAATCTGTATCAAGTCTCTGAAAAAAATCATTCTGGACTAGAGATTCATCCCTAATTGAGGTTCTGACTTTTCACAACTTGCTGTCAATGTATCTCTTTGTTGTCTGTGTATATGTTGATAGCAATGTATGTTTACTCCACCACACAGCAAATTCAGGAAGATATATGATAATAGCGGACATCTTTTTTTTGCCAGTGAACCACCAAAAATTGCTCTGTATCTGATTCTGCATCTGGTTGTGAACTACAGCATGTACAAAACTTCTGAGCTTACTTATGACAATGTTGGAATAAGCAGTGTAAAATTTTACTAAGGTTAAACTATATGTTTACTAATATTAAGCTATATGATATTACTATTTGTTTTTCCCCATAGTCCTTTCCTCAACTACAAAACAGGTTTGCCACTTCTTGCAGGAAGCTAGATTGGTTGTGCAGAGCTGGAAGTTTCCAAATACACTTGCTGCAACCAAGTTCTCTTATTTTGTTCAACTATTTTTTCTTTCTTTGGTGTATTTTAAGGAAATTATTTGTTCCATTACTGTAAGGGGACTGAAAAGTTGAACCAGCCTGTTATTTCCCAGGTTCTTTTTTACATCTGTTTGAAGAATAAGCATCTCATTTGTCCTTTTCTAGTCTGCTATGTCACCAGTCCGATATATCTTTCCAAAAATAACTGATAATGTTTCAGGATTTGTATGTACCAATTTTCCAGGCATACCTTGGTGAGTTTCACAGGGCTCATTGATTTACAATTTACCTGAATAGTTTTTATTCCTTATTTCAATTTTTTTTTTAAAGTTTCCTTTTTGTAGTTGCCATTTTATGACAACAAATATCAACCAGGCATGAAACACTTGGCTCTCCTTGGCATCATCTGTTGAATGTTTTCCTTCTCTGATGAACCATCTCTTCCAAGTTCTTCCTCTCACATGAAGGTACCTATAACGTAATATCCTGTTGTTTTCAAAATTTTCCTCGTTTTCACATTCAAATGTATCAAACACATATTTCTGCAAACCACAAATCTACACATATTTTTATGAGATGTGGTATGTCCATGGATTCCCATCTGTAATTACTATTGCTTCATGTATACCTGTTTCAGATGGTTCCAAGGGGAAATTGTCTTTCTGGCATATCTGAGGTGGCTGCTGAAGCTTTGGTTATGGTGCAACTTGGGGAATGGTGGGCCTTTGGGAACCGTGAGTCCTTTTGCTGTATTTAGACAATCGTTGCCTCATCCTTCTATGTAACGTCTGTCTTGGCTAAAACCACATCCTCTGGTTGTTGCTCACATTCCAGCTAAACATGGATTTGGTGCCACTTCACTTTCCTGCTTAGGAATAATTTTTAACGTCTTTCCTCAGAATTTTTTTCTTTCTGCTACTGGATGAACAATGAGCCCAGACTTTTCTCTTTGTGGATTTGCTTTCCCCATCTCTTTTCTGGGTTATCTGTCAGACTGATGAAGCACAGTGTGTGCTCTCTCCCTTGCTGTCTGTGTGCTGCTTTCTGATGAGGAAATTGCTGCAGAGACCAGGAATGGCAGCTCCTCTCACTGAGAGACACCTGACATTTCAAACCTCCTGGCACTTTTGGCCTCGGTCTTTACAAAGACTCATCTAGGTGTCTTGGGTTCTTTCTTGATAACCTAGTTTAGTAACACTATTTGCAATTAAAAATGTTGCCCTGTATGATTGGAGGTTGCCACTTCAGCACATCTCATTTCGTTATATAAACTTCTGGGAAATTCAAATTCTGTATGTCAGAGAGTCAGCATTAATGTGAGTTTTGAAATCACATTAATGTCATCTGATATGAGAATCCTTGGCTCTAGAATGAGATTTATGAACTAAATCCAATAGCGTAAAAAGCTTTCCAACTTCTAATACAGTAAGAGAGACCTGGATAACATTTCTTAGCATTTATGTCCTCTGAGTATATAAAACTTAGTGACCACTCCTTAAATAAAAGCAGTTTCACATTTTACACTTCATTTGGCATGGCATTGGTTTTCTCCTTAATGCATGGAGGACTTTGTGCTAATAGTTGTGCAGTGCAAGCTGTCAACTCTGCTGTGTGGCATCCTGGGCAACGAACTGAGGCAGCAAAATGTTACACAAAGAGGTGCAAGAGAAACAGGGAGGTGGGAAGTGAAGAGTGGGAGAAGAAGAGTTTGTCCTAGAAAATCTATTTTTTTTCTTTTTAAAGACTTATGTACAATATCCATGTCCACCAGCAGCATGGAAATAGTGAGCAAGCGAGGCAAAGGAGTTCTACTGGGGCTGAGGAAATACTGCATTTATAGGGAAAAGAAAGCATAAGATTTTCCAATTTGCCTTTAAAGCAAGAATTTGTCTATAAACTATGAAAGGTACAGCTCACCAGATGTTTTGTAACAATTGGTTACGTATTAAAAAGTAAGCTACTGTTTTAGTCTTAGAAACAAGAAATCAAATGACTTCTGATTGTTTCTGATATGCAACAGCATCAACATATGTTTTCAATGAATAGGAAATAATGGGCTCTGCAGTTTTACAGAAATTGTTACTTTGTTGCAACTTTCAAAGACATTTGTTGCCCTGTTCATGAAATATTTGTATTTCTCCTTATGTCAAAGGCACAGTATTCAGCCTTTGTCCTGCTTTCCCCATTCAACAGGATTTACACGGGCTAAGTGAAAGGGGAATTTGTCCTCTTGTGGCTTTCCTGCTATTTTTTTCACTTGACCCAAAAGCTAAAAAGTAGCATTGAATTAAGCAAATCCTGTGAAAAGTTCTGTATAAAGAAAGCACTGCAGACCACCTACAGTGTGACACTTAGTGAGATGAAAGGATATTAACCTAGGAGCGCCTTGTGCTTTCAACAGAAATCTTGTTCCTTGTATTACAAACAAAGATAACTAACATAATTTAATTACACCCTAATAGTGGTTGAAATGTATATGTCTTTTGGCATAATGCAATTTTTGTTTAGAAAATAAAAAGTATCTGCACATAGCCTACAATTTTGCAGGAATTACCTCCTGTGGGAAAAATGTTACCAAGGGGCTGTTGTCTTATGCATATTTGCACATACTATTTATGTTAACAAGCCTGGGATTTTTTTTTCTCTTTTGAATTGAAATGAGGTTCAAGGGGTAATTTTATTCTTTTCTCCTTTATTTTAAGACTCTCAGTATCACAATGTCATGGCTACTCAGTTCCAATAATATGTTTGTGGCTTCTAGCATTCAAATGCCAATGAATTGCCAGAAAAAGAGCCATTTATATTATTTTTGCTTTTAAATTATAGAAAAAATATACATTAAAGATTAAAAAAAAATCAGGAAATATTCCAGCTAAAGGCAAGAGTGAGGTTAACGGTATCCCTTTAATCTTTGCAGAGTCTCAAACATTTACTTTTACCACAGCATTAGCTCTACATGGATATATTTACATGAAACTGGAATGTATGAAAACCAGTTAAAGAATGTCACACAAATGCAATGAAATATCTCCTGGCAGCTCCTAACTAAAGTTTTTATGCTAAACCTGCTGGGCTGCATTGGGGTGTCTGAAACCAGTTTGTTGAATATTCCACTGTGCTTCCTATTTTTATGTAACAAACAATAGCTGGATTTTTTTTTCCTTATTTTTTTTCCCTGAAGAGAGACTTAGTAAAAGCACTTTTGGCTAGGTAAATATTTACATTTTTGTACCTAAGGGATTTTGCCAGTTGAAATAAATTATAAATCAACGAATAAATTTTCTCTGTAGAAATATTAATTTTCACACAAAGAGCTGAAAAATAATAATTGATTTGCTTTCTTTAAACAGTTTTTAAACATGATAAAGATGGATTTATCATTGATGATCCTAATGCCAACACCAGTCACCAGTCTCACATTGCACAGTTTTGTTTAATCGTTTGTCACAAACTTTGGACTTTGGAATTGATTTTCTCAGCCAAAGATCCCATTGTGGAAAAATCCTGTAGACTTAAGTAAGTGGTAATCACCTCTACATACTTGTAAAAATAATTCTAGAATGTTGTCATCTTTGCATAATATAAACGCTTAAAAACTATCATACCAGGAATGTTTCCCTATTACTACAGTTTCTGAATTTCAGGGGTTTTAAAGTCTTAAAAGTTATACAAATATGTTTAGGGCTAGGAAGGAATGTTCTCTTTGGCATTTTGCTTCATAGCTACTTAAAGCAAGATTAATTGTACCTGCCTGTGCTGTGTTTGCTGCTGCCTCTCTCCAGGCTGTGGCTGCTGGGTTAGGTACATTTACTCAACCCAGGATTAAAAGGGGTTCCTATGCTTCCAATAGAAGCTCATTAAATTTCTCTACTATCCCATCATGTGAAATTAATATACTGTAGGGTTTCCCTGAGTTGGGGTTCACAATTTGCTCTCAGGTATCTTGTATATCCAGATTTACATACTGTACCACATGACACTTTAGGATTTACCAAAAAGCAATGCCTTTTGATGTCTTAGCTTTCAGGGACTACATGCATTGTATTTGAAAGGGGAGGAGAGAGCAACTCAGGACTCTGTAAAAAAACTGGTTAGCAGCAGCATTTTATTTTTTTTTGCATAAATTTGGTTTTGCTGAGCAGTTCATACAATATGCAATATTTTGTTTATAGCCTTTGAAAATTAGTCTACACTTAGTGCAGGCAGACAACCACTTAGATTTTAGACTTTTGATGCCTTATCTCACATAAACACCTTTTTCTTGTGGTTCTTTCAAAAAACTGAATACAAAAGACACTGGGCTATGAATGGTGGAAATCCAGAGTCTGGAAAAATGGTTGGCAACAGAGCTCACATTATCTCTTGTAAATTGTAGGAGCTTCAAATAAAAATAATTTCTACTTAAGAATAATTTATGTGCTGATTTTCTTTTCCAATTAGTTATTAATGTCTTGTATTTACAGACTATTTAGACATTATTTGTTCCTGGCACTGATGTTTCCAGCACTGGGCAGCTGAACATTGATTATCCATATCAACTGATTCTCTTCTGCAGCCAGACAAGACAAGCTCCTGCTGCTGTGCTGGGAGCTGCCAGTGAACTGAAGTAGGAATAGGTGTATTCCCCTACCCTGGACAGAAGGTGCATCTTGTGTCATGTCAGTGTGTCCTTCTTCACTGCAGAAGTCCAAACAGGTAGGAGCTTACACCTCTGTGGGAATTGAGCTGTACTCTCACAAGAACATTTTTTTCCCCTGAGGACAACAGAAGATTAATTAAGGTTTTACATATAATTTTACTATGTGTTTCAGTAGACTTTGTAGTTTTCCTTTTCCATCAACATGCTAATGTTCACCTTGTGATCTACAGTAGGCTCCAGATATTCTTCTGAGTTGCCTGAACTGCCTTTGCTCATTGGGCTCTCACACTTGAGGGATTTGCTATTGGTCCTTTATAACTCTGTACCTTCTGGAACCTTGCATTCAGTTCTTTTAAGATCCCTTTATCCTATTATTTTTGAATGCTTACCCTTTAACAGGCATGCAGTCTCTGCCAGCTGGAGACCATCTGCAAACTCAAACACACATGGTACTGAGTTGCCCACATCTCTCATGGTAATATCAAAGAGTACCAGACCTTGCTTTAGGATGCCTTTTGACTTTGGTAAAGCAGCACAGAAAACTACTTTCAGAGGGAAGAATTTCCAATAAAGTTTGCAACATTTTCTGATAGGTCACTCTGGCATTTTTCTGGTTTGTTTGTCATCCTCCTCTGAAGCAGCTGCAAAACCTGACCAGTGGCATCTGCAAGGGGCAACTGCTTCTTCCCTGCCACAGCTCTGTCACTCTTTCACAACTTATGGAATGCTGGGACTAAACACAGGTAGCCACACTTTTCCAAAGCTTGGTGTTGACTCTAGCTAATGCATTGGTAGCCTCCAGCAAGAGCTGGGTAATCTTTAATTACTGAAAAGGCCCCTAGAAGGGGAAATAGGGAAGGCTGATGTTGAAATCCTTCCAAATTACTAGTTTAAGTTTGTATCTGGCACCATGCTGGTGCTGTGGGCAGCCCACTACACAAACCTGCATGAATGCAGACCATTTGTATCGGTGGCTACAACTAATTTTAGCTTGAAAAAACAAACAGCCTATCTGTGGTTTTATTCAAAAATTGTAGTGGAATTCAATTATGAATGCCTGCTCAGAGCCATTTCAATCAGAAGTTGCTGTTTTTTAGAGATACAAAAATGGAGTTGAACATTTGGTCTGTAAAAGGCAAAACGCCCAGTTTACACTTACTTGAAAGAATAACAAAGCAAAAAATCCCAGGGAGACTAGTGAGGAGATGAAGTTAAAATGAATCTTTAACATTTTCTAACTGGTGTAATCACTTACTACAGCTGCATTAGCTTCTTATAGTAATAATCATACTTTTATAATTTCTTTTTTTTGTACTATGGTGGAACACCATATTGCAGTGTAAGTGGAGACTTCTACAATTATCTACATCTCTGTGTGCTGATAACTGCACTTTTGGGCTGAAAATTATCTGCCTGATTTCAGCCTTAAACATTTTTTAAATTTTTTTTTAATCTTAGTTTCTATGTGATTTATATGTGAATTCTGCTTACAAGGAAGGAAAAAAGAGCCTTTTTCTGCTGTGAAAGGATTGGTCTTGTTTTCAGAATTGTCAAGTAGTCAGAAATACCAGTCAACAGGAGCTGCAGGTGCTGAACACTTCAAATCAAGCGATTCCTTTTCTTGTCTTCATGTGTGTAACCAAACTGACAACATTACAAGCTGGAACTTTCCTTGTAACTTGTCTCTGAGGAGGATTAGTCTGAAGGCTGGTTTTCTGACTGAATGAGATGATTGTGGTGTTGAACAATTGAATTTCACTCCCACATATTTGCTGGCACTGAGTAGGCTGCAAGGCAAGCCCAGGCCTCTGAGCTGGGGGAGTGTGTGTGTGTCTGTGTGCGTGTGTCTGTGTGTGTGAGTGTGCATATGTGTGTGTGTGTGTGTGTCTGTGTGTCTGTGTGTGTTTGTGTGTGTGCACTCTCCTCTTCCGAGCACTCAGGGCTGCAGTTTTCCTGAGGAAAGCGTTTTGGCCAATGCCTCCTCAAACCTGCAGGTTTGGAGTAGCTGCTCTCACTTTATGACTGAAGCGCCCATTTCACACCCCCACACCCATTTCCCTACTGTAACACTGAGCTGGGAGAAGGGATCTGCCTGTCTGGTGCTAACAACTGATGGCCCTGGTGCAGCAGTGCTTGTGGAAGGATATCAGCCAAACCTGAAGGACCTATTTCAGTGTGCTACTCTGTGTTGTCAACACTGTTATGGCCACCCTCAGCACAAGCAGCTGCCCAGCAATTTGGCACACCACTAAACTCCCACATGGCCCTTGTGTGTGCCCACATCACGGTGTAGCCTTTAGACAGGCCCTTTGGCACATCCTCTTTCTTGCTCACAGCACGATGGTGCCTGCAAGATCTTGCCTTGGCACTGCAGGTAGGAAGGGCTGGCCACTGCACAGATGGATCTGCTGCTGAACTAAACAAGCAGAGGGCAGAAGAGAAAAAAGCAGAGCTTAACTCAAGTGTGGTGGTTCTTGCAGTGTGTGTGTGAGCTGCAGGGCACCCAGATGCTAATGGAAGACCACAGACCACCTTGTGCTCACCCCTTCTCTGTGAACCTCCTGGGTTATCTTGATGTCATGTCTAGAAACTGGAGCACAGGGAAATTGTGTGATTTATCTGGTGTCACAGAAGATGCCTGTGGCAAATTCAGGATCTGAATCTATCTCTCTTGATCTCAGCTGGTTGTATCTCCAAATCTTTCCTCTCCCTTCAGTGTATTTGGTATTTCCCATGCATCATCCCACATCATGGGACAAATGCTGTAGAGATACAGTCCCATAGCTGTTGTTTATGGCTGGCCATTTTAGCCATTTGAAGGGGAGGGGTTAAAGGAGTCTAGTGATCCTCTTTTTATTACCTCAGTTTATTTGCTTCTGTGCTTGTTCTCACAGGGAAGAAACAAAATGTTTGGAGGTGCAGGGCTATACAGCTAAATCATAACACCAGGCACCTCAGTGGCATATCTGAAGGAAATGTGTCCCTGAGGTGACATATCTTAAGGAGAGATATCTTTTCTGCCTTAAGGAGACGTACTCTCAATAAATGCAACAAACCTACTCCAGCTGCATTTTTCTAAAGTGCCTGCTGTTAACAAGCAGCTTCACTGAAATGAGTGAGAATTTTTCATAAAAGCTGAGGGACAGACTGTCTTCTTTGCAGTGTGATTCATACCCTGAGTCAGCCTGTGCATCTCCAAATGGCCATGGCTGACCTCCCTCATCATGCACGAGATCAGCACAATACCTGACCTCAGAAGAGGTGAAGCCAAGTGGAGAAAAGAACAACCAGAAGCTATTTATATCAAACGAGGAAACACTGAGACGCCATATGAGGCAGCTTATATGTAAAGCCTTTCAAGTCTTCCACTCCAGGGTACTTAGATTGATGACTATGAACATGGTAAACACAAAGTGCTATTTTGTGTTCCCAGCCTGAGAAATGACAGCCCTTCTGCGATTATAAAATGTTATTGTCACTAAAAGGACTTCTTGTTTTGCGAGTTAGTTCTTCAAAACAAACACATTAGAGAAATCTTTGGTTTGCTGAGTGGTAGGTGAGTCAATGTTATCATCAAATCTGAATAAACAACTGTTTATTTTTAGATATTAAAAATGTAGCATAATAGAAAAAGTATTTTGCAGAAATGTTTTAGTTTATTCTCATTTTGCAATGCAATTACTTTTATTTAATATATCTTTATAGTTTCTTATTTTCTGTGTGGCATAAGATAAAAATCAGAACAAAATTTTAATAATATTTCCAGAGTCTGGTTACCCCACAAATGTTTGAACAATGGCTCTTGGCTTCTTCATAATTTTGGGTGGTTTCACCAGTTCTTGTTCAGGTAACACTGTGAATGCACATTTGTGAGTTCCAGTTTGACTTACAGGAGTGCAAATAGTTCACAGGTATCTCAGCAACAAGATTTATGAAGCTAGAGCAGAGTACAGCTTCAGCCTACAGCTGAAGACTTCTGTATTTTTCCAGCAGGCCTCCAAACTAGGGGTGGCAACTATGTAGATGTTTTTATTGCCACCATTCTGCATTCCTCATGTGACTGTCAGGTGCCTTTTTCACCTTCTTAAGGCTGACAGAGAGTAATATCATCAACATTTAATCTTACTAATGTGTTAGGTGACTGCAGCATCACCTTCTTCCACACAAAGATAAAAATAGTACTTCCTATCCCTTGGGGGAAAATGTGTTTTTTCTTGCCACGTTTTGCAATTCCAATGTCTTTTACTGCTTTCTTTTGTTTCAGGAACTGTAAATATGCATTGCCTACTTTCCATCTTCTATTGTAGCAACTGAAGTGTCAAAGCATACTACATGAAGTGGATGAAATTTAACCCTCTTCAAAAAGTGCAAAGGAAGCAGGTTAGAACAGGATCCTAAAATCCATGAGGACTGAGTGAAAGTATTTTAGACAGTGGGAGATTACATATAAAGGAAAGAAAAATAATTGAAAAAATAAATTACAGATATATCCCGAGTTTAGGATTGTTTTTATAAATATTCATCATCAATTATAAAACTAATCAGCATATCTGAGCCCTTCTGCTGGTACAACTTGTCTGTCTGCTGCTGTAATGAAGCTGTGTTTAGAGGTGTTGATTTTTAGTGGCATCTACTTTCATACTGGGCCTTGTGTGATGGCAGGAATAAGTACATACTTATGAGAAAGAAAAGAGAGACTCAGTCTGAAACAGAAAGGGGTTTTATATTGCCTGCTCCATGCTGGAGCTAGACAAAACACTCTAAAGAAAAACCAACTATTGGATTCTATTCTGCCTAATTCAGGACATGCTTTGTCTTGCATCTGGAAAAGGCAGGCAATGACAAGGACATTAAAAGTGTGGGACTGAAGAATGATGAGGAAACCTTGAAAAGGACCAGCACCAATGTCTCTCCAGACACCAAATGCCCAGAACAGAGCTGAGCAGAATGTACTCAAACCTATCTGAACATGGCATAATCCTCTATCCTAGGAGCTTAAGTATGGCTGTTGCTGAGCCTGCTGGTTGTGGCAGCCTTTAGAAACACTCCAGAGTATAACAAAAAAATAATACAGAGAAGAAAACCCATTTCTTGGAGATTTCAACAAGCCCCTGTTTTACCTTTGTTAATTTCATCTGAAATACCTATACATGACACCTTGATATATTTCCCATATAAACCACTTCTAAATGTGGAAATTTTTAACTAAGTCATACACAGGGTATATTTGATAGATCAATTTCATATCACAGAAATGGCTGCCTTTAGATGACATTAAGAAATTAGATTTATTTTTTTACATTTGCATACCTAGTGAGTATAGCCTGATCGTCCTGGGAAAATGCAGCCAGTCCAGCCAAGCCCATGGGCACAGAGCATCATCATAGCACACCCACTTGCCTTTGTGTATTGACAATTCAACTTGCTGTTCACAGGACATGAACACATCTGAACTGTCAATAAAAAACTCTTCAGGTGGTAAAATTTCAGAGTCAGATCTAACATAAAAGGTACAAAGCAAATACCTTTTCATCTGTGCATCAGCCATGCTGAGATCCATACAAGTAATCCCACAAAATGCCTTATTTCAGGCAGGGCCCTATGCTTAAATGGATGTTCAAGGTTTCATGACAGGAATGCAAACACCCTGCTAAGTCTTAAAGCCAGTGTATTTCTCAGGTGGTAGGACTGCAATTTAAAACTCTTATTTCTTCATTCATGACAACCTT
Organism: Zonotrichia albicollis; assembly: GCF_047830755.1. NCBI lineage: Eukaryota > Metazoa > Chordata > Aves > Passeriformes > Passerellidae > Zonotrichia > Zonotrichia albicollis. Next base: position 58,011,763 of record NC_133820.1, read on the forward strand.
GCTGATCTGCACATGATGGATCATTTTGAGATATGTTCCAATGAGATGCATAGGAAGAATGAAGTCCTGTGGCTCTTTGAAAAACATGCAGTCAAAAGAGTTGTAGTACAATATTAGTTATCTAATATATACAGTGTGAAGAGTTCATTTCAGGAAACTTTAACAAGCACATTATACAGAAGATCCATTGTTTAAAAGTTGCTAAGAGTTTTCATGGTACAGACAGAAGATATAGTTACAAAATGTAAATAAAGGATACTTAATAATATGGCAAAGGAACTCTGTGAATGAAATTCCTCCTGTGCAGCAGCCCATTCAGGGTTTATGACCACTCAACCCCCAGCAGAGAATTTCAGTCTTTGCGATTTCATCTGGATTTTGCTGACATGCAAAGACGTGTCCTGGATGAAATCTGGAGACCAGAGGAATGAAAAAAGACACTTCAAGTGCACAGAACAGCTTTAAAAAATGCCTTTTTCATCCACTCCCCTTGGCTAGCTTGATTGAATGGTTTAAAATTGCTTATTTTGTTAGCATGCCTAGTTGCTACTGCCTGGCCGTGCACAGCTAGTTTTTTCCTGAGAAATTAAGCTTTCTGAACCAGAGAAACCAATGAAAAACCCTCAAATCTTTGCCCTGCTGGGGCCCTTTTCAAGAGTTCACCTATTTGCTTATGTCACTTTTGTTTGTTTTGCAGTAAATTCAGTGCTGGGGTAGTCCCTTTAGCAACTTACTTGTATGTTTTGCTATTATCTGAAGTAGTACTTAGCCAAGGTCTCCTGGGGGAAGGCAAAGCACAGAACATTTTTTAATCTCATTAACAATTTCATAGGTAAAATGATTTTTAAAAGAGAGCCTTGCTCAACTGCAGGAAAAGAATATTTTTTGAACCTTAGCAAGGAATATTATTGATACTTTGCCATGTACTCTGTTGCTAAGAAAAGGAAATAATTGTAAAAGCCTTATTATCCAAGCCCTAGTCTTAACTGACTAACTCGCCCTTAGTTTCTAGGAGACAAAATGAAAAGAAGTAAAAATTGAATAAGGAACTTGAGATTTTATTTACCAGCTTGTCTTACTCTTTCAGTGCTTCAAAATGGAATGAAATAAAATTGCAAAAAAAAAAATAAAAAATTCTCACTCAGGGGTAGAGATTGCTCCCCATGGCCTGGTATTTTATCACTGGGGCCGGTCAGCAAAGGTTCTGAGCTCACTCTGGCCCCGGGCTGGCAGCAGCCAGAGGTATTGCCACCACAGAGGGGGTCTCAGTTCCCTTCTCTCCCTCCTGCTCTCAAAACTGCAGTGCAAGACACTCCCTGGAGGGTGGTGAAACCCCTGAACAGCTTCCTCGAAACCTGCTCATAAACTCAGCCCACACACAGTACAACCAAGCCACTTCCATGGGGTTCTCCACAGTGGCCAGATTTATTTGATCATATGGGTGTCATATAGGGTATTAATAGCCAGGAAAGGTGAAATACAGCAAAAATAGAGCTTGGGGTATTGCCCTTAATATGAAATTTAGTAAATATTTGGATTCCAGCAGTACTTGGGTTCAGCACTCAGACAGTCTTTGCCAAATTACACGCGCTCCTTCTTGTCCTAGCCTTTGGCTTTTGTTTCTTCTCCCTTTCTCAGGAGTGAATAAAAACAGAGAGAACAACCTTCCAGGAAGAAAAAAACCTCAAGAAAATAAGTACAACTTGAGATATTCTTGTAAGGAAGCAAGGCAATTCCAGGACTATAAAGTCTCTCTTGCCCTTTCTCTAGTGAGATGCCAAAGGCTGTGTCTACACGGCTCGGTGGCTCTTGAGAAGAGTCCTGGCATGCCTGGTGGGATGCTTGCACACATGGCCATGGCCAGGCACCCAGGCTGAGCTGGAAGCTTGTAAACGAGAGCTGAAAGGTGGCAAAGATAAAAAACAGATTCACAAACTACTTCTCAGCCACAACTTACTCTGAGATTAATGGGAGTTCATTTCAGGGCAAAGACAAACAAGCTGGCTGAAAAAACAGGAATGTGAGCTTCTCCTGTCCAGGGATGGATGGGTTTCATCTTGACAGATGCCGTCTAAAAGTCAGAGGTCTCTCCTGAAATAGTTGTCTTCAATCTCTGCACAAAGAACAGTGAATGGACACTTCCAGAAGGTGGTTAGTCCCATTCCATCCTACCCCATCCAAGATTTGTTACCCCAGAGCAGAGCTCATTTCCCTCTACTGTCACTGGGGAGGGTCTAGTGAGTAGGTCCCTAGCTCACTCTGTCCTCAGTCTTTTTCCACTTGTGCTTCATTGTGGGCAAGTCCAGGTGTGACTGGAAGGTCTGTTATGGCACTGCTGTGGTCCAAGGACTATGGTGAACTGTCTCTTCAGACACATGCTATGGTTTGAAGATTATGTATATGTTAATCCTGCAGCGAGCTGGTGCTTGGCAGGGACTGAAAAGAGCGTATTCAGTCTACAGCTTTTAAATTGCACCAGAGCTTAGAGTTCATCTGCAAACTTACCGGAATGCTCGTACACAGAAAAAAATCATCTGACTTCATGCTCACCAGATGTACCTCAGTGGCAGGGCTGATTTTGCAAAAGTAGTTGTAAGGTCCAATTTAAAGATCAGTTTGTTTGGATTGGAAATTGTTTAAGAATCACTTGGCTTTCAAGTCAGTGAGTATTCTGTTTTAGTAGAGATTTTCTAGATATGACTTGCATGAAAACAGGCTCAGCTGACCTTCTCTTTCAAAAATTTGTTTTCTGTATGCTCCTTTTACTAAAGGTCAGGAGTAAACTCAACACCTCAGATAATAATAATGGTGTTAAAGTTACTCCAATGTACATTTTGCATAGAAGTAGCCTAAAAAGGGAACATGGATTTATAAATTGCCTCAAGATCACTTCAAGCATGGTTCAATAGCTTCTGCTGCCACGCTGGTCCGTAACACCATGACATCTTCTCAATAATGTAGGTACAACCTGCTCTGGCCAGTATACAGTGGTCAGGACACCCCATAAGAAATGGAACTGGAGCAGCTGGAGGTTCTCTGCAGACTACACAAGTCAAGGAGGTGGCATCCATTTACTTTAGCATAAGGTATCAAAAAGCTGCAAGTCTGGTTTAAGCCAGTGGTCTAGCCTGCTCTATAAGCAGTGCAAAGATGGGGTCCCTCTGGAGTTGAGCCAGCTTAGTCATTTAGGCTGGGGAGGGAGGGACCTTGTCACACGTGCCTGGGCCACATATTTGGATGAGGTGCCTAACCTTTAGATGTCTGACAGAAGTCTTCCCAACAAGGCAAAAGGGAACTGATTCTGGGCCAGACACTTGGAGGTTTTACCTGCAAGTAAAAAATGTGAGTGAGTGTAATCACTGACACAAGTGGTCACCAGGATGGCAACAGGGTGCCAAGACAAATTCCAGCTGGGGAGAGCATGGTTTTCTCCTTTGAGCAGATTGTAACTTCTGTACATTACCTGAAGGGTTAAAAGCTTAAATCTTGGCAGAGACAAGGATAGTGGGTTTTTCATGAGGTTTAGGGATGTGGAAAGGGCAGATTACCCCATTGTCACCTTTTGCCTACTCCTTTTACCAACTGCTGACATGAAGTGGAATTTTTCTGAAGATGAGGATTAATGTAATGGCTGCTTTTATTCCTCAGTATTTTTTTGGATGAAATTTGATCACTCTTCTCCACATTCCTATTCCTCACCTGCTCTGGGAAGCAAACACAATTATTTGAAAACAAAAGCAGTCCAGGCCAAAAATGTCAGACTATATCTCACTTGAACTCTCACCAATATTTCTCTTTTTAAATGCAGTTAATTCATTTACAGTCTGATCACTGTGAAAACCAACTAACTCTGAATTTCTTTAATATGGGATTTCTAAATACTTTAATAGCTGTATTTATTTCTAGATATGCACTGGCCAAGACAATAAGAATAATATGTAAGCTGTCTCTTGTTCTGGACATACAAGGATAGCAAAATTAAAATATTACAGTACCGCAGCATCTTTGGGGGATTAATATCATGATGTTATTGAGGGCATTGACAGAAATCCTAATCAAGAATGGATAGGCTGACCTAAGGCCTGGATCTCATTTGTCTAGTTCTGGTCAGAGTAAGGTGGTGTCGGTGTCTCCCAACACCTGCATCCAGGTGTCCTTTGGCAGGGTGGCTTGTACAGCTTGGGAAACATTGAGAACTGTTCCTAAAAGATTGTATACTCCTAGAAGATAGTGTATTACAGAAGTCTTTCACAGCTCCTGCACAGGCTCTCATCTAACCTTTTATTTTAGTTTCTGTTTGCAGAAGCTCTTTGTCTGTTTTTTTCTTAAAGATGATTTTGGAAGGTATCAGTTTCCTCAAAATGCCTTCAAGGGCCAGAGCTGTAATGTAAACACCAATAAAGATGAAGGAATGGGTTTTCGTTAACATTTTGGTCAGAGAACTTTCACTTGAGTGGCTAGAATCAGTGGCTTTAACATTTAAGAATAATTGTATTTTGGAAGTATGTTGCTGAGCAAGATCTGAAATGAAGAATACACATTTTCACAAGCTAGAGAGTTTTATAGTTTTGAGGACTGTAATGTCTTGCTTGCAGTTGTTTCCTTTCCCATCCATTTTATTCAGAAATTCAAAGAAAAAAAAATCTGTGTGAAGAGCAGATGCAACTCACTTCATTAAATGCTGAAAAGCCTCATAATATCTAAATTAAAACACATGTCTAATTCATTCCCTTTAACTGCATAAATACCCACACATTTTTAATCACATTAAACATGTATTTTTCTAATGGTTACAATAAAAAATGCAAGAAAAATACTTAAGAACACATGATAATTCAGTGTTATCTGATTTAGCAAGTCAATTAACCAGATCAAGGCCAGATCTTATGCTTCTTTTGCTTGACTCCTGCTGAGTTGAATATGACTTTTGCTATTCAGAGATCAAGTAACCACACTGTTAATTGTACTAGAGGTACACAAAGGGCATTAGAGGGAAACATAATCTGACAGGAAAATCAGAGAAGCCATAGGATGGAAACAACTGCCAGACTTTATACAGGATAACAGCCTGCTATGCAAATGAGAGAGACAGCTAGGAGGAAGTTTCAGTTCTGTCCAAATATTTTATTTTTATTGTGCTGTAATAATGAGCCAGCACAAGGATGACTGTGGTTGAAAACTGAGTTAGAGTGAGGCACTAAGTCAGGCCAAGAATGCACCAAAGTACATCCCTGGAGCCAGTTCACAGCAGCAGCTGCTTGGTGTGCGCTGGAGAACTCCCAGCTTTATCTGCAATTGCAGTTAGGGATCGAAGGATCCTTTTTACTCACATTTGTATCACTCTGCTTTTAGAGCCTGGCAGCAGCATCAGAAACACCTGATTACAGGAGAAATACCTCCATTACAGGAGAGCATGAAAAGCAAAACACATATGGGGTCCAATGGCAGAAGGAATAAAGCCAGGGCTCACATTCAGTGATGGACGCAGTTTTCTTCCTTCTTTATTGTAGAAAGTCTGATGTTCTGCAATAAATATGAAGGGAGAGAACCTGGGGAAAGGCAGGGAGAATAAAAATTAAAAAAAAAGTAAATTCAGTGGGGTTGAGAAAACTGCACATGTAGGAAGGGGTTCTGGAACTGAAACGTTCCCCCGGGTGCTGATTGCACGCCTACTGTGGAATTGCTTTGATAGCCACATTTATAGCAGGAGAGGAATATCTGAAAGGAGGTGATGGAGGCAGAAGAGGAGGAACTCGTGGTCTTTTGACACTGGGGAGGAGATGCAGCTTCATGGGAGCAGAGATATACAAATATAGTTATTGGCAAAACCCACACTTTTTATTAAAAGGATTTCTTGTAGCACTCAGACCCATGACTACTCAACTGGGTGATTTTTCCCAGTATAACTATTAATTTTCACCCCTTTTCCTTGTAGCATCTTAGGCCAGCTGGTGTAACCTGTGAAAAAGTTTTCTTTAAAATCTCAGTGTATTGGGCTCTGGCCAGCCTGCTCTCCCGCAAGGGAGCTGCTTCACTGGTGTCAGCTGGTGGGTGTGCTGTGGAGCAGAATCCGACCTTTTGACCCCCACGTATTCCAGAAATAATTTGGGAAATGTGGAAGTTTTTCTTAGCCTTCAGCTCTGCGGTGGTTTGTAATCAAAGCCAATACAGAGCAGTCACAAAAGGAAGCTGTCACATTGATAACTCTGCACTGAATGCAAGTGTAAATTCTCTCTATCCACAAACAGCTACTTTTTGGTGCCATTCATCTTCTGAATGCATGCTCGGATTTTACTTTGGCTCTTTTGTAGATGTTTGTTTTTGCAATTTGGACAGGTGAAACCAGCAAGTATGCAATTTGTGTAAACTAAGTGGTCTGTTAAGTGAAAAAAGCTTTAAAGTATACTGGCTCCAGCTCTGATTTCCACTCCAGCAATTCCAGCACAAGGACAGGACATGTGGATGAGTTCTTTATTTTGAAAGCAAGTTCCTTTAGAAGAACAGAATGATTTTTGAAAGGTGTGGATACATATGAATTATGAGATTTCTAAAAAAGCCCCAAGAATAAAAAAAACATCCCAATGACCCAAAACCTCAGAGGCAAAAAAAACCCCAAAACAAGTAACCTGTGAGTGAACTTAAAGGCTGTTATACTACTTTTTTTAAAAGTAAGCTGACAATCTGTGTTTCAAAATGAAGACTGTTTCATGGAAGTGATCTATGGCTGAACTATTTTGCTATGTCTTAGTATTAAAAAACAACCCATCTGAAATTTTTCCCACTAGATATTCTGATGAAAACCAGACTAATGGCATAGGTCCAAAGGAATTAATGGAGATATATCAATTTGTACCTACTGCAGGTTTAACTCTTGATTTGTATTCAAGAGCTTCAGCTCTTAGGAACACAACTAAACACTGATTTTCTCTATAGTGTTACTTAGCAATGGATGCTGTAAAATACCTCTAAGCTGAGAACAAGAACAAAGAACCGGGGAGAACTGAACACAAGAATAAAGGTCTAAATGAACTTGGCATTTATCATTGGGCAACCTCTTGTAACTGAGAGCTGAACTTTGCTCGCTCAGGCATCCCTACTGCTCATACTGTTGTGGGAAATGAGCTGTGTGGCACCATCAGTGACAGCAGCAATGGCTGTGCTGGGCAGGTCACCACTCAGGAGGAGATGTTTTGTCCTGTGGGTAGCCCATGTTGGTTCTGATGTCTTTTGGATCAAAGGCAGTGAGCTCAGCTCCAATGCAACAGAAGTGGAGTGGCCTGCATATTTTTGCCCAAGAAAAACAAAAAAATATTTTAAAAGTATAGGTCAAATAAGCTAATATCATCTCACCGGATTTCTAATAAATTATAGCAATTTTAGAGATAAAAATAACATTAATTGAAGCACTACCAGCTAAAGTAAAACCAGTTCTTCCCAATAGAGGAAAGACCTACACAGTCTTGGTGATGATACGGACAAAATGGGAAATGGGTAAAATGACAACTGCACAAAAAGAGTAAATTCATCCTGCCACCACCCATCTAATGTGCTGCTTCATACATCCACCCTTACAAGAATATATCTTTAAACCATTTATTTCTCTACCAGTGGGCCGTTAAAGTGCCCTGGAAAGAGGTAAGATATCTATTTTGTAGTAACTTTTACTTTACCAGCAGGTGAGGCAAATTTTGAAGAGATGAAGCACCAAATTTGATTTAGTGATCTTGACATTATGAACAAGATCTCTATTCAGAGTTTCATACTCTCCTATGTTTTAAAGGTTACTGTGAGACCTCTGTGGAAATAACCTTGGATTGGGAGCTGGATGGGCAGAAGGAAAATAAAGTCCCACTTCACAACAATGTTTTCAAAGACCAAAGCAGCACTTTATCTCATTTATCACTGACCATGTCATGACCATGGACTGGTCTAATAGGAAAAATGCTTCAAATGTTAGTAAATGAAATATGTTAAAAAAAATGCAGAAATAGCCTAATTTCTGTATTGTGCATAAAATAGCATGATTAGTTTCAAGAAGATGACCTTGGATCTTGTGTTAATCCAGCAGGAACTTATTTTTGTCTCAAGTATGAAAAGGAAGAAATGATAAAATAGCTGTTCAAGTTAGCTTAATGCAGCCACACTTCCATTTACTAGCAGTTCAATGGTATTATGCTCATCTTTGTACATTCTTAATGTTGGCTGTTGATTTCTTTTTCTTCCTATTTTGTTGAGCTCTGTAAGGTCATCCAGAATCATTCACATGAATCTAAAATATGGCATGATATTTATTTACTGTCACTTATTTCTTTGCCAAAATAGAAAATGGCTGTAGACTAAAAATAGATCCTTGCATTATTCCCTATGGTCTATTCAAACTCAAGAAGCTGGAGCCATTAATAGAGACAAATTAAAATGCATGTGGCTGATAAAATTTAACACATATAACAGAAGTTGAGAGATGCTCAGAGCCTGTAGTTTTTAATGAGAAAACAAACCAATAAATCATATCAAATGATTCATATAAACATGTAATAAGAGCATCTATTTACTTGTCCAAACCTTGAGAAAAGTAATTTGTTAGTTTGAGCACTGCAGTCATTGCTGAGTGCTTTTCTCTGCCTTCAGATTTTGATGTACAAACCAGATTCACTGTCTGGAAATTAATTGGATGTTGTAAACTTTTCTTTTGGATTTTGATTTCCTTTGGTCTCCCAGATTGCTTGCAAGGATATTATGATCATTAAATATATGCCTATTTCTTTAGATATTTAAGAGAAATTCAGTTCACCTGGTGCTCCTGGTTGTTGGAAAGGAACTCCTTGCCCTCCAGCCATCAGTTCTCATGTAGTGACTGCCTGCTTTGTCACAGCCAAAGCCTGGTGCAAACCCCACTGCTGAGCACAGGTGTTGCCTGTAACATGCAGATGTAGTAAACATGTCCTCTCTCTCCCATCTGACTTCAGTCCTGATGTACCACTGGAGCTCTGACAGGAATAATGAACTCCTGCTCCACCATAACAACAGACAAGGGAGAAAAACAAAGGTACAGGGTTGCTTTATTTAGGCACATATTTTAGCCAGAACTTTGTGTGCGGTGAAAGAACTGAGGGAAAAATCTCTTTGCTTCATCCGTTAGTGGCAGAAAGAACCACAGCTATAGAGAGAACTTCCTATAAATTCACCACTTCAAAATTACTTAGGGATACTTTGGGAATCACTATAAACAGATATAGAGAAGAAATTGAACAGATTTTAGAAATGAAATAATATTTGTTTAGAAAAGGACACCTGCACTGTATAAAAGAATGCTGAATATTTCTTAGAGGGTCTTAGGGGCTGTCTCTTCCTTAGGAACCTCTGCTGCTAAAAATTGCCTTTCATTGGTATCAAGTGTTAAGCAACATGTAACACCTCTGTTTTTGGCCTCTTGAAGATACTGCAATCGACTTAATGAATTCTCACAAAGCACTTGCTTCTGCCTGACCCTACTGTGTTTTCCACAAGCAGGGGCACACCTGTTGTGGAAGTGGCTGTAGGATGCTATCCATGAAAATGAATTCCACATCTATATGGTTGAGAGTAAGGGATGGTTTAAGGATGCTGTCACGGTTCATACTGGTGGATGAGGCACAGGACACCAGACTACTAGCAAAGGTGAGCTGAGCATTTGATTTTGTTATTGGGCACACTGTTGCTGTGATCTTCAAAGCTGTGGTCTCCTTTACAGTGAAGATGGAGATGCTTTTCATTACAGATAGAGAAGGCATATATTAGTTTCAGAAACTGCAAGTCAGGGATGTTTGGTAGCTGGAATTGTCCCTTAAATCTCTTTGGTGATTGTGGTACTGATGATATTTCATGAAAGATGAATTATATATGTCTTTAAAGTGTCAATTTTATCATGTCCATTAACATAGAAAGACTTGTATTGCTTGAGGATATGAACAGCACCTTATCCCCACAGAAGAAATTACTGGGGTCCTCTGAATTGTCCTGTTCTGAAGAATACATGAAGGACTGTGTGACAGGAGGAAGTGCAGCTGGCTCTGTTGAACTACTCCTACATATTTTTTTTAAAGTTGCCTATTTTTGTTGGATTTTATTCTTGACAATATCCCTGAAGTATTTATGACCAAAATTCTTTGCACATGATTACTAACTCTTGAAAAGAGTCTTTTTCTCAAGAGATCATTAGATGGCTGGCATGGTTGACCACAAAGGAAAGGCAGAAATTTCATTCAGAAATCAAAGAAGAAAGACATGAAAGAGAAAGCTAAAAGGAAAGGGAAAAGGGAGTTTGAATACGCCTTATATAGGCCTATTGAATTCACATTTTATTTGTATTGGGTAACATGAGGAACAGTACTGAACACTGCAGTGAAGCTCCAGGGAGCTTTTTAATTCTTTCCTTGCATCCCAGAATTGATTGTTTTCTGAAAACAGGTACCTCAGGACTCTCTGAGTAGCTTCTAGCTTTTTACCATGTCTTCCTTTGTTTTCACACTGGTGACTCTCTTATTCCCAGACCCAGAAAAGCCGTATGACTCTCGTTCCCTAATGCATGAACTGTTCCAACTAAACTGTTCCAAATTTTAGCCTGCATGAATAGCAGGAGCTGATTCTGTCTCCTTCCATGTACTGCTGTGTTCTTATTTACCTGTGTATGAACTGATTTTGCTGGATGAACACGATTTTAAGAAATCTTAAAATTTACAGGCTGAAGGAACAAGAGGCTCTGTCCTGGAGTCCCTTTTCTTAGTCTGTGGTTTCACTCCTCAACCTCCCAACTTCTGAACTAACTAATTTCTTCCACAAATGTGTATCAGGCAAGACCTATTGATTGGCCCCACTGCCTTTCTATTTAAAATGAAATATTGACTTTTCACTGTAAAATGATACTTTCTTCCTCCCTTTCATGCTTAAACCAAAAAGGCATGGATATATTGCATCAAGCTTTTGGAGGCTGCGGTTAAAGAAGGGCAGTCTCTCTTGAGATCTTGTTGTATCATGTTATTTTGAATGAAAGCACAATGAGAATTTGGCCACTGCAGTAAGTCTCCCTGAGCTGGAATGAGAAGAGGCTCCATAATTGCACTTCTGAGTTGCTGATGCAGAGGGAGGCTAGAAAGGATGGACTTGATGGCCTGCATGGACTTGTTCTCTTTCTTTACCTGCCCTCTGACACCTGCACAAGGTTAAAGAGAAAATCTGTTAAATGACTCTATCACAACTTGAGATAACCATGCAGCAGCAGTTGCCCTGAAAGGCATCTGTCAGAGACTCTCTGGATGTGACTATGAAAGGCCAGTGCTGTCTCCTTTACATACTGGTGGGATGTTGAAGAACACTGGGCACTGCTTGCAAGAGATGCAGAGTCAGGTTCTAATCTCATTTGAATCCAAGTAACTCCACTGAGTTTGTGCCGTTTATATTTGATTTACACCACCTGAAGACCTAAGAAGAGGTGTGTGAGGTTGCTTATTTCTATAATATAAATTCAAGAAATTCAAACTCATCAGGAACAATCAATGTCTATCAATTTGCATTGTCAGAAATTTTTGCCTTTTTACTGGAACAGAAACCCCCAAAACCTTTGTATTAGCTGGAAACTGTAACATTAAACCCCGGATCAAATACCCAAGACTTATGTTAGTTCTGCACAAATCTTTATAGTGGTCCCTGGTGAGTTTAACTAAAGTTAGCAAATGCTGAAGTCTGTCTAGTGACTCTCTGGGCATTGTACATGACTTCTGCCTGGCAGATGGACTCTATGGAATTGAAGCAGAAGGAGAGTTTAAAAAAGGCAGCTGGGCATTAACTGGGAGGCAGTATGACATGGACTCAGCTGGTCAACAGCAGAGGAGTTTCTAGCCTAAACTTACTGTTTACTTATTTTTTTATCTTTTCCAGATTAAAGACAGAGTAGAAAATGAGTAAGTCCCCTTAATGATAGGATATATGCAGAACAAATAATGTCTCCCAAACAGTCTTCATGTACTTCTATTTATAGAGAGCTGAGGACCTAGAAAACCATGGAGTAAATCTGTTTTTCTGAGGACTCTTGCTGTACTCTACACTACAACCTAATTTGTGCAATAAAAACTAAACATAAGGTGGTACTGTCCTGGCAGAGCAGACTTGCTGTGTCTGCATGTCCTATCTTTTCTGCTGCAGATCTAATGGTCATTTTACTTTCTGATATAAGTTAAGATCACCACTGTTGAGGCTTTCAAGTTATTAACAAGTAGCAAAACACATAAGGAAATTAATTTATGCTCAGTTTATGCATATAACTAAGTTATATGCAAGGAAAATTTTACAAGTAATGCATAAAATATGATGAGAGTAATTTATAAAATTAATAACTGGATTTTGTTATTTTATGAAGTGGTGATTTGAACTTGTAGGCTAAATTTTGTCTTCAGTTCTCACAGAATTAATTTTTTTCCAATTTAGGCTGGTGTAACTGAGCAGAATTTGCTCAGTATGTTTAAAATAGAGACAGAAATTACTCATAACCAAGGCACTTCTTCACTACTATTCACACTTGTTCCCTTAGCACTGTTGTTGCTGTTGTTTTTTTTCTATGGCAGCAAACAAACAAATTAACATAAATATTATTTGGTAGGTTGTTCTATTTAAAAGTGTTGAGACCATGGAGAGAAAACACATTAATGATGAGAGCTACATGAAGATCCACCTCCTGCAGACTTTGGGTCTCTGTGATTTGAGCAACCACTCTAAATTATTCTCAAGGTTTCCAGACCAATTTTGTTCAACCTTTAGTTAAAGATCACTTCTAGCAGGCAACCAGTTTTATTAATCGCTTGGGTGGTCACATAAGCCAGTGTGCTCTCTACACATATGTCTTGTAATAACTCTACAGTGACCATAAAACTGCTGCACGTTTTATTATATGGTGACATATAGGCAGGAGAGAAGACGTTATAGCTGTAGGTGAAGCATATTTCTTGTAGCCTGGAGTAGTGAATGAAACTGATACTTGGGATTTAGAAAGAAAACCCCATCACTAGAGACAAAATTACAGTGTGGTGCTGTTTTTCCTTCCCACCAGTGTTTCTGCAGGGAGATCTGCAGTGCAGCCTGCAATTCCAGTCCACAAGGGCACCTATTTTTAGCCGCCCAGTGCTTGCTGGTTGCAGCACTTCACATCACACAAGCATGAGGGTCCTGGGTGACTGTGGTGAGGCCCCCCGTGATCAGAAAGCTGCACTAAGAGGCTGCCACTCTTGCAGGAAAAAAAATTCTTGTTTGTGAATTTCTGGAGCAGGGATGATCCTCCAGGCACCCCTTTGCCTTTCTGCCTCCCCCAGCGAGGATGGGGACCTGGGGGGCATCCAGGGTAGGCACAGGGGTATTGGGCTGCTGTGTTTGTCTGTACCTCGCTGCAGCCATGCCTGTCCTGGTGCTGGTACTGCTGCCTAGGGAGCAAATTGTTGGGTGCATTCAGCGCAGCTGGCCCTCGCCTGATGTCAACCCGCGTGTACTGGCTATAGATGGGTGAAGTAAAAACAGCCCCTGCTTTCCTGTTTACGCACTCAGGCTTCCTCTGAGAAGTTCTTGAATAAAAACAGCTGGGCTTGACAAAATAGCCTTTCTATTTATTGCGTTGGGAGCAAGCATAGTGATGGTGGAAAGGGGCTGGCTTGACCTAAATGGCCTGCTGGCGGCTGTGGGTGGGGTGACTCCGGGTGGCTCCGCAGAAGGGGGCTGCTTGTGGCCTGGTTGGTGTGCTAGGCCCTGGATCCAGGGGCAGCCCATGCTTACCACACTCCACCACACTTAGAGTCCCTTTTGTGAGAGACCAGGAAAGAGAAAAAGTTCATTTTAGTGGCTTTGTGGCATCCCAGGCTCCTTCCTTCTACCCTGATGAATTCTTTCTTCTAGTTCCTTCCCAGTTAGGTTGTTAAAACTGGATTTTGGGTGTTTTCCAAGACTAGTAAAGGAGATGTATTTTCAAATATGACTAGAAAAGCATTTCTATAGATAGGAAGATGTTATATCCTGTGTCTTAATAGTCTTTGGGGCAGTGGCTGTGACAACTGTTGTTCCTTAGTTCACTGTGAGAAACAGAACCTAAATTATTCTTAGAGACATGGACACAGGATTACTGCAGTTGAAAGGGACCTTGGAGGTCATCCAGGCAAAACTTCTGCTCAAGTCAGGGCTAACAAGGATATGAGGAAATGGAATGAAGCTGTGTCAAGGGAAGTTCACAGTTTGAATATTAGGAAAAGGTTCTTCCCACAGAGGGTGGTCAGGCACTGGAACAGGCTACCTGGGGAAGCAGTCCCAGTACCAAGACTATCACAGTACAAAGAGTGTCTGGACAGTTCTCTTATCCAGAACGTTTACTTTTAGGTATATACTTTTAGGTAGTTCTGAGAGAAAGAGGGGTCTGGACTGATCCTTATGGGTCCCTTCCCACTTGAGGTATTCTCTGATTCAATGATTCTAACTTACAGCTAGATGCTTCTAGGTGTGTTTTAAATACCTCAAAGGATGGAGATGCCACCAGCATCTCTGAGCCCCTGTCCCAGTTCTGCACTACCCTCGCCAGACCTGGTCAGATTTTCCCTTGTTACAGCCTTTTACTGCTGCTTCTTGTCCCTTCCCATGTTTCCTTTTTAAGTCTCCTCTACAACCTTTCACTATGTAGTTCAAGACTGCAATTACACCCCTCCTTCCCCTCCTTAGTCTTCTCCACATTGAAAGACTCATCTTATCAAATATCAGTTGCTCCAGCCCCCACACCTCTGCTGGAGATATTCCTAGCTGGACTAAATCTCTCTCATAAATGGGCTCAGTTAAATTACTCAGTTAATTGGGCTCAGTACTCCAGACAGAGACACAAAAGTACCCAACAGAGTCAGCAACTTCTTCCTTTTGTCTTCTTGTGACCACCTTGCTAATGCAGCCAATGTATGGTTAGTGTTTGAAAGATGCACTGATTGTTCATATTTAGCTTGTTGTCCAAGACCAGCCCACACTTCCTTGCAGAGCTGCAGTCCTCAGTCTGTTTTCCTGCATCAGGTCAGTGTCAGCTCTGGCACATATCTCTGAGGAACATTGCTCTTCAATGTCATTCCTTCAAAGTGTTGACTGTTGCTCTCTCAGCCTGCCAGCCTGGAAAGTCTTTCACCCATCTTGGAACCTGCCCAGGATCCGTGTCTGCCCAGGGGGTGGTGCCGTGAGGGATATGTCAACAGCCCCGCTGATGTTGAGGCAAATGACATGAACTGCTTTGTTTCTCCAGGAAACCAGTCCTCCTGTTGTGGAGGGCAGCTGAGTTGGCCAGGCAGTTTGTCATTCGTAAATTTATGCTGGTTTTTCCCAGTCAGCTTCCCCTCCTTCCTAAAAATGACTACTGTAAGGATTTCTCTGTACCAGAATTACCAGAACCAAGGTAATTCTGACTATTCTGTATTACTCCATCTCCTTGATTTTTGAGGTTATTTTTGACTGTCTGTAATATTCTTCATGTTTGGGAATTATTGATTTTAGTAGTCTGGACTAAGATGTAAATATGAGGCCTAGAAGCTAAGGAATCAATTAACTATTCCTTAGAGTTATCCACATCCCCTAAAAAACCAGTGTTTCTAATTTTTAGGTGTTTGGCAAGATACAATTACACATAGAAGACAGATAGCTTTCCATTTCTTTATTTACCAGAGACAGGATAACATCATAGCAGTGGAAAAATTTGAAAATAATAATATAGGTCAAAATTACGAAGAATATATGAAAATCAGAATACAGTTATAATTCTGTATATCCCAAGTGAGGTGTCTATTAAAACAGTTTAATGTGTAAATCAGAATACAGTTATAATTCTGTATATCCCAAGTGAGGTGTCTATTAAAACAGTTAAATGTGTTTTCAAGTATAAGAGTTTGTACAGTGCAGCTCATTTGAAATTAAAGATCTTGAAGTCATTTTGATGGGCTTTAAACTAAAAATGTGTGTCTAATTTTATAAACCAGAGTCTCTCACCAGTGAGAAAGCCCAGAGCCCCAAACTCTACCATTTGAACAGGAACAATACTATTGAAAGAACCTAGTAATAGGTCAATGTTAGTATGTGTAAGCCAAGCAGCAAAGGGCAAAAAAATACTCATTCATTCACTGGAAGTTAGGTGATCTGTTCAAGGAAACAAGCTTTTTGGTGTATCTGGATTGAGAAAAACAGGGTGAAAAAAGTTCACCTGCCTCTTCTGTCTTAGGTTAAATCGTGAAAATTTTTTTCAGTGCTGCCAGTTTTGAGAGCTTAATTTCAAATGTGTATGAGGTGGCACTGGACGCGGTGCCCCTACATGATCAGACAGCCATTCAATGAGCCAAAACTAATTGCGCCGTTCAATCAAATCAAGAAAGAAGTGAGAAACGTTTCTATATTTTAAAAAATATCCTTTTAAATTTCATCTCATTGCTGGATTTCATTGTTCATTTGCTGTTGTTCCAGGCATAAGCCATTTGGCTTACACACATGTCTGGCCCACATTCCTGCAAGAGGTCTGCACTTACTACGGTGAGAGAGTCCATCAAAGAAAAAGAGAGAGATGTGAAGAGAAGATTCTTGGAAATTTGATGACTGGAAAAATGGTAGTTCTTGCCAAGGATTTTTCTGAAGACTGGAAAAAACAACAGGACTGGGGACCAGCTATCTGTGGGGTAAGGGAACTTTTAGCGTTGACGTCTTCCATTCCTCAGAAAGACACAAATTCCAGCCCATTAATCTCTGGTGGGGTCAGCAAGGTCTCCTGCTGTTCATAGTGCATCGGCAGTCAAAAATATTCTCAAAACATTTCAATAGGATTTGAGAGCTCTATCCAAAACATTTTTAAACTGTCATCTGACAAACAGTATTTTTAGCACAGCCTGATATTTATTAAAAGCTTAAGAAGCTGAACAAGGTATCATGAGTTAAGAGTTTACAAAAAGCTGAAAATCTTTTTATTAGTAACACCACTGACATTGCTACTAAATCTTACAGGGTATTTATTAGTGAAAATGATAATAACTTTATAAATCTAGACAGTGTGTGACAACAGATACTGATTTAAAGAGAAAATTACTTTGAGCTATGGTAAGAAGAGGTTTCTCAAGATCTTGGCCTGCTTGTTTCATGTATAAAATTCCACCTCTCTGCTGGTAAAGAACAGCCCTTGTCTAACTGTCAAAAAAAGAAAGAAAAAGAGACAGAGGCGCTGCTCAGATGATTGAGACCTACAATGGCAAAGATGGATGATTTCTCTTCTATGCCTGGGAGGAGGAACTAAAAGGAACTGCTGGACTCATGTTCAAATGATATGAATTAGGCTCTCTGAAATCGTCTGTAACATGGACTACTGTTGCCACTTAGATTGTTAAACTTTCAGAATAGTTTTTAAATTTCTCCCAGTAGCTGCAAGGTTTGGATACTTTCAGTGAGGTTTTCATGCACTCACAGCATTCCTGGTATTTTAGGAGTGGCAGTAGCTTCTGATGAAAGTGTGTCCATTGGCACAACTGGGCCTTGTGAGCCTCAAGCAGCACAGTGTCGTCACCAAGGTGCTCTCTGTCATTAATATCACAGTGCAGGTGACAATTAGTTTTATCCATAGGTTCTGTTAGTTTAGCAAATGTCTATTCACACTGAACCATATTTTATTGGCAGAGAGCTCCAAATTCAGATGAATCTCAATTTTCTATTATTTTTAGCAAGTTTGGAGTAATTGTTTTCTGAGAACCACAATTATTTCTTTAAAAAGTAGTGTATGTAGGGTTCCAAGAGAACACAAGGTATCCTAAGACAGGAGGACAGAAGGTGCCTGCTAATCTTTTCCTGTAATTTTCTTGATCCTACAGTGCCTTGCACTGCTGAGGAAATGAGACAGTGAGCCAAAACCATCTCCCCAGGGAGTTGCCAAAAAGATGCTTTGTCCCTGAACTGTGAAGATGATTTTTTATCTCTTGCTCCTGTTTAAAAAAATTATGCACAGGCTTGTTGGGCCTTCTCTGTTTGGTGCAATGATCACAACATGAACAAACCAACATGATCAGTAAGGGGAAGACAATGGTGTGTGATTACTCTTTGCATCATTGCAGAAATGGTATTAGCCTGTCAATTAGGTTGTCTTGCAGGGTTTGGGTGGACTCTGCAGTGCAGAAGGCAGTGATGGCCATCTGAGGACTAATTTGTTTGACACAGAATCACAGATTCACACATTTACAGAACAGTTGATGTTGGGTGGGGTCTCTGGAGATCACCTAGTCTGATTCCTCAGAGCGGGGTCACAGGAGGCTGTCCACTTGGGTTTTGAATATTTCCAAGGATGGAGTCTCTATAGCCTTTCTGAGAAACAAGGACACTGGATGCTGCTGAGAAGGGCCTGGCTCCATCTTCTTCACCTCCCCTTCCATCGATGAGCTCCACCAAGCTTTTTCTTTCCTAGACTAAATAGTCCCAGCTCTACCATCCTCTCCTTGGATAACAGATGCTCCTGTGCCTTAATCATCTCTGTGGTCCTTCCCTGGAGTCATTCCAGTATCTAAGGGACTCTTTTGTGTTGGGAACCCAGGCTTGGATCCAACATTCCTGCTGAGTCTCACCCATGCTGAGAGAAGGGAAAGGGTGACCTCCCTCAGACTGCTGACAACATTTTCCTAATGCAAAGCAAGATGCTGGCTTCAAGGACACACTGCTGGCTCATGTTCAACTTGGTGCCACCAGGGTGCCTAGATCTTTTTCTACAAAGCTGCTTTCCAGATGGTCAGACCCCACTTGTACAGGGGCCAGGACTTGGGATTTCTCTTTGTTGAACTTCATGAACTCCTGTTGGTGCATTTTTCCACCCTGCAAGATCCTTCTAAATGGCAGCATATCATGCTCACCTGGTGCATCAGCCACTCCTCTCAGTTTAGTATTGTCTGAAAACATAAAGTCCATTGTGTCCCACGATCCAGGTCATAAATGACACTAAACCCTATGGGCATCAGTAGCAACCCCTGAGGTGCCGCATTAGTGACTGGCCTCCATCTGAACTTCATGCCACCGATGGCGAATGTTTGAGCATGGCAGTTCAGCCAGTTTTCCACCCATCTCACTTTCCACTCATCTAGCCAGTATTCCACTTTGTCAATGAAGATGTTATATAAGACATTGTTGAAACACTTGGTAAAATCAAGATTAAAAATCTTCACTGCTTTCCCCTGATCCACCAAGCCAGACATTTCATCATACAAGGTTGGTCAGACATGTTTTCTCCCTTGTAAATCCATGCTGACTACTTCTAATCACCATTTTGCTCTTCATGTTTGTAAATGGCTTCCAGAAGGATTTGATCCCTCACCTTCCCAGGGACCAAAGTGAGGCTGGATGGGCTATGGAATCAGACCTCCTTGCCCTTCTTGAAGGTAGGAGTGATGTGAGCTCTCTTCAGCTGTCAGGATCTTTTGCTGCTTGTCATGATGTTTCAAGGACAATTGAGATTGACCTTCTAGTGACATTGGCCAGGTGTCACTGCACGTGTGTGTTTTTCCTATCAAGTCTCATGTTCTTGTTTATATTTGCTAATCTGATTCTTCTCTACTGTGGATAAGTCTTCCTTGCTCAAGATTGTCCTTCTGGTCTCATGGCCTGGAATTGCTGAAGGCTGCTCTAATTGGTAAAGACCAAGGTGGAGAAATCATTGAGAACATCCAGCTCCATTGTCGCCAGGTCTCCTGCCCCCTTCAGCAGCAGGACCACATTTTTCCTAGTTTTCCTTTAGCTGCTCATACACCTGTATAAGCCCTTTCAGTCACCATTTATGTCTCTCCTGAAGTTCAACATCTCATTTTCTTTGGCTCCCAAAACTCTGTTCCTGCACATGCAGACAGTGTATCTGTAATCTTGAGTCACCTGCCCCTGCTTCCATCTCGTGTACGCTTATGCACAGTGACAATTCACATCTCCACCCCTCCCTTCTCCTTCCCTGCTGCTTGGCAGGCAGACAGCAAGGCCACTGCCAGAATTGCTCAAAGATGTAAATGGTTTGGCTGTCGTATGAGGCACTTATCTTTAGGTGACTACGCCACACTGCAGCAGCAGAAGTTGCAGCCAGCAATTGAGTTTCGAGATCTTGACTAAAATGCCTGCAGCTCCCATCAGTGACTAAGCACTGGATTTTGTTTTCATTAGCTCAAAGTCAGAATCTCAATTACTGTGTAAAGTGCTGTGTTCTTTTCCCCTGCTGATAGCTTGATATCCAGATTTAAGCCCCAAACATATTTTCAGAACTTGGCAGGTGTAATGAAGCAGTGGAGACAGCTTTAACTGTGGCAAAGATATCGAACAAAACTGTCATGTGGAGGACAGGAAGCACATGAATATTTCAAAGGCAATACTAATGCTCTTGCTGGTCACTGTCTTTTGATACATCTTTGTTAAACTTTGAATAGCTGTGATTTTGCTGGCAGTGAAGTCTAGTCTTAATAAAGCAAGAGGAACATATGCTATATTGGCACTGTTCATGTGTTGGGGAGTCTCAGCTTTTCCTTCCATTGGTTTCTTTCAGAAGTTAATTGTCAGAACAGCAGTTGTGACATTATCCCTCTGTTACTGTGCTTCTTGACTCTGTTTTCCTTACTAGCAAGGCCATTTCTATGAGTTTTTCCATAATGCCATGCAACACCTAACCCATTTGACTCCAAAGAAACAAACATAACATTAGACTGGTTAATACCTTCTATCACATTACTCTGTGAAAAATTGCCATTTAAATGCAGGCTAAGATGCCTCAGACACAAAATGGGTCAACCAAATACGGGCAAGTCAGTGTTGAGAAAAGAAACAGAATCACAGAACACAGAATCAGAGAATAATTTGTGTTGGAAGGGACCTTTGAAACTCAACAAGTCCAACTCCCTTGCAATGAGCAGGGACACCTTCAACTAGATCGGGTATGATAAGTAGGACAGTCAAAGCACAGACTTCATCTTCATGTCTGTATCTCATGACTTGCCTGAGTACTGTGAGAACCTCGGTGGCTGTAGGCAGGGAGAGAAGAGGTGACTATCAGGTGTTCCCCGTATTTTTGACCATCTGGTTGCTGGAGTGCCTTCTGGGCCAGCAAGACCTGCAGCTCCTGCTGCCACTTCAATTGCTGCCATCTAGTGTCACCTTGTGGGAGGACAAACAGCAAAGGTTCTGCCTGTTCTCATTGCGGCGAGATCAGGGAAGATGCTCTTCTTCTGCCTCCAGAATCAAGTTGACTAGCAAGTGTGATTTCAGCCATGGGACAGGCTAGTTTCACACAGCTTTTTTCTCTATTTTACCTGCTAGCTCGAGGCTAGAGCAGTTATCCAGGAACCTTGAGCTATAGAGACTCTTTTCTGCCAAAGGGATTTGAACCCTCATCATCTACTGCCCATGAAAGTGCCCTCCATAGTGGCATAAGCACTCTCTTCTTCTAACCTATTTCTTGTCCTGCCATATGTAATCACCCACTTGCCATTCTAGGGATGCCACCACAGTGGCTTGGATTTGCTGTCTTGGTTACTGTCTTGGATGTGCTAGTAATCTGGATCACGATTAAAGGGAGTCTTTTTACTAATTTCCTGAGGCAGACAGGAATTCTAGTGTCCTCTCTCTCCTGCAGTACTCCAAAGCTGGGACAGAATCAATCTACTTCTTGGAGTATTGATAGGGCAATTGATTTGCCCAGTCTGGTATGGAGTTACCAGCCACATGCAGGAATATATTATAATAAAAGGTTATCTGAAACAACCAGATGAGATTCTGTGTGTTCTGTAATTATCTTAAGAAGCAGCCTGTTCATTTGATAGTATTTTTTTTCCATTAGAATTTGATTTCCAAAAACTTAATTTTTCCTGAGCACAATATCCTAACTGATGAAGAACACCCACTTACAGGGAAAATTTGAAGGGATTTTGCTAATGGATACAGAGGGGTTTTAGAGTAGAGTCATAGGTCCTCAGGCTTTGACTGGACTTTTTTAAGAACAGGGATCCTGTGTGTGCAGTAAATACATCTATATTGTCTAGTGTATTGTCTAGGGTATTAGCAGAACTATTCAAGTGCAAGTAAATATGGGAATGTTATGTTGAAAATCTCAGTTATTTCTAATTGATGAAAATACCCTGGTGTTTATACAAACCTACACAGTGACTCACAATGAAATGAAGTCAGCAAAATACCAGACGTTTTTACATCCAAAACAGAGACAAGTGCCATATGTTCATAAAATACTTTTCTCCTTAGTAAATGTTTATGAAGAAAATGAATGGATAATTTCCAAAAAGAGAGACTTGTGTAATACTATTTTCAGATAACAGAAGTATTTTTCATTTAAAATTTTTCCTTTTCATTTGCTTATTTTCATTGCAAATCAGATAACACAGAGAAGTATCTACTGTAGCACTTGTAGATATTACTTTATTGTAGTCTCTGACTACCAAAAATACAGCAAAAAGTACAGGAAAACATTTTCCCCTGCAGACCAGAAACCTCTGACTGTTACTTATTGTTGGCTCAGGAATCCAGTGCCCATGGTCAGACAGAATTGTACCTAGTAGGTGTTGAGCCTGGAGGAACTTGATGTCAGTGGAAGACACTTTTCACCTCAGAGCTTAGTCTTGGGAGACACCAAGTTCAACAGCAGCTGAGCCCTGTAAGGATATGGTAAGAGTTACTGCTTCTCCCTCAGGTAAAAGAAAATTTTGTTTTAGTCCTGACCTGATACTAAATATTCTCTTATTGAGCTTGCCTGCATTAATCAGAGATACATATTTTGTTCAGTTGCTTATGGATCTTTTAATAATGAGGATACTAAGCTACTGATCGATGTTGAAAGTATCAGCAGATAGATTCTACAGGTAAGTAGCCAGTGTTTGCTTTCTTTTACAATATAAGGACAAGGAATCATTAAATAAAACTAGTAGGGGCAGTTTCAGAGCAAACAAAAGGACAAGGTTTCAATGAGAAAGAGAGTTAAGCTGTGGAATGTAGTGATGTAAAATATCATGGCTGTTAAAGGTTTACATGGGTTCAAACACAACTGAGCACATGCATTGGAGTAAAAGGTCTATCAAGAGCTGTTAAAGGGACAGACACATTCCCAGCCAAGGATTTTCAAGTCTATGCCTTGTTTTCATACTCTTCCCCTTACATCAGTTCCTGGAGCTGAGCAATAGGCTGGATTGACCTGTGGTGTGAATTCTGTCTATCTATTCTTAGTGCAGCTACATGTTTGAACTTAGTATTCCTGCCTATAAGGACTGCAAAAAGCAGCTCTCACATTCAATTCTGAGCAATCCTCAGTAGCCTGTAGTGTATTTCAGGTAGCAGGAAAATTGCAGAATATAAAAGAATATAAAGAATGCTATATAGTGTGCAATATGAGTGCATTATGATAGCCATCCTGGGAAATAAGAGTGATGACAAGTAGAGTTTTTATTTAATCTATCTGTGAGAAGAATTATTAATTTGACTGAGCTGCAGACTTTCATAATCTGGAATAATACACTGCCTATTTTTTATTTTGCAGAAAAAAAGTCAAAGAAAAAACCCACATAGATGTGTGGATTCATCTGGATTTTTTGCTAGTGTTGGGAACTAATTTTACCTGATTTCTAGATTCAAGACAAGATACTGTAGATAATCATATTATTAACATTTTAATTTGCTTTGAGGGTACCCAACAAACCACTAAGCTTGTTTTCTTTGACTTTGCTATATTTTTGACATTTGCAACAGGATGGTTTTCCTGTGTCACTGTTCATTTGGGCCAATATAAAGCATCAGTTATTTTCTAATATTTGAATAATTGTGTGTGAGGGTAAGGTTTACCACTCTTTTCTGTTGTACTGGAGAATTTGATATCCTGTGGCCCGTACACAATATCACGTCTAATATTCAGAACTCCTTGCTTAGATCATAATGGGATAGGAAGTGCCTTATGGGTTGCCCTACACAAATTGTCTGATAATTTATCATGGTCCCAGTGGTAGTTCTGGAAAACACAATCCATGTTTTGTTTGCAAACAGGTTTTCCTTAATCAGATGTGGAGGTACACAATCTTCCTAGAGCTTTGTGTCCAGAACTTAAGGGACCATGTTTACAATCAGTAGATTTTTCAGAATTTTTTTCTTTCATAAATTTGTAAGCTGAAAGTTGGTTTCTATGTTTGTGAGACACAGGAAAGGAAAATGTTTATCAAGTCCCTTTTGTTAGCTAGGGCTGATGATAACGCATTTATAGGCTGGAATTCTCTCTACAGTCCAGTATCTTAATACCTTTATACGAATCCAGCATTCAACAATGCTGGCATTGGCATTTCCAGGTGTCAAACTTTATATGCTGATCCCCAGGCTTTACTGGTCAAGACCTAGGTCTGTTTTGGAGTAGTTTTTAAGGCTACTGTGTTAGCTCGTCAAGTGCAGAGATTCCTTAGCTCTTGCAAATTCTCAAAGTTGCTGTGCCTCCACTGGGCTGCTGGCAGGACAGCCCTAGCAGGATGCTGGTCCTTATTGCTGGATGAAGCTCTCCATTCCAGTGACCGCTTCAGACTTCCATTCTCTGATGGTCACAATCCTCTTTGCAATCAGCCTGTAGCCGTGTTCAGTGAGCACTGGACTATTTGTACCTTGTTCAGGGAGTGAGGGCTATTCCCTCTTGATGTTTTCCTTTTGGTTTGTCTTTTTTAATGCGTTTACATAAATCTTTAATTCATATACTCCCGCAATGCAGAGTAGCTCAGTTTTGTAAGTTTTGAATTTCACCTTTCTAATTTATGGGTATTTCTTTCAAAATTAATTAAATGGTTTCTGGCATCCTTTTAGCATGTACACATTTTCAAAGCTTGATTTTAATAAAAGCAATTTTTTAATTGTAGTTTTTGCCACTTTTCATGCTGGTAGTTCTGTTGTTATTATCTTTTATCCATACAGTACATATTAACCTGGGACTGTATGTGTGTAGAGACCTATAATCTTTTAATCTTTTGCTGTTCTTGTAGGTTGCTCTGAATGCCAAGCATTATCTTAATTTCCTGTATTTGCCACCATGATTGATTCTACACACACCTTGCTGTTATTGTTGTTGTTGTTGGCTCAGCGAGTAAAAGCTGCTGTTTCAGCATGTCACAGCACATAAACCACTCTTCAGCAGGTGTTTCTGCTCAGACTCCTACCCTGTGAAGAACAGAAAGTAGCCCAGGAGTGTTTGCCCTGTGCAGCCAAAAGCAGCTTTCCTTTGTCCTTTGCATGCCCCGCAGCAGGGCTCAGCCCGTGCTGGGCTGGGTATGCTCTATTGCAGAGCCTCAGGAAAATGGGACCACTCCAAAGCAATTTCCTAAACTATCCACAGACTCATTTGTCTCCTCTCTGGTCAGAGCAGGAAGTAATGTCCCACTTCAAAGGCGGCTTCTACCTGGGCTTTGTTTCAATCACAATGGAAACAGGACAAGCTAGGATGAGGAAGAAAAAGCCTGTGCCTTTCCTGAGGTTGCACCACCCACATTTAACATGAGAGAGAGCTGTTCTATCCCAAGATAAGCCCATGGTACCCCGGTATGCACCTACAGCTCCTCCTGCTCCATCTGCACCCACCTAAGGCTGTTGATGAAGACCACGTTCAGCTTGTTACAGACTGGGTCTACTTACCAGGCCCAAGGGCTGGCCTCCCTCCATCCATTTGTGCTGTCTTGATATACATCAAGCTACTCAGAGTCTTGTGGTAAAAGGAAATGGATCACAAAAGAATAGAGAAAAAGAGAAGCTGTTTTCACATGGGTTCTGCAAACTCTGAATTCTCTGTGTACTACCGGCATAGAAAGGCCAGATGCAACTAAAGGGATTATGAGAAAGGAGAGCAGTACCCTGAGTTGGTTTCAAATTGGTATCTGCCTTCCAGCCTTTCTTTATGGGAATATGTGGTGCTGTGGGTTGGGAAATAAACAGATTTAGCTGGAAGAAACAGATCTGCTTCTTCAGTCTCACAGCACAGCAACACTTGAATAAACACAAAACGTCCCTGGGAAGAGCCCTCCCGAAACTACTGCCAAGTGACAGACTGGTGAGTTGAAAGGTTGCAGCAAGAGAGTCAAATAGAAGGGCACATTCATTAATGCAGAATACAAGAGAGAGGAGAGAGAATTAGTCCTTGAGGAGGCAGAAAGAACACTTGATACTTTCTCAGCAATGAAGTACTGCCACTGGGAAATATGGTAGCATGCTAACAGGACGTTTTTGAGGGTTTTTTTGTCAGTTTTTGGGTTTTTTCCTAGTTAGAGAAATTTCCCAGAAGCTTGGTCGAGGAGGGAATATTCATAGCTTTGGCAGGTCTGTATATAATTATATAATATTATGATACAGCTATATAATGATACAATATTATTATATAATATTATAATACTTTCCTTGTATGTTGTACTGAGAGGAGAGGAATTTTAAAAGCCTACTACATTACTCCATCCTTTCTACATGTCTTGTTCTTGCTGTAGGGATGAGGTAGGAGACACCTCCCCCAGGCATGTCGTACAGCATCAGGTCTTTTTTGTTACAATTGTGGCTAATTACCATCATTAATTAGTAAAGTAATTTTGAGTCTTAATCTAACACTAGAAGGAAACTAGAGGGAGGGTATGTAAAATTGAAAGTAAGTCTGGTTAATTTCAGAGAGATGTGGGGTGAAGCCAGATCCTGTGTAGCAGGTAGTGTTCTCAAAACAAGTCAGACAGCTTTTAAGGTAAGAGCTTGTGAAATAGCATGTGACTTCTTTTCACTTCTACTGCAAATTTTATATGCTTCCAATCAGTGCCACATTGCAGTTCTTTGCTCTGAAAAGCAAGATGTCCTTATGTTGCAGGTCCAAGTGTTGCACAGCAGTTACATGCTTGGCAAAATGAAGGTACTGTAAGACTTTGTGTGTTTTAGAGATCTTGGACTGCTCCAGGTCTTGGAAAGCCCATTATTTTAAATGTAAGCAAACCCAGATGGCCTGGATATGTCACCAGTCAGCATGGGCTTTGAAGCTACTTGTTTTCTTTCTGAGTTGAGCACTCTACATCTTCCTTTCCTTCACTGTGTACTTCATCCTGTCACTAGCCCCATCCTCTGATCTTCTTCATCTGGGGGCTTCTGAGGGAATCAAGAGGATGCAACCATTTTTCTGTTCCCATGGTGTCTGCTCAGGGTGATATTTCTCCTCTTGATGCTTTGGAGGCTTCTCCATGTTCCATTTTTTTCTATGTTTTAAATAGGCTGAAGAGGATTTCATCACAAGTTAACAGCTGAATTCCCTGTTGACTCTTACAGGATATACCCACTATGTCTGGAGAATACAAGGAGAGAAGGCAGAAGCTAGAACTTCCATGGTCAAGAGATGGCTTTAGTCCTGTTCAATTAATCTACACCAGCTTGTATAAATCTGGGAATTTATGACAAAGCTCTGATTTTTTGCTTCTGGAGGTTAAGCATTTGATACTTCTGAGGATACTGAATGACCAATATATGCAAATTTCTGTCATTTGCTTGCCCTTATGGTTTTTCCCCAAATATAAATCTACTGTCTTACTAAATACAGATATTCTACTAGTGTCTTGTAAAAGATATGTGTCCATGAGTTGGAAAACAAGGAAGAAAATTTTGCTCAGAAAGAAGAGAATGAAAAGGACGCTCTACTTTTTTAGTAGTTCATGACCATATCCAGAAAGTTTTCTTTAACCCAAAAGGCGCCCATGATTTCCCAATGCATTATGCACATTTTGCATTACTGAAGGTAATTTTCTAATATGCAACATTGAATAAATGAAGTGGCTCATTGAGACTGAAGATGGATGTGATCTGCAAGCACTAAAGAATCTCAGTATACCTCTGCAGATTTTACTGACCTTGTAGGGATAATTTGGAAATAGTTTGCCTCTGTAATATAGTCTTGCCCATGCTGCTGTTTAATATAAGAAAAGATTCATGGCTACAAAAAGCTTAGGGAGTTGCACTGAGTCATGTAGAGAAGAGAACTCTCAATACAAGATGTCCTAAGCTAAAGTCTTACACAACAGACATGCAAGTGCAAGGGTGGGTTATGAAGCAACTACTGTTGCTAGTATGAAAACATGGTATGTTGTAATAGCAGAAACTTCCAAAAAATTTCATCTCCTATCAAAAAGTAATTTTTTATGATGCAAACCCTGATAAATCTTAGACAACGTTAATATAGAACTACAGATGTGCGGCCAGGAATTAGACACTGTTCCCTGTGCAAATGGATCAAACCCCACAGTATTAGCATGCATATGAGGCACAATACTGACTTGAGAGAGAATTTCAGAGGAGTCGTATGAAATCATGCAAACTTCCAGGTCTTTGCTTATGAATCAAATATGAAAAATTTCTCACGAAGTGAAGATAGCCATTATGTTGAAAATTTTGGCAACAATTGCATTGCTTGCAATCATGGAGAGCATATAGAGCTGGAAGATGATATATCATTGTACCCATTTGGACACTCTACTTAGATACACAATATTGAAACCCTTCAGGTGTTGAGAACACTGAGAAAACTTTAGAGAAAAGTAATATGAAGCCTTGAAAACTTGAGAATGTCCAGAAAAGACATCATGTTCCTTAGTAGACATGAAAACACCATTAAAAGACACTATGTTCCCTGAAATGTTTGTTTAAAGTGTATTTTAATTTTAAACCCTCCTATCCTAGCAAAGATTTATTTACACATCTGGAATTAGGTATTTAGGCATTTTCTTAAGAAGTATGCAGCTTCTTCTCATCCTCTCTACCAGTCCTGTCATGTTTTCCATCCAGATGTAGGTGAAGAGCTTGGCTTGGACTTCTGAACTTTTTGCCACTGAGCATAGAAAACCACACAACGGCAAAATTCTCTTAGTGTCCTATTACAAAGCACTTATAGGTCCATCTTGTCCCAGAACTTCCTCCTTGCAATGCTTCTGTTAAAATACCAGGAGCTTGGTCCCCTTCAAGAAGGACTGGCAATTAAAAGGCCTCATTCCACCCCAAACCCTGGTTCTGTTGTAAAGGCAAATCTTTCTAGCTGAAGAAAATTCCTTTACTTATAGTTAGGGAGCTGACTGCCTCACTCAGATCAAAATACCAAATACTTTCCTGAACTTTCTTCATCTCCTTGTTAGGTACTTGAGTTCTAGGAACAGATTTCATAAAAAGCCTTGGAGTCCAGGATGAATCAAACTCCAAAATTACTTGATTTCATGCCCTTTGACTCCACTGAGATGGGTTGTGCTGGCAGGGCAGTAACCTTCTGCTTTGAGGCTGTTGGCCACAGAAGCATCCTTCAGAAGAAGGCTGGATTTAACTGCAGAGGGACATGTGGGTATGAGTTTTGATGACAGATTGTACCTCTAAGCACACTAAGCATAACTTTAGGTGAAAACTAAGTCTTCACGGGATATTCTTCAAACATGGCAAGAAAACGAATTTAATTTCATTTCTCTTTTTCTTCCAGGACATGTCTTGCTCACAAAGGAATATTAAGAGGAAAGGAATGGCTTGGCAGAGCAATCTCTTCTGCAATGCTTAGATCAAAATTCTGGCATGGTATTTGAACAGAAGCCTCTTGTGGTAATATACATGGTATGCTGCCTGGCATGCTGCTCCTCTTGGGCAAAATATTCACAAAAAGCAAAGACCATATTTGTCTGACAACACTTTTGTGAGTTATCCCATCTTAAGCAAACAACCTTGCTAGGACCTGATCAAAAGCCTGCAGAAGTCAGTGATGGGCTTTAGCCCCTCGCAGAGACCTTGCTGCCATGCCCTCTCCGTGCTGGAAGGGTGCAGTTCCCTGCTCAGGTGTGCACCTGCTGCATCCTGGCCAGCTGTTCCACACAGAAATCCACTTACTCGTGTTTACTGCCTTGCTGTGGGACAAGCTCTAACAAGCCTTCAACACTAACTGGCTTTTCATGGCCGGAGTTCAAACATACAAAATGAAGCATACCCCATGTATTCAGGCTCTTTCTACTCTTTAATCAACATCTTTCTTTACTCTCCTGTCTAATTTCACCCTTTTTAATTTACTGTGTAAAACAATTACACATTTTTGCTTTCTCTAGTGTTCAGAGATACATTTCCTCTAATTACAGCCCCCCAATATCCTACATTTTCTATGTAATTTTTTCAATGACTGTAACCATTCTTTAGCTTGGAGCTTCAGCTGTGACCCTACATGTGGACAATTCCTAATATTAAGGGTCTAGTCTTCTTTACAGTGTGACCACTTTGCTAGTAAAAAGGGGTTAGAAGAAAGGGAAATTATACCCTGATGAAGGATTGCCAATTCTCACACTGTTATTATGAGTCTCACAGTACTTTGCTTGAAGTCTTAACTCCTCAAGGCAGGTGCTTTAGTGAAGGTCTCAGTTTTCTTCCTTTTTTCCCCTTTTCCTTTTCTTTTTTTATCCTTTAATTTCAAGGAAATATTTCTACCTCCTAAATTTATAAAGATAATCTTTAAAATTTCATCCTGATCTAGCAGGATCAAGAGGCAAAGAAAAACACTTCAGAAAGTTAATTGAAAACCAAAATTTTCTGACCAAGGTTATGAGCTGGTCCCTTTTCCAGAATAAAGGACCAATCATATCAAGAGACAGAGTAGTTTACCTAGCTTCTAAAGACAAAAAATTGTTGTGAGTTTATTGACTGTTATTAGCACATGTAACTATTTTAATATCCTTTATTTCAGTCCTTCATCAAGTTCTCAGGATGATGACCTTGGCTAGATCTTTGGGTTGATACCATAATAAAAATTACGTGTGGAGCTTGGTAACACCACGTATAATTAAGGTTTCCTAACAGTGTGTTTTAAGATCCTGTTTTTTGTTGCATATAATTTGCCACATTAACTATTCAGACTGTAATTACTCAGGTGTTTGCCTGGGATAGAGGAAACCTTTTTCTGAGTAAAGTTTTATCTGAAGTTTTTCACTGCTTCCTAGAACAGGTTGAGGAGAAAAAGGTTGTTCCAAACAGTTTGCATGGAAAAAGTTGAAAGGTATCACTGACAATTGCTGGCATTTGCCTGCTTTGCACCAGAGGCCAGGGCTTTGTCAGGAAACAGGCACTACTTGCAGAGGTGGGCTTTGTGCTATCCCTGAGAAACTCTCTTCAGATTTGGCCAGGTTTGGAGCCCCCACAAATCTCAAGGTTGCAGATATTTGCCCGACCTTTGGTTAAAGACCTCTGCTGCTATTCTGCAGCCTCTGAAAGGGGATTTTCCTAGTACTTAAACTCTTATTAGTGAGGTTTAATGTCTATCTAGAATCTTCCTTGCTGTAAAGTAAGCTAAATTCTTGTACAACAGTGAGTGGACATAGAGAAAAACCAATCACTTTTCAGAATATCCTCTTCAGAATAACCTTTAATATATTGTAAGACTGTTATCATGTCCCTGTTCAGTCTTCTCATTTCTAGACTAAACAAACCCCATTCCTTCAACCTTTTCTCATAGTTCCAGTTTTCTAAACTTCTTATCATCCTCATTGCTCCCCCTCTGGCTGCTTTCCAGTATATCTGCATGGGGTTTTTTTTTTTTTGCTGTGCACTGCCCCAAAATGGACACAGTTGCAGTAACATAATGTAGGGTAAGTACTGCTCCTGCATTGCACACAGCATTCCTTCCAATATCACACAGAATTAAATTATCCTTCATTTTTCATCATTTTTTATCAGCATCATTTAAAAAATGCATATTTGATATGCCCTGCACTGTGACCCTCCTCCTGGTGCTGTCGCCTGCTCCTTTACTTCTAGTTTTACTAGTATTTTGCTTCTCATTCCTAAGTACAGGGCAATACATTTATCTTCACCAATTTCATTTGGTTAATTTTAGACAATGCCTCCAATTTATCAGGGTCAGTTTCAATTCTAATCCTAGCCCCTTAAAAGCTTTCAGCTCCCTCCAGCTTGACATTGTCTGCAAATTCTACACATTTTCTCTCTTTTCCATTATCCAAATCATTAACAAAAATATCAGATAGACTAAACATTACAGAACCTGGTCAGACCACACTGGAAATTCCTTCCCAGCAGAATATCAAGTAGTAAAATTACTTTCTACGCACCCTTGTTGAGTGTGTGACCTCACATATTTACATGCTCCTGTTTTCAGTAGCAGCAAGGGTATTAAAAGCAGAGAGCAGGAGGCAAAATTCGTGGCCCAGGAATCCACCTGTCTGCTGCTGCTGGGATTGTGCAGTGAAGCCCCCCAGGAAGAGAAGTGGCAGCCCCTGTGGGTGTGTGGGGGGCAGCAAAGGAAGTACAGAAGATCAGGGAGCAGAGACAACCTGTGAGAAAAGGCAGAAAGGCTGGTTTGCGACCATGGCACACTGAAGTGTCTGTGCAGATGCTCCAGGGATCAGGACCCAACCATCTGCCCTGGCAAGCACACCTGCTACCTGCCACAGAAGAGAACGGGTTCTCGAGGCTGCTGCTGTTAACTCAGCATCAGGGGTCAGAGGGGTGCTGGAGCTGGAGTCTCAGGCTGCTGTTATGCATTTAAGCCTGGGAAGCTGAAGAGGTTGTTGTACAGTAAAACATGCTTAAAAATATATATACACAAATAAATCTGTGAATGATGCAAAGACAAATATTCAGTACTCATAAACCACAGAAATGAAGGCTGCTGATGGAGATTTAATTATTCAATTTTTGGGTATGCTTTGCAAAAATTTATAATATCTTGATTTTCTAGTACGACTCAAGGCAAATGGTATCAAGGAGCAACTGTTCAAGTAATGCTACTGCTTGTCTTCATAATTCAGTGTGTTTCAACACGCTTTATTTGCCGCACAGTAGGGGTTCATGTAACACAGGCTGACAGCGGATTGCACTTAACTTTGCAAAATTTTTTTTAAATATTCTTATCAGGTTAAATATAATTCTGACAAAGCCAAGATGATAAGGAAAAAAAAAAAGGGAATCATCTGGCAAATGGTATTCAAAGACTGCAGAGTCTGTGCATTTTTATTTATAGTTTAAGATGGTTCTGCTGGAAAAGGCTGGATATAGGGAAAAGAGGAAAATTTTTATGATGAATCAGTATTGATCAAACAGTAATTGAGAAATCACCATTATTGATTGATACAGGACATCCCTTACAGGCATTACCTGTCAGGCCAACCAGATGATGGACTTGTGAGCGTTATTCAACAGTCCAGGCTCCTGGAAGACATAAAGAAATATGCAGGTACTGTTCCCCAGGAGGACTAAGATTACAGATAGGAATGAAATAATAGAATTTCTAATGTTTTTTAATATGAAAACATCCCCTTTCCAGCAAGTTGTGTTTGTTTTTTTTTTTTAATCACTGTGTAAATAATCCTGAAAATTTATGCTCATCAAGAAAAAAATGTACTTTAGGAGATGTCTATTGATTATTTAATCTACTGGTCCTTCTGACACTGGAGCTTCCTCAGATTAAGAAAAGCTCAAAGAATTGGGCTCCTCTGGCTCTAGAAATTGTCTTCTTTTATTCATGATGTGCAAGTTAATTGTTCATCGACCAGTATCAAGGACACACTTTTGCAAACTACAGAGACTTTTTGAGCATTATGATAAACCCAATCCCCTCTTATTAATGACATAAATCCACCCTAGGCAGAGGCATGGACATTGGCATAATATCATGAGTTACAGGAGCTTTGAAACAGGTCCAGTGCTTAGAAAAACTTTTGCAGTTAAGCAGGCTTTGAGATTGGATCAATTTACACTGCTTTTATGCTGTTTACTTTAGTGATACTTTTAATGGCAGTGTTACCAATGGGCATATTATGCAAAGGTACTGCTCCCCTCAGATTCATAGTAGATGTTGTCCAATTTACTGAAAGCAGGAACTGATTCTGAATAAATTTTAGGCACACAATGAAGCAGTTATCCTGAAATTTACTGTCTGAATTCTCTCACAGGTCAATGGAAAGAATACAAAAGCCTGCAAAATTTCCAGGCAGAGGCAGACACATTTGCCCTCTGGCAGCATTCGCAAACACATACTTCTCTCCACTGACTATAAGGGAAATTTGGCACTTTATTTTGGGGCACAGGTTACTTATACACCTTAAGCTTAGGTACAGGTTAGGGGGGTATTGTACACAGTACATATTTGGTTTCTGCTTTGCAAACAGGAGAGAGGCCCTGTGAGCTCTAACACATGCCATGCATTGGAGAAAATCTAAGGGTAGTAGGCCTTAATCTCATTTTAGCCAGGTGTTAGCCTGGGGTAACTCGCTAATGACAGTGGAGTCTTGCCAACTTTGCACCTGTGCAGTGAGAACAAAAGTAAGTCCATTAACGATGCCTTTAGAGCTGGCTGGAGAACAGCAATTCGACTTCATGATAACTTTGAACATTGCAGAATTGATATTTTTCCTATATTGGAATGAAAACAAAACCTTCCAAGCACTTTGTCAGAATGTATTTGAATGGAAAAACGCATTTTTGGAATGAAACCCCATTACATATCTGTCTGCACTCTCTTTCCCTTTTCCTCTGATCTTAGAAACCTCCTTCTCTCCCCCAAGTCAACATGGTCACTTTTCCATAAAACCTGTCAGCCTCAGCAGAGAATATTGGTTTGGCAAGAAACTTCAGAAAAAGAAATTTCCAGACACAGCCATGGGTTCATTCCATGCAAATATATAACAATTAGGGAGCCAAGAACAAAAGAGTTACCAAAACAACAGATTCACTTCACTCAAACATTTTCCTGAGGTTTTGAGAAATCTTCTATAACTTTGTACATTGCTTTTGGTTTTGTTTTTTAATTTCCATTTGCATTGGCTTGTCCACTTGTGACTAGCAGGTGAGACTACAAGCAGTAGTGCCAAAAGACCACTGGAAATACCATGCTTTCTATTGTTCTGGCCATATGGTATGTTGGTACATGTAGTTGGTATCCTCCATAGGAAAGAAGCTGGTTCCCATCAAATATCCAGCTGAGGGCAGGTTGGATCACCCAGTAGTTTTCAGTGTTGCCATCACAGCCTAAAGATGACAAAGAGTGTGACCCCCTGCAGGGCAAGGAGAAATGTGAGGCTATTTCTCAGGTTTATTGAATGGCCATAAAGGTGACTGGTCACCTTTGCTTCTGCTTGCATCTCACATTGGGTGCTGAATAATCTTCAGACATGGTACTCTGTGTGGTTACTCCAGGTAACTCTGTTCCTGAATATCAACAAATCCATCTTGTCTTCCCTTTTGCCCAGAAGAAGAGGTCAGAAAATTGTACTAGCTCTGAAAGTCTTAATTCAAGCCTCTTAAATTGCTGCTCTGTGCTTTTCATGTCCGAAGTATTTTCCCAAAGTGCATGTGTCACCTAATGTGTTACTGTTTTTAGAAACAAACAAATATTTCCTGGAGATTGCTGAATGGCACTTATTCAAAGCACTGTACTTACCCCTGTGTGAGTCCTGCTCCAGCAGATAGAAAGGCAAGCTCTTATAGCCACAGATTAGTGCAGCTACCATGGCCCATTAAATACAAATTTTCTTACCATTCTTCCTCTTACTCTGCCTCCCTCTATTTTTTTCCACTTAAATAGATTGGAAATTTAGAGCATCTCATGCATGTTGGAGGAACTTCTTGATGTTGGCAACAAGCTGATATAGTGGCAATCCCCCACGAGCAGTGCAGCAGAGAAGAAAAGAGCAGATTTTGGACTTTCCATCTTTACAGAATTTTTCTGCCAATTTAGGCAGTATCAAAAAAGCACACATTAGAGACAGCAAAATAACCAGGGATGCATTGATTCTCTGTAGGGAATACTGAGATAGCTACTAAAAATGCAAACTAACAATTACACAAAATCAAAACCTAAATTAACATTTGGGGAATGTGAGCTACAAATAGATGTTCACTGATCCTCGTTCTTACAAATCCATCAGCCCACAGGAAACTTTGTAAAGCAGGAACCTCCTTCTTCCCCAGCATGAGCCTCTCGGAGCACATGGATCCCTCTCCTTCACTGTACATATAATTTTTAGAGAACAGCAGGTTAAGCTGAGGGTCTTGGCTGTGCCTTCAAGAGGCTCAATGAGCTTAGGCCAAGTGATCCAAGAATCAGCTGGTGAAGGGTAAAGACTGGAATCAAAGCTTCATCCCTGTGGCTTAATGAGAGAAACATGCACAGCACAAAACCTTTCCTAGGCAGGAGAGAAAAGCAGGCCTCTCAGAAACCTGCTGGATGCTGTCAAAAGGATTAGCTTTGATATTAGGGACTATGGCAAATTGCATTCTTGCTCCTGCATTGGGTATGTTTTCTGACCTTGACTTCTTCATATATACAAAAGAGTGGACTCTTAGTACAGATATCTGTTTCTGCTACTGAAGTGATCACACTTTTAGTCAATAGAGAGAGTGGTCATGAGACCTTAAGGAAAAATTTGTGTATAGGTACTTAATACAGGTAGGATGACGTGTGTCCTTAAGATGCATCCATTTCTTCACATCCCAGTACAGGAACTGTGGCTTACTATCTCCCACGTAAATTCCAATGTTGTAATCCTGAATTTAGTTTACATAAATCCCACCCAAAATAACATTCACCTTAGAAAATAAAAAGCCAAGTTGTCAAACAAAAATTTGAGCAGAGCATCATGACTGAAAGATACTTCTCCCACCAGACAGTTTCTTCCTGGGAAGACAAAGAGGACGAACCATACACAAGGGCATTAATTTGCTTTGACTAACCTATAATTAGGAAGTGAACAGATGCACTACAGGTGCAAGGCAGTATAAAAGCCTGTGTGAGATCAGCATACAGTAGAGACACAGTGAAGTTGGTTTAACTAGAGAGTGGGTTGCACACAATTACATTGTTGAAAACCTTGATACACAGAGAAACTGTTTAATGGTAATGGTGGAAGAAGAATAGTTAGAAATACAAGGCAGTGGGGAAAATGCAGTGTATTTCTGAAAAAAGAAATCCAGACAAATCTTTGTATTATTTTAAAGGTAAATGCATGGCCTAGTGTCCTGATTTCAGCTGGGATAGAGTTAATTTTCTTCTTAGTAGCTGGCACAGTGCTATGTTTTGTATTTAGTATGAGAGTAATGTTGATAACACACTGATGTTGTAGTTCTTGCTAAGTAGTGCTTACTCTAAACCAAGGACATTTCAGTTTGCCAGAGAGCAGGTGCACAAGAAAATGGGAAGGAGCATGTCCAGGACAGCTGACTCAAACTGGCCAAAGGGCTATTCCATAGCATAGAACACCACGTTCAGTGTGTCAACAGAGGAGAATTGCCTGTGAGGGGCCAGTTGCTGCTTGGGAACAGGCTGGGGACTGGCCAGTGGGTGACAAGTAATTATGTTGAGCATTACTTGTCTTTCTGGGGTCTTATTCTCTCTGTCTGATTTTAACTATAGTTGTTATTGTTACTATTATTTTGTTGTCAATATTGCTTTTCTTGTTTCAGTTATTAAACCGTTCTTACCACAACCTACGATTTTACTTCTTTTTCCAATTCTTATTCCTACTGTGGGGAGCAGGAGTGAATGAGTGGCAGCCTGATGCTTAGTTTCTGGCTGGGATTAAACCATGATATCCAGTAATTGAAAGCTGAGCCACAGAAATATTTTGTATCAATACAATCAGAGCCAACACCTTCTGTTGCTGGGATAAACTACATCTCCAAAGCTCTTCTTGCTGCTGCATCTCAAGGCATTTCCTTCTGTTACCTCCACCTTTTGAATCCACTGATTCCACAGGCTGTGCCCATGCTCCCTCTGGCCTTGTCCCCTGAGCTGGCTGTCCACAGCCTGCAAGGGCTTCTGCTCTGCAGTTCGCTCTACCTTGGGGCAAAGCCTCCTTCTGGAAACACCTCCTGGAGAAGATTGTATTGGATCTGGTGGGGGACATATCTGTGAAAGCTTTTCAAAGCTCTCTTTTTATGATGTCTCATGGTTCAGTCCATATATATTGTAGCCTGTGGTTTAACTAAACCTTTCTGTCTTTAAGACTAATAATTTGAAAGATAATCCCATTATCTTTCTGATTGCCATCATCGAGGCAGGGCGACTCTTAAGCTATTTTTGGAGCAAAGACTTTTCTTTGAAATGTTTGTTCTGAGTCAGAAGTTTATTCCAACCTTGGTTTTAAGTGACCTGTAAGTATCTGGTTAAACCCTATCAGGGCTCACAGAGCTTCTGGACTGTGTTTCAAACTAAGCATGTGCTTAAATAATGAATTTAAATTAATGCTTCTTGTATCAGGGCTTTAGTTGATAGGGTATTTTTTTCAATAAGCTGGTATAACATTTCTTTCTGGTTGATGTATTGATGTCAAAGTGCCAGAATAGTTAGGTTGCCAGCCTCTAATTTCAGATCTTTCTCTTCCTTGCTGATCTGGGATAGAAACTACTGTCTTGATTATATACAAAGTGTTTGATCCTCCATGCATATAAATAAAAGTCAAAGTTTCTATTCACTTCTGTTGTGCAGGAGTATTTCCATAATATACTGGCAGTTCCTGTGGCTTGACACTGAAGCACTAAATTAAGAAACATGCACTTTTATCTCCAAATCTGAAGACTTTTTTCATTTAAAAATACCTAAAAAGCAAGTACCATCATTTGCAGCTTAAAAAAAAAAGGAAATTACTTTTACCTTACTTTTCTACACAAACATCCTGTTTTCTGCAAACTGAGTTACAGAGCTTTGGTCTAAACATGGGACAAAAATTGTCTTTTGTCTAGCCTTATGGTTTTTTATACAGTGGCAATTATATACATGAAAATTGTTTTTCCTTTGGCAGTGTTTCCGTCAACAATAAACATATTGCATATACGCACTTTATCCTCTATTTTGTGTTCACTTATGGTCTCTAATATGAGCACCACTGATGAGGAATTATATATTTATAAAATGAAATGTGAGCACAATGAACATAGAATTATAATGTCAAATTGCTCAGATATGAAGACAGACAAATTCAAAATAGTGGTCAGAAAGTATTTGGAGACCAAGAAAATGTGAGGCGAAGGACACAATCCTAAGAAAATATTGGAACAATTTAACAAACTGTATGGCACATACTGCATTAATGAAAGCTTTTAGGTGAGGTATATTAAGAAGAAACTTGTGGTCTAATACAGGAATTATTTAATGGTCTGTGATTTTATTCAGGATATCAGTCCATTAAATGATTAGAATGGTCCCTTTTGCATTAAAATCTGTTATCTAGCAGTAACAACAGAAACATTAGTCAGGGCTTTGAAATCCTCCTAAATTTTAGAAACTACACAAAGACACAGGATTCTTAACTATTTCAGATTGCAGTCTCTTAGAGGAGCTTGGATCCACTAGTAAATTCAGTCAGAAAAAGTCTTTTGATATGGTTGAGAGCAGAGAAATAAGGAGGACAGGT
The DNA here is from genome assembly GCF_047830755.1 of Zonotrichia albicollis. NCBI lineage: Eukaryota > Metazoa > Chordata > Aves > Passeriformes > Passerellidae > Zonotrichia > Zonotrichia albicollis. Next base: position 58,051,182 of record NC_133820.1, read on the forward strand.
GATACCTGCAGGAAGAAGATTATTTCCTGACAGCCTGCTACCCTGGCTAGGATTTCTGGGCCAGATTAAGCTAAAAATGAGCTCCAGCGTGGTGTAGTGTGAGTTTTCCCCTCTATGAACAGCAATGGGATGTTTGAGTAAGAAAGACATGATGAATTTACTTCTCTAAATGTTAAATAATTAGCTGCTGCTAATTGCACATTGTGTACCATCTTGACATGTCCACATTCAAAAAAGTGAGTCTGCATATGATCCAGCAAAGAGTGACAGGGCAAAGAACCTGCTGGTGAGAGACTGGAAGCCAAAGCTTTTGCCAAAATAGTTGTTGTGAGATACCCCAATGGCAATGTGCTAGCACCCTCAAAGTGGGGAAATACTGTGTGGGTTTTTTGATGGAGAGGAGACAAGGGCACTCAGCTGGACACTGAGCAAAACCAAAATACGTGGGTTTAAAATGGTCCATTTTTCTGAAGGAAAAACATTAGTCAAGATATTAATCTTAACAGTGGAGTAGCTAATAGAAGACCAAATGAAATGTTAAGATGTTTAGAGGAGCTAATAGTCTTCTTACTCAGATTTTTAGATGAAAGCAGCAGAATCAGGGACAGTATTATTAGAATAAAGACCTAATCCCTGTCACTCTTCTCTCATCTGCTACAAGATTCCACTCCAGGGATGCTGAGAAGAAGATAAGTTTCCATGGAAGCAAGAACAAAGGGGACTTTTCTAAGAAGTAATATTTAAATCCTGAGCACTGAATTTCTGCATGACCTGGAGTGTTTATACACCTGGTTGATGGGGAAGATTTTGAATCTAAAAAATGACTGACTTAAATTTCAGTGAGAGTTCACTGCAGGAACCTGAACATACAGTGGGAGTTTTGTGATGAAATTGTGTAATGTAGATATGTGGAATCCAGAGATGTCTTTAATCTGAAAGGTCACCCTGTCAGAATTATTGCTTATACATATAATGGGTTAGAGTACTACAAATGACATCAAAAGACAAATTCATATATATCACATTCCCCACAAGATGGGGTTTTGGGTAAATTGGGGCATAAATAAAATAATTTGTGGCTTTAAGTATTTAACACTTGATTGGGGAACTTGTCAGACCAAAACTACTATTTCTCATTAAAAATTTTATAAGAATTTATATAATTTTGTACAGTTCAAACTTTATCTTTTTCATGTCCACCTTTAGCTCACAGAACATCAGTCCTTGCTGGTTCCATTACCCTATGTTTCTCACACTAAGGGATTGGTGAACTCATAACAACCCTGTTCTAGTCATTCAAAACTCATGTGTGTCAGCCTCTTAATAATTACCACTGTACTAAAAGACTTATTCCTGCTTAAATCAGCATATGTAAGCAGACCCAGTACTTTCTTTGCTTTGATATTATCTCACATTCTCATTTTTTCCTCCAAGGACTAATGATTATAACTCAGGGTCACTCAGAAGCATGTATCCAGTCAGTATGGACAGTGGAGTTAAATCTTGTTAGGACTTTTACTTTGTTCCATTCTGTTTGTATTAATTTAGTCTATTTACACTTTTAATCCTCTAACTGGAAGTACAGGTAAGTAGGTATTATGGAAAAATAATTTTCTTGGTGAATTCATTAATCTTTTTAATTTGACTTCTTGCTGAAGAGCTGGATCAGAAACTCTTCCGCTCAACCACTTTTGGGTTTGCTTTATATAGAGATAATTGAATGGGCAAGAGGTGCCATTCACAGCTCTCTGGATTCAGATTTACTGTGGATTGCAGTGTAGGCATAGAGGTGATGAGACTCAGCCTTTAGTGTAGTACAGAGGAGGAAACATTATCTTGTGGGAGCAGTTAAAGAAGGAAGGAATTAATATTGTCAGTGCCCATTATACAAAATCCAATACAGATTCTTCTTCAATAGGCCCATGTGTTGGTGGAAATGGAAGCAGCCTGGTGACACCTCTGAAGAGTCTTTTGCCACATTTTCTGCAGAGCAGGATGGTTGAAGGGCTGTTAGATCTGCTTTTGTCAGCTCTGAGGTAAAGTTGTGTTCAATGCAGGAGAGATCCTGCAGTCCAATTCTCTGGAGGGTAAAAAAAAGTGTATTTACACTGAAGTGTGAAAGTGTATTTTCTAGGTAGGAAGGAAATAAATCATATCCTCATAGATGTGACTTGGGGAAGGAAATGAATAAGATCTATGCAAGAGGCTTTTCTTTTAGGAGTCAGTAAAGGAAGTTCAGTGCCAGCCATGAAAGATGCTATTTAGAAACTGAAGCAGCCAAAACTCAGGGTGGGTAAAGATCATGAGATCAGCATCTGCCATCTGAAAACCATACCATGATCTTTTATCAGTTATAGCTTTGGGCAGCACAGCGGGACTTTTCTAATTCCTGTGCTCCTGAGGGGTGTTCATGAAAAGAGAATTTCAGTGAATTTCAGGAAAGCTTTACTGACTGTATCAGTGTCAGGGTCCAGAGGGCACTGTCAGCTCTGTGAGTCCTACTCAGCCACCTTCAGAGCTTCCCCCACCTGCCCACAGCGCAAGACCCTATGTCAGCCCCCCTGGCTGCCCCCATCTGCCTTTCCCCACAGCTGGAATGCTGGGACAGACTCTGCCTCCACCCTGGGGAGCCCCCAGCTCTCACAGGCCTCAGGGAGTCCCTGGTCCCCATGGTGCCCTGAAGCAGAGGATTCTCCTTAGGATCCTGGGAGCCAACTTCTTTCATAGTAATCCATCAGCAAGGTGATGGCATAGGTAATGAGTGATTGCATTCCTTGGCCTCACATCAACAGAGACTTACATGAACTAGTCTGGATCAGAAATGATATGCTGAGACTGATCTTAATTCAAACTTGTAAATCACAGATCATAAACTATAATGAGACTTTAAGTAAGGACAAGCAGAAAATCTGTGTCCAAAACACCTTGTATACAGGGCAGACTTGGCCATCAGACACGACAATGACATAATGTTGGTCTTTATGGAGTCAGCTTTTTACAAAAAGCCAAATTGACTGGACATTTCTTATTCTTTTTTAAAAATACATTTTATAGTAAAAGAAACTACCCTTAATTAAGACTGCTCATTGTACATGGAAGGATCATTGAATTTTTCAATGAAGTGTGGCAGCTGAAGTCAGGTTTTCAGGCCTTTTATTTTGAGAGATATAAACAGAGGATGTTAGCTTATCTCTTACTTTTGATAACCTATCACAAGCTGAGCAAGATTTGTGAGAAACTGATGCTGAATTTCTGTGGGTATGGCCTTCCATATGGTTGGAAACTTCTGAACATAAGGAAAAATTTTTCTCTGGCCAGAAAAGTTGAATGGAAAAATTCAATTATTGTTTGATATGGAAAAAGAAGGTGAGTCATGCTCATTTCTTCCACAGTGAACAGCATGGACTTTCTGCATCCAAAGACACAGAAGTAATTACTGCTAGCAAAAATGGAAACAGACTGGTCAGCACTATTGGGAGGTAAAGGGCATAATGTGGTGCAGCAAAATGCCCTCAATAATTTCTTTAATAAGTCATATTTTGAATAAGTTTGATAACTGCACATCTTACTGTCAGTAGGAGGCAGCTTGATTGGAAAAGGGTGGCAGCACTGTCACTCAGAGAGATTGCTTTCCAGCAGTTAAAGCTCGTCTGTGTGCATATAGCTTAATGGATTTGAAAGTTAGTAAGAAAAACCTCATGGATCTTTTGGGATCTTGTTGCCAGTTTATGATTTTTATGAAAACTAGAAAGACTCCAGGCTGCGTATGTACACAGAGGTGTATGGGCCATTTGTTCCGTACCAAAGTTCTGGATCCTTAAGACACAGGGAAAAAAGAAAAGGAACTCAGGATTGCACCTGGGATGCTGTTCTTTCCCTGTTTGGATCTTGGAACATATATCTTGTGAAAAGAGGCTGAACACATACCCTCTGTTCAACCTGGAGGAGAGGCAGCTTCAGCAGGACTTGACAGCAGTTCCCAGTGCCTTTGGGAAGGTCACTGAGGGTACAGAGCTGAGCTCTTCACTGCAGTGCACAGAGGAGAAAGGGCAGATTTCTGGAACTGAAATTAGGTTAAAAGGTGGAGGGGGCAGGGGGTAGAGGCAAGGAGTGGGAGATACATCACCTTATCTTTGATCTTTGGAGGTTTACAGACAGCTGACATAGCCCTGAGCAGCCAGATCTGAATTCAATCTTGACCCTGCTTTGAACAGGAGGTTGAACTGGAGACCTTCTCAAATCTCCTCCAACCTCAACAAGTCTATGTCTTCTCTGGATAATAAAAAGCAATTTAGCATAACCTCTTTAGCATTACAAAACATGATATGCTTTTTGTAAAACCTGATGTATTATTGTCATGATAAGATAAATTATGATTAACTTTATCACTTGTTATATGTATAAAAAAGTATATACTATTTCCTTTTTGAGTCTAGTCATCTGGCTCTTTTAAAATCATGTTTTCCCCATTGATCTTAATCATAACATTAGCTGACTCATCTTAAAATAAATGATTTACATAATCTTTGCATGGTCTCTGCTGAGGTTTTTTTCTGCAAATAGCTTCATAATATTTGATCATTGTGTGACACTTATGTCCTTTCTGAATGAAAATTCTGCTTTTAATAGAATCAGGCAAAGAGTTTTTCATTGTGGGCCCACAAAGGACTTTGCTATGCAGAGAGTGCAGGACCTCTTAAGTAGTGTGAGATGATAGCATGGATTTCCTTGGAAGAGCACAAACTGCAAAGGGTTTGTGCTCTAGGCCATGAAAATTTAAATTTGACTCTTCAGCAAAGATGAGGAATACTTTCTGCCAAAGCAGCAACAGGATTTGCTTCCTAACACTGTTAAATATGGTCATGTCAAAGAAAAAGTCCTTTCTTCCTGAAATCTTTACTTTTGAACATTGTGTCTTTTGTTTTATGACCTTGAACTGGAAAAGAAAAAAGTGTTCTTTGATTTTGTAATTTTTTGCTTTGATTTTTTTATTTACTTACATATAATCTGCAGCAATATCAATAATTACTTATAGGGAAGACAAATAAAATGGTTCTGTGAATTACCCACTTCTAATTCCTCTTTTTTTATACTATGATCTTTTCTTTAACCCTCATAGTGCTAATCTAGACCTCTCATTTTCCTCACATAACATCGAAGAATAACTCGGGCTTCTCTTTGAGGGATACATGTAAAAGGATTTATTATATCCTTCAGCATACATCAAGATATTAAAATACAGAAAATTATTCAAATTTCATTTCAGTGCCATTAAAAAACTATTTTTCAAGCTTATTTAAACAACTTAGACTCATGAGAGTTAGTGTTTACTTCATTTAGCCTTCCCTTCTTTAATGAGCTAGTATTGCTCCTCAGAGGACATTCATGAGTGCCTGCAGGACTTCCTGGGTGACTCAGGCCATAGGATGCTGCTGCAAGCTGTAAGTCTGGATGGGAGGTGCCTCGGGGCAATCCCGTCCTTGGGGCCACCCTAATGATTCCCTGCTAGGGGATGCTCTCTGCGATTGTTATTCTGGAGTCATATTGCTGGAGAAAGTTTGTGCCTAATGTCCCTTCTTCCTGAGCAGGTCCCTGCCACTGGAAGGAGAGTGTAAATATCCAGGTACTTCAGTATGGTGCTCCCTGAACTCCATAATGAGCCCTCTGCATTCTCTCATGAGTGAGGACTTGGATTTCTGGCCCTGTGGCAGCAATAGGTGAGATCAGAAAGGGCTGTGGGGTCTGGAGAGGGCACCTTGCAGCAGTCTTGGCTGTGTCTTTTAATGCTTTGCTTTGCATGCATATCACATACATGAACAAACACTTAGATGTTGTACAGATTTGTTTACAAGGCATTTACGAAGAATTTTCAAGGTACACACAAGTTCCAAGAGTGCAAGAAAGAGGTACTTCACCACTTGCCCATAGTGAGGAATTATTATACATTTTATTTGTCTTATTGTGAGAAAGACCTTCTGATCAAGTACAAGATTTTAGCTAGCCAGGAATAGAGCTTAATTGTTATTTAATAGGCTCAGAACCATTAAAGTTCAATTCGAAGGACCTTCTGGTTCTCTACCAAAGTAATAGTACCATGGACTTTCTTTGCAAAAAAGAATTTCTTTGAGAATCTCACACAAATTCCATCAAAAAAAGAGAATGTCATCCCTCTAAATTCAAGAAAAACATTTCCATGTATTGAAAATGTAGCACATTTCCTTTTATATAGGTAAAATCAAGGTTTGGCTTTGCATTTCCTTGATGGTTTAGCTAGTTCCTCTGATTTGGAGTTATAAGACCCAGAATTAAATAGGGAGAAATGTCTTTTCATAGTGAAAGTGGGACATTAACTGCAGTGATTGGTCAAATTCCAGTTGGAATAATTGCACATACTCAAATAAAATGCCCTTTGACATTTCTGTTAAGAATAAACATTATTTATCCCAAGTGATCTTGAACTGAGGCGTACTGATAAAAAAGAAGAAGTCTTTGCATTTTGTATGAGAGTGAGTATTACATAGATGGGCTAAACTAATCTGTGCTATTACCGTCCCACCATGTGTAGAAAGGCTAATCCTGTGGAAACCAGTGGCAGAACTTCATTATATTTCCTCAGTGCAGGATTCCTCTTATCATTCCTGTGTCTGGTTTTGTCATCAGCCTCACACGGCATCTTGTGATAGTTACTTCACTATTTCATAGAAAAGATTTATCCTCCCCTAAATTAATGTAACTTAAAAACTGACTACAATTTTAAGTACAAATAATAAGCACAGCACAAGGTCTCTCTTTTGATATAATTATTATGAGCAAGGCAAGTAAAAGTCTCTTTTGTTTAAGGTTTTCCATTACAGGACTCTATTTTTCAGTTACTTGCGTCAAATGGCCTGAGCACATTTGTGTTTTCCATGGAGGGTAGGGACTTCAGCCTCAGGTCTTTTGGAAATTTCATCACAAATTGTGCGCATTTTCCTTCCTATCTGTAAAGAGGTCCCCAGATTTGGCTGAATTACGTGCTTCTTGAAACCTTAGTTCTTATTTTCTCAGCAGTGACCTGGCAGAAGCTGGCACTTAGGTTTCCGAAGATGCCATCTGTACTGGGCATCCTCTGCCCCAAGGCTATAGGAGATGAACATAACTTTCCTGTAATTTCTCCTCCTGTTACCATGTATGGCTATGGCACAGCATCTAATAGCAGGCTCTAATATCCTCTACTCCTGCTGCTTTTCCTTCTGGTGCCCTAGCAATGAAGAGATGAAGGCAACCCGAGGGGAATGGGAAGGATGCAAAATCAAGGAACACAGGATGAGGGAAAATCTGCTCAGAGCGACTTACTCAGCATCACAGAAGAATTCAGCAGTATGTTCAAGCATAAAATTTGCTTTTCCTAGAATAGCATTATGGTTGCCAGATATGCTGTGTAACATGGGATTTCCTGAATAGTCTCAAATATAGTCTAACATTCCATGTCCTCTATTAAAACATAGAGGTGATAGATTTCCCCGTATATTCCAGAAATATAGCCTTTGTAAAATCTGATAATCTGCCACTAAATTTGATCTCCATCTTCTCTGTGGGTGTTTTTGTGTTTCATTCCTCACATTGTGCGGATAAATCAAATTCTAGGGGTTATAAAAGGAGGTAAAAAAACTCACACTTTCACATGTAGGGTTTATGCCACTGCTAGAGTGAGATACACTTGGCTGACCTCAGGATGGGCTGGAAATGGACTTTCAGAAAAGAGTGGTTTTGGGTATGGAAGGAAGAGAGTAAGGCTGAGAACAAGCTGAAATACCAGTTTTAGTTCTGGATCGGAAAGTGCGGAATGGTAGGGGAAAAAGGATTTCTTGTGCTAGCCCCAGGCCCCAGTACAGGTGCCAGGTGTGATAAAGGGGTCACAGTGATGTCTCATGCTGGATAAATGGTTTTGAGACCATTAGAGTTTTCCTGACACCAGGCAGATCCCTCTGAACAGCCCAATCTGGATGGAGTAACACTATTTACAGGGATTCTGGGGAATAAACTTTGTGATCAGGTCAATTTTTGATGACCTTCACCTTTTTGTTGTACAGTTGATATGTTGGGATGTTTCTGAGGGTCTTTGTTCCACTCTGGAACCCATCTGAGAGTCTCCACTTGAGCTGATGTTCAGTGCTAGTCAGTATGTGAACTAAAGCCACGGTGAGAGCCCTCAAGAACTGGTGAATATGAACAATCCTGAATATATCTTGTGCATGTGCTGGCACTTCACATGCCCCAAACTTTGATTTTCAGGGACAGGCAGGCTCTGTGCCTGGCAAACACAGAGCTGGCCTCAGGAGATCACAGTATTTGTTGACAAAGGCTGCCCTGAAGGTGCCTTGCCTTTATCCTCAAGTGTGCTCGCGTCCTGCAGATGAAACTGGAGGTTGTTGGAAAGAGCTGGATCCTCTGTTGCCTTCACTGCCTGATGCTTTCGGTCACCTTCCCCCTTGCCTGTTCCTGGTGGCAGCAATGCCTAAATACTGTAAAATTTTGTTTTAAACAGCTCAGTTGTCCGGGTCTTCCTCATCATCCTTTTCCCTGTGGCAATACATCTCCAGGCACAGCTCCTCTGCACCGTGACTGTGGCTGCTGAAGATTGCCTGTGCTTGCTAGAGTTCCTCTCCCTATGCCCCTTTCCAGCACTCTCATTAGGAATGTGCATAATTCTGCGCTTGTAATTAGTATATGCTGTTTGAGGCCTAATTATACTGTATGTTCTGGTTTATCAAAAGCTGTTATCATCTGTTGTGTGAAAAACAGTTTAGGAATCTCAGGCTGCCTTCTGCAGGAGTCCTCCTCCTTTGAAGTGGGAAGATCAGAGTCACGGCTGGGTCAGCACAGCACGAGTTCTGCCTCCGCTCAGGGTGCCGGGTGTCAGCAGCGGAGCAGGATGGGCTCCTGCTGTGCAAACGGGGCTGGAGCGCTCCACGTCCCACAGCGCAGCCCAGAGACAACCAGAATCCCAGCTGAGCCCTAGGAGCAAGTCGTGTCAGAGCTAGCTGCCTTCCTTCCTTCTTCGTGTCAGAGCTAGCTGCCTTCCTTCCTTCTTCCTTTCCTCTCTTATTTAAACTTTCTTCTTGCTCTTAAGCATTTTCCTTTAGTGGTGACACCAGCTACCTTCTTCTTTTTTAAGAACAGTTGATATTCACACAACCCTGGAAAAAAATACTTTGTGCATAGGCCACAGGTCAGTATTTCCAATGGAAATCATAGTGTGTGGTATCACAAGCTATTTTAAATCTAATGAGAAATGCAGGAAATCCTGCAGTGAAATGAAGCTGACCTCAGTGACCGTGACTGTCTCTCAGCATCGCACATACTAGCGCAGCGAAAGCAGCAGCACATGTAGAAGCCTGGTCTTAAATAGAGAGGCACAAATATTTATTCTACTTAATATTTTATAGAGAATTGGGAGTAAATAGCTTTTGCAACCACCACCCCAGTATCTACTCTTTTGAATGAAGGAATATATTTAAAAAAACAAGTTGAACCTGTGTAATAATAAAAGGAAGAAGAGATATTTTCTGCATGCATTACAGGATAAATGGAACTAAAGATATCCTGACACCTTATTTTACTGGATTCCATGTTTGAATATATAATTAAGAGTTTTGCGGGGTGGGGGTAGAATATCTGTGAGTTATCCAATGTAGCAGCAAGGATCAAAAGAAGGTGCTCTCACTCACTTGCAGGAAAGCTGGCACTTTGCAGGCATAAATGACACTGTGTCCAGGGCAATCATCACATTGCTGGTTTTGGACAGTACCTCTTCTCTTCAACAAAATGAAGATCTCTTCTCTTTACAAATGGAGCACCTCCTCTAATCACTGTGTGATTAGCAGTACTTGGTCTATCTGGGGCAGCACACTGTGATAGTAAATGAGATCTGCCAAATGCAATGGGTCACTGACTGAGAAAAGATCTATTGGTGATGCAAGCTAACCTCATGCCACTGAGAGAGGTATTACATCAGCCTACCCTAGGAAAAGAAAACTGAGATGTGGAACTTAATCTTTTGTGTGTGTTAACGACTGAAGACTCTGTCTAGAGGGTAACAGGACAGGAGTGAGTGCCATCCTGTGTCTCCCATGGAGGCACCCAACAGAAAAGGAAGACAGTGCTCTTGGATATCACAGCACCTGCCAGCAGCAGGATGCTGCAGAGACTTGATGCACACAGCACTTGTCACAGGACATCCAGACACACTCCATCCTGGAGACCTGACACCCAAGGAGATGCATGGTGACATCAGATAAGTGTGACATCATGCTAACAGATTGTGTTTGTGGCACTCCATGTTTGCAGGGCTTATGTGGACTCTTGTGTTTTCTAGAAAAAAGAACAAAGTTTAGCATAGTTTATAATGAAACATCTGCTCATGCCTACAGAAAGCTGCCTGTGTCATGTCCTGAGGATTTAAAGAGCATGTATAATATGCAAGATTAATCCATATATTTTTATATGCCTGTATATGCCTACACTTTTATAAAATATATCTTATTATGAAGTATCAGATATATGTGTAGCAGCAGGAGGTATGCACATTTCCTAAGTATTCCCCAAAACCTAAACCTGAAGAAAAGAAGACAAAGACTGATTACCGAAGAAACTTGATGAATGAGAAAAAGGTTCCTGACCTGAAAGTTAGATGATGTCGTTTGTCCATTTTAAAATAGGCTTGTGAGCCTCCCTGGGCAAGGTTTCAAAATACACACCTCACTGCTTCAATTCTGTTGTTCAGTCGTACTGAGCTTGCAAAGCAAAATACAAAAGTGGAGTCAGAATCATGATGTAGAAGTTTTGTTCTGGAGAGAATCAGACAATCCCAGAGGATTCCTGCAATAAGTTCAGTGCCCTAAGCAGACAATAAGCTCAGACTTTGGGAAAACTGCCTGATAGGTTTTCAATAAGTCCTAGACTTGAAACACATATCAGGATACTTATTTTTAGTGTCAGCAGCAGGCAGTATGTCCATAGCAGGATATTTTGGCGGCTGATCTGATAGATTCACTTATATAATTGAAATAATATCTTGGCTTTTTCTACTCTTGGCTTCCTGTTGGGGAAAAAACCCTGAAAAGATGAGGACCATGAATCATAAGGAAAATTGGAAATTTTGTGGTATGTATTATCACTTGGCTTGTTTTAAATAAATAATTTTAGGGAACCATGTTATGTTCCTGCCAGAAGATTTAAATGTTCTCTGAAGTCAGTGATTCAGCAGTGTTTCTATGAGAAAGATTGTTTTGATGTTAACTCATTAGGGAGTATAAAGTCAACATGCACATTGATTTTAAAATTCTCTCTTGAAATATACAGCTGATTGTTTATTATCTTTAAATCTGCAGAGATTTGCACCTAATTTGTTTAACTCCTCAGAACTGGATTTAGAGAACTTAACAGGAAGACTTATTTAGAGATATGGTCTTTAGTCCATATTCTGCATCACGTGCAGCTTGGGTCTTGCCCAGTCTCCTGGGTCAAGGTGATTATAGGAAAGAAGACAGATCATGCTCAAGTTCTCATACTCAATTACCCTTCACTACCAGAGCAAACTGGGGTTAATAAAAATCTTTTTTGGCTTTATAAGGTCTAGAAATCTTCATTATCTCCTTTTTCATACTAGCTTGCTTTTTACATTCAAACCTAATCAATCTATGACAGTAAGAATGTATTCAGGTAGTTTATCATAAGAAGACAAATTGCTTTCCATATTATGGTATACGACTTTTTGATACTATGTCACTTGCAGTAAACCATCACTACAGATTGTTAGTTGAATATCAGACTTCTTCTGGAGGAATATAACTGTGTCTCAAATAAATCAGTTCTTGATGTCTGTGATAGCTTGAAATAAGTGAAAATGTGTATGGGAGAATAATTTACTGTGAGTTTAAGGAGAAACAAGAAGTAGGAAAGCAAAAAGTTTCCAGAGAGATCAGACACCATGTGAAGGTGAAGGAGAAGAGGAATGGGGATGGTGACTGTGCTGAACTGGCTTGGGCAAAGGGACCTGAAGAGTCCTTCCAACTTGCTGGGTACAGTGAACAACTATGGTCCCATTCATAAACTCTAGAAATTCAACCACAATACTGCTTCCCTAGTTTGTAATTAAAATAGAATTTCTCATACTGAGAGTTACAGCCATAGAAAGAAACACACAAGACTTTTATGCTTTGCTTTTCTTATGTTTGCATGAGTCTGACTGAATAGCAAGCTGAATAATGCAGCTCTGATCTTTTTCAGGTGCCAGTTATACTTCATACATAACATTAACAAACATAAACCATCATAATCAGAAGAAGTCATGATGCATTGGTGACATTTTCAATGCTTTACTTTCCATCATCTGCTGTACCAAGGAACATTCAGAGTCTGCTTCTGGCCACTGTGTGCAAAGGCTGCCTCTGTGTTTTGTCTGGTCTAAAAGGCCACACTCCTGAGTCTAAAATATGTCTCAATGCCCTGTGAAGAGCCTCTTGGCTGAGCTTCCCACTTGCTCTTGCAGCTGTGCTGTCCTGGCACACAGCTGAGTGAGTGGCTTGGGCTGTGGCTGAGTAATCCTGAATGGACAGGAGGAGCAGTGAATTTCCTGCTGTCACCACGGGACAGCACAGGGCTCTCCAAGATGACCCTCTTTTGTGTTGGCCCCATGTGAGATTATATTCTGTTCATTTTTGAAATGTCACAACTAGAAGATTTGAAAGCTGCTTTATAAAGTGTCGTATTTAACCCCTGCTTTGTTTTAAGGTGTGTCAATGTCATACTGCTGCGTTAGGCTGGAGAACTGAGGGACCATTTTCAGTTTACTGCAAGCCACTGGAAATACTTTCATGTTTGTAACCACAATGAAACCCTTCTACTTCAGATATAGTCAAATATAAATTCACAGGCAAGAGGAAGCTTGCTTGTTTGACATTAAGAGTGTTTCCCCTCTGAGATAATATAAATGCTATGAGGTACTTTTCTGGAAACCTTGACATTTGCTTTATTCTCTATGATTTTTTAGAGTTTTTGTGTGCTTCTAAAATGAACAGAGAATTTAAAGCTATAGCTTTGTGAAAAAGTGAGGTTCAGTGGTTTGCACATTAAGTAAGAGCCAGGGGACATCAGGACAGTTTTCACAACACTCTGGAGTAAATGATCTCTATCACTGTTCCTTGTTTTCTCTTTTAGTTAGCATGACAGTAGTTATCTTTTCATTGTTCTTGCTCACCCAAGCCAAGCTTGATAGCAATCGTGACCATTTTTGTGATTTTAAAAGCAGCAAGCTTTTTGATTAATTTATTTTAAAATTATGCAAAACATCAGGTTCTGCAGGTTTAATAGCAATGAGAATTGCTGAGTAAGTCTTAGTCTTGAAGGAAAGTCAATAAAGCACTCATTACCCATAAATTTTTCCATGTGGACTTGACCTACAATTTTGCAAAATGAATTTCTGGTGGTTTTGTTTATTTCTCTTTTCTTACTGTGACAATAATAAAATAGCAATTCTTATGGGGCCATATTCATATTCTCTCTGATAATGGCTGGACCATGGTGACAATATCGGGAACTGAATGCCTTGGGAGACCTCACTGTGATAACACTGGTCTATTTCCAAAACTGACTTAAAAGGGTTCTAGGTTACATGGCCTGTGTATTCATAATTTCTTTCTATATTTATGAACAAACTAGCAGCTAAGGGCTGATTTTATGAAGAATGCATGTTAAACACACTACCAAGGACTCATTGGATATAAAATCACCCTTACAAAAAATTGGTATCTTTTTCAGAAGAGCCAGCCAATTGCCTAAAGTGACTTCCTGTAAATAAGAATATGTTTTGCAGGTATGCCAGCTGAGTTAATAAAAAAAATCAAACAGATATTAAAAATCTGTGGATGAAATATTAGTCATAAGAACAAACCAAAGCATCCTGCTTTGCAATGATGCAGTCTTTTTGTTTCCTTCTGTCTGGGGCTATAAAGGCTGTGCAGTGGAATAAGATACAGATGAGGAAGGCAGACCCTCCTCATCTTCACCATGATCAGATGACTTCCTGCATGACCTTCAGTTTGAAGCTGCAAAAGGGCCATTCAGCATTAGAACTTGAGATGAGAACAGTCCAGAGAACTTCTGGATGATTTTCTGGGCAATTAGGTCCACCATCTGCCTGGGAATTATAGCTCATCCGTGTGCCATACTGCATTTACCTTGTGAACCCCACTCCTCAGGCACACCTGGGATGTTGGGAGAAGAAACTGGGACTGGGCTTTAACCTCCCCTTCTTTTCCCCAGCAGAACTCTGCAACCCTGTGGTCTCTTCTACACCTCACTGCCCTGATGTCAGTTTTAGAAAACCACACTGTTCCCTGCTGCTCTGTATGAGTGACCTGGGACCCCTAGAGCTGCTCACTTGCTGCATCCCCTACTTCCAATGTCTTGGGACCCTCAACACTTTGTGGTGCCACTCCCCTACCTTCTTTGTTCTCTCACCTCCTGCACACTCATGTCAGATTCTTTCCATTCCCAGATTTTATCAGGACCTGGAAGGATCCAAGTCAGGGTTAACAAGAAACTGTTTCTGTGGGCAATAGGAAAATTGGTGGTCAACTACCAGCTTCAGTGTTTCAAGTGTTTGATGCAGGATAAAAACTTATGTGTTTTGAGAGTGGGAGGGCTCCGGGAATTGTATTGCTTCCTCCTGTCTTGAATGTGGTTAGACTAAATCATAGGGTGTAGAGAATGAAATGCCAGCTGTGCTGCAGTACTGCACAATGGAAACAGAATCCACAGCTGCAGTCCTTGGTTTTGGTGACAATGTGAGGAGTATTGAGACAAGCAGATTTTGACTTGTTTTTCTAAGAATAGCCCTGCCCTGCTGATGTACTCTTGGACACAGCACTATTTCCAGAGAACTGAATTTGAACAAGAAAGGCCAGTCAAAGCTAAAATGCTCTTGGATAGGTCAGATCCCAAAAGACCTGGCTATTTAAAGATTGACCTTTACAGTTTCAGATCAGAGTCTGCACTATATTTCAATGACACTTATGTAAAACTTTTTATCCTGGATCTCTGCCTTATTAGCTATACTCAGTTTTACTGTTGAAAATTGGAATTTTGATATAAATGAAGAGGACAAAAAAGGGAAAAATAGAAGGGCTAATATGGAAGTACTCCCAGTGTCTTACTAAGGAGAGAGGAAAAAAATATTTTCTTCACTGATAAAGAAAGTTTTGACACATGATTCCAGCCCTCTGGAAAGGACCAGGCTGGCCTTAAAAACCATGCAGCTTTGCATCCCATATTATAGGTGATTTTCCCTTTCTGTCAAAGAAGGCAGCAAAGCAGCACCCCACCAAGAATGCAAAAGGGCTGCTGTCTAGTTGATTCATACTTAGTGAGCTGCAGTACCACGGTTGTCCATTGTGTAATGTCTGTGGCAGAACTATTTTCAGAAATGGCTTCAGCAAACAACTTTGAGACAGAATATAGGTTGAATATCAGCCCTTCTGGACAGTATAACATTTCTGGATTGTGTAACATGCCTCTCTGAGAGAATCTCAGGAATCTCTTATATTTCAGATATCTGGGAATATATTTAATCTTTTTTTCTTTAATTTAGGACTGAAGTTCATGTTTATTTTCAGTTTAAGTTAACTGAAATTTTATCCTGCTAGTAGGAATGACATGGATATTTATAAATAACATTAAAATCTGGAAGGCAAGAGATGGATGGTTGACATTTGAAGGTCTATTTTTCTTATTGAGATGTGCATTGAAACATATGATTGAAGACTTGAGCCATCCTTCTGGACTTTCACTGACTCTAAAAGTTATGCCACTGATTTTCCCAAGATTCTTCAAGTAAAACAAGGGAAATACAGACCTTTCCCCCCTTCCCAGCTGTTAATGTGCTGGGGGAAGATCCAGCCATGCAGGATCTCCCATGACGGAGCAGATGCAACAACCAGTGCATAGTGTACTGCCAGAAATCAGGATTCAGGGAGCTGGAAAACAGGGAGTGTTGTTGGTCTTGTAGACACGGCAGTTCTGTGCTTGTCCTTTGCCCGTGCAGGGGCAAGATCAGATGGACTTTTAATTATTATGTGAAAAGTGTGTTCTTGGTGAGTATTTGTCCAGTCCATTCCCTGCAGGATGTTGACACAAAGGTGGGGAGGGCACCTCATGGTTGAGATGGCACATACACACTGGTATTTACTTTTTGTGTTGGAAAAGTCAGTGCACAATTTTGTAACAAAATGTAGTAGATTTTGACTGTCGAAGACAATGTAGGGCAGAAGTTTAAACTATACTTTTAGCTCCTCCACTTTCACTACAGAGTTTTGGTATTTTTTTCAGTACGGTTGCACATATTAACCCATTGCTATGATCCAGTGTGCATGTTCACATCAGTACCTCTGCTTCCACTGGGTTAAGTGCGGCGCTGCTCAGCTCTACCTCCCCACCTAGATCAATGAAGGGCAGATACAAATCTTCTGAGGGTATGAATGATCTGCAAAATCGCTTTGTTTCAATTAACAACACCTCTTTCATTATCTGAGGCATGGCTGATAAACTGCATGTCTGTCAGGTCTGTCTTGCTTCATGAGGGAGTCACAACTAGTTCACTAAAACAATTAACAAGAAAGAACTCCTAAACTGCTCTCCCCAGTCCTCATGCTCCCCTCCCCTACTTCCAAATTGGGGAATTCTTCATAACAAAACCCCTTAAAAGCAAAGTTTTTGCTTGAGATTTGTTCCAACTATCTATTCATTTCCAGACCCAGGTCATGAATTCATGCTTGCTCCTCATAGTTTGGGACAGAGGCAGCCTCCAAGGGCTGAACCTCATCTGTGCAAACACACTGCTTGAAGCTGTACAGAGGCTACTGTCAGTCTGGGAGGAATAATGTTTGTGTACACATTACAGATGAGACAGGTCATCCCTGGTGCCTGCAACATAGCAGGGAGCTGAGCCCTTGCCTCTGAGTGTTGCTCCTAAGCCTCCAGAAAGAAATACTCTTACTGGGTTTATTTATGCTCCTTTGTGGCCTACACAAAGTGTCTGAGTCTCTTCTGGGACATTGCTCCCATTCTCTCCTCTGATAAATCTTGGCTTTTGGGTGTTTTGTTTCTTTTGTTGGATTAGAGCCAGTAAGCTAGGTAGCTGAACAGCCAGAGAACTGCTTGTCAGCCTCTGATTTTCCAGCAGGGATTTTGCAGGGGGCTGCTGAGGCAGTGACCTCTGAGTGCGAGGCGAGGACTGTGAATCCGGCTGGGATACTGTTGAAGGACTGGCTCCTCCTGTACTGCACAGGGAAATAGAAGCTTGGCACAAAGGTGTCTCTGCTGCTGGTAGTGAGCAACCCTGCAGCAAAGTAATTGCTCTTCCCTGCCATGGTTTTTGTGGCCAGAATGACTAGTTGGTTACTACAAATCAGAGCCTGGGTATGGACCATCGTATATACAGTGCAGAAAATTAAAAGATACGGGGTTTTCAGCGAAACAGAATAAATCAAATTGACAATACAGATGTCTTTACTGACACTATTACTCTCCCTGAAGGAGAAATATTTAAGCCCAGATTAAATGTTTTAAAGATGAAGATTAAACCTGCTTCACTGTGGAGGCAGAGATAAGGGAACTCTTTTAGCCAGTACTTTGTCCATCTGCTAGTTTCTTGTATTTAGAAACATTTCCTTATTTTCCTTTGATAAGCCTGAATATTGTCAGAATTTTTACTCAGAAATAGGAGACCCTCATGTCAAAATTGCCAGTAGCTCAGAGAGGCTGCAAGACCTTCTTTCTGTGTATGAGGCAGGCTAGGGGTAAAAACCAAACCTATTGCACCCTGGAAGGTGTGCAATCTCTAATCAGCAGCTTCTGAATCAAGCAATCTCTCTGAAAAACTATTTCTTCTGGAAGTTCAAGCACGCCTATGCAGAAATCTTGTGTTGAACATGGCAACATAGTAAGGAAAATGTTGGTTATAACAAATCTTCTTTTCCAAAAGATTCATGGAAAAATTCCTGAGCTGCTTTATATTAGGTATTAAGTCCACTCTGGTGAGAGGTGAGGCTTTACCAACAAAAGAAGTAATATCTACAAAGTGTTGTCTGTAGTCTGTTGGACTAGTGACAGTAACAATGCAAATTACTGGAGGCTCTGGCAAAGGAACAGGCACAATTTATTGGCTGTGCAACTTAGGATAAGGTAAGATGAATAGAAATGATGATCTAGTGAGCAGGTTACTGGATTGCAATGCAACAGAGCAGGGCTCAACTCCTGACTTAGTTTTGGACTTTTTTGTTACTTCAAGGAAGGTGCTGAAATCTTTCCTGTGTAACAGTTCCCCATCCTAAAAGAAGGATAATGATAATGTCTTACATCTACAGGGGTACAGGCAAGGTAAATGATAATTGTAAAGCCTTGAGATACTGGGGAAAGGAGGGGTCTAGACACAGAAATGTTCAATCCTATATCTTTCAGTTAAGGAAAGAGAATGCAGAAAGTATTTTCTAAAGACATATTGCAAGGTTATTTTCCACTCTCACAAACGTGGCATGTAGAGACATATTTCAGTTTTTATTTCTATCCTCTATTCCTTTTCAAGTACATTCTTTCCTTCCCTTGTAGGCAGAGACATATGTGTAGCCAAGTGGATGATGTCTAAGGCATATGATGTTCCTGTATTTCTTCAGGTATGATTTGATGGTTTTCTGACACCGAAATAATCAGAAGTTTATGTTTGATTTCATAGCGCAGTTTCTGAGAATTTAGTATTTCACTTTGACCCTCCAGATCTTTCAAAACAGTTTATAAAATCTTCATGGTGTGGGAGGGAGTATTTCTGGAAATCTTTGTCTTTCCAGGAGTCATTTTGTGTGAAGCTATTTTGATGGATTTGCTATCACATTAGTCAAAGATTTTCTCTACTAAAAATTTGCACATTTGTTTTCATGTAGGAAAGCAAACAAAAATCACTAATTTCTATAAGATAAACATTTTACTCAACAATTTTCAGAGCGTATTTTCCTTTGAAACTGTTTAAAGAAATAGATGAGAGCTAAATGCAGGCAAAATAGATCCAGCTGTATAAAGTCAGGCACTTCTGGAGCATGAATCACTTCCCATGACAGATGGCATTGCACTATAAAGGTATCTATTGCTCATATTTGCCTGCAGAAGAAACCTGAATAACTTATTTAGGCTAGTTACCTGACTTTGGCTAGGTACAGTTGGGCAAAGAATCCATATAATTCCCATAAATAAGTATACATTTTAAATCATTGCATGACCTTCTCCAAGTGTTTAGACATAGATTAAAATAGGCTTTCCAAAAGTCAGGCACCTAAAATGCTGAGCATTTTTGGAACTGTAGGACTTCTTACATACAGGACTTAGGTATTTTCAGTGGTAGAGGTTTGACTCTGGCTTTATTTGGGTAGCTGTGCTGCTGATGTGATCTGGCCTCAATACTGCATGTCACACAGATCTCTCTGCTACATGCCACATTTTTGGGTAAGAAAGCCCCATGAAAAATGATCAATAACATTTGAACCAATCTTTTAGGTGAAGCTGTGTGATATTTCTGTTATTATTATTTTATTTCACAAGGACCAGTGGCCCTTTGCCTCCGCTGCCTCAATACTTGCAAAGCCTGAGAGAGGGTTCTGTGTCAACCCTCAGAGGTTGTGTTGCCACCTCCATGAAATTCAGGGTTTGTCCCTTCCATGCTGTGTGCACTGTTTAGTTGACACTGGCTAGTGGGGGTGGTTCTGCTTTACCCCTCCTGATTCCCCCAGGAATGAATGGAGATTTGAGCTAGGGAGTCCTAGCAGTTTTTTGGGTTGTATTTTTTTTTTCCAGTGGAAGTGGGGAGGCATTTCAGGGGCTTGCAGTATCTTGTCCCTTCCTTCCCCAGCAGCATCTTCATGGTCATTTGAATGGTGAACAGGTTTCAAGGCTTACACAGATCTGTCACTATCTCTCAGGGCCAGACCCCAACAAGACCTCCTAATGGTACCTTCTAAAGTCTTGAGTAGAAATTAGAGTCATGGGAACAAAAGGAGACTGCCCAGGATAGTGAGTTTTGCTGCTTTTAGAGATAAGATTTGAACTGATAGATGTAATGGGGCAAAAACATAGTATTCTGTTCACCTTGTTCAATTCAGTATTTGTAAAGCTCCAGTCACCATGGCATCTAGGCATGAAAGATACCTTATGTCAGCAGGATATGCATCAAAGGAGTCCTTTTCTAATGGATAAACCTGATATCAAAGAACTGAAGAAACTGAACCAAAATTTACAGGTGTCCTTTGCTTTGATCATTAATTAAAATGTGACTTATACTCACAGTGTCCCTATTAGAGGACTTGACACAACAAAGCATCTGAGGTACCCGACTATTTCTTGTAATGCTGTGGAAGACAGGTGTTCATTCCTGGGAAAGCTTTGAAGCTAAAAATAAAATAAAACAAAATTAAAATTAAAGGATATTTCCAGGTACATAGTAATCATCTTAATACTTACATTTGAGGGTTTTGTGTGTGTGCTAAATACTGACAGAACTCCTGGATGGAAAGGAATGCAGACAATGAGGTAAAGTAAAGCCTTGTATGTCATTTGAGATCAATTGTCAGAGAATTTGTCTCAGCCATGTCATTATCAGATTAATAGTTGAGTTCCAATTTAAGCTGGAGTTATTTGGATAACAGGAATCAAAAGAAAAGTTTTTTGCAAACAATTTGCCTTAGAGCAAAATAAAAGTGTTAGAGATAGGTTTTTTTGTGATTTTCACCACACCCCTTGAAATTCTATGCAGACTAGATTGCTTCATAGGCAGACCATGACAGCCAACCCCAGCACCCTGGGTTATTCCAGCCTGGAGGTGTAAGATGGATCAGGACATTTCATTTCCCCAGCAGTTAGCCCAGACACAAGAAATCCAGTCTATTGGTGCTAATGGGCTGTATGGCTGCCAAATATGTTGATGATCCAAAATAGCTAGATTAGGTTATAGATTTGAAGATCATAGAATATCCTGAGTTGGAAGAGACCTGCAAGGACCGTTGAAGTCTAACTCCTCATATCTTCTTACAACAGGTCATTTGGCAAGTCAACATTCCTGCAGTTTTTCCTCTGCTTTGCTCTCCATAGCAAATTTAAAAAAAATCTTCCAGCTTTGCCATTTTCTTTTGTCTTCTTTTCACTTTGCTTTCCATCTCTTCTTCTTCCTCTCTTATTCATATTTCAAAGGCTCACAACTTATTATTTATCTCTCATGTTAAATGGCATTAAACATTCCTGGGGTTGAATCAGCTTTTACAGACATGGAATGGAAAGTGCCAGAAGAATCCTTCCACGCAACTCAAATAGTTAACAACTTCCTAAGCACTAAACTTGTTCTATCTTCCCCTCTCATGCTAGGAATCTATGAGTTTCACTAGCATTTAATAAATGCATTCTACTATGGGAGTGTTTGTTGTACCATGTGATCTTTATAACGCATTGGGGTGCAGGGATCCAAAATGCAGACATTTCATTTGCAAGACATTGGATCTTTGAGATGTGTCACATCGTGCTGTAACCCTGGGGTGATAGTAGTTACCTTTAAGTGCAGTGTGGCTTTCAGTGCCATGATCAGGGTATTCATCTTAGGTGAACATTCAAATTCATGGTTTTCCAGAGTGAGCAAGGTTTCAGAAAAGAGGATCCTCCACCTGTCAGTGCCTCCATAATCTATAGATAATGTGGATATTAACAACTTGTTAGACCCTCTCATCTTCCAGTGTAGAATACTTGAATAATTTTTGCAGCTCTGGAGAGATGCTTTTGACTCTGTACTGTAGTGGGTACAGTGGCAATGTGGGAGAAGACAGCACCATATCAGGTCCAATTTGTTTCAGTTTAGACAAAAACCTCCTGGATATTATTGATTCCATTCAGTGGGACTTGTGTCCCCATTTGGTTTAAATCTTGCTGTAACAAATGCCATCTGAAAATCTGGTCCTCTCAAAGTGCACCATGTAACAATTAAACTAAGGATTTAAAGACTGAACTTAGAGTTTTGCTCTATTTAATTAGTTTTAGAACTTTAGGTTCGCCAGGCTGATTTGTGAAATTTAGGACTTCCATGAAACATCCTGTACTGGAAAAGATAACAAGCTATGAGCAGGCTCTGTAAAACAATAGCAAAGGAAATTGCAGGTGTTTCGGGCAAGCTTTCTGTAAAGGGGTGACACTAGGAAGTCCTTTGTCACTATGAGTGACATCTCGTTTCACACCCTTTAGTAAAGCCCACATCAAAGCCACACAGGTGGAGCATTTTCCTGGAGAGCTGACAGCCCCATTATTTTTCAGAGACTGCTTCATCAGGGTTTAGTTTCTGGTTTAGCAGAATAAGTGACTCCCAGAATATGAAGACATTCTTCCCACCCCCAACACCTTTTTCTTTCTTGATGTAAAAGGACACAACTGTTTACAATACTTTTAATATCAACCGCCAGTTTTTAATTCATTCTTGCCCTTGATGTTGTACCTACAGGTAGATGGCTAATTGGTGGATGTATATATTAATTCTAGAATACAATAAAAAATATGTTTAAAAAGGACTACTGACATTTCTAGCTGTAGCATATTTTCACCAGATGTGTTATACCCATTCACAGATACTGTGTTCTCACTCCATTTTTAGTCACCAGCTTAACTTACTCTTTGTCAGTAAGCACCCTTGAGGAATATTTCTGTGTAATACGAAAAGCTTGCAAGTATACTTAAAATAATCAATTAGTTAGATGAATGGCACAAAGACTGAATCAACAGTCATCCAGAACATCAGACTACTGCAGACAAAATGTTTTATCCTTTCCAGAAAGAGTCTGCTTGATTTCTATTATCATTAACATCTGCACTCCTCAATGCTGATCACGTCTTTAAAGAAATGTAAATCAACTCCATATTCCTAGACACTAAGTTCTAAAGATGGACTGTAAAATTTTACCCTTTCCAGCAGAGTTGCAGTATCACCCTGGTTACTAATGACCTAAGAGTCTGGTATTTGAAGAAAGGGAAAACATAGAGAGTATCCATCTCCCCTTACTCACCCCAAGACTTGTAAAGAGAAGACAGCCACTTCCTGTTAACACAGCTATTGCTGATGTGACATTGTTTCATGCCTTTTAGTTTCTACTTTATTTTGGTGATCTTCATGGGAGAGGATTTGCAAGGGAAAAAATTCTTAGAAGAAATAATTTTGATATTACATCGTAAGGAAAATAGAATCCTACAACTGAAAGAAACGAAATAAAAGAAAACCATTGAATGTCAAGGACAGATGCAGCCTTAGTTATCAGGTGGAAAACCGAGGGACAAAAATCCCTCTCCTTCAGTGATCTTTGGTTGCAATGTACGTGAACTTCTGTGACTGGCTGTTATAGCTGTGGCTTATTTCACTGTTGACTGTTCTGCGAAATATTGATTATTCTGAAGGTCTGTGGCAGTAAATTTCCAAGAAGTCATTAACCAATAAAGATATGTGTTTCATTCTGGAATCATCACTGTATCTTTGTGTGTGTTACTGATGACTTGATCTGACTTGGCAGGCACTGAGAGAAAGGCTGAGTGTAACTTACACATTCCTCTTCCAAGAACTGCAAGAGAAGGAAACTCTGAACAAGAAAGCTGAGAAAGAAAATTTCATGTCTGATTGAGAGAAAAGAAATTCCTAAAATTGCAAATTTGGCGAGGGAAATAATTTGAGATGGATTGTTTATTTAATGAGGAGTTTAATAAATGGCCTGTATTTTGATGTGGTAAATTCATTGATAAGGGTCAAGACTTGTTGGAAGAATTAAAAAAGAAACAAAAGTGAGGGGTTTAGGTGAAATTCAGTCTTGAACTGAGCATCTGTCACTTATATCTGTGAGGCACAGGATCTGCCTATATAGGAGCAGCAGAGCAGATTCATACGCCATAAAAGCAGCAAATGAGTGTATGTGACTTTTTCTGCATAACTGCCACAAGCATGACTGTCACAGGCATTGTCAAATCTTCAGTAATCCAAAGCTCTGCATAAGTCTGTTTACACCATCCAGAGCTGGAGTGGTACGACAACTAAAACCACATTAAAGTGAAATTGAAAGAACCCTGAAGTATCGTTTAAAGGCCTTTAAGCTTGAGTATGAACAGCAAGGATCAAACACTCAAATGAAATATATAGGTAAAGATCTATATACAAATACTTGTATATAGATCTTTACCTATATATTTAATCTGAGCAGTTTATTGTTTTTCAGACAATTGTGATTCTGTGATTACATTTCATAAGAAAATGTGGCTATAGTGCCCTATGTCCTTCCTGTCACTCTCTCGATAAACATTTTGAAACAACCTTAATATATCAGTCCAAAGTGTAATATCTAGATCCTTGGTGATCAAAGAGTAGATCTTCGGATGTTTATGATATTTTAATTATATTTTTCCTTATTATTTCATAAATTTCTGGGAAAAATACTTGCTTTTATAGCTGTCACAGGATTATTTGCCCAACACTTCTGGCATTTTTCTTCTGGAGATATATATGTTGAATAGAATGAGACTGATAAATTACCACTGCTGTAAGAAACAGGCTTTTTTCCAGAATTTCCCTCGTGTAATGACCAAGCAAAATTCAGTTTCATCAAAAGGTAAAATGAAAAAGTTATAGATAAATTGTTTGACTTGCAAAAATTACTAATTCTTCACAAATCAAGGGCCAATATCTTTTCAGACCTTTCTTGGCAAGCCTAAGCTTGTGATCTCTATACAGGAGCAACTGGATGAGATTCTTTGGTTTGAATTAAAGAGGTAGACTGGATAATCAAATGTTTTCACTCTAACCTCTGCATCTCTGAGATGGGGGTAAGTCATGTGAGTCGGGCTACTTCTGCATAAACATATTTAACCATAACACTGTGGGGTTTTATGGTGCTAGGCCTTCTCTGAGGAACTCTTGCATTATTCCACTGCTCTGCAAAGCCAAAGTATTGCTTTCCACATACTCAGTTGAGCTGAGCTGCTGGGAAGTTTGCAGCTGATTTTGATAATAGCTGTTATGGGCTTTTTTTGTATCGTTTGTAAACTGCGAAGCGTAATAGTTCCTGAAAGCAGTTAAGATTGTGGTAACTGAGAATATGAACATGTTCTTGGATTACTGCTGTGCTACTCCAGTTTGAAGTTGTCTGTCAAAGGCTGCAGAGAACATGAAAATGTGATCAACCAGAACCATAAACAACAATCCTTGCCCAACAACCACATGGAAAAATAGCCAACCGGAGTCTGGATTACCACAACTGTCAACAAGATTTCCATTCAGAAATCCTCTCTTTGGCTTGTCTTCCAATACTTTTGCTAATGGAAAGAATGCTCTTAAAGAAGGCAAACTCCTTTATGTAGTTGCTTTTGATCACAAATCAAATAGAGTTTCAACCAGAGAAAATGAATAAACATCTGTAGGAATTTGCAAACAATTAGAGCGTGTTTTTCTGCCTCTCCCTCTTTCTGCCTATGTTAAAATAAGTATACATGGACACGCATAACTTTTTCAAATTCGTATAATATTCAAATATTATCCGGTGACATTTTGCAGTTGCGGTATTTTTCAATCTGTGTTGCAAATTTTCTACAGAGATTCAAAACTATGCATCCAGACTGTGTTGCTTCATTCTGACATGTCAAATGGGATGTTGAGTTTTCTTATAACATCTCTTGCAGGAGAAGCTGATGCGGTAGCAAGAGTTGCAGGAAGAGGTGAGGAAATGTATCTGGTTTTTAGGAGCTCTATTTGGGGTATTTGCAGACAGGATTACCAAGTGTTTTCTCAACACAAGGCTTTAGAGATTCCACTTTAGAGATACTGCAAGGAAAGCCCTTGAATTTTATTCAGTATAGTAAATGATACTGAAGCTTCAGTTGCTGAGATGCTGGCTTTGAACTTCCAAAGTGACATTTGTGGCAGTGGAACAAGAGAGATAGATTTGTATTCACAATTCCAGTGTTTGACTGGTTCTTGTTGATTTGGTGAAGAGCAAGAAATAAAGCTATAAAGTAAGAAAAGAAACCTGCATGCATAAAACACATAAAAGATCATTTCAAAATGGAGAGTGTTATTGATTATCTAGTTCAAAGCACAGGTGCTTTTGTTAATGACAAGTTATGACAGCTGGAACATACTTCTTTTATTTAGTGGGTAAAATGAATCACTGACTCTCTCATTACCCTGGTCTGTCTATAAATTCAAAGATGTGAAACAATGCTGCTATGGTTAGTGCTCTGACTGTGGCCTGATAAAACCTGTGCTGTCTATCTTTTATAGTTGTTTGTACATAGAAAAACTGCTGTGAAATAAGTCACCTCCATTTATGTGCAACATAACACTCTTGGTTTTATATAACAGCTGCTGTTTGAAAAATACTGGTATGTGGACAACTAGGTTCATAACCTGCAATGGATATGTGAGGCTGTCTGGCAGTTTTTATTCACTGACTCAGCATTAAACTAGTGACAATTTCTACAATGGATTTTTTCAGTTCTGGAAATACAGTTTTAAAAATGGACCAGGTTCTGCAATTTTTCTCTGTGAGGAGCATGCACTTGCATGCTAATAATCTGGATCAAGGATATGAATCTGATAAACTTGTTCTGCAGTAGCTTCAGGAATGATTTTAAATTACTCATCCTAGTAGTGACACTAGAAATGGCCTTCTCTGCACTGATTTTAAATAATGATCTCCCCTGATGCTCAGTGCCTAGCCTACCCACAGAAACATCAGTCATTTGGAGTCTGCTGCAATTCTCAGTCCACTAAAATTGTGATGAAAGACTTCCTTTTCTTCAAGGATCTCTTTGCCAGGAGCAAATAGCTATGGCAGGCAGATAACAGGAAAAGTACCTCCCAAGAGCAAATTGAAGTTTTATTTAATGTTCCCTAAGATAAACACTGCATTAAAACCTAAGTATGAGAAAATTTCTCCAAACAGTTGTTAAGACAGAGACAGAGATACATAGCAGTCACTTTTGCCACATCACCCCAAATGCAAAAAAAACCCCTAGAGAAATACATCCCTCCATTTCCTTGTCACCCACAAATTCCTGGGTAGGTCATACGTTTCTAATGTTAGTCTATCTCTAGACACTTTGAGTTCATTTTCTATACGGTAACCTGTGGTTTTTCTTGGGAGTCGTGAGTTTTGCTGAACTATTGCCAGAATGCACATTGATACCAGGTGCCTACTCTGGCAGAATCCAGTATCACACCTACAGATAAAGTGTAAAATTACATGTGTCATGCCCAAGCACCACAAATTACTCTGACCTTCATCTCAAATAACATGATAACTCCTGCTTTGAGACTTCAGACAATGCAACTTTGGCAAAATGCAAGTTTTTCATAGCCAAGAACATCAAACCTCATGTCTTTTACTGCACCAAAGGGGTTGACTTTTAAAGAAAATGTATTGCCAAATTAAATCTACCTTTGGACTATAATATAAAGCATACTATCCTGGGCAAGCAGAGTGATAAACAGTTTTTGACTGGTTTGGAAGGAACCACAATGGGATGCAGTGCTGACTGCTGGAGGCTCAGATATGAAGGTGATGCAGATAAAAGCACATCAGCGTTCATGATGAGAGAAACAGATGGTCAGGAATGACAGCCATCTCCTCTGAGATTTCAGACTCCTGCTAAAGTGTCTGAGGTGTCCATGCTTCATGCTTATTGCTTGGAGGCTGTTGAGAATTTGAGAAAAGCAGAGGTCATGGCTGGTGGCACGGCACTGGCACTGGGAAGGAGGGTGAGGACTATTGGGACCCTGAAGGCTGCTACTGCTGTCCCAAAACCACTGACACTGTGTGGGCTGCTGAGAGCTTCCTTCGGGTATTCCCAGATTAACCATTCACATTCAGACAGTCATAAAACATATTTTTTACTTGAATTACACACCTTAGTTTCTCTGTTCACTAACAGATTTTGAAATTTTGAATCCTTCAAATCCATGGCTGATCTAATTAACCTCAAACAAAAATTAGCAATTAAAATTTGAATTTGAAAGTGAGACCTGATTAAGCAGATTTTAATTTTTTTCTTGGATGATCAGGTCAAAAGTACCCTACCCCTTCTTCTGCTTAGAGTGAAGTGAATGGTCCCAAAGGACTACAGTTGTCAATAGTCTTCAAAAACATGACTGCAATGTTTCCTCAATAACTTTTGCATGAGGAGGTTCTTAAGGCTGTAGAGAACAATGTCTTTTTTCATAGAGAAATGCAGGAGTTTGAAGTGAGGGATGGATTAGACTGCAGAGAACTGTCAGCAGGGATCAGATGAAAATTTACATGTTATTAACATCAAAAGAGTAATTTCCTAAAGTTTTTTTTTTTTAAATCCATTTTCAGGCAAAGACAATAAGATTATTCAGGACACTGTACTTCAACTAGTTTAGAGGGATAATAGCCTTAAATCTGGGGTTTTAAAAAAATTTATGGACTAAATAGTAATTATTATGTATAGACATAATAGTTATATGTCACCTTCTATCTCAGTCTCAGTTTTATTTTAAATTTTTTAGCCTTTTTGCATTTGCTAAAAAAAAAGGGTAGGGAAAATACTGGCAATTCTAAAATAAGTGACTGCTTAGCATATCATTGCTAATATGGAACTGGCCTGGTTAATGACGTTCATCTTTAAGGACAAAGATAATCATCTTTATAGCTTGCAAATTCCTTATTAGTGTGCAGATAGTGTTACTATAAATTCAAGCTGCATATCATAAGCCACACGTTTTTAGCTGTTAGATTTCATTCTCTGAATATTTAGTAAGATGATGAAGGGATGAATGGCGACTCCCCAGCTGGACACAATTCCAGCTTAAGCAAGATGATAAACTTCTAATATGAAGATGGAACTTATGGATTCTGGCCAGAACAAAATAGCATTTCTCCAGCGGAATGCCAGTTCAAACTCTATTCTGAAAAGAAATTATTCTAACAAGGTTCCTCGCCCTTTTAGGGGCTCCTGGGAAAAAAAAAATAATGGAGAAGCAAAGTGTGTGGTCTTTTGAAATTTCAGATAATTTGTAAAAGAGACAGCATGGGCAGCTTTTAGGAAAAGAAACAGAAAAAATTGCTGCAAGTTGACAAGAAATATTTGCTGCCCCTAAGCTCTTATAACAGCACCCATGACCCTGCAAATAGAATTATTTTTTCCAGTAATATGTCTAAAATAATGGCCTTTATACTGTTGCGCAGATTTTTGAAGTGATTTCACATATTTTTAAGAAAAAAAAACAAACATAGGAATAATTAATTAATTCTGTTGGGATACCTAGGTCTCGATGTTTACATATTGAGATTTTTAAAAATTTCTTACATTGTCTTTACCCTTGAAAGAACTGAACAATTTACTTTCTGTTTTTTCACTTAGCTCATATAATGGCATTCATGTCTTGGGGAGCGCTTTTGGTAGATAAGTCTTCACATGCAGCAATTCTACCTTAAGGCTAAGTGGTTTCAGTCACTGTTTTTTCCTGAAAGTGTGGCAATAACACGGGAGTACAGCAGGATTTTGTGTGATTGCACTCCACAGAAATCTGTGGAAATGCAAAACTTTTCAAAACACTGTGTGTGATCCTAGAGTCAGTATGTCTTTTAAATCTTTGTATTTAACATTCTGAGAAACAACCATATCTCACTGTAGGCTCAGGCTGAATTTCATGCCAGATCCAGGCCCTTTGTGTTAGTCACACAACTGTCCTGCAACCTTTCCCAGCCCATGAAGTCAGAGGTCTGTTTATGCATCCAGAGGTCTTTTTATGCATCCAGAAAGGGATGCGTTTGTCTCTCTGCTGACTCCATGGGCAGTCCGGTGTACTTGCACTCCTAACTCATGCACCTTAGCTTGTTCTCTGTAGCCAAGTGGGGCTGAATTCTGGCCCCAGCACCTATTTTCAATTAGTCTCCAATTGTAGGCATTTATCTTCTTTTGATACTGTGTTATATACTGAGCTTCTCAGGCATGTGAGCCTGACAGAAGAATAAAGCAGGAACCTAAGGAGCATTTAGTTCAAACGAACTCAGAGGGTTTGCAAAACATTGCTGGAAGTAGGATGATTTAATTCCATGAATTACTGGTAATTTGAAAAAATTTCCCCACAGAGATCAGTGGGAAGACTCTGAGATAGCTTTTAGCCACATGAAAGGACCTGCTTTTCAGATGGGTTACTTTGGGAGGAAATTCAGAATATTCAGCAATTTGCATTTGAGATACTACTAAAATTGATGGCCTTCTTTGACAGTTTTGCTTTTGAAAGACCTCTAAATTAACATGATTGATAGCCTGCCTTCTTACCGTGCACTACACTTGAGTGCCTGGAGCTGCAGGACATGAAGGAAAAATTAAGGAAATAGAGTTGTTACAGATTAATTGTTTTATATGAATGTAAACACCACATTCTCCTTTTAAAGCAATTTTATCCCTTTAGATGCCATTATTTACTGTGGGTCCAATTGTTCTCATTCAAGATGAAAACTTAACTTGCTTCCTCACATCCAATTAAAACACTTTAAAATGGTTTCCCAGAGAAGCTCTTATGCAGTGATTGCCATAGAACCTCTTTCCTCAGGAAATGGGAAATTGAAAATCTCTAGAACTTCATTTTGGAATAGAGTTTGGTTAGTGGAGCTGGGTTGGGTTATTCTTGGTCTAAAAAGACCTCAGGAAGATCCAGAGCTGGCAGTGCCCCTGGTTGTGACTCGTGTGAAGGGCACAGTGGCTTCATACCCAAAGGCCTGTTGGGAAAAATACACTTTTCTAGTTCTCTGGAGAAAGATGGCCTGCACACTGCATGCTCTAGATGGAAGTATGAAGCAGTTCATGATGCAATATTTTGGCAAAAATTTCCAAGTATACAAGAAACCCACAAGAAAAATCAGGCATCCCTTTCATTTATGGAAATGTTTTTGTTTCATGGAAGTCCTGGAGAAAGCCCAAGCATGCTGTATGATAATCCATATTCACTTGCAAAATCTACATACTCTCCACAAGACTGAGGCATGAGTAATTCTAAGAACAGCTCCTGGAAACTATCACCTATAGTAGTAATGTTTTAAGACTTGTGGGGACACATTCAATTAAGGCTTCATGTAGTTTCCATACCAAAGAAATCCCCACAAAACAGAATATGTAATAGTGGAGAAAATGTTTCCAGCCTACACTAACTTGTAGAATGGCTCCTTCACACTGCTTTAGAGATGTAAAGGGACTTTAAAATTTTTAAATGATCTGTTAATGGAGGACACAGAGGACATTAGCACAAATGAAAATCAGCTTCATGAATATTAGGGAGTTAAACTCTTGATTGGATTACTTGGCTTCAAAAATTCAAAGAAAAGTTATGAATCAAATTCTGACTTTGAAACTTATTATTAACCCTTTTCAGCTTTGCTTTTTATTTCATCCTTTCTTCTTAGCTATGACTTGAGATTTTCTGTTCTGTGACTCAGCTTCAGATGAAGGGGAGAATGAATAGTTTTATTTCAGGCAATGTCATGGCCTAGTTGTTGAATACCTGCCAAGACCTATGATGTGGGTTCAGGCTGTGGATTTCAATCCACTCATTGCATGAAAGAGCACTTGAAGTTCTTGACCAAGAGGTTGATACTCCATTTTTTTGATAGCAAATTCGGTGCTAACTTGATGAGCCAAAGCAGTCTAATCAATCAGTCTCCTGTGGAGGCTTATGTGTGATTTCTTTGCTCACATCTGAAACATCAGGAATTTTGACCTATTGTTCCTGCTCCTGACCTATCTGGTCAGGAGAAGGACTTCTGAACTTGCTTGAGAATTCAGGTTCTCTGAGAGGTGCAATGATATTGTATCTCAGGATAGACAAAGCTCCTATGACTGAAGAAGTTCTCAAGGCAGGACTGAGGTGAGAAGTCAAGGTGTACCAGGAGTAGGGATTTGAGGCAGGAATGAAACATAGGGAGTTAAGAAAGACCTCAGCAGTTAGTGAAAACTAATTTGGGAAGTGCCAGAGCACTTAGACTGAGTTTAAGTATTGTCATGAAGGTTGGACTTTTTACAGTAATTCTGCAAATCTCTCCTCCAGATTTATGTTGAGTGTACAAGTTGGCTCTTTTTTGAAAACAGGATTCTCCCTCATCCCTAAAGCCTAGTTAAGACTCTGGACACAAGTCTCTGAATGCAACAGATACCTCCACTAAATCCTTCAGTACATCTAGGAATTTATTATTCAGTTAGAAAGAGATTAATAGGATCTCTGAGGCTAAGGACTTGATATCTGGGTTCAGTGAAGTTGCCCATTTCTAAGCATCAGAGGAAACTTCCAGTAGGAAATTTCTGAGTCCTGAGGGAGAAAAAAAATGTCGTGAAGACTCCCTGAGAATCTTCTGGGGAAAGAAAGAATTTTGCCATTCAGCAAGCACAGAAACCAATTTTTGTGGTTCTCATAAAATTTGAAAATTCACAGAGCTAGGAGTGCACAGTTAGGGAATATATGCAGGGCTCATGGATAGAGCAAAACAAATAGATGTAATGGCATAAAGAAAATTACGACTTATGTCATACTACCTTTGAATAGAGAAGTCGATGAACATTAATTCTGCCAAAATACAGATGGAAGCAGGAGCAGGTGCCAGCGTCAGATCCAAGCAGAAGGAAGGAGTTTCTGCCTACAGTCAGGTGTAATGTCCTATTCATCCTGGCATGAATAGCAATATATTCCTGGTCTTTCTAGCCTTAAATATGCACTTAGGTTGGGTTGTAATGTTACATTTCTAAGTCAATGGTCAATCATATTGAAAGACAAGTAGTGTTGGCATATTGGAATGTGCTATTAGTGTTAATACCAAAAAACATGGAATAATTTGCTGTCTGACTACCCCACCAGTGGTACATCACTGGAGCTGAGATTCCTCTGCAGCTTGTGATGCAGACCATGGTGAAGAAGCTGTGCCCCTGCAACCCATGGAGGTCCACAGGGATGCAGAGATCCATCTGCAGTCCGTGGAGATGCTCATGCTGGAGCAGGTGGATGCCTGGTGGAGGCTGTGTTCCTGTGGATCTGTGGAGAGAGGGCTCCTTGCTTCCAGAATGCAGCAGCCTGTTCTTGAAGAACTGCACCCCATGGAAGAGTGACCCACACTGCAGCACTTTGCAAAGAACTGTTGCTCATGAAATGGAGCCACACTAGAGAAGTTCATGGAGAACTGTCTCCTGTGGGAGGGACCCCATGGTGCAGCAGGGGAACAACAACTCTCCCTGAGCAGCGGGAGAAGCCTCAAGTGATAAACTGACCATAACCCCTATTCCCTGCCTCCTTGTGCTGCTGGGATAGAAGGAAGAGCTTGGAAGGAGGGAGAGTTTGGGGGATAATGTTTTTAAGCGTTTTATTTTACTTCTCATTATCCTGCTCTGATTTTGTTAGCAATAAATTTACTTCATATCTCTAAGTTGAGCTTGTTTAGCCCCTGATGGTATTTGATGAGTGATCTCTCCAGTTGCTTATCTCAACCCATGAGCACTTTGTTTTCTCTTCTCTGTCCAGCTACAGAGGAGAGTGAGTGAGTGAGTGAGTGAGTGAGTGAGTGAGTGAGTGAGTGAGTGAATGAGTGGCTTTGGTGGTGCCTTACATCTGGTCAGGGTCAACCCACTACAGAGCTGCTGCTGCTTTCACTTTTCTATATTCGCCAAAAAGTCTTGTTAATTCATTTTAGGCATAATTTCACTTAATCATTTTATGGCAGTTTGACTTCTCAGTCTAGTAGGCATCCCATCTAGAGCTTGCCCATGCAGAATGCAAACTATTAACACCGACTTCAAATAATTTCTAGAATCAAGAGGTAGAAGAGCACTGAAACCTTGTCATTGGCTGTATAAGTTTTACAGAAGAAAAAGTGATTCGTAAGGAGATAAAACAACTGCTGGAGAAACTGCTTAGGAGCTGAGGTGGCAACTACCACTTTGGAAGTAGCATTTATCCATTCTGTGCCTGTGGTGCAGCTAACAGGTCTGAAGGGATTGTCCCACCTGTTCACTCCTCTGCAAATACATGTAAATTCTGGCATCAGCTATGGAACGTATGTATCTTCCACACAGGGGTGAAGTCCTTAGTGGACTTCAATTCACTTAGTGGTAAACAATATGGGTTGAGTAGGGAGATGCCAGAGGAGCATCTTCCTGCAAAATGGCTTGGAAGAGTGCTCTCTACTAAAGAACATTGGTCTGAGTAACATCGGTCTGAATCTCCATGAGGAATGTCTGGAAGTTCATCTGGGCTTTCATCTAAATCCTCAGGGAGGCCAGCAGGCAAAAGAGACAGTCTTCTCAGAAACATGAAAATAAGTTTTCTAAACTTCATTTATCTTGGGTTGAATGAGTGAAGATTGGTTTTTGGTGGTATTTTTTAGTGTTTTTGTTGTTGTTTTGGTATATTTATGCTTTTTCTTCAATAATAAAATGTTATTTGTTATAACTTATTTTGAATGAATCTAAGGGGCTTTTCCCTCCCTTTAGCAGCCAAATGAACAATCTCTCCCAGCCAGTTATTTACATGGGACACTCCTACAATCATGATTTATTCATAACAGACATTTGAAGTAGTTTAAAAAACAGAGAACAGAAGATTAAGGAAAAAGTCATTCTTACTGTAGTTGATGAAACCAAGGTAGTTAATTCCCAGCTAAAGCCTAACACAGATCTACAAGTGCATGATGACCTAGGAAGCTTGTAAGACTTTATCTGACAGACTGAAGTGGTCAGTGCTGAAGGATGCTCAGGGAGAAGGTCCGTCCCCACAGGGAGCCACAGCTGCAAAAATCCAGGAAAAAGAAAGAAGTGAATTATTTATAAAAAAGAAAGTAGGAACAAAACCATCACCACAAGTATGTATTTTGCTATAAAAGAACTGCCATCATCCAGACCCTGTCCATCATTCTTATACAACATACAGTGGTAACAAAAAACAATGCTGATGTGTTTTTCACTTCACTTCTCAGTCTCAGACAGCCAGTGTGAAATATTAAATTATGATGGTTTGTTTGATTCCAGGAAAGTCTTTGTACTGAATTAAAAATGCAGTAAAGGCTAATTGGAGTAGATATATCTCCTGCTAGATTAATTTTGAATCAAATATTATATTATATTAATATAATGTTAGTGATCAAGATGTTCTCTAAACTGAAAGTGTTTCCGAGGGAATAATTACAGCTTGGAGGAAAGAACAAAAGGTTGAAGGTGTGCAGGATTAAAACTATATAAAAATAAGAGTATATTTTTCTTTTGCTGTATAGAAGCTACAGAAGAACAAGCAAAAGACTTGCCTAAGTAATTGAGGAACCATTGAAAATATTTTCAAGGATCCCATAATCATTAGATATGGCTGGAAAGAAAATTCAGTTCAAGGAAGTTGTATAATTTGGAATGCATCTTGCCTTATGTTAGAGAAAGGTATACATTTCTTAATATTTTCATAAATGAGAAAAAGGTCCTGGGCAGCACAAGCTCACAACCAGCATGATCAGCACAGTCTCTCATTGTGTTCCCAGTCTTGTTTTGCCTTCACTTCTTTCAGTTGTGCCTTGTCAGGAGGAACCTTGGAATTTGAAGACAAAGTTTCTTGTGGCCCTGAGAGAGTGTAATCAAATTACTGTTTATGGTTGGGGTTTTTTCATTGTTTTGACCAATGAACTGTTCTTTATGAACCCATTTTTCTTGGCACGGACCAGAACTGTTGGCAGATGTCCGGGAGTCTTCATGAGAGCTCCTGTGGGACTTCTGCCAGGTATACCCAAAGGGATTGTGATAGCCTTCTTTTCTGTCCAAACACACTGGCTGCCTCCTTCCTCTCATGTGTCCACTTGCATTCACAAATTTGATTTTCTCAGGCTCAGACCAGGGAACCTATAGACACAAAACAACAGAATGACTTACTTTAGGCAGTGTCACTGTGTGCCTGTGCTTTCAAATATTTTGATTTCCTGTGTGAAAATGTAAGATTTTACAAACATGTGAGTATAAATATCTTCTTACACACGGACAAAGCCAGACCTCATGTCAGAAAGTCAGCTCTTTTGTTTCTCTTGGGCTGGAGGAGGGCACAGAGATGTGTCAGCTGCTTGCCATAGCGCTGGAGGGAGGAGACCTGTGTGGGTCAGAGTAAAAGAGAAGCGACCCCTAGCAAAGTCTGAAGGAAGATGGCAAGGACTGTGAGAAGGGCCCTGTATCAAAAAGGATGACAGGAATCTGAGGGCACCTGGCTGGCACCTGGAAGCCAGAGGCACATGGCTTCTAGTGTGTCTTTATGGCAAAGTGCAGTGGGACTCAGGCCTATTTTGGGCATACAGGAAAGCCCCCAAATTGAGAACTTGTATTCATGTTTTTAAAAAGAAAAAGAAGGAAAAGAAAAGAGTAGCCTCAGTATTAGGTTCCCAGTTAGATTACTCTGCTGCTAACCTACAGCAATGGACATGCCAAGTTTCTCTAACCCTTTGCTGTTGGTATGGAAACTCTTTGCTCTTAGGAATATATTGTCTCTTGTTTTTTCCAGTGGGTACCTTAAAGGTACATTTAACCTGATAGGATTTTCACCATCTTTACTGGGAGCAATTCCACAATATACTCAATGCATGCTGGCAATATATTTATTTGCAGTGTGTGAGGGATGCCTATGTTTGACCACAACTCATGCTGCAGCTTAATGTTTGGCCAACAATGGTAGCAATTTTGGCTATGTCCCAAAACTGGGACATGTTCCCAACCCAAACCAGTCAAAAAAGAAAAGGTACATATCCCACAATTAATTTTCAGAGTCCTTCAGTCTCATCATTATTCAGCAATGAGTAAAATAGTAATGGATCATGAGCATATTAATACCTGTCAAACAATGTGTCAGTTTCAGAAAGATGCTCACCTGCAACTAGGTAATCAGGTGTTATCTAAGAAGCTGTAGGAGTTTAAAAAATAGATAAAGAACTTCAAAACTTATGGAAGCATTGAATATTCACTTGTTTTCCAATTTTTTGCTAGAATAATCTGTTTTGCAGCCATGCAAACCAACTGATAATTAGCAACCTTGAACAAAATGTCCCCATTCATAAATCAAAATTATTCACCACAAATATTAATTGCAAATTTAGCCTTTTTTTTTCCCTTGTTCATGAATATATTTTCCATGCATAAATATTCATTGACTAGTTTATGAAAACAGACTTTAGTCTGTGGGTTGCTTGTAGGATGTTATTATATCTGCGTAGTTTCAACTTGTGCATCACAATTAGTCAATAATTCACACAGGTATCATCTTTTCTCCCTAGAAATGAGATTGTTTGCTTTAAAAACAAAATAATATGGAAAAAAGTATACAGCTAATTGCAGTGTTGGCATCATTTACAGGAAAAAATCACATGCACTAAAATTTGAGTAAAGTATGAAGATTCATGATTATCATGACAAATACCCACAGCTGTGTGGGGATTTATAAGCATGACATATTATAAAAGCACAAATAGCAGGAAACTCTGCTTATTTCTTCTATTCACAAAAGTATTCTTGAATCACAGCATTATTGTAAATGCCCTTTCTCACAATGATACAATTTCCTGTTTTAATCTCTGAGCATCAATTGTAACTGTTTGTCAGCTTCCAAAAATTGTTAGACAAGATAATATCCAATCTTTATGTTCACTTGAATAGATACTGCAGTCTGTCCTTTCCCTGTCCTCCTCCCAGAGCATCTCTTTTACTGAGGAAAATGAGACAAGCTGCTCTTTCAATTTTTGTTGCTGAGAGCCATTCCCCCATCAGCTCTGCACCTTTTAACCCCGTGATGTGATGTTGATGGAGCTGCCACTTAAAAACAAATTTTGTTTGGCCATCAGGGAGCTTCCTGCGGTGATGCAGATGACAGAGCCTTTTTCAGGAGGTTGCTTTTGAATCTGCCGTTGTGGGGGAAACCCTTGTTGTCTGATATCTAACAGCATTTGGGTTCAAATGTGAAACCCCTGGGCTCATTCTGGATTCCTCATGTATAGGAGGGGCAGCCACCAGAGTGCTTGGGAGGGAGCAAAATCAAGGGAAGGGAAGTCTTGCTTGGCATGAAGCCTTATTAACCCAGTCTCGTGGAACAAACAAGCAAACAAAAAGCCCTGTCCAAGACAAGCCCCACTGAGTAACCCACTGTTTGCACTCAGAGTTCAGAATATCTCCTGGCTCTGAATTCAGTGATTTGAAGTAAGAAACTACAGGAATGCCCTTGGATAATGACGCTTTCTTTAATATACTAATTATTCTTACTAGACTTGTTATTATACGAGACTTAACGCTGCTCATTTAACAATACTCTTTTTCTAGAACAATGGCCCTCTGAACAGGGGGAGGGGATTTTATCCAGCACATCTTTGGTTGTTAGCCAGCACATTTTTGCTCTTCCAGATGCTAAAATATTTACATATTGGTAATATGAAATAACATCTTTCATTTTATATAAAATTTGTAAAGTGGCACACTAACAGCTTACCATATACTTATTTCCAGCAAAAAATTAGTACAGAAAAACACACCTCTACCTTGCATTTACTGCCCCTACCTAACACCAACATTTTAATGTTAGCTCTTTGTCCCTGGGAATCGATTTTTCCCAGCACAGCACCTAAGTGCAAAATGCATTAGCGCAAATGTCTGAACTCCAAACCCATCTGGCATTAGGAACTATAAAATATTGCCATACTTGTCTACAGTAGATTTTAACAGACTTTCTGGACAATATCATTTAAAAAACATTGTTGTGCAATGGAATTAATTAGCACAAGTAACATGTACAACATAAATTTTTATTGTTTCTTATATGCCATAAAATTTCCAAGACAGAAGCATCTGGTAAAACCATACCGTCTGACTGGGCATGGCATTAGGAAGGCCTAGATGGGAGCAGATGGAAAGTCTGAGGATGAAATAAGAACAGATGGGAAGTCTGAAGGTGAAATTTGAACTTAGGTATTTCAAAGTTCACATGGCTGAACATAAAGTCCCATTAAACGTGCTCCGATGAAGAGTTAAACTGACAGGCTCCACTGTGCCTTCCCTCTTGTATTTCCAGTGTCACTTAGCTGCCAGTAATGTTTGTGGCAGCAGTTAAAAAAGCACTTTCCTTAACTCTGCCTGCTCATTTCAAACCCACGTTTTTGTCATCCACTCCGTACCTGGGATTTTATGAAGGTGTCAGTGCTATGAACATGGCAAAGCATTTTCAGGTTTCCTACAGGGTTCTCCCCTGTAATTTCCCTCACCTTTGTTTAGGCAATTGGGCAGGCACAGAAGGCTGTGCTGGAAGGGAGGCGGCAGCATGCAGCCAATGCCGAGGGAAGGACGGACCCACAGGGCTACAGATGACAGCAGTGAGCCCCACCCATGGTTGGTATCACTGACACCAGCTCCTGCTAGCACACCTCCATGCGCTGTGCAGTTCGCTCATTTTAATTGGTACAGCTTCTTGGAAATACTTTCCCTCGTACTGTTTTTCCAGCAGAACAGGTCTGTTGCAGTTTTAACAGAGAAATATCATACAAAATTGTGGGAACAAATATGATTGCTACCTATACTTAGAGGTAAATCCACAGAGGAGAAAAAACTCTGGACCCATTCCTTGATGCTTGTTGGAGTTTTTTTTTTTTTTGCATCTTGTTGGATATCCAATGAAGGATTTTTGTTTTAGAGTGAATTTACCTCAATTCAATGGGATTTTATGTAGAATGAATTTGTGCAAAGTCCTTTGCATGGATGATATTAGCAAATGTGGTGAGCTGGAGAACAAAGACCTGGTATTCCTACTAAATCATCATACTTTGTATGACATTGTTACTTTTAAAACCTGTGAATCCCTGATACGTGATTGTCAGCAGAGATAATTTTTTCCAGCTCCCACAGACATACTGAATTCTCAGTTTACAGCCCCACATCAGTTGTAAAACACAAATACTGTACCTGGCTCTTGTTCTAAAGCCAAAGCAGACAGAGATACTTTTCAACTTTAAATAAATTACTCTTTTCAGATGTTGAAGAAGGCATGGCAATTTACCACTGATTCTGAAGTATTGCTGTAATTTTTAACAATTACCATAGTAGGATATATCTGTTCTAGGACTTGATGGCTCATTTGGAAAGTGCAAAGAATGGACCCCTTTTACAGTTGATCAAGTTCTCAGTTCACTTCTCTCATGCATGTGGCAATCTGGGTATTTCGGAAGGTCCCTCAATGCCAAGCCAACTGGGGCAACTAAGTCAAATTTGTAGTAGGTTTCCAAAGCCCAAGAATTATGGTTTATTTTCAGGCTAACTAAGCTCTCCGCCATCATTGTCAAATCAGTCACTCTGTTGCCATGTCACATCACCTGGGTCTTGAGGATCATCATATTCTAAAACTCTGGAAAGCTTTTGAGTAATGATCTGAAAAATGACAGGCTCTCACATGTTCCTACTGTACTTGAGGAAGTGCATTTCCTGTGATTAATGGCCTCTCTTCGTGCTCTGCACAATGCTTTTTAAGATTTTTCTTTCCCTGCTGTTAGCCAAACCAAAGAATGTTTCCAGTTTCTCAGGCTCTATTTACCTTCTCTCTCATTAATGGAGGCTCTCTCTCCTTGCTTTCTGATGATTGTGCACATACTTAAAGCCTTCTGACTATTTTCAGCTGCTACTAGTGTGTTCCAAAAATCTGACACAGCGGAACGCATCACCTCGCTGCCGGCGTGCAGCAGGCACTTCCCTTGGACTTCTGCCCGCTGCATTTGCACTCTGGTGGGGAACCAGGTAGAGCTGTGACTCCAAGGGTTTTGTAGGGACTCATTGAGCTGGACACATGTGCCTTGTTTCCTGACACCATCCCTCCAGCTGCTTCAGAGTTTCAAAGGCTACAGGAGCCTGGCGGAGTGAAGGCAGGGGAGAGAAGGAAGCTTGTGTGTGCTGGGCAGGACAAACATGCAACAGACTGGGCAGCTGATGTAGCCCTTTAGCTGTATGCCATGGATCCCCAGAGTAATGTGTTGTAAGTCCTAGCCTAATTCTCAGCTTTTAAGCACTATCCAGTCTATCAGATTGTAATCTTGGTTTTGTTTTGTTTTACTCTAACTTTTCTCTAATGACAACACAACATATTTTTAGTAGAATTCAAGTGTAAGGCACTAAGGTTATACTACCTCATAAACACAGCACTCTATTTTCATGGAAACTGGCATGGGTGGTTCATAAAATATTGTAAACAGTTTGTTTTGTAGTGAAATAGCCTAGTAAATTGTCTTTATTTTCAGGTTGTACTTGCAGCTCCACTGAGTTCTTTTATGCGATGCTTGCAAGCCATGACTGGGGAAGGTCAGCACTCCCTTGCTTTCTTGCTAAAGTGAAAAAAAATATTGCCCACCACCTGTGTATCTTTTTTACTGCTGTGGAGTAAAGAGATGCAGCATCTCATTCCAGGTAGGATCAATGGGTACATTGC
This sequence comes from Zonotrichia albicollis, assembly GCF_047830755.1. Classification (NCBI taxonomy): domain Eukaryota; kingdom Metazoa; phylum Chordata; class Aves; order Passeriformes; family Passerellidae; genus Zonotrichia; species Zonotrichia albicollis. The sequence continues at coordinate 58,092,733 of NC_133820.1, forward strand.
CCTGCTCAGACTGTGGCATGGTACCATAGCAGCAGCAGGTGCCACAGACAGGGTGAGGGGTAGTGTGGAGAGGTGCTGCTGCTGTGGACACCCCTCCTGTGAATCCATGCCTCTCTGTGACTTCTTTCCAAGGCTCCATGGGTGTAATTCACTTACTTGCATGAGAAGTTCTCAATCCAGACACATAAATGTGGGCTTCAGGGTGTTTGAAAGGCAATGGAATAAAATAGATACATAAGAATGCAATTACACTGAAAAAAATGAAAAAATGACCTCTACCTCTTTCCTTGGACAGCTTAGGGGCTATGGCTGAAGACATACAGCTTGTTAAAAATCCAAGTAAACCACACTGATTTTACGTCTCTCCTGCTTATTTTTCTCTGTTTCAGCTTTCAATTCCTTTCTGAACTCCCTGGAGTTATCTATGGCTCATTTCTTTGCACTCAGTAACTATTCAGGGTCATGAAAGAGCTCAGATAAAAGTTCTGCTGCCACAGTTCATGAAGGCAGAACTTTGTCCACAGCATATTCATTTATCCACTGACAATTACTGTCAGAAGCATTGTCTTTGTTGTTATCCAGGTTTTCAGTTCTGTTTTTCTCTTTTAGTATAGTGACTGATTTGATAAATAATTTACAGAAATGACTGGCATTTTGTTCACAGTGAATTTCCTGTCGTGGCGCTATACTATTTCTAAAATTATTTAGCCTTATGAATGTAAGTGCTGAAATAACATGGTGCCTTTCCCACTCTGTTTGCTCAGGGACTCCAAGCGCAGATGAGCTGTGTGCAGTAAGACTGGCCAGGTATAGATAAGCCTTTGTGTTGGCAGTCTTGTTGCTCCACTTGCCCAAGATTTCTCACAGCACAAAGTGGGCAAGAGACAGGCACAGAGTATCCAAATGGATGTCTTGAGGTCCTTCTCATCCCCTTCCTTGTAACCATTTTTCTCTCCTGTGCTTCATGGTTTCTGGTGACATGTCTACCTTTATCCACTTTCAACACCAGATTCTTGGTGTGCTGTAGCAGAGTGACATGATTTTAAACAATGCAATGTGAGTGCTGCGTCTCCACAGAGAATGCATGTTTCATGTGAATAGTATTTCCAAATACTATTATGTAGTAATGAAAATATAACATAACATAGTTTTATATATTTTTACTGACATATTAGAAGTGTGATAATTAAGAATAATTGATTTGAAATGCTTTGGAATTCATATTGTTGTAAGTGTGTGCAACAGGTCAAGTACTTATTAATAAAATGGCTGTTCTTAACAAAACTGCACAAACCGAGGATCTCTACTGTTCCGGAGAAAGAAGCTTTTAAAGCAGTAGCAGTCAAATCTGTACTGAAGAGGGAAAGGTGAGTGTTGGAGTGCTGATGGCAGGCAGCTGGTCGGTTCTCTGGAAGATGACCAGCGAGCTCTGACATTTCTCTAAGTAGCATCGCAAGAATTGATCCAAGAACTATTCGGAAAACTCCTGTGGCATGATTACACTTAAGTTGAACTCTTTTTTCCTGTTTTGACTATTTTAAAAATTTCAGAGTTGCCATTATATTTTCTGTGAGATAGATCTCTTACATATGCTAGCTTGGCCCATTTTGGCTATTTTTTTTCATGGTCAACTTAGATTTTCAGACCTCCTTTTTGTTCTTTCCTGACACAATCTGGATTTGAGAATTGGCAATACATATTGTTAATGTCCATTTAATGTAGCTCTGTCTGACTTGTCCTCACAGGTGTTTTCACAGGGGCAGTTGTTGGGAAGAAAAAAACCAAAGCCGGTAAAGTATAGTGCAAGTTCACTGAGCAGATGTACCATCTCAAGGGGAGGAAATATTTCCTTAGTTTTTTTGCATGTAGTTTTTAATGGTAACCTCAAATACTAAATGTGTTTCTTTTAAGTTTCAAATGTCCAAATAAGTTTTATCAATTGCTGACAAAAAGAATTGGGTAGGATAGGGTATTTTAAAGAAATTTTAAAAAATTCAAGACCATTGGTGCACATTGGTTCCGTGAAGCAGTAGAACAGTCACTTGGGTAAGCCTTTGGAGTGAAGACACTGCTTTCTGCTATAGAACAAATACACTGAAGCAAAATGTTTAGATATTGCCTGGCTGAATATTTTATGCGTTAACCTGCCTGTGGTTTGTGAGATTAAGGACTAGAAGGAACAGCTAGAAATCTAGTCTGATCTCCTGTTTATTTCAACCAGTTAGCCATTGCTTGAACCATATCTGTTCCTTGACCAAAGACAAATGATTTTCAGTTTAAAATATAAGGACAGCTGTGCTTGAAGACACGGAAATTTCAGTCAGTACAGTTCCTACTCTTTTACCAGGGAGTCCTAGGAACAGAGGACAGAGACAGCAAAACTAAAGTCTGATTCCTACTCTGTGATAACTTTCCAAATAACAGCAATGTGCAGCGAGGTCAAAGCAACATCTTTTAGTAGAAGCTGGGAGATTTATTCTTCTGCTCTGTTCTAAAGAACATTTTCTTTCAGTAGATCCTAGTTTATTGAAAAAATATGTTGCTTTAAATAAATATCCTGTGCCCATTCTGTTATATTATTGCATTAATCTGTAGGTGAGCACCAAATTTGTTCTTATTGCTTCTAATTAATATAATAACATTGGCCAGTAAAAGACATAGTAACAATCCTTAAATAATCCCACTAGTAACATAGCCTTTCACCAAGTGCTCAAGATCTGTTATTTGGTCATTTCTTAGATCCATTAAATAAGTGCTCCAGAGAATAAACAATGCTATTTTTAATCAGAATATCATGTTTTATTGCTTTGAATGACTAACAATATTCCCAAATAAATCACTTTTAAAAAGAACCTTGGCTATCTGAATTTATAGTCTGAAAGACTATGATGTGTTTAGGTCTTTGTTTGTTTTACAGCAGCTACTGAATTGACATCAGTTAATTCTGAAGCACATACTACCGAAAGGTATCTATCATTACTTTCCCTGAATATGACATTAAACTAGTCTGTAGTTATCCAGATCTCTGCTTGCCTGCTTATTTTTTTTTCAAACTAAGTATCTTCCTAAGTATCTTTGATGTGCTATAATCATCACCAGGTTCATTAAAATTAGCACCACAGGGACAAATATCACTGCAGAAAGTTATATAAGCACAGTTTATTTAAAATATTTCTCTATCAGTTAATGTAGCTCAGAGTTTCCTTTAGATTTTTGGAAGTAGCCATTCTGAAACATCACATTTACTGTATTCTTTGGGGCTATCCTTTGTTTGGGTATGTTGAATGCAATGAGGTCATGATCATTGGTTCCTAGGCAACGACCAACTTCTACTCCAGTGATTTATTCATCTTTATCCATCATATGAAGTCCAAGGCAGAGTAACCTTCTGTGTCAGAAACTTATGCTCCATAACTTTTAGAAAGCCTATGACATTTCATTAGTGTGAGACTTTGAGCACATCTTCCAAATGGAAGCTGCTCCCTGTAACATCCATATGTTTCTCATTAATTTTTGTATTGCAGACATTAATTTTTTTTGGTAAATAAACTAATATTAATCTGTCTACCTTGAAACACTTTGTGGATTCTATATTTATTGAGATACTGATGCATACATTTGCAAGTATGAACTCTATAAATGGAGAGAGAAGAAAAATTTTGTGGGGTATTTTGCATTTTTATAGCACCTTCATCTTACCATCCTAAATGGACTCTAAAAAATGAATTAATGCACTATTGCTAGAAATTTATGCCAGTAACTGCAGTTTCTTTTCTCAGTAAAGTATTGAGCCTGATAAAATATTATTAGCTTGATTTCTTGTAAGTAGGGAAATGGAAGGGCAAAGTGGTTACATTCAGCATTTGAAACGTGGGCATCTCATCCATATTTAGGCACCTTTGTGTCCTGATTTTCAGAGTTGCTGAGTGCCAGCATGATCCCATTAGATTAACTTATCAAGGTCATGCAAAAAATCCTGTACCAGGAATAGTCTTGACTCCGTGCCCTGTATGTTAATGATTTGTAAATCCAGAATTAAGATATCAACTCCTTTATGGATAAGGCAAAAAAGCCCAGAGTTTTTCATAAAGAGGAGAAATGGGCCACACCCCCTCACTTCCAGTTTCATTAGATCGAAACAATTTCTTCTCCGTCAGTTGTAATGAGCTCACAGCCATGTTACGTGTTCTGAAGTTCCCCAAACTAGCATTAGTCAAAGCACAAAATATTTGCTTTAAACAAGCTCTTTGAGGCTCCTGCCTCTTCTCTTGATGGATTTCTTAATCTGTGGCTGCTCGCCCTCCTCCCAGAGCAGGCAGGGATAGCTGTAGCCTGGTCCCTCTGGCCAATGGTTATACAGGGCCCACAGGCAGCTGTTTGACATGGTGGCCTGAGACAGATTTCAATGCAGCAGTGTGAAGATGGAGAATAAATGCAGATTTCTATAGGAGAGAGTGGAGAAAAGGAATGGCAGGAGGCAAAGAAGAATGATAGCAAGTTAATTGTTCCTCCCTAGATGAAGAGTCTTATGACTCAGCCCCATGGAGACTGTTATCTCATAGCTGTATGCCATAGAGGTTTTACTTTATAGGGCTGGAGAGTAATGGGAATAGAGGCATTAAACCTTAACCACCAGCTGGGCAGGGAATTCAGATGCTGCCAGAGCAGGATTGTTGAAATGAAAAAGTTATCTTTAGAATGAGTTCACTGGAACATGACCCTCTCTGCACAGGATTTCTTTTTTTCTTTCCTTTGCTATTAATTTTTGGTAAGCAGCAGGCAAGTTCTGGGACAGATTCCTGGTACGAAAGAAAAGAGAAGCAGAGTGAAATAAAAATTTTGGAAGAGCAATTAACCAGGAAACAGGACTTAAAGAATGGCATCATTGCCTGTCATTTACCTCCTCTCCTGCTTTACTCCTCACCTTAATCAGAGTGCAGGGACTGAGGAAAGACAGACTGATGGGAGCAAGGGACAAACATTGTCTTTACAAGTATTGGGTAGTCTGGCTCAGTATATCCTGTCTGGTGCAGGGTCTTAACTGCTTACCTTTCTTTCACCATCACCTTTAATTAAGCTCCCTTAAGGGTCATCATGAACATGGGAGCTTGGCTTCTCTCTTCTCCACTCTTTTTTATACTGAACTGACACGCTAGCCAGATTTTCCGAAGCGTGCAACTCCCTTTTGTATCAGATTTTCCACCAGATGAAATTCTGGATAAGAAAATGGGTGAATGTGATTTTGATATATTTTTTCTGTTTTCTTTTTTTTTTAGGTTGAAGAATTTTATGTTATGCCCATTCCTGCTTTGATAATAAAGGAGTGGGGATTGTTCTTTTGTTTTAAAGCCTGCTAGGTGAGAATTTCCCCCTGTGGCTCCCACAGCTCCACTTCCAGGACAGCAGATTGATTTAGTGGAGAGCTGTTCTCCTGGTGATGTAAGGTGGTGTGCAGCACTCATGGCATCCTGCTCTCCCCAGAGGAGCCCTCCATAGCCCCAAGTCCTGTGGACAACACCCCTCTGCAGTCCCAGGCAGGACATGTTAATGCATTAGCTCCCAAGGAATAGATGTCCCAGGCTGGACTTCCAGCCCACAGTAAACACAGAGGGTTTTTTTGCCTTATAGAGTAGCTGATGAAGAGTTTGGCAGAGGATGCAAAGACAGCCTGGACAGTAAACAATTTCATGGGAGGCCTTTACCCTGATGTTATGGCCATCCTAGAATGTGTACAGCAAAGGGTGTTGTGCTGAAATACAGTTTACAAAACCTTTGTCACAGCTGCAAAAGTAAACCAGACACTGGTGAGATTTTGCCTCATTCTGGTCTTTTCACACTTGGGGATTTTTGTGAAAGTGAAAAAACATGTTTTCCATAGCTTGCAACACAGGGAGCAGGGGCCCATTGCCAAAATACAGTCTGCTCAGAACATTTCAGATGCTCTAAAGTAGCTAAGCCACCCACACAGAGCTGGTAGAAGGGACTTAGGATCTATGGGAGATCCACACCTGTCTCAAGCCGCAGCTGAAGGTCATGCCAGATACTCTGCAGCATCTGAAATGGCATGAGAAGCCTGTGCTGAGGCAGTTTAATGCTTCCCTGGGAGTTCACAGTAGCTGGAGATTGCAGGATCCAGCAGGGTTAGAATGACAAGCACTGTCATTCACATGTTTTTTTTTGCATGTGTATGCCAAAAACCAGTAGGAGAGGTGCAGAAATGACCATTAGTGACACCCACCTGGCCCTTCCCAGCTTGGACTTGCACACTGATTTTAATCTTTAATATGTCCAAATTTGTCTTTTATGGAGAAACTAAGATTTTCCAGATGAGTATTACTAGAGATTACCTATGAGAAGTCATAATTAGCTGCAGCAACTGCATTCCCTCTGGTGTTGGAAGGGGGTAATCCCAAGGTGCTCTTGGCTGGCTGCTGCATGGAGCCTATTTTAAGGCTTTTCTGTGATGGGGGAAGGTGTGAACTCAGGCAAGGGGGGATGAAAGATTGCTACAGTCACTGGACAATTGCCCTGCGCAGGTTGATGAGTCTAAGGTTGATCCCGTCTACCTTATTGGCCTTTCCTGCCCCCTCTCTGCCTACACAATCTAATGCACTGAAAAAAAACCAAACAACCCAAGCAGAGAAGTGAAACTGATAACTGGCCATAAATGTGGGACACCTGGAAATTTCCTGGATTTTCCACTGCTGAATTTTGCTGATTTATGAGACTAAAAGTCCAGGAAGAGTTTTCAAGGTTTTGTGTATTTACTAGAGCAAAGATTCATATTTTTGAGGTTCATTAAATGCTAAAGAGTTTGCACAAGTGAAAGGAGAATATTACAAAAATACTCAAAACAAAAACCACTCAAAAAGGATAACACTAGCAGGAAAAATGTTTGCTTACTTTCTCTGTAAACAAGTTAGAAAGCTTATTTATTGACATGAAAACAGTTTATAACTGATGAGGCTGGAATAGAACTTGAGCTCAAGACTTTAATCAACATTAAGTTTTGCTTCCAAATTCCCTGACACTACACAGGATCCTAAGAAGAAATAGTATTAGGAACAGAAAGAAAGCAAGAACGATTTTGCAGCCCTGGCTGTTTGTCTAGGTTCCACACTGATCCTCCCAAAACATTCATACAGAAAGAAAATAAGAAGGAAAGGGAGAAAAAAAAAAGTTAATTTCTCTTGACATCTTCTTAAAAAAAGACAATATAGGTGCAAGTGACATGGCTCAGGCCTGCTAATTACAACTGCTTTCTGAGACAAAACATATAGACAAGACAGATACTGAATTCTCTGTTTCCATCAGCTTGAGACCTCTGCACTTTCCCAGGTCTTTCCAGCTTGGGTTCTGTGCAGTAGGAAAGTTTCCTGCCAAAAACTTTATCTGAGTTGACATATTCCCATGAAAAAACTTGTGTTGGTCCATAAACACTTTCTCAAGAAGTAAATAAATAACATTCCACACTAGCTCTGCTCTGTGTGGGTCCTCGCTAAATATCAGACCAGATAGGCAAATAATTTTGATGGCATTTTCTGACACAGGAGCGGTCCTAGAAAAAAGACTCCATTGTGCCCTCAAGTAGAGCTATTGCAGAGGAGATTGTCAAACTCCTATACCATACCAGAGCAAGTAATCCTCACAGAAAGAAAACACATCTTTTTCTCCTGCTGGTGAGCTCATCCCATAAGGCAGCATGGCTTATGATAGCCTTGATCTTTTTATCTTGACTGGTAGTTTGCAGATCCTTTAATTATGCACAAGTAGCACATTTTTTTTGGTGAGATCTGTGAGCTGCAGGGCTGCTACAGCAAGATGTTAGCCCCAGTTTTTATGAGCCTTTTTGAAAGCAATTTCAAAGTTAGCTAAATAGCTCACAAACACCCATTGTTTCATGCAGGTGAGACAACCACAAGTTCATATCTGGAGCTCTTTTTTTTTCTCAGGAAAGAAAGATTTTCCCCCTTTCCAGGCCTGTTTTTCCCAGGCAGGAGAGGACTGCTAGTTTTCCATATTGTCGGTTTGCTTTTGCTAGCAGGGTGGAGAAAGGATGAGTACTGGATAAAGATAATTTCAGAGGAGATATTGTACAAAAACTTTCATGTAGAAACATCTTTTGCATATATTATGATCCCTATGTTGTATATAACAGAACACACACGAAAAATGTTGTAATTCACCACTTGATATGTTTTTGAAAGTATTCATTTCTGCCATGTCAAAGCATCTTGAATTTTACATGGCAGGAATCTCCACCATGCACTGTACTATTCAGTTCATTAAGAAATGGTAGCAAAACCAGGGAGAATAGCAGAAAGATGATACAAAATAATCTGAGAGGAAGTTGTTGTAAAAACACAAATGAGCAATATGATTAAATCTGATTTAGAAAAGCAGTTATCAGATAAATATCACTCAAATCTAGTAAGCAAACTGAAGATAAATAGTTAGAAAGAAATTTTGTTCAGCAAGATTTGTATTACAACCAAATACATTAGTTTTCAAAGCAGCCAGAAGATTTCTAGCTCTTGCCTGCTTTTGGATTATGATCTAGAATATTGCCTGAGTTGCTTCAATTAGAAACCTGAGATGCTACAGTGATATATGCAATAAAATGCTATTTCTAACTGTGTCTACTAAACCCAAGTGTGATAATGAAAGAAAATTAAGGGTTTGTCAGGCAGAAAGCCTGTGCTGGCCTGTAGAGGTTCGTGTCCCCCAGCTGTTAGTCAGGGTCCTTCACTTCAGATGTGAAAGGGTGAGATCCATTGCTGCACTGAGTCGAAAAACAAGGTCAGTTGATGGTGACTCACATGAACCCACGTTACTCTGCTTCACAATGGGGCAACAGCACATGCACAGTGAGCTACTGTGTCTCAGCTGACAGTCTGGAGCAGCCAGCTGGATTGTGCCTCTCGTATGGTGTCGCAGCCTGGGAGGCGAAGTCACAGCATGATTTATCTCTGTAAACTCCACACAGTATCCTTCTAGGCACATAATCTGCAAAGACATGTCTCCAGATCAGAGAGTCATGAGAAAAGAGCCACATAATAAAAGGAATGGTTTATTTTTGGATAGAGCAAATATCAACAGTATGAAAATTATAGCTAGGGAAAGATACACATGTGAATATTTAAAGGACACAAATATTAATGAACAAGTAAACTGTTTTTCACAGTGCAGATAGACACTGGTAGGAGTGGACAGGGCTGCATCCTGGAAAGGAGTTTTTATTTCTTGATTATTGCATAAATTCCAAGCACACAGCTCCCAGTCAATGATAGAGACCCAGCTGTGCTCCATGTGATCCCACATGTGGCCTGTGGCAAGTAACTCAGGTTTTTGCTTCTCTGACTCAGAACTTATTTATTTCATGGGGGGCTGTTATGAAACTCAATTAACACTTGCAAAGCTTTTGGATGGCAGTTACAGCGTAAGTGTGAGCTGTTATATAATGGGATGAAATTAAGGACAGTGCAGTCTGATTATCAAGGAAAAGAAATCCCAACAATGTAATCTGTTAGATTGGGGAATAATGCCATAGGGGAAAAAGTGGATGACTCATTTCTTGAGTCAATTAATTTTGGGCTGAATGTGGCACCAGCAAATATAATGTAGGGCACAACCCTCTAGTAGGAGAGATATGGTACACATGACCTTATTTCTGTGATCTTGTGCTTGGCTGTACAACCAACTAAGGTTATATGAGCTCATATAAACTTTACATCATTTCTCATGTGTTTCTCATGTGTTTAAGGACTCTCAAAACATTGTTGTGGTCTGTGCTCAATTGATGAATACTTAATATACTAAAGTACTGGAGATCATTAGCATTCCTGAGGTTGTCTGGCATGCTTTGTTTATGCAGTGTGGAAATGGGAAATATTTCTTTCAGCCTTTATGAGATATTGGCTGTGTCACCTCTTATAACCATCAGCCTACCAATTATTTGATGAAATATGCTGATTATTGAAATTGCACTGTTAATAAGCATCAGTGCCAGAATATTATTAGGACTTAGAGACTGTGCCACATGGAGGACACTGACCATGTAGTAGGTGCTGTGCAAGGGGTTGGTTCTCTCCTCACTTCCCTAAATCACAGAATTTGTGGACTTACCTGTCCTTGTTAGCTTCCATGTCCTTTATGACTGGTTGTAAATACAAATTTTTATTTCCCCTTGAAATATCTTATTTATCTACTTCTGCCCTCGCTAGAAACTGAGGATCAATTACTAGGTTTTAAGAGGATTGCAGAGAGTGGGGAAAATTGAACTCTTTTTTTAAGAGGCAACTCACAAGCCTATGCTCCAGTCACATCCAACCTCCCTTGATTAAGTTTCTTTGTTAGTAGTCTGATTCTATTCCTTGTTTAAGCTGTGAAAGGCAACAGGCACTCCTTGAGCATGATTTAGATCTTCAGCATCTCTGTGAAAGGATTTTATCTTCTCTGAACAAAAACCCTGTCTGAAACACATCATTTGCTGATATACCAAAGTGTACCTTGAGCTGGACTGTGTCCGTTTACAGATATTTGGGAAAACAATCTCTGAAGACATAGCCTGGCAGATGTGCTTGAAGAAGTAATTCAGTCACTAAATTTGAGTGACCCTGACATGCATTTGCCATCTTCTGTTCAGCTCCAGAATATCTGAGTCCATGGCAGCAATACGCAATGCACTAAAATGAATCTGATGCTGTTGTGCTTGACCAGGCATATCAATATAATTGAAACCTTCTGGGCTGGTATATTGATGTCCATTGGTACATCTACTACCTTGCTCCCTAATAATTTAAAATGTTTAGTGTGGTACTAAATGAGCCTAGCTTGGTCTTATCCTATGCAAGCTGTTACAGCTCCAGAGCTCAGTCCCCAAGGGGACTGGGTGCTAGAAGCCAGCTCGCTCTCAGACCAAGGCCGTGGGTTAGCCCCTAGCAAGCAGGGAGATATTCAGCTCTTAGTGATTAGGCAGCTCTTGTGATTTCAGCTTTGCTTGCTAGGTAGCTTTTCCCTTGGCCTAAGGCTCCAGCAGACGGTAGAGAGAGGAGAAGCAGAAGACACTGGCTGTTCCACGAGTATGGCTTTATTGTAGGGGTCCGTGAAGGGTCTCAGCTCTTCTTCTTCCGAGTTAGTAGGGGTACAGTATGCTACTTTTATACCCTTGGCCTGGATCCAATCCTGACCAATGGCAAAGGTGTTAGAGTGACCATAAGTGACCAATAGTAGGGTTTAACACAATATCGCCTTACATGGCTATAGGGATAAGGTACAAGGCGGATGTCCCTGGAGACAGGAAACTTCTTTGCTGCTGTGTCAGCATTCTATTCTCCAAGGGGCCCTGGCTAAACCTGAGGGGTTTACTACAACTCCACTTTCTGTTTTTACAAAAAATGCATTCGCGAGAGTTCTTTTGAAACAGTGAACAAGACACAAGAACATAACTAACACTGTAAAAATTACAAGGAGAATCAACAACAATCCCTTAACTAAAGATGCGGCCCATCCTGTTAGTCCCCATTGCCCGAAAATTTCATTGACCCAATCTGGGATTCTTTCTACTTTCAAGTCCTTCACAAGATCTTTCAGTTTCTGGATGTTCGCATGGATGGATTCCGAACGTGAAGAGAGGTTGAAGCAACACATTCCTTCGAAGTCCTCACATCCATGTCCGTGGGCAAGCAGCAGGAAGTCGATTGCTGCTCGGTTTTGGAGTGAAGCTTGTCTTGTGGTTTCTTCTTCTTTTAAGAGATCACTCAGGGCTGCTGATGTGGCGTTAGCTTGTTTACTGAGCCAGCACCCAAGGTGACTGATTTCACCCAGGGCTTTAGCTGCAGCCATCCAGGGTAAAAACAGAGAGACTGCAATCTTTTTTGGTCTGTTCCAATCGTATAATCTCGGATCACAATTTTCATCAAATTCAGTGTATGACCTTTTTTCACGTTTTGATTCTCTTTCTTTTTTCCAATTATGTAATAGGGTGATGTTTGGAGTAAGGGTAGAAAGTTTTCCCAGAGTACAGGGACCTCCCTGGAGTCGGGAGGGGATCCCTGCCCATACTCTGTCACCACAGATGAGAAACATTCCCTTGGGTAATACTTTGGGATGGAGAGAGGACACAGAAATTACACGTGCAGTGTAATTGCACCAATCATGAGGGTTATAGGCTTTGTTTACTGGTGATACATCTTTTCGATATGTGTTTTTGTGTTGGTCAATTTCTGGCCAATCATTTTTCGGACGCCTATAGTAAAATTTGACATAATATGTGGCCTTGGAGGATCCCAATAGATCCAATTCTTGGGGTTCCTCTCGAGCATCTGGCAGAATTTTTGTCCACTCATCCCAAGTATCAGCCCCATTGGGTCTCTTACCTGTGGTGCGGAGAACCTCTGAGTTCTGGACAGGCCAATCGTCTGCTATAAAGGGGATTCCTACTAGACATGTAGAAAGTGGATTATCTATGCTTCCCATAGACAAACACATATTGTCTTGTTTTAATGTTTTTGCTAAGGTTACCCAAACATTATGGCTAGGCTGAGGACTAATCCAGCCGAAGGCACGCGGTACGGTGTAGAGCATCCAGGCAGCGGTGAGGACAGCACCGACGGAGATATTTTTCATCTTTGGGCAGGATTAGGGCTTCTGATTGGGAATATAAGCACAATTTGTTATCTTTATGATGAGAGGGATTTCTGCCTTGTTCTTTTCTGTGTTCCCCTCCTCCCCCCCTTTTTCTTTTAATTTCTAAGCTGCACTACAGGAGGAGGAGCGGGTAGAAGGTTATGAGGTTTTAAGGTTAGGGAAAGGGAATAATACTTTTTACTATACAATACACAGTGTAATAACACATAATTCAGAGAACACTTTTGTGTGAAGGCTATCAGTGGCCTATTACAGTAGACTGTTATTTGACTTTCTGTTTTGTCTGCTGCCTTGTAATGGGGCGGTCTGTTCTTGTGTTTGTGGGTGTTCGGCGACGCCTTCGTCTCCAGGCTGAGCTGGTTTGGTTTTGAGGTGGTCTTGTGTTTGCCTCAGGAGAATTCTTGTCCTCGTCTGTAGTAGTGTTCGCTGTGCCTAAGTATGGTTTTACGTATTTTCCTGGGTACCACCTTGGACCTGATGGTAGTAGCACGCATGCATAACCTCTTCCCCAGGTAATCAGCTGATGAGGCCCTGAGATTTGGTGTGTTTCAGGATCTTTCACGAGCACGGGTGGTTTCTCCGTGAGCTTTGCTTTTGTGGTGTTTGCAAAGTGGCGAAGTATTGGTGGGTCAGGCTCTGACGCTGTGCAGTTCAGGAAGTTGATGACATAGAGAGCCTTGCAAAGTCTCTCCACTGGAGATGTGATTTTCGTGTTCCTGTTCTGTTGCTCGAGGACTCTTTTGAGGGTTTGATGTGTCCTTTCCACGATGGATTGTCCTGTGGGGTTTACAGGTATGCCCGTCTTGTGTGCTATGCCCCATTCATTGAAGAACTCCTTCAACTTGTGGGAGGTATAGGCTGGCCCATTATCTGTTTTAATCTCCTTTGGTACACCCAGGGTGGCAAAAGCGAGGAGAAAGTGTTTTATTGTGTGCATGGTCTTTTCTCCTGCATGTGATGATGCAAACACTGCTCCTGAGAACGTGTCAACCGAAACATGCACATACTTTGACCTTCCAAAAGGTGCAAAGTGAGTTACATCTGTCTGCCACAGCTGACAGCTATTCAGACCTCGGGGATTGACTCCCGTACCCATTGATGGTATCTGGTAGTTTTGACAGTTCGGACAGGTAGCCACGATAGCTTTTGCCTGATCCTTTGAGAGCTTAAACATTCTCATCAGGGCAGGTACATTTTGATGAAAGAACGCGTGTGACAGCTTTGCCTGAGCAAAGATGTTAGGAACATTAGCAGTTTCTGCTGCCATAGCTAATGCATCTGCTTTCCTGTTGCCTTCTGCAACAACACCTGGGAGCTCCGTGTGAGACCTTACATGCATTATGTGATAAGGTTGTTTTCTGTGGGATATCAATTGTATTAATTTAGAGAGCAATTGGTATAACTTTGGGTTAGAGACCTCTTTGAGAAGAGCATGTTCCGCTCTCATAGCTATTCCCGCAACATAAGCTGAATCTGTGACCAGATTGAACGGCTCGTTTTTAAATTTTTCAAAGGCTCTGACGACAGCTGCTAATTCTGCAATTTGTGGCGATCCTTCTACTGTTTCCACGTCAGATTGCCATTCTTGTGTTTGGGGGTCTCTCCAAGTAATCACCGACTTGTGGGATGACCCTGAGCCATCTGTAAATAGAGTTAGAGCCTTGAGAGGATTTCTACTTTGGATTCGTTTTGGAATCAAATGGAAAGTTTCATTCTGGTTGAAAAGCTTGTGTTCTGGGATGTCTGATGAAGTTTGACCCGTATAACTGTCCAGAGCAAACTGTAGACTCGCATTGGTCTTGATCAAATCCTCAAAGTCTTTAAGGGTTATTGGCAAATATATGCATTCAAAATCACACCCTGAAAGGGAGCAAAGGCGAGTCCTAGCCTTTTTTATTAAGTGTGCTATAATCTCCTGGTAGGTGGTAAGTGTCTTTGTGGGCTGGCTACTTGTAAAAACCCATTCCAGTATCAACAAAGGATCTCGCAGCTGAGGGTCCCATTGGAAGATCAGTCCATGGAATCTGGGTGCTTTTCCCAGGATGATGAACTGGAAAGGCAGACTAGGCTCGTAGCGATGGGCTTTGCGTGAAGACAGGGCTTCCTGGACTTTGATGATGGCACCTCTGGCTTCCTCTGTGAGAGTGCAGGGAGAGTCCAGTTCCTTGGGTCCACGAAGAAGATTGAACAAGGGAGCAAGGTCTTCTGATGTAATTCCTAGCAGTGGACGTACCCAGTTGATGGATCCACACAGGCTGTGTAAGTCCCTGAGGGTTTTTGGGTCGTCGTTGATGACGATCTGCTGAGGTAGGATAGTTCTTTCCCGGATCTGGACTCCAAGGTAAGTCCATGGCTCGGTGTACTGAATTTTGTCCTCACGAATTTCCATTCCTGCCTTTTCAATGGCTTCAACAGTCTTTTTGATTGTTTTGTCCAAGTAAGCTTTGTCTGAAGCACACACCAGAATGTCATCCATATAGTGATAAATGATGGCGTCTGGAAATGATTTCCGAATGGGAGACAGGATGTGAGACACGTACCACTGGCAAATAGTTGGCGAGTTTTTCAATCCCTGAGGAAGATAACGCCAATGATATCTTTTGAGCGGAGCTTCTTTGTTAATAGAGGGAACGGAAAAAGCAAACCGTGGAGCATCTTCAGGATGTAGTGGTATACTGAAGAAACAGTCCTTAATGTCTATGATAGCAAGTGTCCAGTCTCTAGGCAGCATCGATGGGGAGGGCAAGCCAGGCTGAAGAGGGCCCATGTCCTCGATGACTTCGTTGATTCTGCGAAGGTCATGGAGAAGTCTCCACTTGTTTGTACCTGGCTTTGGTAGAACGAAGACTGGAGAGTTCCAAGGGCTGTCGGACTCCACTATGTGGCCTTTTTTGAGCTGTTCTTCCACGAGGGCGTTTAGGGCGCGCAGCTTGGCTTTCTTTAGGGGCCACTGCTCAGTCCAGATTGGCTTGTGGCTTTTCCAGGTAAGACGGGGTATTTCTGGCAGCGCGCTCAACTCAGTGGCCCCAGTCAGAAATCCTGAATGGGAATACGTAGGGAAGCGCCCCACTGGGATAAAATGTCTCGTCCCCAAAGGGTAATGGGGGCCCTTACCACAAATGGACGGATGGTTGCCAGCTTGCCTTCTGGCCCTTCAACCAGGATGTTGTTCTTGCTCCTCATGGATACTGTAGTTCCACCAATCCCGGAAATCATGCCTGCAACAGGTTGTAGATCCCAGTGTGCTGGCCAATCTGAACGGGCGATGATGGTCACATCTGCACCAGTGTCCAGCATCCCTGGCAGGTGGGTCTTCTCTCCTTTGTGGGAGAGGCCGCACTCGATGGTAGGCTTGGATGGTCCCATGACTTGTGCCCACATTGCTGTAGGGTTGAGAGGAATCTGTTCCCTGTGATTTTTTGGGAGTAAAAATGCCTGTGCTATTGGAGTTCCTTTGGAAAGAAAAAATGGTAAGTCTATGCAGTATACCTGCACGAGGATCTCTTGTCCCGGCTGCACTGTCAGCACTTCCGGAACAACGAAGATTTCCTTCGGAGTATTAACCGAATCCCCTGTAATTAAAATGTCTGAAGGACTCCCTTTAGGTCCATATTTTCCTGTAGGAACACGGTGAACATTCTTATCATTAAAGTCAATGGACAAAGCAGTTACCAGTTGTCGGCGGGTACCCCTCTGGGTTGTCCCGTGGGTTGGGGCTTCTCCTTTGGGTCTGGAGCAGCCTGGGTTTGTGCGTGATTGGGTCTTGGTGGCCTTTGATTTGTATTCTGCGCCCGAAGGTCGGACGGGCGCCTCAAGGAGTTTAAAGGACGCGATTGATAGCGTTGCTGATGTTGGGGTCTTTGATTATAATTCCGATGGTATCGGGGGGGTGTTCTTTCCGGACAGTCCTTTATATAATGTCCTAGCTCTCCACAGTGATAGCATTTAGCTTGTTCTTTAGAGGTTATCACTGCATATGCACCAGAAACTCCTTCAGCAATACCCTTAGCAACTGCTTGCGCCACTGTATTTTCAGTGGACATGTGACGTGTACAGCATTCTAACATTTGCTCTATAGTAGGGTCTGTATCCACAGTTAAAGACCTCAAAATGGCCTTGCATTTCTCATTTGAGTTGCTGAAAGCAAGCTTACATAAGAGTTCCTTTCTTGCCTCAGTACTCTCTATTTGTTTCTCCAAAGCATCTTTAAGTCTGTCCACAAATTTTATAAAGCTTTCTTCAATGCCTTGTTTTATAGTAGAAAAATGCATTGTTGGCATTGACTCATCCTGCATAAGAAGCAAGGAGGTTTTTGCTGCAATTGCTACATCCTGCAGCGCTTCTTTATTCAGAGTTTCCATTTGTTCTGCTGGCTTTTGAAAGTCTCCTTCACCAGCCAATTGTTCTACTGTGAAGTTGGTCTTAGTAGCATCAGCAGTATATGAATCTGATAACGTTTTTAAGTGTTTCTTCCAATGCCTATCCCATAACAAATATTCTGCCGGTGACAGAAGGCATTGTGAAATATTTTTTACATCGTGAGGAAGCAAGACATGTGCAGAGAACATGGCTTCTAGGAAATTTCTAAAGATATGTGAACTACGTCCATGTTCCTTGGCTATATTTCTCAATTGTACCAGTTCCTTATTAGAAATTGGTTTCCATGCCTTGATATTAGATTCCCCACCATTCCTTCCTTGCCTGTACTCGACCGGAAAGGCTGTGATTTTCTGTGCTAGGTCCCAGTTCCCAGACTTTGTAGCTTCTATCTTAATAAGAGCCCATGGGTCTATATTAATCGCATCAAAATCAGATTCATCAGAAGAGCTCTCATTGTCTGAGGAACACTGTGAGGCACATGCTACCCGTGAATTCCTTTTCTTTCGTTTAGAAGGATTTTTCACCCTTTTCAGTGACTGGCCCGAAGTTAGCGTTGTTGGGTGAGGGGTAGCCCTGGAGCAGCAGGGACCGGATTGGGTTGGGGGGGGGACACCGCAGGTGGTCTCTGATCCGTTCGGGTGGCAGGAGGGTTGGGTCAGGGGTTGGAGGGACGGGTGGGGGCAGGGGGGGTATGGGGGCTGTGGATGCACGCCTGGGGGATTTGGGGGTGCGCAAGCAATACCCCTGGTTTGGAATACGACAGGTGTAGGGTGAGCTGATGTTACTGCACATGTGTGCGGCTCGGCGCAGGAGGACAGGTTGTGGGCATGGCTCGGGAAAGCGGCAGGAGGGGGCGGGAGGGCCGGGGCGGTCTCGGTGGGAGCGGGAGCGGGGGCGGTGACGGAGGGGAGGGCGGTCGCGGGGGTGGAGGATAGCAGCGCAGGGTTGGGGGGGGCGGCGGCGATAACGGGACCGGGGAACGCGGCGGGCGCGGCGGGGGGAGCGGGGGGCAGGGCGGGGACAGCAGCGGGAGCGGGGGGTACCGCGACGGAGCAACCGGGGGCGGGGAACGGCGGCGCAGGGGTAGGCAACGGCAGCACGGGCGCGGGGGGAGGGGTGGTCGCAGTGGAGGGTACAGCGGCAGGGACAGGGAATGGGGCCCCCGAGGCCGGACGCGGGAAGGAAACGGAGCCGGGGAGATGAGGGGCTGCAGGAAACGGGGAGTTGGGCAGCGCGGGTCCCGCGACGGGGGGGAATGTGGGGGCGGCCTGCTTGGCTTCTGCCTCCGAGGTGGTTTCTGCAGTAAGTTCTGCAGCGCCCAGTGACTCTGTGGCCTGGAGGGCACATTCCTCTGTTATCTTATCAGCGCAATTAGCATATGAAGAGGAAAGATCGGTTAGTTTGGAACTTTTTTCAGAGTTCGATTTTTCAATCGTTTTTGTTATTATATGAAATAAAGGTAAGAAGTTAGTAACAGAAAAGTCCTGTTTTGTTTGAGACATATAAATGGTGTTTCCAACTGTATCCCAAAAGGAATTTTCAGTAATTGTGGTCTTATCAGTTTCAGGGAAATTCAGCACCATTCAAGATACAAATTTTTTAAGAGTCTTTTTTGACAGACTACCTTTAGAAAAAGTGAAGTTGTTAACAGATAAGGTTTCTACAATGGTTAAATATAACTCTCTCTCACGTGTTGTTAGTCTTAGAGTGCTTAAACAAGTACCCATGATTTTCAAGCCCTTTCCACAGAAAAACGAGAAAAAAAAGAAAAAAAAAACGAAAAAGATTTTCAGAGCACCCAAAGGTATGCGCGCAAACTTAATACTTACGTCCTTTGGGGTCAGGGGTCTGTGGAAGGGAGTCTGCTCCTCAATTCTCCTCAGACTTTATCTCGTCCAGATGTATTGTTGAGGGTCGAATTGAGCCTTCCGCAGAGAAGATTTTCTAAAACGAAAAGTCCTTTCGCAGAAGGAGAGGCTTCTCAAACCGGCAATAACTGGAGGCCCTGAAAGGCTCCGATGCTCTGGTGACGCTTGTCTCCTGGGGGCCAGGGTCCGACGACACGTTTGGGCGCCACTTAAATGAGCCTAGCTTGGTCTTATCCTATGCAAGCTGTTACAGCTCCAGAGCTCAGTCCCCAAGGGGACTGGGTGCTAGAAGCCAGCTCGCTCTCAGACCAAGGCCGTGGGTTAGCCCCTAGCAAGCAGGGAGATATTCAGCTCTTAGTGATTAGGCAGCTCTTGTGATTTCAGCTTTGCTTGCTAGGTAGCTTTTCCCTTGGCCTAAGGCTCCAGCAGACGGTAGAGAGAGGAGAAGCAGAAGACACTGGCTGTTCCACGAGTATGGCTTTATTGTAGGGGTCCGTGAAGGGTCTCAGCTCTTCTTCTTCCGAGTTAGTAGGGGTACAGTATGCTACTTTTATACCCTTGGCCTGGATCCAATCCTGACCAATGGCAAAGGTGTTAGAGTGACCATAAGTGACCAATAGTAGGGTTTAACACAATATCGCCTTACATGGCTATAGGGATAAGGTACAAGGCGGATGTCCCTGGAGACAGGAAACTTCTTTGCTGCTGTGTCAGCATTCTATTCTCCAAGGGGCCCTGGCTAAACCTGAGGGGTTTACTACATGGTACCATCACAACATAACAGGGTCTGTTCCTGTTGCAGACACCAACTCACTTGCCCTGGCTTTGTTGTCACAGCTGCCTGTGCAAAGTGGCCTATCTCCTTATTTCCTGCTTGAGGGGATGCACCATAGGGAGGGATGATGCTCACCAGTGATTGAAAGCACTTTCTGGTCCCCCTGCACAAGGTGGCTCCCCATGGCACATCACAGCCAGTCCAAGGCCACTGACCAGCCAGACCCCTGATGTGGCCAGCCCCAGGCCAGCCTGCAGCAACCAGCCAGACATGACAATGCTGCTGCTGATGAATGTTTGCTGGGGTGATCTCATGGTGATGTGATGACATTGTGTTGAACAAACAAAGCAGTGGCTAATTGACTCATCAGTAAACATTCAGCTAAACAGAATTAAATGGAGAGAAAACTCAGTGAAATGATTTAATAGTAGGCTCCTGATGACAGGGTTTTATTAATTATAGCTTCATGCATCCAAGGAGGTACAAAATGAGAGACTGGAAAATATTCAAAAGGTTGTTGGAAAGAACAATCCAAGTTTCAGGAGAGGTTGGTGTTTTCTGCTTGGTTTTTTTTCTCCAAAAGGTAACACAAGTTTCTTTGAATGAGAATTTTTCATTTATAAGCTGAAAAAAACCCCAAAAAAACAACTTTCTGTTACAACAGCATGGCAGAAACACATACCTTACACACTCCCCTCGTTAACATAAATCACCATTTCTAAACTATCCAAAATAAGAGCCAATCTTCATGTAAATTAACCAAATTTTAATAGGTAGTTTTCAACTTCTAGTCAGTATTTCAGGGAAAACAAGGCCACAAACCCCATAATTTTATTCAAGACTGGACCTCATTTCAGTCTTAGCTCTACACAGAGGTGGAAATTTTGCTTAAAAGTCGACCTCTTCTTGAGGCTGTTTGAGTATAGCACTTCTCACACAAAATTTCTGACGGTATTTTGTGATGACCCTATGAATGTAATTATTACAGAACATGTCTTAATGAACCATTTCCATCCTGTGATAAGCCTTAGAAACATTATTACTGTGATGTGTCTCTTAACCACAACTTTGTTAAAATAAATATTAAAGTTCAGAATTAAAATTTCCAATTGTAAGGGACCTGTATCAGTTTAAAAGTGGTAAGTCTCCCTTTTGACAGCCTCAGCTGCTACTTCCATTTTCATGTTCCCAACAACACCCCACCAGTTTTACGAGCAGCTGTGTTAGCACCACCCATTTTTCAATGGCATTTGTTGTGAGAGATCTCAGCTTCCTGCAGCAGCGCAGGCCTGCAGTGATCACACCCCTCTCAGGACAGATACAGAGCTATTCCTTCTAAACTGGCTATTGCAACACTGAGCAGCACCTACTCATGCTCCTGGTTACTTCTGCCAGACTCTATCCTGTCCACTAGCTGGAAGACAGCTGTTGCCCCATCCAAAATTAAACTTCCTCCTCCTGGAGAGCAGTGCACGATAACGCCATTTGCAGAATACTTTCCTCTTGACACCTGCCTATATGCAGAGGACCAAGGATTTCCACTGGCCTCTGTTTGTGGGAGAATGAACCCAAGAACAATTTTACCCTCTCTCAGCATAGCTTTAACAGTCCTCCATGTGTAACATGATCACCTATGGCAGAGTTCTTTGGTTTTATTTCCCTTCTTCTTTCACATCCAGGCCCCTGTTCTACTTTAGTGGCTCTTTTTCCACATCTCCAAGTTCATCTCCCTCTCATTTCCAACTGCAGTGGTTACAATGCATGAATCAGCTAGCCTCCTCTCCTTACATCTGTTTTGTCCTTCCTGCTGCCTCCTCCTGATCTCCCACAACTCCCAGTCAAGCCACAATGGAGCTTAGAAAATCCTGTGCACTGCTCTCACCTCAACCCCCTCTTCCCTGAACCTCTGTATTTGCCAGGGCTTCTTCAGCTTCTGTGTTAACAAGTTTCTTGCTCGGGGATCCTTTCAGTCTGCCATTACCTGAGAGAACCTTCTCTTCATTCCTTACAAAGAATGCCTCATGATAATCCCATATCCTTTGCATAGTCAACAAACAATTTTTTGCAAATAAAAAAATGGTTCTGGCACAATTGTGTTTCTTTTCTCATGGTGGGGGGGACGTTTTTTGTGTTTACATCCCTTTCTGGCAAGGACCTGTAGTCCTAGAATCTAGATTAGATGCAGAATCTAGATTAAATGTACCAAGATGTTTATGGGATTATTATGCAGGAGAAGCAGATGTAATATGTGGAGGATAAACTTCCAATTGTGGTGATGCACAATACATGGGCTAATTCCTTAATCTTTGCAATAAAATAGTTGCTCCTTCTTAGAGGCCCACACAACATCACTGTCTAAACCTTCACAATAATTACTTGCATTATTTTAGGCAGAAGAGTAACCTTATTCCTTTAAATCTTGATTAAAATTAATTACCAATTATAAAATGTTCATAATGTTTTTGTTTGGAGCGCCTTCTGATGGCTCTATAGCAAGTCAAATGAGATCCTTCAGGTATGCTAAAAACACAGCAGTCCAAATGACTCAGAAATCTGCAGTGTATGAGGAGCCTGTGACTTCTAAATCACTGGTTAAGCTCAGGGGGTACTGAAGATCATTAGTGGAAAAGACAGTGCTGCTGCTCCGTCTGCTGTTGAATGCCCATAATACTCACAAATTTTGATTACTATTACTTACACCAGTAATGAGCACTGACTTCTGCTTTTCCCTTTCTTGCCATTGTTACTACATGCTCCCAAATAGCACATTTATTTTATCAGTCTGATGGTTTCTATGTGTGATCCAGGATTTATGGAAGTTAGCAGGAAATACTTTTCACTGATTTCTCAGGAAGGAACGATCTCAGTTTAGATGAGTTTGGTAAGCTTGCTTGGTATAGAGCAAATGATGCTCTAATTGATACCCTCAGCAGGAAAGGGTGATAGTGAATAGATTTAAAAGGTTAAAATGACCTTAACTAAGGTGACTGAAATGTCAGGATGTCCTAGGAAACAGAATAGCCTCAAACCTTGGTGCTTAGGTTACCGCCATTCTGTGTATGAATAGGAAATACTTAATTCCTTGCATTTCTTCAAGAACATCACCACTTTAAGAAGACACATACATGAAAATACCAGGGCCTTTCCATGAATAGGTGAGGAAACTTGATGAACAGACTATAATTTTAAGCTCTTTTACTGAAGAAATAAATTAGGAGTTTGGTGATTCATAGATTTCTAAACTGGATTGGAAAAATGTATTGGCTTTACAAATTATTTCAGCTGACAGCTGCTGAAAAAATAGTTTCGTTTGTCTCACACTAGAAAGTTCAGTTGCTTTAGCTGATTGCTAGGTTGTGAAGGACAACAGGCAGGTTAATCAGAACATACAGGCTCAGTAGGGATAAACATTGTGCTAAATTTAGCAAGGCATTCTCCTAGATTGCACGAGCAGCAGTAGGTGTAACTGCTCTCTATATTAGGATCCACCATTACAATGAATTTACAGGACTCCCAAGGGCAGTTGATTCAATTGATGATGCCATGGCTAAATGCCAGTTTTTCTATTGTCAGGTAACTCAAATTTTCTGGTTTTCTTAGTGAATAAACACAAAATGATAATAAAAAAACCCCACATAAGATAAAAACACATACATACATACATAGTTGCATTTATCAAAAATTGATTGGGGAGGAGAAAACAAAACAGTCTGAAGACTATGGAAATGATGGTAATTCTGTCAAGAATTTGTTTTGCATTTGCCGAGTTTTACACAGGGTTGTATTGAATAATGAAAGACTATAAATGCCTTATTCAGAAATGCAGGACTAAAGACTAGGTAGGTCTGTATCCTTAAATACAAATGCACAAATAAAATAACAGTGGAAAATTCTTCTGACCTTTAAATTGACACACAGGGAATTACATTGGTGGGAGTTAATGGTCTTTAACATTATTGACTGTCTTATTAACTGATTGAAGAGCTTACTGGCAAACTGACTAGTTGTACAATTAGGTGTACAGAGAAAAAGAAATGCATCAGCTATTACTCCTTCTAGTAAGAAAAAGAGGGTAATACTTTCTTTTCCAAATTGGGAAAATGTTTAAGGTAGGAAGGATACGGAAGGATAACATTCTGTAACAAAGCCTAGGTTTATATCCCCCTGGAATTGTTTGCATGAGATCTGTTATAACTTCTTCCAGGTTTGTCTCAGGCTGAGGAAGAAGGGGCTTGAGATGCTGGATCCACACTGAAGTTACTCCAAATTCAGTGTCTTGCCATATGTCCCTATCAAGTATCTTTAAGAAAAAGACTTCCTTCAAGACCACAAGGTGAGACTCTAAGTGGTGGTGTTACCCCATTTACAGTAACAGCTTTATAATAAATGGATTATGCTGTCAATTCTTCCTTTTCTGGGTAACAGTTGTGACTTCATATGTTCCAGATCCATTAAGCTTTATGCTGGCATTACCATTTCCATCTTTCTTTTAGCCTCGATTTACAGTCCACTTAGCTCTGTTTACTGACTTAGGATTACATGGTCAAGGCAGACCAAATTCAAATTTTTAATCAGAATTGACAGTGTGGTGTCACGTACTGTGCTTCTTTGCTACAGGTTAATGTGAAAAATCTCGACCACTGCAAATTTTTCTTCAAATTATAAAATGTTCGCTCATGACATCAAAAGACATTCTGGCTGGCATTGGAATCACTGAATGTCAATTATCTGGAATAAATAAAATAACAATTTCAGACAGGAAAAAAAAAGACTTTGGAAAATTCTGAATTTGAATGACCTTGGATAATTTGAAAAATGGCTGACATTAATCATCATTAATCGTTCATTTTCAGCGTTTGTCAAAGATGAGTTCATCTAGTCACTAAATTGTTTTCTTAGAAAACACTTTTGCAACTGTCTTATCAAGGCCCATATTCAAAGAAACAAAAGCAATGCAAGTCTTGAGAATCTGTATTTTGAGGCTGATTTGTGTTTTGTCTGCTAAACAACTGCCACTGAAAACTTAAGAAGAGAGGAGCAGTCATTGCATAGGTAATGTGTGTTTCTTGGAGTGTAAGGCAAGTTTCAATCTTCCATCTGCCATTCATTAATTCCTCACTTTAACTTCTGGGAAGCTGAAACAGAGCTTCTGCCTCTGTCCCTTCCTGCGACACATATTATGTTCCTTTCATAGCAACTTTGTCTGTGTTTTCCAGCCTGTAATTGAAGGCTCAGATCAGATATTAGGGCGAAATTCTTTAATGTGAGTAAGGGTGGTGGGGCACTGGAACAGGTTGCCCAGGGAGACAGTGGACTCCCTACCCTGGAAGTGTTCAAGGCCAGGTTAGATGAGGCTTTGAGCAACCTGGTCTAGTGGGAGGTGTCCCTGCCCATGGCATGGGGCTTTGAGCTAAATGATGATGAAGGTTCCTTCCAAGCCGGACTTGTATGATTCCATCCGAAGGTCCTTTCAAGGCTGCACTGTGTAAGGGTAGATTCTGCCCATAAAGAAAGTAAAGCTTCCCAGAAAGTTTTTACACGCAGAGTTGTTGTCCTCTGCATGTGACTTAGCACAACAAATTGCATCAATTTAAAATCAGTTTGTAGGAAGAAATGCTGGTGGTTTTTACCTTTTCACACAGATCTAAAATGGCTACTCCCATTTTGCTGAATCTTAGAATAAATAGAAGGTATAATTTTTCAAATTAATACATCCTACAAAAGCACTAGTCGAACTATGGAGAAGAACAGACCAGAATATGGGCTTTTGTCTGGTGTTTTGACTGTCACTAAGCATAACGTTTGATTCATAATTTTGCTTCTGTCAGTCTCTATGTCTTGGGTTTGAAGAGAGAAATGCATGTGTGTGACAGATATTCATCATTTATTTTTAAATTTACAGCAGGTTTATTTGAATAAACCAAACACTGTGAGTTTGCAGTTTGCCTTTATAGAATCAAGAGAAAATATGGTGTTGTACTCTGACAGAGCAATTTGTTACCTGTGGAAATTTGCAGTGTGAATTAGTTAGTATACAGCAAATCTTAAAGATGTCTTTTTAATAGGGGTATAAAGCCTGTGATAGTGCAAACATTATGAGAAGATGGTACTGATTTAAAGCTTTCTAGCTAAAGATAGGAAAGTTTTAGTTTTGTTTTGAGATGAAATATGAAATGTAAAGCTCACTTGAGACCACAGATTTTAAAATACTTAGAATCAG
The DNA here is from genome assembly GCF_047830755.1 of Zonotrichia albicollis. Classification (NCBI taxonomy): domain Eukaryota; kingdom Metazoa; phylum Chordata; class Aves; order Passeriformes; family Passerellidae; genus Zonotrichia; species Zonotrichia albicollis. Next base: position 58,118,624 of record NC_133820.1, read on the forward strand.
TCAGCTGAGGAATTAACTTATTCTCAATAGGAGTTAACATAAGCTATTTCAAAGCTCAGTGTTTATGTAGGTCACAAAAGTTGAAAACAGCTGGAGACACACTTCATGCACTATTGCTATCTATGTAAGTAATGGAATTTTGTAAGTGCAATGTACAGTAAATAGCCCACTGAAGGGAAAATAAAAGTAACATGAATAGCAGTAACATGTTAACTGGAGTGGGTTAACTCTTATTGTGATAAGGCTGACAGGCTTATTAATTAATGACCAAGACTTAGACCAGGTGCGTGAGATTTCTTTTAGCTGTGGTTTACACTGGGGTGTAACAAATGCTGATTAAAAAAATACTACTTACTGTAGAAGCTAACTGGGTGCCAGATATGCATTTAGGGCCCTATTCTTCAAGCTGCTCAGTGTTCCCTGCGAGGCAGCAATCAACTAGGAGGAATATTGGACCCTTTCTTGAAGGTCTGACTGAGTGGTGAGGGCTCTCAGCCTTTGATCTTTTTTAGTTCACAAGAAGCCAGAGGCACAAAGTGCTATAAATGCTTACTAGACTCAATTTTGTAGTATTACTTGTGCACAGAATTTGGGGTTTTATGGTTTGGTTTTCTTGTAAAACTGTTTGGGACTAATGGTACTTCCCACCTGACATATTGTCTAACCCTCTGGACTCTCGTAACATTTGTCAAGCAACTGAGAGAGCTTTCTGTTTCCAAATGCCCTGAGTTTCAGAAGTGGCTGCTTACTCTCTCATGCCCATTCAAAGTTGGGCCACTGCTAAACCACTCTGGAAAGCCTGCAATCTCTCAGACCCAGTACTACAAAAATAAGATTATGCTCAATCAGAGATTGTTTCCTTTGCTGAGTTGGTATTTCACAGTCAGAGGAACTGGGAGAAATTGTTAAGAGTCCTCACCCTTTTTCATCATTCCTAGTCATTACTTCATCCTTCCCAGAACATAGCTCTTGTTCTGTCACCTGAATGTCTGTATCCTTTTTATAGAGCTCAAGCAGAAGTTGTTTGGGGCAGCGGATGTTAAACTTTGAGTGATTAAAGGGAAAATTTTTCCTTTTCTGGATGTTCTGCAGGCAAAGTCTCCTGACAGAGAAGTCTGTATAAATAAATTAGAAATAGCAAATATCTGGTCCCTTCAAAAACGTAATCCAGAAAAATTATATGGATCCCTCAGGAGGGAGCTGGAAATTTTTTACTTACAAGTAGTTCCAGGATATTTTTAGTCACCACAACTTGAGACTTCTTTTCACTTGATTGCTAGGGAAAAAGAACAGAGGCTCATATGCAAAGTCATGCTTTGGGCCAAAAAAGCAGCAGAAGGTAAGTATACATACCTCACTGGAGCATCTCATCTCCTCTCTGTAATAGCTGCATGAGATTTCCAGGCAGGAAACAATCCATTTCACTGAAGACTGTCCATGCCTTGGGGCTCCTGAGAAGGCTACTGCACTGTAAAAGCTGCCACCTGACTGCACTCTGAAAAGGTAGACAATTCTGTGTTGCAGGTAAGGCAGGCTTTTTGTAAACAAAAGGGAAAAAATAATCCTCTTGACAAAACTGACTTGTGCCTAATTTCTAAGTTAATGATAGAAAAGGTCTCCAAAAGGAAGTGTCTGATGTCCTGTAAAGAAAATGGCCAAAGAAAAAAGGCATTTGAAAGCCTCCATGGAAAGATCTGACCTGCCTGAATATGGCATCTGAGCTTAGCATCTAATTTGTGTATTTTCTAGGTTGAGTGCATTATTAAAAGCACTCAAGGTGCACTTTAGGTATCTTTCTTGATTCAAGTTAGAACGCTCAGACCCAAAAGATGGCTGATAAGTCATGCAGATACTGGTAAAAAAATTAAAAACTAATTTTTACTCATTGTCTCAATATCATGTTTTCATCTCTGTTCCTTACAGAGTTATATGATTACTGCCTTCAGTCAGCGAGGGTCAAAATCTTACATATGGAAACAGGGAACCATTTCATGAGTTTTGCTCTTTTGTTCAAGTCACCTTCAGTGTGGATACACATGATCAGTAATCTCAAAGAGCTACAGCTGAAGTAGCAAGAATCCCTTTCACTCAGCTGATCAGGGCATTGATTATGCAAATTAATTTCCCCCTATAACCTCTACAGCACCCACATTTTCAAACTGCCAAGAGGCAAAACAAAAGCATATGGTCTCCTGATTTCCTAAAATGGACTATAAAGAACAGAGATCCATTAAATACACCAAATGCCTCAAAACATCTCAGTGGTGTGTTCCTTCTGAGTCTGTTTAGCACTCACATTGGTGTGTAATACTGTAGGGCTTACTGCAGATTAGAATGAGGAAATATGTTGCCAGTTTGAAAAGAGTGTTAACAATTAAAAAAGTGCCAATCAAAGCAAAAAGATGAAACATTACACAGCTATTAAGAATATTATTCAGTCCTTTTAAATGATTGCCAATTTAGATAGTTCTCTTGTTAAATCATTCTTTTTAGCTATTGTACTGAATGCCAGTTTTCAAGAACAAGACAGTCCACAAGCTTAGCTCATTAATGAAGACACAACCTGGTAGGTAATTTTATAATTAAAATGGGTATTTTGAGCACTGTGCTGACTTTTGCTACATATCCAACTCTCAGCTGAGTAAGAGGCTTTATGCAAAAGAATTTTAAAGCTGAATTGCAAGACAAGAGATTGAAAGGGAGGCATGGTTGAGCATTTTGACATTTTTGAGCAGAACAGCCTTAAAATGTTCTGTTTATTAACACAGTAGAGAAAGGTTTGTGTAAGGTTAATGTTAGCATCACTTAGGATGGTAATTCCTTCTGCAAAGCATCTGCATAAATTAGAAAAAGCTGCCAGATTTCCATCTGTTAGCAATACAACTTCAGTCACAAAGGCAACTGTCGTGACAACCACACTGAGTTAGTCTTTCAAATAAAACCTGTTAAAAGCTACTGCCCTCCAGCCTCCACCCACTGCAGTTAACAGCATTAAATAGCACTCTAACTGGTATTTATTTTCTTAGGCATTCCTCACTTGTGCAGCTGCTGGCACACTGGCCTTTGATTTTAAATAACCTCAACAGGATAAGAGTTTACAGTCTCTGAAGGTCATGATGTATGTGAAGTGCTTGTCTGAAAGAAACATCCAACCTGAACTTTCTCAGGCTGATGTTACTGGATTATGAATACTTGTCTCTCACCTATTTTGCATGGTCTCACTTCTGGGAACTGTGATGGTTCAGATTATTTCTTCCAGATGATGGCAAACCACAAAGAGCCTGTTCTGGTCAACAGGTCTAGGTTTAAAGGTGGTGGGAATCACCTTTAGGACCTTTCAACCCTCCCCATCCAAGCTCCTCCTGCAGTTTTTGGTGAACTTGGGTGGCACAGCAAGTTCAGGCTAGTTTCAGCTCATCCATGAAATCTGTGCTGACAACAATATCAAAGCTATTAGAAAATTCATTTGTGGAAGGTCTCTCATTCAACAGTCTATTTTTACTCAGACATTTCAGTGTCTCAGGGTAGCACATAAAACACTTACTGACCTTTGCAGGAAAAGGCTTAAGGTTTCTAAAGCTCTCATCATAATGTGGATATACAAATGAACATACTTTCTTGTAAGAGTAGAATTATTGTTGTGCTGTTTTGGAACTGTTGCCCTCATTGGACTAGTCTAGTCTCAATGACAAACCACTGGTGGGGCCAGAGGCGCTGGGACCCTTCCCTCATCCATGGAGGGGTTGTCTGTCCATCTGCCAAGGCAATGCCTTGTTCCCACTGCAGTTTTCTCTATCACTGGTTATCCCTGATACATGTGTTGCATACTGACACTGGCTACACAGCTAGGATAGAGGAATGGAGTAAAAATGATTCTCAAATATTTGTAACTTGTGGTTTAAATCCAGAGATGAAATTTCTTGTTGGGGGCTGAAAGGAACTGTTCAGGAGCTGCTAATGAGTATAATAAAAGCTTGATGTTGTCTCCTGGATGTTTAAAAGTTGCCATTAAAAAGGTCCTTCACATGAACAATGCAGAATACAAACCAAAAATGTAAAGCAGTGATGTTTTTAGCTATTAATGTCAGCAGAATTTCCCTAAATAATATTTCAATTACTTTTGTGCATTAACTTTACATTTAGTTGTGTATATCCTTTTGAAAGGAGAAAATTGTCACTTCCAAGGTTTCTTCCTCTGGGCTTCATCATATGTTTTATTTTGTAGTGGAAGTATTCCTGATATTTTAGCATGATCACATAGGAGCCAGAGGGCATCAGACACCTAAATATCAGATGTCATTTATTTTTAATTAAAGGGACCTTTTCTAAAGAAAAAAAGAGCAAAGCTCCCTGCATCTTGTGGTTAGGTCACCTGAAAAGATTGAGATATAGAGTTTCTGATATCCTTCAGCAGAGAATACAAAGACAGTTCTCATGTCTGCTGGAAAGCATTGTGATGGGACTGTGTAGTAGCTCTTTGTGAATTTAACTTATCTTGTCTGACAAGTACTTAATACCTGAGCACCATATGGAACATTGTGTTGGGCTCAGTGTGCATCCTTTCAGGTTCCTACTTGGATGACTTCTGATTTCATGTCAGTTTAAATGAACTCACCTTCTGTGTCTTGTTCTTGTTCCCCACTTGTTTCTTTTCTTTTCTTTTCCTTTTCTTTTCTTCTTTTCTTTTCTTTTCTTTTCTTTTCTTTTCTTTTCTTTTCTTTTCTTTTCTTTTCTTTTCTTTTCTTTTCTTTTCTTTTCTTTTCTTTTCTTTTCTTTTCTTTTCTTTTCTTTTCTTTTCTTTTCTTTTCTTTTCTTTTCTTTTCTTTTCTTTTCTTTTCTTTTCTTTTCTTTTCTTGCATTAGCATTAGCATTAGCATTAGCATGGGGGAGGAACAACAAGTCAGCTCAGGGCAGGGAGCGTACTCCTGGGAAGAAGTGGGATAGAAGGGGAGGTTATCTACACTGCTGCACTCTCTGAGTGCTCAGAATTGCATGTGGGTGAGCCATGTGCTGGTGGTGGAACGCTGCCAGGCAGAGGTATGAGAAGAACTCAGCTCCAACCTTCCCTGCAAACTCAGTGCAGAGGCAAGGCAAGATTTTATTGACACTATGAGGCACAATAAACCTGCTCAATGCAAAGAGATGATGCAGTTTAACAGTGAGGTGCTAGGACACAGTAACAGAAATATCCTGGGTCCAAAACTGTCATCACTGCCCTCTGGCTGGCTCAGGTGTGCTGAAAGTCAGTCAATAATGACACAGCACCTTCAAAGCACTTACAGTGTCAGCCAATTAAAATTCCTTCCCTAGCACTTTTATTCATGTTTGTTAAGGGTTAGATTGGGCTTTTAGCTTCAAGCAAGGAGCTGTGGGAGGCTGGCTGGAGTAATGCTCCTTCCAGCACATCCCTCTCGTGTGGGAGGCATGATGATAATCAGCTGCAGCTCCCTCCAGGACACAGCCTGCGCAGGGGGCAGGGAAGGTGACACAGCAGCAGCCGTGCAGCAGCTGGGATGGCAGGCAGCCCCCATGCCAGGGTCCCTTCTTGTGGGGCTGTGGATTGCCTTCCTGCAGTGCCTGTTGCATCCTTATCTGCCTGAACCCAGGGCTATCCTGGAGCCAGGCAGAGTGTGAGGGTGGGGGAACAAGTTTTGGCTGGAGAGACATAGTGGCCAAGGAATGGGGAGCAGACTGAATCCTTAGCCTCTAGCTCCTCTCTCCATACTGAGTTAGCTGGTGTTTCCCAGCCCAGAGGAAGGTCATTCACTGGCAAAAAGCATTTGCTGCTGGGGTGCTTCTCCTGCATGACTGGAGGCTTCTGCAAAGGCTCCTATGGCATCTTCAGTAGCAACTCTGTGATCTACTGCTTCAAACTTAGCCACAACAACATCCTGTGGCACTAAAAATAATCTCTGGAGTTTCCTCAATTGCTGCCAGAGGTGACAGCAAAGTTTGGGCTGCCTAATGCAATTGCACTATCTTCTGATACAGTAACAGTTAATGTCACCACCCTCTAACAACATTAGCCTGATGTGTAAACAGATAAAAACAGAGGCTGCTGGTGATGTAACTTTGTTGATCATAAGATTAGAGATCCTTCTGGTCTTTGTTTGAGCCCTTTAAGGAAAATCACAGAGATTAAATAGAGAATTTCCAGTGATTTTATTATTAGTGTGTAATATGTTTACTTAGTCCTGATTAAACAAGATAACTTGGTTTAAAAAAAGAAAAACAAAACCAAAAAACCCCACATGCTTTCACCAGCTCTGGAAGGGATAATCAAACTGGGGAAACTTTCCAGCACCCTTCAGTTACACAGCAAATGTGACTATATCAGTGCAGCAGCCAGCTGAAAAGGATTATGATTCTGGAATAGAATTCATGTGCTTTTGAGTGTAAGTCCTGAATTCTCCCTGCAGTTCAACAGGAGACTGTGCAAGAGGCTCTTAGTGCAGGGAGCCATTAACAGCAGGGATGTGATTTTACTGTGTGATGGGAGGGGGGATATTCCCTTGGATGAGGATCCAAAACACACCGGGTAGTCACTTTCTGCTTCAAGAAAACCTTTCACATTAGAATAAATGCTCAAACATGGGAGATTGAATATAATTATTTACATTAAATTCACATGTTTTTTTCCTGATTTTTTTTTTCCTTACTGGAGGTGTGTGTATGTTCCAAAGCCAAGCCCTGAAGGCCCCTTTCCGTCCAAATTCCCCAAGAGTGTTTAAGCAGGGACTTTGTCGCTCACAAGTAACTTTTTCTTCCTGGTAGCTCATTTTCCAGAGAGGTCAGGTAATAATGATATAATTTGCTACTTTAGGCTGCACCTTTTAAAGTCTCAGCCCAAAGTAAAGATGATCTTATTTTCAGTGATGTACTCGGCAGAAAAAAACAAAATTTCAAAGGTTTCTGTGAAGTTTAGTTTCAATTTTTAAGGTGTTTTTTTAAATATTGCCATGTTCTCAGAAAAAAAAAAAAAAAAAAAAACAAAAAACAACAAACCCAATGGATCTAGTTAAAAACACAGGTCTAAAGCAAATTGTCAAGCAGCCTCATTGCTGGGACAGTCCAGAGTCAAAGAAAACACATCTGCTGATATCTCTCAAGTGTAGATGCCAGGCCCTTCACACTGCTTCAGTGCCTTGGAATAGTGTCAATATCCACCTCTGAGCAAGAGGCTGCTGCCTGCATCCCCAGAGAGTGCAAGGATGGCAGCTGCGCTGTGTACCCAGCATTTCATTGAGGACAGTGTGAGGCTTACAGAGTTTGCTTCTGATGAATTAGTTAGAGTACAGGGAGCATGAGCTGGTGTACTATGGAGCAAAATTTGTGCTGACTGTGTTTGAAAGCTGGAATAGGGGCTCTTGTCCTGCAGGACTGGCATATCCACTCATCCCCCAGGCCAAGTCCATGGCCACAAAAACATCAAAGTTCTGAGATGCACAAAAAATCATTATGAAAGGAAGTTTTTTCTTGTGTCTTTGCTTTTGAAAAAGGGGTTGTCTCAGCTAGTGCTGCCTTCTCTTTATGTCTGTCTCTGTGTATTGACCTGTCCTGGTTTGGTATCTCTGCACAAGGGCTCAAAAATAAATGTAAGGTGATCAGTGACACCTTGGTAGGTGTGACTTCATGTAGACTGCGATAGAAAACTGGTCCCATGACCCTTGTTGTATGTTGCACATCTCCACTGTTTTAGAAGAAGGACATTATGAAATCTCCTTTTGTGACCTCAGTGGAGGGATCCCCCTTATAATATTGCATGAAAACATTTCTTCATGGGATGCAAAGGTATCCCATCCCATCCCATCCCATCCCATCCCATCCCATCCCATCCCATCCCATCCCATCCCATCCCATCCCATCCCATCCCATCCCATCCCATCCCATCCCATCCCATCCCATCCCATCCCATCCCATCCCGTGTCTGGCTCTGCTGGTGCAAGCAGCTCCGACTGAAGTGGAGCAAGCAAAGATGTTCACTGACTTAGGAAGAACTTTATCGCTGTTCTGCTTGTAGTGATGGTGATATCTGTTCTCTGCTTGTTAGGAGGTAGTTTTCAGAAGACCTGTGTTGTAGATCCCTTTATGCTGCAGGAATAAAAGAAGATCAACACTAAGATCAGAATCAGAGAAGTCTGAGTTTGATCTTAGTATTGGACTTTCGCTACTATCTCTGACATGAAGAACAAAAAGCTATATATACAAATTGTACACTCTGTTAAGGTTAGCAATGTGCATGCTGAATATGACTTGATTCTGTTCTGTAGGGGTTTAAAACTAAGCTTTGCCTGCTGGGAAAAAAGAAGGTCTCCCACCATGCCTTAGAAAAGCCCAAAGGGTTGGCTGCTCTGTGTAGCTGCCAGTTCCTGGACTGGTCTCATTTTACTACAGGCACAAGGATGCTTATCTCTGCCTCCGTATTAATTAGGATTAGAACACAGAAGGATGTTCTGAGGGGTAAGACTGAGGCTGTCCCAATGGGCTCCAGAGACACTTTGTGCTTTCTAGCCTGGGAATCTGCCCTTACATTTGTCTAAACTGTGAAGGGAATCCTACGGATTAATAATTCCAGATGGCAATGCTATGATACTGAGCAAAACCCAGCCGTTTCAGTCCAAAAACCATCAGTCATCCTAAGTGCACTGATCTGCTTTGCATGTTTTGTCAGTCTTCAAAGCATTTCAAAGAATCTTAAACAATTTTTTAAAAGAAATTTTAATGCAGATTTTCTTCTCCCCCAATAATAAAGCCAAAATGTCTTTTTTAACTTTTCATAATTCTACAAGTTTCTTCTTTGTTTAAGAATTATATGTTTTATAGTTTTCTATTTCCATTTGTTTTTTTTTCTTTGACAAAATTAGTTCTAATATAAAAAACTGTTCAAAGGATTTTTTTTATGACAACAAAAATTTAGAGGAAAAATAGCTACAATTATTGTGCAGTTTCCTATAAAAGTTTTTCCTTAAGCTAAATTTTTTTTTAGCTTCAAGTTCCTCTGCAATGTGAATTGCTTCTGCACTGAATACTACTTTTCAGCAGAAAAATGTTCTTCCCATGCCTTATTTCCCAGCAATATCCTGAAGGGGAAAGCAAAGAAATTTTTTCTCTGTACTGCTGGTATTGGAGTTGGCAGCCAAGCCTACATTCATAACAGGCAAACTGTTATTTGTTCCCTTTAGAGCATATCAACTGTAAATGTTTATAAAGTGAAACACAGTGAATAATTCAGATATAAGTGGAATAGAATAAGCAAAAGAAGAATTGTCTGGCAAAGTATTTGGCCAGTGTAAACTTAGAAACTATGAAAGTTTGCTTACGATCTCAGCAGAAAGGTGGAAAGGTAACATACATCTCACCTGATTCTACGCATGACTTTTTCCCTAAAACTATTTTAATCAAGATCTTTAAGGTCCCTAATTGAAGGCCTTAGTGCAAGCACCTTAATCAATCACCTTGAAGGGAAATTGTTTCAGTAGGCAGTTATCTTCTGGAAATGCCAGTCTCTCCCCATCCAAGATCATTACTTTAGACAAAATACTTGGATTTCTGATGAGTAAATTTGGGAATAGACAAGTACTGAAACATCATAAGAAACCTGAAGGAGACAAAAAGGTAAGTAGAAGAGAATATTAAAAGTTAGAAAGAGCAAAGGTTTTTCTTCCAAACTGTGCTGTATATTTCCTGAAGGCTCAGCACTGTTTGTAAATCCTAAATGCCCAGCTTGAGGTTGTGGCTGCTCCACATGAGGGAAGATTAAATTTAATACATGTTTTCCAGTGCAAAAAATAAAAAAAGATTGGAGATTTTGCACAGGGTATTGTACAAGAAAAGTGCTAGGGTTTGGGCTCTGTTGATATTAAGCCTTGCTTATCTGATAATGAAAATGGCAGCTGGAAAAATTCTAGTCTATTATTGTGCTCACAGTGGATTGGTTCTACAATAACCCTGTCATATCCAGGACCACTGTTAAGAACCTTTACTTTAGGAAGGTCATATGTCAGGAATCAGTGAACACTGACCACAGAAACATACGCTTCTTTTTTTCTCTTTTCCTCTCTGGTTTTTTAAAAAATTTAATATAGAAGAGGATTACAAAATATAATTTCAGGCGTCCTTCCCCTCAGTCATTAAATGAACTAATGCAATGTGACCGTGCACACACACACACTCACACACACAAAAACAAACAAACAAACAAACAAACAAACACACACAGACACACACAGAGTTTGGAGACTGGAAGCTGAACTTCCTGGGACACAGGAGCATTATTCTGCTTTTTTGGGCAGCTGTCGATAAGTGCTGTCTCTGGACTTTGGCGCTTTGACTGTTCTCAGAACAGCTTCTTCTTCTGTGATGCAAGCTTATCTGGATCTCCAGCCGGAGCCTGTGTTTGTAGCTCCTCTGTGTGCTTCAGTCCTCAGTGCCTGGGTGGTCAAGCGTCACGTCTGCCAGTTCATGAGGACTGTGAGCAGCGTTTTGGAGGCTTGCGAAGTGCAGCTCTGGGGTCCTTTGCCCAGTTCAGCTGCAGACTTACATAACTCCAAAACCAGAAAGCACAACACGTGATCTGCAAAGAGCTGCTTGCATTCTCTGTGCCTTGGAAGTCCCTAGACACAAATTGTGGTATTCTGTGGGTGCCAGAAATGCACAGAGACTGATGTGACAACACACTACCATGGGCATGTAGCTGTATGAACCTAACCTCTGTCATTTGAACCCAGCTCTGTAAACTGAAATAGCCAACTTCCTGATTTCACTGATCTATATTCATCTGCCTTTGCAAAACAGACACATTTCCACCTGTTTCTAACACTGTATTGAGTATTTTGATAAGGTATTTGGCATAGAAGAAAAGGTATTAAGGGCTCTGTGTAACTTTGTTAGAATTCTGCATCAATTCTCCTGTGAATATGGCTTTTTATCCTCAAAGAATTTTACAAACATTTCTCCACCAGCAGTGATGTAGTTCTAATCACTCTAGCAGATGTTGTTTTGCTGGCTGTGATAGCATGTCCCTATATCCTGTAACCTGTGCAGCCAGAAACAGCAGTGCAAGAGTTTAGCCTCCTGATTTAACTCTGATGGATGTTACTAAAACTGAAGACAATGCAGGAAGAAATATATCTGTGTTGTGTGAAAAGTAGTATTGTTCAAACCCCAAGTTCTAAGCTAGAAGATGAGGAGTGGCCTGAAGGAATGAGGGAAGCTATGTTAATGAGGCACTAAAGTAAACAGGCGTGTTTGTAAATAAATACACAGAAGTGTGATGATGAGTTAGAGCCTCTAAAGTGATGCAATGGGCAAATATTTTTTGTTAGAAAATATTTAGCTTTATGTTGAAAATTAAGTGGCAGAATCCAGAGAGAAATTAAAGCTATTAGGTTAATTTCTAATATTTTCCAAAACATTTTACAACGGAAACAATTTCTCCTCTCAGAATCTGGCCCTATTTACCAGTTTGCAAACTGGCATTACAAAAGTTGGTGAAATAAAATCAAGTGATTAGCTTCTTTTAAGAAAGGACTAAGTCTCCTTAGCAAGCTTTTGCTATGATAAATACGAGCATAATGCACTAAAACACATCCCCATGGGCTTTCCACTCACACAGAGAAACACTTTTATGCGCAAATGCACAATCACACATCACTACCGAAACAAAGTCCTTGGTGAAATACATTCCCTAAGGTGACCTGAAAGTGTTTAAATAGTATTTTGAACCACAGAAATGCTTACTTGAAGTAATATTTCCTTTGTAATTTGTGTCAGTGCTATCACTAAAACAAGAGGGAAAACAGGAATGAGTTATTGCACTATAATTTCTTCCCCATAGTCCTATTTGCCAAGGCTGCATGTAGTATATGCTGTAAATTCTAATTTGTGATTATAGGCCTAGGGAAAAAAATCTCCCCAAAAGCATATGACAGGAATATTTAGTAACTCCAGTTAACTTCCTTAAACAATCATACCTAATAGCTTGCACGTGAGGAAGAAAACTTGTATGAGAATAGATTTCTAAATGATACTTCATAATGAAGTGTGTGCATGAGTGTTGATACATTTTTCTCTAAAATAATAATGGTGATAAGAAATCACCACAGAGTGTGGGGCTGCACTGTCTGCTTCAAGCTGAGCTCTGGCCTGGACCTGCCAATCCCAAGGAGCAGGCTGGAGGATGTGCAACAACCCAGCACAACTGGCTGCCCCTGGTGCCTGGAGACGTGGTTGGCTGCTTCAGCCTTTCCAGAGCCTCTCCCAATGCATCTCTTGGTGGAACAGGGACTGAGCTCTCTGGGCTGTGCTGGAATCCTAGGCCACCCCAACACTTCCATACAGCTTCTTACTGTGGGCAGCGTCCCATGTCATCTTCTGTGGAAAAGGCTTTTTCATCAGGTTCATGCCCTGGGGGCCTTGCCCTGGCTCTGGGATGCCCCTGCAGTCCCGTTGCCCATTCTGCATCGTCTCAAAGCCCAGGTGTGAGTGCAAGCAGAATCCTTTGCACATCCTCCGCCCTTTAAATCCTCTTTATTAACAGGGCATGGACAGAGACAGGCTTCCCTTCAGCAGGCACGCAGCCCCATGCCCTGTTCCTGGCACATGTGTGTCCGTGCCCTAGCGTGGTCCTCCCGCTGGCCTCCCGGGAGGGCTTTGCTGCACAGCCTGGGTAGCTGCCATGGCAGCGGGCATCACTGCCACTCCCTCCTGCTCCCTCTGTCCCACATGGCTGTGCTGGGAATTTCAGAGCAGAATGAGCCCGTTCTTCCAGTCCTCTTACCAAGGTCTGTGCTTTGTCCTGTTAATGTCAGTGGGGCCAAACAGACCAATTCTGACTTTGGTCAAGCAGATATTGAAGAACTGAGAACAGAGCACATTGCTTTTGACCATCATTCACATTTGACCATCATTCATTCATTCATATCTAGGTCAAAACCCACAAAAATCCTTATCTAGATGCAATAAAGACAATCTCTAAATGATAAAGTTCGTAACATTGAGTTACAGTTACAATACTGGAGAATATCTATGTACTTTCTCATAAAAATAAGCCACTACATGTACTCTAGAATAGTTGTCATGCTGTTACTTTTTCCCTTCACAGAAATCTCACATCCTCAGAATAAAAGAGAGAAAAACTGAGGTTACTCCAATAATGGCTATTGTTCTTATGACTTCAGAATAAAGTTCATGGGTTTTTAAATTGACAGGGGTTTGAAAGGCCATGCTTTCTGCAGAAGGCTATGACATATGCATAGTTTTCTTGCTCTGTGATCTGGGACAGCACATTCAAGCCTGCTTTCAAAAAAAATTATTGTTCAGATGCCCTTCACAGAAGTGTCTCTGGCAATATTGAATCCTTTTCCCTGAGAGCCAATTTAATTTTACTTTCATTGTCTCCACTGGAATTGGAAATCTCTTATAAATAAGATGTGAATCTAGACATATGAAAGAGTAAAAAAGGAATGTCTGTGGAGGAGCTTCCTCTGGACCCCCTGTGATATTGTGCTTTAAAATAATATAATCAAATTTGCAAGCAAAATAAAGCTCACAGTAAAGTCCAATGCACTTTGGACCTCAGTTGAAAGCCAGCCCTGAACTGAAGAAAGACAGCTAAAGGACATCTAGGTAAAAGTTAAATCCCCAAACTGAACAATCATTGCATTCACAGGAGAGAAGACAAGAAAATGACTGAAGCTCCACCTGGGAAGTCAGAAAAAGTTTCGCTGTCTTTGTAGGTGCTGAAAGTTGAACATCTTACTTACGTCAAATAGGACACAGTTTACATAATAAATATGCACGTAGAGTTTTAAAAGACAAAAGAGAAAAATAGCAAAAGAGATGTAAGGATTTAAAAGCCTTCCTACTTTGAGATGTATAAACTTATTCTTCTTTACTGAAGTTTTAAAATGGCTCAGTCCCAGGGTCAAACAGATATAAAGTCTTTGAATTTTTTCTTTAGTAAATCAGGGAGAGAAAAAAATTAGTCTGGGACTTGATCAAGGCCTCCAGCCTTGTAGGCAAGTGCCCTAACCACTAAGTTCTGGTAGTTTGTAAGTGGATTCTTCTATCTCTCATTTTGACCAGAAATATGTTCTTGGCTGTCAGATAGTTTTCTTCTTTTGTCTGTATGCTCTGGCATATGGTTAAATTCAAGCAGCATAAAAATTATTAACAAATGTAAGATATTTTCAATTTTGCTGCAGAGTAATACAAGATATTTAAGCAAGTTGCCTTATTTCACCTTTAGTGTCCTTCAAAATCCAAACCAAGTATGATCTTTTCCCCAGTTCAGCTGATAAAAGACAATGTCTTGCGTCATGCAGGCCTGACACTGCTACATTCAATCACTACTGGGACAATATGATGAAAAGTAGATTTGTTATATCTGTTAAAAGCCAAAAATATTTAATGAAAAATTCCTAAACAGAATTTTAGCTGAAATCATTGCTGGAACGAAGGTAAAAAGAGAGTCTATTGGAAGATCTTGAGGTCATAGATCAAGACTGTGTGATAGATAGTGCAATATCTAAGAGGACTATGGAAGAAAAGAGAGGCTTAAAGCAGTTATAAGATTGTTCTAGTACAATAAAAGATGGATAAAAAAAATTAAATAGAAGAAAGAAGAGACGCTTTGGAATAGATGAAGAAGATGAAGTAAAAGCAGTAAACAACTGTTTCTAGATGATATGAGAGCCTGCTACTTTTCTGATAGAGTTCAATTTTATGCAAAGACAGTAGATATATAACAGCCTCTGAAAAACTAAGTGCAATGTTCTCACCTTGAATAGTTCAAAGTCATGAGTAGCTTGATGTACCTAGTGGAACTCGCGATTCCTGCGTTTCGGATCTTCCTATGTTGGTTGGTACTGGTGCACTGAAGCAATCAGCATACAAAAATTATTAACAAAGCTGAAAAAATTAAGAATTCTTCTCATTCCTGGCCATCAGGAGATGGAAGTTCTCCCTCTGAAACTGAAACCTCCGGATCAGGCTATAGAAGATTGTGTTTTGTAGCATGTGGATTCAAAAGTGTTTGCAGGGAAGTGTGTAGGAATAGTATTCCATACTAATAATGTCTGTGGTTAAGATGGAAGATGGATAGATCACAGTAAGATACAAAGGTTAATTTCAGGGTGAATGTTTCAGCTTATGCATATCAAAGCATTGATGCATGAGTCACTGGCACAGAATGAATAAATTTTTTGCATCAGAGTAATACAGTGTTCTTGCTTACTGCTTTTCGAATCTATGAATAATGCCAAATGAAATTATTCTTTTTTATATCAGTAATTTTCTGTGTTTCCTGCATAACAAAGATACTGATTCTTACAGAATATATAGATGGGTGTCCTCAATATGCCAAATATGAGGGAGAGGGAGAAAGAAAGAGAGAGAGAGAGAGAAGGAGAAAAAAAGGAAAGGAAAGGAAAGGAAAGGAAAGGAAAGGAAAGGAAAGGAAAGGAAAGGAAAGGAAAGGAAAGGAAAGGAAAGGAAAGGAAAGGAAAGGAAAGGAAAGGAAAGGAAAGGAAAGGAAAGGAAAGGAAAGGAAAGGAAAGGAAAGGAAAGGAAAGGAAAGGAAAGGAAAGGAAAGGAAAGGAAAGGAAAGGGGAAAGGAAAGAAAGAAAGAAAGAAAGAAAGAAAGAAAGAAAGAAAGAAAGAAAGAAAGAAAGAAAGAAAGAAAGAAAGAAAGAAAGAAAGAAAGAAAGAAAGAAAGAAAGAAAGAAAGAAAGAAAGAAAGAAAGAAAGAAAGAAAGAAAGAAAGAAAGAAAGAAAGAAAGAAAGAAAGAAAGAAAGAAAGAAAGAAAGAAAGAAAGAAAGGAAGGAAAAGGAGAGAAATGAAAGAACAAAAGAAGGAAAAAAAAGTTACCCCCTCCACTAAGACAGTATTATTAGACTGCTTTCTGATAAAACTGTGCATAGAATCAGCATAAAGCATTTTTTTTCATATACGTTTTTTGGAACTGGTGTCTGAGAGGTCACTGGCCAGGTGTTTAACCATTCTTGCTTAGAATAGAAGCCCTTTATTCATTTTTATGTTAATAGTAACTGGAAGATGAGGAGTGGTAAAAATACATTCAGTTCTTAAATTAACACCTTATGACAACTTGAATTAAAACACAATGTGAGTGTATTACATTTCACTCTGAATCCACATGGTTGGCTACAGCAGGTATTGGACCAGCAGGAATCACTACTTGTCATATTTGTGGTAACTCTCAAATGAGCTATGACATGGAACAGCCTTTTGATCTTGCCCATGTTCTACTAATTATTTAATCTTTGACAACATAGAAACATGTTTCAACACATAACCTAAGAAAGAGCACAGTATAGGTTTTCTTCCAAAGCCTACAAAAGCCAAGAAAGCAACCTCACACTTCTTTTAAATCTCTGTTTTTGCTCTCTCTTCATTAAAACTGGATATGAGCCATAACTTCAAATGAAAATGGACACAAAGTTTTCCTCTTAGGGTAGAATTCATTGCATCCAATTTCAGATATCTATGAGAAAGGTGTTTAACCCTGATTTTTCTTCTTTATTCTGCCTATAGTCAATGGGAAGAAACAAACGATTTTAGATAATTTTAGACATTTACCTTAAAATAAAGCAGTGCTGTAGAGTTGCTTTTTTTTGGTCCATTGGCTTGGGAGACCAGCTTGGATGTAAGAACATCTGGTAAGAGAAATCTCACCTAAGGTATCTAAGAAAGACCAGATGTATCACACCTCAGAAAAGCCTAATTCTTTCCATGGACTAAGAGCATGCTTGGGGTTAAATGAGATGAATTCCAGCCTTGTTGTCTTCTATAAATTTGGCAGAATTTGTGTCTGGGTCTGGCCAGAGAACAATGGTTACATTTTACTTACAAGTAAAGTAGAAACACTCTTTGAAATTCTGGAATTTGTGAGAATCTTACCCAGAACAGTAGGCTTCTGCCTAAAGCATCTGCTGAAGAACCTTTGGGACAAAGCCAAGCTCTTGTCTGGTTTGATTCACAGTAAAGAATAAAAGCTACTTACTGTAGGTGAGTGCCCTAACAAATGGGTTTGTGTCTGCTTTTGGTCCTGTTTCAGTTCGCATCATTGGATCAAGAAGAAAGGACCTGAATCAAGGCTGAGTAGTCTTCTGCATGGGCCTCTTATGGAAAAATATTTGCTCACTACAGTATCAGGTGATGTCTCATTTGTCATCTAATTAAGTACAGAAAATATCTTTTCAGAGTTTTTCTAAAACAGAGACAGTGCCACAAACTTATTGGGTCTTGAGGAGTGGCACTTTCTAATGAAAAAGCTTGAGAAAGAATACATGCACAAAGTGCAAAACAAGAAAATGTTTATTGGATATCAAGAAAGAAATTTCACTATATGGGTTGTCTAACAGTGGTGCAAATTTTCTAGAGATATTGTGGAAACTCCATCCATGAAGATAGTCAGAAAAAATCCATGAGCAACCTCATGTTACAGTGTAAAACATCAAACGTCCCCCTAAGGTCTCTCAAATCCATTTTATGAAGAACGTCTTTAAAGGAGATGTTAAAAACCTAGGTTTTGGTATTAGGTGTTACCATTCTGGTGAGATCTTGGTTGGTGAATACATATGTGATAGAACCATATCTACTCATTAAAATGATGTTTATATCACAGTTGGATGAGCCAGGGGAAAGGCAGATAAGGAATTAATGTACATTTCTTAAAATGTACATTAATTCTAAAATTCTAAAAATGTCATTCTTATTTTTAGAAATAATCTCTTACAGAAGTGAACTTGCTTTTTGGCATCCTCTAATGTATTAATCCAAAATTTTTCTGTATTTACTATTTACAATTATTACATAAATTTTGCAATTTCCCAATAACTAAAAGAGTTGTATGATATTAACTCACATTTTATAGATAAAAGAGAAGGAAAAAATCTCCAGATTTGGAAACAAAATGAGTTTTATTTGATGTGAGCAGTTCTGGTGATTGCAAGGTGATTTGACCACGACATAATAGAAAGACACTGTCCAAGATGAGTTTCAACCAATTTTTCTCAGAATTCTGGTCCTGAAGATCCTGCAGAACAAAGTGCAACCCTGAGAGATGAAAAAGAGCTGCAGTGTAGAAATCAAATTAATTTTGACTCAGAAGGCTTAAGGCAGTAGAGAGCAATACATGCTAAAGGTTTGTGTAGTGCACTTATCTTTTGTTTTTCATTTTCTGTTTCCTTTGAGACACCCACATGAAAGTTGCACAGCTGGTTCCTCTTGCTGTTATTTACTGCAGTAGCACATTGAACAATTTGCTATTTCCTGTGACATCTTTCATATATCTCAAGCATAATTTTCTGTGCTATTCCAGAAAAAAAAAAGTCCTCTTTTATATGTAAAGTACTCAAGAATTTATCTTTTCAAAGAGAGCATTTAGGGGGAAGTTCATGTTTGGTTATCCTAGAAAACCATTTTAATTTTTTCCACTTTCTAATCAGGAAATCAAAAAGAGTATCTGACAAAAGAGTCATTGAATTACTTGAAGACTGTGGTAAAATATAAGCATTTTGCTGCCATGTTGTCAAGAGTGACTTAAACCTTAGAATCAATACATATTGCACATTTATTTTATACTTTGTTATTTGCTCCCTACTCCATTTATCCTATGAATCCAATGGAGACTCTTTCACCAGGATAGAATTTGAAAGGAAAAGGGAATGTTAGAATATTTGAGAAGAATTCAACTGTATTAGGAATTCCTCCAAATAGCCACATCATGTCTGTGAGGATATGCATTAAATTACTCTATAGAAAGCAAATGGAAACAGAGGCCTCTCTGCATCCTTCTGCATGTGCTCAGCATGCTGACAAAGTCCTTATGTGAAAACCAGCAAGGACCTATAAAAGAATCAAGAACTTTGAATCTAAGGCACTGAGAAAAAAAAAATGGCTTCATGAAGTTTTCTTATTCCTTCTGAATCAATTTAGAGGCTATGAAAGGTGCTGAGCTGACAGATAAAATTCCTTTCCTAATACACAAAACAGGTGCAGTAAATGGTGATTTTTGAGCTCTCCCCACTGTACTGGGGCACTTCAGCCTTGGTGGAGGGGGACCACTTTCGGGCAGAGAGGAGAGTTCATCTTCCAAGCCTGTGCATTTTTTCCCCTCTGTGTCAGCTGCCAACAAAGACACCAATTAGTGCATAGTCCCAGCATTTGTAGCAAATGAAAGCAGAGACAACAGAATAAAGGGAGAGATGTGTTTGCTCCTGGAATTCTGTGTTGACATTTATTTTGGTTTTAGCAAGGCCTACAATCGTTTGCATTATTTTAAGGAAAAAAAAACACCCAGTCTCATTACCATTGGATATGATGATGGGGGAAATGGGCTGGAAAAATCCTGGATCTTTGCTGTGCCTTATTCTGGAATTACAAAGACTAGGGCAAATTCTTTACTGCTGTGCCATTCAGCTATTATGTTTAACAATCTAATTAGAAAGGCTATGTTGCTTTTCCCCATTATAAAAGCAAAGACAGTGCACACAAGCAAAACCAATTAGACAGCTGTAGTTTACAGAGCTGGCTTGCCTCGAGGCTCGTTTCTAATGAACCCCCAGTAGATGGTTCCTATCCAGAAGCAGGACAGAAGGAATACAGTGACAGTGTGCTATCTTTCCTGTAATCAGGCACTAATGTCTGCTCTGGTCCACAGAGCTGACACTTGACCATTTCCTTCTGCAGCCATGGTGGCCCCCAGCACCAGTGCTGTGACACTAACCTGGCTGATAAGGCATGTCCCTTACACGGCTCAAAGTCATGCTAGCAGGTGGCAGTAAATCTAAAATGTTCCCCTCAGTTTTATGATTGCTGCTTTCTGCTCACCAGGGACTTGTTTTAACTGAAAGCAGACACAAAGCTGTACAATAACCTGCATGCTTGCCATGCTTTTATTTTTCAGCATGTATGGCTCAAATTAAGGCAGACTGTATTGAGTAGATTGCTCACTCCAAGTTAGTCATCTGTTTAGTGTTTCCACAAAGCAGTTGTGGTTGTTCACAAGTCTATTAATTAAAAAGAAAATGATTAAGGAAACTACTCAGTGGGTTGATGAACCATTCAACCACTTCAAAACTGAGTAAAACATTAAAACAACCCACCCCCCCTTCCACATTCCTTTTCTTGAATAGTCTGATAACAGGTATTTGTTTGAACTGAACTTTATAGGGCTTGTGAAAACACAAGCTCTTGTCATCACTGCATTTAAATGAGTTTTATGTACAAGAAACTGAGTGGCACTGTCTGAGCTAGAATAGATGGGATGGTGTCAGCATTCCCATTAAAAATACCCTTGTATTCACTGGGTTATGAGTCAGTTATACAAAATCAGTCCAGGACAAAATTTTGCATTTTTGACAGTAATACTTGGGTCAGAGAAACCAAGTATGGGGCTTGCAGAGAAGTCTGTATAAATTAATTTATATTAAAAATTAAAAGTACATGCACAGCTACATATTAATATATTGTTTCAGCTGTAGAGTTGCATTGCTATTACTACTGCTATTATTTATCATCACAAATATCATTTTCTCACTCATGTTATTTTGAATTTCTGTGCTTGGGAGAAATAAGTGTAGAAATTGTTCCCATCCACTATTTTCACCCAGTGTTTATCTCCTCTGCCCTTGTTTCAGTAGAGTGCATAGGGGTGGAGGGTGTATAAACAAGACGAGTAAAAGGAAAAATAGGAATATAAGGGATTAAAGAATACAAATCTGAATTCTTCTGGTATTCATAAAATCTTAAAGAAGACATTGAAAGTTAAAACTAAGTAAAGAGGAGTTTGAAATATGTTTTAGTCACAACAATACTGTCAAAAACTTGACTTTTTTGGTCCATTTTTGTATATGCAACATGCATTCATTTTACATTTTTACATACTACAAAAATTCCATATCTTACAAAGAGGCAGAAAAAATTTTCTGCCTAGCTGTCATTGACAGAATGCTTTTAAAATGAAATAATGAAAAACTTGAGTAAAAAAGTCTGAGGTGGGGGAAGAATGGCAAAAATAGCAACTAAAACAGTGAAAACTTTTGTCTGTCATGCTCTCAATTGCATCTTCAGTTATTTCTTTTTAAAGAAGTTACTTCCAAGGATGGTCAATGGAGTAAATATCTAGTTATAAACTTTATTAAATTCCTGCCACACTGGTAGAGGTAGCTTAAAGTAACCCTGTGCATGAAGGCAAACACAAAAGAAGGGGTTACCTAGGCTACTGTATATTTACAAGTACTTGCCAATAATATCTCCAAATGTAGCTCAAAACCAACCAAACAAAATAGATAATGAATGCTTGTAAGGATTAGGAAAAGTGCCAAAGATAGCAGATCAAGGAATTATTCTTCATGGGAAAAAAATGTAGGATCAGATTTCTAGGACTAAAGCTAGTATGAATTCTTTATACTGAGGCAATTTAATTCTCCAAAGAAAGAAAGAGCTTTGGTGGCTGGGTGAGATGGAAAGTCAGCTTTTACAGACTTATGTTTGTAATGGTCAGCTATTGTTTGGAGTAAAACTAGGTCAATTATTGTTGGTTCAAAAAGAGGTAAAAATTATGTCTGGATTAGTTCCAAAAATTTTTTCCTCCCCATTTTGTGCTATGCAAATAATACAAAAGATGTATTTTCCCACTGACTGGCAGTCCACTGCCATATGTCTTCTCAAACCATGATAGTGGCATCTCCCTGTTGCCAGCCCTAGATTAAAGGAGTGCACTGCGGCTGATTTTTAAGTATAACCTCTATCTATAGTGGACAGGATATCTCTCTGGAGAAAGAAGTCTCTGAGTTCCTTATCTCACAATTGGTGTGCTCAGGTTCCAAGACCCCCAAACCAGAATGGGGATCAGAATTTGTGTTGAGACTGCAAAGTGAAGCCAAGGTGAGAAGATATAGGGAAAAGGGACATCTTTTTAATGACCTGCTTCGAAACATGCTTTTTAGAGCGTCCTGTCTACTTATTTGTTCTTTTCATGGGTTTTGTTATTTTGGCACCATGAACATATTGATATATCATCTGGATTATCTTGCTCTTTAATAAAACTTTATCTATCTCTGAAGATTGTTTTGCATCTTTGTGCAGAACAACAAATTTGGAAGTGCTGGGCAAAACTCACAGTAAAATCAGGAAAGCAATCAATCCCTGCAAGCATGCAATCATGTTTAAATATCCTTCACATGTGGCTAAGGATTAAATTGTGACCCCATCCTGTGCTTATACAGAAAGGTTTAGCACATATCCACACCCGCTTCGAGGTAGACCTTCCTTGGAGAAGAGTGTAAGTGTAGAGGAATCCTTGACTAAGTCAGACTGGAGAACCATTTTGTCTGTTGCTCAATCTGATACAAGCAGAAATAGATGCTATAAAGAACGACAGAAGAACCCTGCAGGAGGCGGAGGCAGAATAATCTGCCTCCACAGAGATCTCCTGATCCTACTCACTAATTGTGAGAGACTAGTTTAAGCCCTGAAGCACTAGGTTTAATATCTCTTCCAAAAGTTTTATTTTCTTTAATTATGATAACTCTGGATATCCATGATATTGATATAATATCCAATCTCTTGATGAATCTGGTAAAGCTTTTGGTCTCAACAACTTCCTTTGGCAAGGAGTTCCACAATTTAATTACACGTAATATAAAAAGGTATTTCCTTTTATCAGTTTTGACTTGCCCACCTTTTAATTTCAATGAATGCCTTGTTGTTTTTCCTTCCAGAGCCAGAGTGGAAGCCCCTGATCTGCTTTCCCTGTGCTGTTTTATATGACAACATTAATCTGTAAAAGGTTTTCATTTTGCCTCTCATTCCTTCTTGTATGAGGGGAAAATCCTCTGTCTTTTCAATTTCTCTTCACAAGACCACGTTTCCACTTGTGATATTTTTCTGTGATCTCTCACCACGTCTATCATATTGCTTTATGGAACACAGTGCCTGGTGCTGCTAGAAGTACCTGAGGTATGCTCTGTCCTTCATATATGCAAAGGCATTATGATGCTTTCTGTACTGTTTCCACCTTCTCCTTCATGCTTCTGCAGCACCTGAATGCTGTTAGATTTTTTTTGGGGGGGGGACCATGAGCTCTTAGTGTACTGTCTGCAATGGAACCTACATTTCCCCGCTGAACCGAGCCATTATACAGACTTTGATTGTAAGATTGATTTCACTTTTATCCTCCGATGCATTTTACTGCACATGTATCAGTGATTCTTGCAGCTAATTTAGAGCTATCTGTTCCTGACTGACTGAGGTGATTTTGGATGGGGACCAGTCACCATAAGTAAGGTGCTTAACTTGAGGATGAGTTGTAGCCCTTAGTGAGACAACTCTGCCAATATGAATGTGAATGCAGTTTTCCTTCTTCAGCTGATGAAGAGAGGAAAATTATGTAAATGCCTCTGAAACAAGGCCCCGTGAGAAAGACGGCCCTGCCCCATGCTTAAATTTAGTTGTAAATTAGGATTCTGTCTTTCTGTATATATTGGCGTGTTATTATTTGCTCCCCATTACTATTCTTCCATACATATGAAAAGCAAATATTAGACCAAGATTTGGCTTCACCTACAGCCTTAGGTTTTTTAAGAAAAAAAAAACAACTAGAAACCTCTGAGCAGAAACCTTTGAATTATAAAGAAATCCACAGTTATTCAATAGACAATTTTTTCCCCCTACACTATGTAGGGACTCTAGAGACAGAGGTGGGTTGCATGCTGCCCCAGAGAGCAGTGGGAGGAAGTCTGGATTTTCTTCACTCTGTGCTTGTCATAGAACACTTCATAGTGTGCCCTGCAAGGGTGAGAAACAAGGGATGATAATCTGCCACTGTCTAGGAGAGTTTGTTCTCTGATAGCACCTGCTGTTGGAAGTTAAGATCACAGCCCCATTTGTCTTATTTGTTCTATAACTCCATAGAAGTTTCCAAGCACAAGGAACTCAGTCTAATGAAGCCAAGAAGAAGGAATGACCAGGGCAAGAAAATGGGATTATTAAGGCAGAAGGAAGATAAGAAGAATTAAAAGGGATGTGTTTGCAAAGTGACAGAAAATGCACGCTTTTGGTGGATCGTCATTGATTCTTTTCAGGAAAGGACACAAGAACCATCTTACTGAGATGAATGTGTATCAATATAAGCAGACCCTGCTTGTTCTTTAACCATCTACCTACCTGTTGTACTTTCTGATAGTTTTTTGTAATTAAAACTTTTTATTGCATAGGAAGTTGCTAAACAAAGCACCAGCTTACTGTTACCGTTGCCTTAAATATAATTAGTTATTTCATCTATATTTTTTTATTTTGATCCTAAGAATTTATTCTCAAACATTTTTTCCCTAAAGCCTCACATAGGTTAACAGAACTGTAAAGCCACAGTAAAAAAAATCCATGCCTTGGAACATATAAATACCAGCTGGTGATGTGGAAATGTCTTGGGTGGCCTAAGATGTGGCCAGCTGTGATTTTGGGGTTGTCTGCAAAAATCTGGGAAGTTATGATGAACCTGTTTCTGGACAGATCTGGTGGGACTGCCTTTTCATGTTCTTTATGCCACTGGCACATGAATATCAGCATCTGTAATTGGAACCATTACAAAACATTTTGAGTGAAATTCTGAACCATAACCTTTGGAAGCAGATGGCTTTCATCATGTTCACCATGTCATATTGCAGTAGTGGGTATGCCTGCCTAAGCTGAATTAAAACAATATACTAAATTAGAAAAGATTGTTTACTCATTGACTGGTTTAGTAACAATCAGGAAAATTATGAAGAGGAAAGGAAATATATCTCTGTTGAAAATATATTTGAATCTGATAACTAGAGAACACTTTCATAATTTGTTAAAGATATGTCACCTCCAGTTTACTTCCAATTGTATCACTTCACTTGACTTTTGAATATGTAGGTGCTGTCTTCCATTTTATACACACACATGCCCGGGCAGACAGGTTGTTGCTTTAAAATGTCAGCTCCATGAAACATCACTTGAAAAATCCTAGTGAATTTAACTAAGTTGGAGAAATTTGTGCAAAAATATAAGGTCAAAAGAGCCCTATGTGACAGATCCTTGTTTGCCTGCCTCAGAATGCTTCAAAGGACTTACTTATTTGCTTACCACCAAGGCTAAGAATATGTGTCAAAACTGCTTAAGATAGGGATCAGTTTTACTAAATATGATCTCAGACCTTCCAAGGTGTTTAGGTCTGGGAACACTTACAGTACATCTGTTATTATTTTGGTTCAGCTGAGTTATTGCTTTAATCAGCAACATTTCAAGAGACCTGGTATAAAAAAAATAGAAAGACTAACTTGTTTTCCATGTTTACATTTCTGCCATTATGTAACTTTCTTTATCATGGCTAAAGATACAAGAGCTGTGGCAAAGCAGCCCCAGAGGGCAGAGAAGAGTCAGTAAGTCCTTGTCAATGAGCTTGTGGAACTCTCAAAAGCATTCAAATTATTTAGGGTTATTACATAGTTAACAGGCATGATTTGAAGCTGTGTCATGTATTCTTCCCATAAACTTAGTGTGTTTTTCTTAAAATTGATTAGGAAGGGAATGCTGATGCCCCTCATGGACCTCTGTATGCTGATGATCAATTCCCATGCATTTTTCATGCCAATAACTCATCAGAAAATAACTAACCTCACATTTATTCACCAGAACCTGTGTAAGAACAAGGGTTACTTTTCCCTACTCATTTCGTCCAATGGATGTTTTGAATGGCTTTGTAACTTAGTAGGCTTGTTCTGTTTTGTTTTTTAGGGTTTATTTCCCCTGCAGTAGATTAGGGAGCTTTAAATTATCTAATTTATTCTTTGAAATTATTCACTTCAATGGATCTGGAAAACATTCACTGTAGAAACTTCTGTGAGCAATTGGGAGTAAATCCCCCAATTGTTCTTCATTTCCATAACTTCTTCTGGAACATCTATCCACTTTGCTGCTTTTTCCTGGTGTTGGCTTCTGAGCTATGTGCAAGCGGATTCCATAGAAAATCTGAAAGTGACTTGTTTCTATTAAGTGAAGAGTTGTAGCTTAAAATGTTTAAAATGAATATTCTATTTCTCTGTCTTTTCTCATAATTTATATTACATGACTCTGGAATTCACAGTCTTGAACAACTAAATCTTCTAGGAAAATATTTTCTGTACTCCACTCCGGCTCATATCATCCAAGTTCCTCAAATTTCCCACTTCTTCCCATACAAGCCTAAAATTGAGGAACTTCCCTCATAATTTATTGTCTGGAACTGAAACTATTCAATCTTATTTGGATTCAAAAACTTGTGCAGTGATCAAAAATGGGATGAAAGTTTTCTGAACCTCAGAAATGTAACGTGCAGTAACGTGCATTACTATAAGACCATTGCCATCTTGTAACTCAGTGAGAAAGGTTAAGAGGTCTTAGGATGCTTGTATCCACTTGGATATTTTTTGGAATTAGAAAGCAGTTAGATCCAGGACATGCTGAAACCACTTTTTTTTTTTTTTTTTTTTTTTTTCCAGGAAAGAAGTAACTGAACACCAGACTGAACCTAAATAGCAAAAGATCCAGTACAGTAGCAGATAGCACAAGCTGCAGAACTTTGCATAACTTTGCTACAGTATGTGATAGTCAAAAACTGGGTGTCTGGGAGTTAGGAAATGAGATGATTGGAAAGATCTTCTGCATTACAATGTGTTTCTGAAGACCAAGTGGATAGTTTCATTTTTTAATGTGCTTGCCTGAATTATGTTTCTGATTCATTAAGATAGGAACATTAATAATGAAGAAGGGGAAAGGTATAAAGTAAAAGGAAGGAGTTTGAAAAGATTAAGAAAGGAAGAAGAAGGACATGAGAAAATCTATGAATAGCAGATTTCAGATACTTCTAACAGGAAGGAGAAAGTTGGAGATTCCAAAGCATTTTATAAAGGGAGAAACACAATAGCTATATTTATTTATAGATTAAAATGTCAGACATGTTAGCAAAAAGGCAAAAAAATAGATGTTTTTATTATATATCAAAGAAAACAGAAGACTTTCTCTGTAGATGTTGCTTTTGCTTTAATTACTGACAAAAATGTTAAACTACAGAAAATGAATTTAAACATTTTGAAATGTCTATTTAAAGAGAGAATCCTTAACTATTAATACTGATTGTTCATATGTTTTCATATATTCATATGTAAAAACAAAAATTTCAGAGGAACGGATGAAAATTTATTATTGTATCAGGTATTTCTAAATGTACTGATCTGACACTGATCCCAAGAGTAAGTAGATTTGAATTCTTGAAAGGAAAACCTCTAGCATGTGTCAAGCACAATGAGTTTATGAATAACTAGTATAATACTTCTATGAAAAAGTATTATAAGATACTTTTGTTTTAAAATGAATTTGTTTTGATGTCACACAGCATTTTAATGGAAAAAATGAGAAAAGATAAAACAATTAAGTCAAAAAATTTCAAAATGTAATTGGAAGCAGGCAAATCATTATTAGTGTATGTGTTTATCTCTGCAGAGCCCCTAGAGGTAAGTCATTGGCCTTCTTTCATTTCAAAATTCATACTTGTAGCTTGAATGAAGATCTAAAACCACTCTGGAAAAAAACCCTACACAAGAAAGAGACAGAAGACACCTGTAAAGATTAGGGGAGGGTTAAGTAATGGTGCTGACATATCAGCACTGGAGATGGGGTTAGTCTTACATCCCATGTCAGTAGCTGTAACATCAGGTGTGTAATCTGCGCCGATTGTAGAGCTCTGTAGAGTCAAAGGAGGAGAGTGATTGGCACCTCAAGGAGACAATCCATCCCCTGTCATTATCTAGAAAAAGATATGAGGAAGTGTCCTCAGGAACTGTGAACTTGTTCTCAGGACACTGTGACTTTCTGATGGCTCTCACAGGAAGCTATGTGGCTAAAAGGACGGGACTTTGGCATGGTTGAAGCTAGGACATTACCCTAACACTGCCTTATCTGTATCACTTAACCAAGCACAAGTAATGGCATGGCCTTCAACATGAACAGCTGTAATGTGCTATATCCAAAGCCATAGAATAATAGCCATTATATAAGAGAATCCACAGTATTTTTCAGATAAGGGACTCTGGGAGACTTGAGGGTCATGGTCATGTAAGTAAATGAAGCCATGATCAAAACAGCCTACACTAATATTTGTAGAATCAGGGAAAGGGTCTGGAGGGGAAACTCCAGCTGCTCTGATATGACTGATGTTGGGATGTAGAACTCCCTTCTGGTCTCTAGTCTTCAAGAATAGTGTTGAATAATTGGGGAAGCAAAAGCTGCAAGAAAGAGAAGAGAATTATGGAACAATCCAAGAAGTGCAACCTCTTCAGGTTACTGGATATAGCCTGTTGTGATGGCTTGCTCATAGTCACTTTTGTACCCAAATTGTGAAAAACAGATCTTACGACAGCATTTCAGGCTAACATCCACACAGTATGAATCAGGTGGTAAAAAGTGAACCATAAAGAGCTCATTTTAACATTCCCACAGAAAAAAATCCTATGAATGGTATGGAAACAAAGCAGTGTGCAAATTATGTGCCTTTACATGGGAACATGTTCATGTATTTTTTTCCTGTCACAGAGAATCGACATATTAATTTCTCTCACCCCTAAAACGAATGAATGGGGAGTTTGGAGTGAATGTACTTCGTTTCTAGTGCTTGATTGCTGCTGAGATTATCACTGTAAATAGAGTGTATTCTTAAAAGAGAAACTTAAATAAGAATTTCAATATGTTAAAGATTCCTAACTAATCAGTCAATCATCATGAAGGCTCAGAGTCGCAGAAAAAGAGTTTTATCCATTTTGGTATTCATGGAATGACCTTTTTTAAGCAATAGAATCTAACTCCAATACAAGAATGAGAAATGAAGTCAGTAATAAAATGGTAAGGCATGTGCCATCTGTTAAGGAAAAAGTCAGGGTGGATGAAAACAGAAGCATTTTGTAATCATAATATCTCCAAGCTGTAAGCAAACCTGGATTTTCTTGTTTGTTCATGAACAAAAGCACATGTTATTCCCCTTGCCATAGTGACTTCAGTATTTTCTAAGGCTTTTTGGCCTCCAGTGGTCAACTTAGTGTATGCTAAGCTCCAGAGCATTTTGTTAGATAAAATGATCTGGGATTACTTATCCTTTTAAAAGAGCATTATTATTATTATTATTATTATTATTATTATTATTATTATTATTATTATTATTATTATTATTATTATTGTTAGTAGTAGTAGTAGTAGTAGTAGTAGTAGTAGTAGTAGTGGTGTAGTAATAGTAATATTATGCCATCTCCAATTTACCCACTCTTAGAAAAAACAGACCAAAGAATGACAAAGACCAGTATTTATAGTGTCCATGTGACTAGCTGGTTCATTGGGAAGGTTATGTGATGGGATGACAGTTATGTAAAAGGTTCCCTTTACTCTTTTATGCCACTGTTAAATTCAGGATTGTTTTTGTACCACATGCAATCCTATCTAGCTTTTTTTACTTATTTATCAAGATGCATCAGTGAGTTGTGGGGATGCTTTTGGTTTGTAAAAGAGAGGAGTTCAAGGGGACTGTCTGATTTCACCAGATGATTATGACATGTTAGTTCTGGTCGTTGTTTGTCTTATTCTCTAAGAGTGTCATGAAAAACTAAACTTTTTTTCAATATTATGCACTTCAATAGTTCATCTCCTTGGTACAATGGACATAAGACTGCAAGTTTCATCAGAGCCGGAAAGAATTTCTTATATCCTCAGTCTTCAGTCTACGAACTACATGTGTGAACTCGTCACTACTATGTGGGAATAGATGTCAAAATATTATTAAGATTTGCCTGTGAGTGTACGAAAATTGTTAAGAGTCTGCCAGGCTAAGTAAGAAATCCTGTTGGAAAAGGAATTTTTTTTTCTTTGGGCAATTGGGCAAAGGTTGATCAACCCTTGGTTGCATTAGTTCTCCTGATGAATTATGCATGCAGCCAGAAGACTCTATTAAGAAAAATACATGCCAAAAATAAGAATAAAAGGTGAAAGAGACAGGAAGGGCCTGAGGATCTGGTGAAGAGAGTGAGGAAGGCTGGAAAAAGAGGTAATAGGTCTAGAAAAGAGATGGCACAGCTGGGAACTTAACTTCTTCCTGCCAATTCCTAGCTGCTGTCATAGCACTTTTGTGCTACTGACAGGAGGGATAATTTAAAGCAAACAACTTATGTTGGAAGATCAGATCAGCACGTCACTAGTTTGGGAGTGGCACATTGCAAATTTGGCCTGAAACTCCCTTTTCACATTTCCTGTGTTGTGTAATATGCTTTGTAGTCCTAGCCAAAGATCTAGGGTGCTACATGTATACCATCAAGAAACCATACTGATTCATATCAGGATTCAGACATATTTGAGAGATATATATATGTTCTCTATAAATGAGTCAATCATATACTTCCTTTTAGTTGTGCAATGTTGCTCTCACAGCTTGCTCCCAATTCTATGCACATTTGTGACATGTTTGCTAGCAGCTATATTGAACACGCTGTTTGAAAGGCACAGTGTAAGAGCAGCAAGATTCTTGATTGGAATTAAGGTTTTGGTAGTGAAAGTACAGCTGAGAAGGTGGTAAATACAGGAGAGTGGCACTCAATGTATCTTCTCAGCTTTTATTTTCATTGCAGTGATGTCAAGGCCAGGTGTGCTCTTTATTTTTAGCACAAGTAGAGGAATACTTCTGAGGTTTCTGATGTTAGCTTTTTACTGTATTACACATATAATCTCCCATTCCTTATTTTCTAGTTGGAACAGTTATACATACTACAAAGGTAAAGAAGAAAACCCCTGTAAGATCAAAGGCTGCTGCAGAGAGATTCTCCAAGAGATTTTTCTCATCACTACAGTCTCTATGAGCTACTAAACTGCCATGAAGCTATTGCTAATTTGACTTCCTCTACACAAACCAGCCAAGCCAGCCTTTGAAAATTTTAAGCAGGTCTTGAATAGGTTCAAGACCTTGCAATAATTCAGCTGAAAGCAATAGGTTAATTAATCTTATTTAAAAAACAGTGAAACAGAGGTTAATTAAAATGTAAACAGTAGTCTGTATTGTTACTGACAACTTTAGAAAAAAGAATCTTAGAAATTCCTTGTGTAATGTTTTTTACCTGACTGCCCTCAGAGGAGAGAGAGATTTTGCAGCAGATCACATTACCCAGCTAGTCTTTCTTTCACTTTTAAATGAAATATATTCTTTGCTCCTTCCAGTGCACTGCAGCTGGACAAACTGGAACTAGTCAAAAGCTGTCAGAACCCTGTTTACCGGGGAGGTACCAGCTACCATGAGGCTGCTAGGCATGAAACACTGAGGAGAGAGGCTGGAGCAACTGGAACGTGGTGTGTCTGAGAGCATTGGGAAGAGAGAAACAGATGACCTGGAAAGTCAGAAGGCAGAAAAAATGTCAGTCAGAGAGAGAGAAATGATTAACAGCTCATCCCGTTTATGCCAAGGACAGAGGGTTCTCTCAAGCATTCTTGTGCAGTGCTGGCTGTCAGCTGAAACATGCTGAGGAACAGGAGCAAGTCGGTATGAGCCTGGTCCAGAAATAGCTAAACTGAGCAAAAAAGATTCTGGAGGTTAGGATTGGGCCCTCATTAAAGGGGCTTTGTACTTTTGTGTTTTTCAGGGTTGATCTTGTTATTCCTGTTCTTCATTTAAAAAAAAAAAGAAAAGGAAAAAAAAAAGCCAAATAGGTGTGGCAAAAAAAAAAAAAATCTGGAATTTTTTATAAGCCTGAGGGGGAAAAAGAATCTTGCCAAGTTATCCTCCTACCTCACCATTGAACTATTGCATAAATATGTGTCTTCTAATTTAGTATAAGCTCCAAATATCTATGAATGCAACAAAAGTGAAATTTAAGTGAACAAACATACAGTAGAGAAAATAACATATGACCAGTCATGAGATTGACAATAGATTTTATATTTGGCTCCTTCCTTTGTGGTAGCTGAGTAAGCCAACTCAGATTAGCAGGGTATGTTACATCTATTACCTGAAATGGTTTTCTGGCCCACATCAAAAGCTGTGAGGGAAAAACTGCAAGTGACTCTTGTTGTTCTTGTAGAAAAGTGGAGTTTTCAGTAAAGACATAAATGAATTCATGAAAAGGTTTAATTCCCCAGTGTCTTACTAATGATGATGTTTTGAAACTGCAAGTAAGAAATCAGCCTTGGGGACTTTCTGCAGCAAAAACATGTCATTATATGCAGGAAAGGGTATGTTCTCATAGACTATTTTTTGTCTGCTACACATGTTGACATCACTTGTTTGTTTACATTCTATGGCATCAAGGTACATGAGAAAATTAATTAGTCATAATAAGGAAATATTTTCATCAAAGCACTGTCATCACTTTTCAAATTAATATACTGCACAGTAATGAATAGAGAAATTCAGTGACTTCTTAAACTAAACTGTAATTCCCCTGACTGAGTCCCTGGCTATGTGGTTGCAAATGACATTTTGGTCTCAGTATAACCTGTAACAACCAACAAAGTGTTACTGGCCCAACTATAATTCAGAGAGGGAGACAACAGGCATGAAAACCCACTCACTTCTAGACCTTGAGGGACTATAGTAAGCAGAGCCATTGTGTAAGTAAACACTAAAACACCACCAGCTTCCTGCCAATCCTGTAAAACCCAAATCATGATTCAGTCCTGTTGCACTTGTAGCCCTTTTGTTTGCATTCCTTGAGAAATTGCAGTGACCAGTTGTTGTTAACCCAGGTCCCAGGAAGAGGCTTTATTTGGACATGAAGGTAAGGAAACAAGGTTTCTTGTCCACATGGCTTTGGCCCTAGTGTCCCTAGGCTGACATCCAGTCATGGTTTGGACTTGGGACATCGCAGGTGTCAAGATTGGTGGGAGAAAGCAGAATAGAGCTCAGCCTGACCACCTATGGCTAAGTGACCATGCAGCACAAACTACAGCTACAAGAGAAGGTGATGCAGGTTTGCAAACGGTGCTTCCTGTAAATTACCTGAAGCCTGACGTCTTTCGCAAACAAGGTCAGTGAAGGAGAAAAAGTGCAAATGTTTGAGATTTAAACACGTGGGGCCTAAAGGTTTTGCAGAGCATATTTCAAAATAAAAGAACATTTTTTTCTATTCACTGCGGTGAAGATAAAAAAATTCATGTGTATGATGTATCCTAGAATAGATTTTATGTGCATGGTCAGGCTAAACGCAGAGAAAACAATGAGGCAAAAAATGGTTTCTATTGACTGGTATTTTAACTCCTCCAATCCTCCCAGAATGATTTTCTTCAAGTGAATTCATAAAGTTCCCCTTCATCCCAGTTCTCCAGAAATGCTAGTAATGATGGCAGCCACATGTGTGAATTCTTCTGCTAAGGGAGTCAGACTTTAACCCTGGTTCTGCTGATAACTGACCAGGGAAAGTAGGTAAAACCATACATGTACACCAATATTATAATTCTCTCCATACATAAGTGTAATGTGTACTGTTCAAAAGGGCTTTTGACACCTATAATAGGTGATGTGACAGAGTGTGCCCTCAACAAATTCACAAAAGGTACCAAACTGGGGAGAGTTGGGTTGCTCTCCTCAGAGGGATCTTGACATGTTGGACAAATAGAGATGACAAGAACATCATGAGTTCACCAAAAGAAACACTAAGACTGGTTTCTGGGAGGCAATAAGCTCGATAAGCAACAATTAAGCCTGGGGACCAGCTGCTCAGTTTTGCAGAAAAGGATGTGCATGTCCTGATGGGCAATAAATTCAACATGAGCCAGCTATGAGCCCTTGCAGCATTGAAAGCCAGCAACAACCTGAGCAGCATAAGTAAAAATAAAACCATAGACAGCAGGTTGAGTGACTTGGAACTTTTGAGATGCCATTTGGAGTGTTGTGTCTCAGTTCTCCGGGACAAGAAAGGCTTCAGCTAAGTGGAGAGAGTTCATTGGACGTCACATCAATGGGAGGAGGCTGCAGAAAAGACAGAGTTTGTGGCTGTGGGAAAAGTGTTTGTTCAGCCTTCAGAAGAGAAGGCAAAAGGGAGGTCTCCCTGCTGTCTTCAATTACACCTAGACATGTAGCTGGGGTTTTCTTGGAATTGCACAGTGAGACAATGAGGCACAACAGACATGAGTTACAATACAGAGAAATTCCTGTTGGATATTAACAAAATATCACCATGATGGTGGTCAAATATGTTGCTCTGTCTGTGGACACTCTTGTTTTTGGCAATGTTCAGGACTCAACCGGACAGCTCTGCAATCTGATCTATTTAACCCTATTTAGAGAAAGGACCTGGATCAGACATCCTCTGGCTGTGTCTTTCAATCTAAATTTTTTTTGTGATAAACGATTCTGTGATTGTTACACAGCATTACACCGATTAGCTAGAATGGAATTAAGATGGGGAAGTCACTCATGGAACACAAAAATTAAAGACTTGTGACAAATAACTTATACTCAATAGAGCTACACTAAGCTCATTTCTATGTATATCAGTTTACAAAAGCAGACTTTAATAATAATCCTAGTGATAATGTCATTTACACAAGATATAGTGTATGTCTACTCTTGTTTTAATTCTGAGCAAACTCCTGTGGTTAGCTAGAAAACTGAAATAATATTTGGTAAAGAGAAGCACAGCCCAGCTCTGTTGGAAGAGTTCACTGATCAGTGTAAAACAAGACTTTCTTAATCTTGACTGTCAAAATTTATTTTTCCACAACAATTTGTTTATCATTTCCACAGGTAAGTATGTGTTTGGTAAACTTCACTTTCAGTGAAATCCGTACCACTGTTTGTGATAGCAAATTAAAAAACACTTGCAAGTACATATTCTTTTAGAAAGAACATGCTGTTTGTATTTGCACACATAGCTTAGAACTACAGGGTTCAGGACATGAGCAGTACCTTTGCTGCGTTCCGAGTGATAACCTGACTAAACAGAGAAAAGAGGAGTGAATGGAAAACTTTATAAAATATCAGCAAGCTACATGATTTTTTTTGTCTTCAGCTGATCTGACAACAACCAGTGAGCAATCCTGGATGAGTGAGCTACGTTACTGTAATTTCTATAGGTACTAAAGAGAATGAAAATTATTTATGGAAATCATTTCTATGGTGTTGACTTGTGATCAAGTGTAAATAGTAAAGCTGCTGGGCAAAGGCTTTGACTTTAGATCATATACCTGATGCAGATTATTCCAACCTTTTAAATGGGCTTTTATTCTCATGTATAGATGCTTTCCTGTAAGACTTCTGGCTCTAGTCCAGAAAGAATCAGAAATGAAACACATGAAAGAAAGTAATGTTCTGAACACTGCAAAGTATCAGATGAAGACTAGTTTCAGAGGAGATTAAAAGACAGATGAATTTTTCACATAAGGATGATCAGGACACCAGATGGAGATAGCACTTTTCTTGGGTAAATCTAGAGGAATGCTTCCTAAATGTAGATTGCATATTGAATATAACACCAAGCCCTGAGTAGGATGTGTAATATATATGTAAAAGGTATGCAATATATCTTGGAAATATAAGGCCAAGACACAGTCACTCAATGATTCAATCATGTGCAAAGCCCTAAGTTAAAACCAAACAATTGGGAAGCATTAATATGTCTGGCACAGCAGTTGTTAACATGCAGGTTGAGAGCCAGACTAGGATTTTTGGTTGCAGATACACAAGTTTTTCCTCTGCTTCTCTATTCTTGCCTTTATTCCAGCTCTTGTCCTGTCATTGCCAAAAGTATTGCCTGTCTGTTCTGCCATGCTTTTTCATAAAACAGCCATGTGAAGGAGGGCTCCCATTTTTCGAGGTTCTTTGCTGATTTTTATGACTTGTCAATTCTGCTTCACATAGAAAATGTGCATATCCTTGTTAAACACTAGACTTTTTGTGCACTTCTCTTCTACTGTTGTCAGATTCAAATCTCGATGAGTGTTTCAAGACATTTTTATATCTGGCTGGTTTTATTTGCCTATGTGCAAAAAACTCATTGTGGTCCAGCCCAAATTTGAATCTGAGGAAACAATTTAGTCATAGGCAGTCTCACAGAGCACCTCATGAGACCACCACTTACATGACAAGAAAATCTGGAAGCTGGAAAAGGGATGATAAAGAGAAGTTTGAAACAGGACATTGAAAACCACTGAGCTGAGAGAAGTTTTATGATTGGAGAGTTACTTAGCAATTAAGCTGGCAGAGCAGGGTGAGCTTGGAGAAGAAGGGCCCTTGATTTTACAAAACTCCATACCAGCTCAGACAGTAATTGAAGAGTGATATGGAGGCAAAGGGTGGATGTAGATGCCCATTTTGGCCCCTCTGTGTGGTGTTTCTCCATGAAAGAATACTTGGTATCTGGTACTCCTCGGAGTTTATGTGTCTGCTCCATATATCTGCAAATATAAAGCACTGCCTGAGCTTTGAGGCCATGGCATGGATAGGACATAAAGATGCCACTTCACTGAGAGGGTGACAATCAAAGATGAGAAAAGCAGAGAGGTCCAAGAATCGGGCTGAAGACAGCACATCACCCCGCTTTAGTAAGTCCAATACTGTAAGTGTTCAGCATAGAAAGCCTAGCCTCCATGCCTGAATAGTACTTAGGGACTGAAGCAGGGGAATGTGAGAATGATAAAAAACCCAAAACAGTCTATTAGAGTTGGGTGTATATGGAGTCAAATTTGCACTGTCATATCTCAAAATTGCCAGTGTGATATGATCAGAAGCCACAACAATAGGTAAGTGTATGTGAAAGTGCTGGAGTCCTATCAGTCATGTTTCTAAGGACACAAAATACCTGCCTGCAAGGCCATCAAATTTTATTTGGAATGAATGACAGATAAGGGAAGATCCACTTCTGCGCTTGTCAGTGCAATGAAGGACACATGGGCACCACACACACAAAGAGAAAGTGGGGAACAAAACACACTAGTGGAAACAGAAGACAAGGTGTCTATAAGGAGGTGATGATAAAGAAGGGGGCATTTTGATGCCCCCTTACCTTCTCAATTACCTGAATTAGTAGGGACACTAAAAAGATACTAAGGAATAGACGGTGAATTTTTCATTTTGATTTATTACTAGGAAATTAGTCAATGGGTAAATGTTGACAGCTAAGAGGTAGTATAGATGTAGTGATTGAGGAAACTCAGTGCTTACCCTTCCCAAAAGAAATTAGGGCGGTTGCAAGCAGAGGATGTCAGGACTCTGATGAAGGAAAGGAGGCAAAGAAGAGTGAGAGTTGTGGTTAAGCTCACAGTAGCTGCCTCTGGACAGAAAAAAAGTTCCCCAAAGAGGTGTGATTCAGCTTCTAGGGAAAGTCCTGACAAAAGACTGTAAATTTTTCTTCAGGCTACAGCTTTGGGTTAGCCAGCCACTGTGTGATGGAACCTGATCTGGCCAGGGAACAATGTGCAGCAGTTGGAAATGAGAAGCAATTGTGTGAAAAGGGTGTGTGGTTCTCAATTCAGACAGGGATACCACAGTGCCAGGATGCTCTGAATATTAAAGCATTTCTTTTGCAGCCACCCAAGTGAGACAGAAATAGGGATCTGATCTAACCTTTTCCTCCAGGATACCTGTATGGCAGAATGACCTGAAAAGAGACTTATGCTATGCATTTGGGAATGGACCTGTACACATTCCTAAAGATGAAATTCTTATTGCCAGGGTATGTGAACCTCTTGGTATGTATCCAGTTAAGGACTTCCCTGCTATTTTCATAGTGAATAAAGCAAAATGAATTATAAGGATACTAAGAGTTAAATCACATTAAAATATGAATTCACATGCCTTGCTCAAACTCCTCCTGCAGCTTTAACTTTCTGGAGTTAGCTGTCTATCCCATGCCAGTCAGACACTTTCCAGCATGAGTCACTATGGTTTCCAAATTTTTCTTTCCCAAATAAAAATGAAAAATTCCAAATGTCTTACAGTTTTTTTCTATAGAAAAAAGGATCAGACCATCAAGTGCATATAGTCGAAGAATTGTTTTCTAGTTCCTTTTACATCCCTAGTCTAGACAAGAGGTACTATGATGAACCTTGCCTTTGCTGCCAATACCAACAGCACTTAGTGGTCTTGTTACCTCACGCCTGGCCAATTCCCAAGGACAGTCATAGCTAATGAGTAGCCCTTTCAATGGCCATTCCAGCAATTCACTTGGGCTACTCCTTCAAACAGCATGGAGAATTCTTGAGAGAGAAGGTCTTTTGTACTGGGCAATGTTTCACTTGCTGCGTTTAAACGAGAAGGGCAGTCAGGTTGTAAAGATTTATATAAATGAGAGCATTGTGCACTGGAAAGGAGATTGGTATGTTTGATCTCAGCTGTTATTGATTTACCTTTTCCACATGATAACATTCATTAAGCAGGGTAAGTAAAGGCTGGGGTGTTCCATTTCAATTATCTGTGGTTAAAATACAGACATTACACAGGGTGGAGTGTCAGTCTAGTTTCAGTGGGCTGAAGTGTGAAAACATTTTCCTACCAAGTCATTACATAGGATGACATGACTTTTTTGAATCCTTTCCTGTCACCTCCTCATGCACCCCACCCCTTTTTATGTTTTTATGTCTTTTTCATTGTTTTGAATATTTGTGTTTCTGGTCAAGGGAGCTATTCTGCTGCTTGAATTTTCCTGATAGCTTCACTGCCGCTGTTGCTCTCTTGTCATTTGTGCAACACAACAGCGCTGGTTGAGACACTGCTCTCCCTGTCTGGCACCTGGCTCATACTGGTGTCCCAAAAAGTTCATAGATTTATTCAAGCAACCTCCTGTACCTAGGAGGTGACTCTGCTGTGAGAAGAGTTTGGACTAGGGGATCTCCAGGGATGCCTTCCCACCTTAGTCCTCGGACTGCAAAGGAGCCAATCTCCTCTCCTTCCCCACAGTGTAGCTGCAGTATAAGACTGTTGCACCATGTTACTCCAGAGAACTAAGTACTTTCAAAATAGAATTCTCTTATTTTAAAGGAAAAATAAGAGTAGCAACAACAACAACAACAAAAAAGACAAAAGATAGTATCACTTCAGGAGTAATTTATTTCTCAGTATTGGCTTCAGAGTAGCCTACAGTGACTAGCTCAGGCTTAGGTATATAAATGGAGATTTCCACTGCTAAGTCAGATTGATACTGCCCCAAATATTTTGATTTTTCAATTGAATGAATGGATGTCTCTCCAAAGATTCCATTCAATAATATTTTTAAGACATTAAGAAGTTCCAATAGCAAAACTCAAGCACCTCACATTAGATGTAACTGTTTAAAACACATTTTCTTTTTACTTCGGTCTTTTCTAAAATTCCAGAATCCATAATTTGCTTGCACATACCTGCAGGCATATTTGTGAAAAGACAACATTAACTTTACCTTCCTTTATATTAAGACATGTTGAGTGTCCACAGCTCCTGTTAATGTGTGTTGAAGACATGAATAGAACTTCAATAGAACATGGTTTCACCAACTTCAAAAAAGTGTTTGAATACTTGAAAATGTTCACCATTTATGTCCATCATATATCCAAATTACTTCGATATCATGGAGATGACCCTAGCTGTTGACATCAGTTTAAAAACTTGAATAGAAATGCATTTCATTTAACCTGGGGAAAACAAAGCCGTGTGTGCGGCATGATGTAGCTGGCCTATGAAAGTGGTAAAATAATAGAGGATTGTAAAATATTACAAGCAATGACTTAAACTTTGACTCGCACTTGGAGCTGCAGGTACTGAAAGCGCAACATTTTCTTGATTATTTTGCCAGACAGAGAAATGGAAAAGCCTATAATAAGGATTTGCAGTAATAAAAACTCCCAATCTCATTTGAATCTACTTTATAAAAAAAAGCCACATGCTTTCCTTGTCTGGAGATGAGGCAGGAGCTCACAGACCTTCCATGCCAGGCTCCTTTTATTATGCATTTTCTCTGGTAACCTCTTTTCCCCTTGAACTCGTCCCTATGGTAGAGAGCTGGTGGCACCAAATTCTTCCTCAGTTGTGCTTCTAATTCATTAGGCAGAGCCAGGCAACAACAACCTGTCTATTACAAAAAAAATTAAATGATGTGCACAGGCATAGAGGGGATATTCCAAATATCTTTCCAGTGAGCAAGTTCATAATATATTTGCCCTTTAAGATAGCCTTTCCACTCACAGCATCCCACATGGTTCAAAAGGCTTTTGGACATGGAGAGGCACTCTCCAGGTCATCTCAGGCCATAGCATCCAGACATTTCTGGGTCAGGTACATGCAGCTACTGTCTAAGCAACAGACTTTATTTAATAGACATAAAATGGATGACTGCTGCAACTCCAGGCACATTATAGTTATGTTGACTATTGTGCACCTGATTTCTGGTGAAAATATTTGGCTTTTATGAATCTTATTTCTTTATGGCATTTTCTGCTTGATTGAGGTTGTCATGGCCAGAAATGTCTTCACGGGAGAATACTACAAATGCAAATAGCATCACCTATTTAGAGGTCTGTGGGGACTGATCTTTGAAAAATATGATGTATTCTGTAAGATATTTTTTATAAAAAGCATAAGAGAAAGGTAATGGTATGATTTTTAATATTTACCATGTAGTGGCAACAATACCATGTTGAAACAATAAAATACCATCATGAAAAATGTCCAACTGATGAAGAAAATTAGTTTTTATTGGAAGAAATGGCTAAAGTAAAAGTCATTTAATTGATAAGGACAGACATTTATAGTAGATGATAAGGGTTTTGCTTGAGGAACCTACACTATTAGGAAAAATAATTAAATATTTAATACTTTTATTAATGATGCATGGCACATGCATTCTTTGGCATTGTCAGTGAGCAGATTTGAGCAGGGCTGGACATGTACAGGTCTTGAAGTTTTTCCTTAGAAATCTTAGCTCTGTGTTTGTGTCTGAGCTTGGATGCTACAGCTTTTTGGGGAGAACACCAAGGAGAAAATTTTGCAATCCTGTTGTCAATGAAGATTTTTTTGACCTTGCTACCAAAAAAGCAGGACAAGCCTGGGATGATGAAGACCTAGAGACATGTCCCTACTCCACCCCAGTGAGGTAAGACAGTTTTCCAATGCCTTGGACTGGCAGATTGGAAAGATGACTTGTGTTTTTGTGTTTTTGTTTTCCAAAACGGCCAATCCTTTGCCAGCCTTGTCCTTGTCCTGTAGACCTCTGGTGTGTTTAACTCACCTACTGAATTGTTTTCATCTGTGCTGGGCAAGGTTTTTGCCATGTGGCTTGTGAATGACCGTATGGTACCTACAGGTTCTCAGCCACATGAGTCTCCTGCACTCAGCTGCTCTCTGAGGTGAAACAGCTTTAGTGCGCCTGGTGCTTTGTCTGCAGTGTAGGGGGGAGTCAGGGAGCTTTATTTTTTGGCTGGGGAGCTATTTATTTTTGTTGAGCCTCTGTCACATATGTTTTGCAATTGCCTTTCTGGCCTTTCTCCCCCTTTTCCAGTATGTACTTCAGGGGAGGTGTTGGCACATCCTGAAAATGTGACGGTGCTTATTACTCATGAACATATTGTCTCACTTTTGATTGAGTGTCAGCACTCCTTTGATCATGTTCCTTCTGCCTGAATTAATTAGGGCAGGAGTGACACACTCCTCCATGGGCCTTGGCTGGCCTTTAGCTCTGTATCTTTGCAAGGAGGTTTATCATGCAATTGAACCTGCATTAAGTCATGAGGAACTGTGAAAATGCAGTGGGAGAAGATCAGGATCTTACTGCTCCTGTGAGCAAAGCCGTTCCTATCAGGCCACATCAGGGATGAATTTGTGCCTGGTTTACTTAAAGCATGTCCTAGTTTTGCCCCTTTGGGCCATGCAAAAGGAAAATTTTTCATATTTCTTCTCTGTTCCATGCTGGACTGGCTACTGGTTTTGTTTCTGAGTGTTTTGCTTGCTCTATCCAGATTTTCTCTTGCTCTGTGTTTATTTTTACTATCCAGCAAAGCCCAAGCTCCAGCAGTTCTCCTGGTGTGTGGAACCAGATTTCAGGCTTGTGCTATGCCTCATTCCTTCCTTTAACATGGAGTATAAAGTCATAGGGAGAAGCAGAAGAAAAAAAGACTGCATGGGACCAGGCCTTTCCCTATCTACAGTCATTTTTATCTGTTCCTATTTCTTTTTCTCTCGTCAGGAACTTCCAGTATAGGTTTAAGAACAGCTGTGGTGTATTCTTGAAGATTTTATATTGGATCAGGGAAAATGACCTGTTTTGAAAAGCTGTCAATGTAAATTACTGGTCATTAGCATTGGTGTATGTTGAATTTAGTTCAGACAGTAAACTTGTATATATGTCTAGTATCAATTTATTAAACAGTGGGTTCCTGAACATGGCTTTTTGGTGGATTTTTTAACATAAGCAACTGGGTTTGAAGTGTTTCTTTTTTTCCCCTGAAATTTCTGCTTTTCTTCTTTATCATGTGTTTTCTGTAATTTTGTGGTTTGAAGAATTTTACAAATCAAACCAAGCCTTTCCTTGTTTCAGATTTGTCTAGTGTGAAGAAAAAACCATGTGTGTATGAATATACTGGTGCACATCTGTCCATAGGCAGGATTGGTGGGTGAAGCAAGTGTTGGGATCCTTTGGGTCTGTCACTGGTACATAAAAGTAGACAATATCCTTTTGTTTCCAGATTCAGGCAAGCTTGCTTCTTCTCACTGCGTGGTTCTTATGAACGGGGAAAATCCAGGAAAGGGTTTCACATGTCCTGGCCATCCAATACTTCTAGAAAAATACTTATTTTTGTTTTTGTGGTAATAAAGCCAGGCAGTGGTAAAAAAAAGGCAGTCATATACCTAATTCATGATCAAAAATAATATAAAAAAATATTAGCCAAAATCAACACCAGAGTAAATCTGGTGAAGAAAACTTTTAAATCTGCTCTGGGTAAAATATTTTGATGAGTCTATTTCTCTAATCTTTTCCTTAATTAATTTTTTAAAGATTTTTAAATTTTTTTTCAGCTATAGAAGGTTAGTATTAAATTACTGCAGAATGGAGACATTCTTGACTCCAGACATTCTTTTCTGCCCTTCATCTCTATCATCTCTAACTTCATGTCACAGTCACAGAAACATTGCCAGAACCTGACTTCTCTTTCCTCTACATATCTGCAAATACCTGTTCATGCCTTAGTCAGTTGGGATCTCATCTCCCCAGGTGCCTGCTACTGTGCTCTTCCTAAGTCTCTCTTTCTAATCATCCACTGCAGTGAAGCAAATTGAACAATGGGAAGAAAACAAGAAGGAAGAAATAAACTCCAGACTTATGTGTTGTATAAATCAACGAAACTTCTAGTGACCTCGTTGTTGTCACTAGAATGATTTTGATTTTACACCAGTCTAGAATGTCTGTCCTGGAATAAGCTATAATTCTTCTTTGTTACATGGAAACCTTTCCTATTTGCTATTAGCAAATATTTTTTTAAAATTTTTGATCATATCTATTCAGTGGCTGATGACTTTCGCTATGTATTCACCTACAAATAGGTATAGTAACATATGGAAAGAAATAATATCTCATGCTTATTATTCCTAAATTGTTTGTTTTCTCCTGCTTGAAGAGTTTTAGTCATGACCCAGAGCTAGCTGACTAATAACTATCATAAATAACTAATAGCTAGTATTCTGTGGGTATGAAAATAGATTTCTGTGGGGATGAAAATAGATTTGCATAAATTATGGAACAATTAATGGCAAATTCTCACAATTAAGTAGATGCTTGCCAGTGATTCACTGACAGGAAAAAACAGCTGATGCCTTCAGAAAAAACAATGACTGTTTTTTTCCAGTTCTCTCAGAGAAAGCGTGACTGCTAAAAAAGGGTTTAGCTTTCTTCTAGAACAGCTGCCTGTGCCACTATCCAGCTCTTCTATTTCAAATTTCTTTCCTTTTTTGTTTTGTTTTGTTTGGTTTTGTTTTGTTGATCCCTCTATTCAGGCATTCCACTTCTATCCTCTCCCCAGCTTCTCT
The DNA here is from genome assembly GCF_047830755.1 of Zonotrichia albicollis. Taxonomy (NCBI): domain Eukaryota; kingdom Metazoa; phylum Chordata; class Aves; order Passeriformes; family Passerellidae; genus Zonotrichia; species Zonotrichia albicollis. Next base: position 58,162,660 of record NC_133820.1, read on the forward strand.
TCTAGTTACTCAGTCTGAGGTTTTTGAAGCAGTGATATCTTGGAATTTTGATGAGGAGACGGATAGCATTGACATTTGCCCCATGCCAACTATCAATAGAATACCTGAGGTATGAAGGCACCTCTGGAGATCATCTAGTCCAAACCATTTGTTCAGAGCAGAGTCAACTGAAATATATATTTGGATGTATTTCCCTTTCTGGAACTGGAGTGGGTTGTGGTCTTCCTGCACCAGTTTGACTGTAGAAAAACCTTTTAATGGTCAGCAAGCCTGTGTGTTTATGTGCGGCACCACAGGCTGCCATGCAGACATGAGCAGAGACTGAAGGTGTTGGACAGCCACTTGCGTTGCAAGCCCCTGAGTCCCCTCCTGCCTTTCTGAATGCTCTTCCATAATAACCAGTATGTGTCCACACCACAATAATATCCTATGCATATTAGGAAATGTTCATTGGCTGCATGTATTTCACCAATACATTTAGGAATGCACAGAGTATAGTGATATTCTAGGAGCAGCCTTTTTAAGACAGTCAACTTCGGCTCTATTTTTGAAACTGCAATTCAACGCAAAGTTAATTGCTGGCCCAGCTGATACCACTTATTTATCTCACTTCCTGAATTAAAGGCACAAACAAGTAATAGGATTCTAAGTGTCATTATTTGCACGTGAGCTTGAATAACGATGCAAAATATAGAAAGTAGAAGAAAAGATTCATACTACTGTGTTTTCCTACATACTGTGTATTGGATAATTTCAGCTGCCTTTGGCTGTGTTACTTCTGGATCCTCTGGAGAGTATGATAATAAGCAAGAACATTAAAAACAAAGAAAATGCTAGGAAAAATAAGTAAAACAAAATGAAAGCCCCAATCTTATTTTTATTTCATAACACCACTAAAGAGAAAAGAGTACTAAAGCAGAATAATCTGGAAATCTGCCTAGACTGGCAGGTTTAGCAGACAGTATATTTCATACTTCATTAATGCTAAATGAACAAATCTCAAATCTTGATAAAAATTATATGTTTTTCTAGGAATTCTCTTCAAAGGCTGGCCTTGAAAGCTGGTGGAATATGGTAACATCACTGGATAGCCTTAATAAGCATAATTATTTTTTTTAGATTAAGATGGATGTATGTACAAATTGTATCTAGATTTGAGAGTGCAGCCCTTTTTCCATTACTTTTTCATTTAATAGGTAGAGAAAGAACATATTGCACTGTTGCTCCTGGAGATCATTTCACTGTGCCACTGATATTTAGGATCACCTGCTCAATTTATTTTTAAGAATTATCAATTGTCTTTGTGTTGCATTATTGCACCACTCTGTGTTATCCTGTATTAGGGAAGAAGAGGTGTGCTTTCTGTTCAAACGAGCTTTCTTTATGAGGAATATTGTGTACAGAGGTCACTGAACTGGTTGTATCTTTGGCTTGTAAGAAGTGGAAATGACAACTACAGTCAAGTCTGCTTTCCATCCCCACCATCCTCTTCAGTAGCCATTGGCTGTAAACTGATAAAATAGATTAATTTCCACCTTGGCTGTTACTTTAAGTTTCTTTTCCTGCTTCAAGTTAAAGTTGCTCAAAAAGTTATATCAGGGATGTCTTAGTGTTCGCCTAATGAAGATAAAATATTATGCAGCCTTTTCATTAAGTACGTCTACTGTGATCTAAGTTTGGCCAAATTGTTTTATCTGTGAAGCTTTGAAAGTGAGATTAAAAATGATGCTATCCTTGAGAAAACCAAAGTTAGACCCTCTGAGAAACCCCATTTCCATGGTCAGCACAAACATCTCTGAGGGCTCCATTCACATCAGGTGTGGGCCAGGCTGAAACTGAAGCATCTGTGTGGGGCTGCCCCTGGGACAAATTATTATGTTTTCCAGGGGACAAGAAGGTAAACCCAGAACCTGCCCTGTCTTGTCCTCTCAACACTCTTCTGGCTGTAGCTCCAAAACTTAGAGAGAGCAGCAAATATGGTTGTTTAAGGGACAGCCTGGCTGGAACAGTGACAAGAGGTGAGTTGGGACCAGGGGAAAAGAGCTCAAAAGCAGAGAAGATGACATGGGGAACAGGGAAGACTGGGACAGGTTGAGGAGAGGATAAGGCTGGGAAGATGATGGTATGAGGCACAGGACAAAGAACTTGAAAAAAGGAAGGACTGCTCTTTCAAGGTCAGGTGCCTTGAAAATATGTATCATCCTGTTTAAAGGGAAGGCTCAGTGCTTGCGTTCATGCACTTGTCTGGGCCATAAGCATGATGTTCATGATGCCTCCTCCAGGTTATTGATTAAACAGTACAGATCCTAGGATTGCTCCCTGCATTACTTTGCTTCTGCTGGTCTCCAAGTTGAATGCAACCCACTAATCACCAGATGCTGCACCCAATCATTAAACCATGTTTTTTAAAAAAAGTTTTGTCATCCGTTACAAGTCTCAGCTGCATTTGAGGTTTAGCTTTCCTGACACCATCAAGTTCTTTGTTTTCTTGCTGGATTGGAAATATTTTTATGACAGTGTCATGGTTTGAGCCTGGCACAGAGCCAGTGCCCCCCATGAAAATGCCTCACCCTGGTGTCTGCTGTGAGATGTGACCAGGAATAAGCAAAACAGGCTCCAACTTAAACATAAAGGACACTTTATTACTTAAACTACAGGAAAATAGGGAAAGACTATAAGGAAAAGAAAAAAAAGAAATTGAAAACCTTACAAAAAAACTTTCCTCCTCCCCACTCCCTGACTTTCCCAATCCGATACATTCTCCCAAATCATCAACTGCCCAGCCTTGGCCCCACACTTTAGTATACTCAAACTGCAGTTCATGAAGAGGAAAGGAGTCCTTCTTGTTCCATAGGCTTCCCCTGGAAACACACTGAAACCTCGTGTGCTTCCCTGTCACTTCGGCACCGCCCGGAAAAAGTCCTTTTGCCGCTTGTGACATCTTCCTTCCATGCCCAGTGCTCTCACCACTGCGCAAGGCCAGAGCTGCTTTTAGGGTTGTCTTTCAAGGATGCCTTGTCTCACTCCAAAAAGGCACCGTCTCTGCTTTTGGGACATCTGTCCCCCCCATATTTTTCCAACCCCCTGGGGCCGGGGGGTCCTCACGAAGAACCCTCCTGGTTTTGAGGCACTGCCTCCCCCTAAATGCAGTCTCTGTGTCACAGGAACAACTGAGTCCATGGCCACAAGAAAAGTCCAGCCAAAAGGCCACTCCAAATCATCTCTCCCCATCCAATCATCTCCACGTTCTTCGGGCCAGGTCCTTGTCTCATCTCATCTCTTATCTCCCTTCTTATTCAGCTTCGAGGAGGATTAGCATTTTTGCAAGGCCCCAATCATGAAAGAAAGGGTTAAAAGTTTTCAGTCTCTGTCTATCTCAGAACGATAATACTCCCACACGTGCTGCTGCTGCTGCGGCCGGCCGGGCTGCGCCCTTCCCCCCCTTTCTCCTCCTGGGCCGGCTGCTATCACCGCCGACTCTCCCTCTCTCTCCCTCCTGGGGGGGGGGGGGGGAATGGCTACCCGATGTCTCTTGGGGCTCCGCCACCCTTCCATCCTTGAGAGCTTTCTCACCCCCATCTCTGTCCAGGCCCCGGGCCTACCGCATGGCTGCCCCTCCCCCGCCCAGCAGCAGCGGCTGGGCTGGACGGGGGAGAGATCTGACCTCTTCGCCGCGACGTCCCAAGAGAGAGTGCCAAGGGCAGTGCCCTGCTTTTAACCCCTGTGTATTCTCGGAGGTGTGTCCAAACCCCACTGGCTACACTAGGTGCCAGTCTCAAACCTAAAACTTTCATTGGTTTGACCACAGCTTCCCAGAATTCCCACTCCTTCCTGGTCAAACCACCACAGACAGTTATATCTGAATTTTGTACACCTCCTTTAAAGAGTATTGTGCGTCCTATCTAGTCTTTCAGTATCTACAGCAACTGCAGTAGTCATCATGACAGAAATGTAAAAGAATTAAAAAGCACATGGTAATTGTATATTCTTTAATGTAAATGTAATTTGAAAGAGGAATCACATAGCTCAAAATCAATCTAGGTAACATATACAATCAGTTGATTTTCAGGTTTAACAAATACTTTTGTGTTTTTTTTTTCAAGAAGGCGAAATGGTTTAATTTTAGCTTGAATTTATTATACAGCCTCTACAAATTTGAAACCAGCAATTTCCTGACCTCTCATCTGCTCTGTCTCTTATCAAAGGGCACACACCTGCAGGTCTTCTAGTCACAGTTTCTGTAACCTATTTTCTTCTGTTTTTAGTAACACATACATAAAACACAGAACTAAAGATTCCCACTCTTATGCCTGGGAAAAAGGAAGAAATGTTACATCCGGAATTATGATCAAACTTTTTTTCCACTGGACAGAAAAAGCATTGAAAGAAGATCTTGAAGATCTGGAAGATCATAATTTCTATGAGCATTAGAAATGTTACTTCAGCATTCTTATTAAAATAGTCCCTATTTGGGGATTTCTGTCTTCATATCTGACCTCCTCTCAAATCTTCATGTGTTAAATCTCATAGCAGCCCTTTCAAATAATTATGCATTTGCTATCCTCATTTCACAAACAGTGAGCTGCAGTTTGAACTGTTTTGAACTACTTAATTTTATCCTGAAGGTGGATTTTGACACCTTGATTGGGAAAAGCTCCCCAGCCTGATTACCTTTGGTAGTGACCCAGTGCCCTCAGTGCCACAAAGCTCCTCCATAGGAACTGTGGGTGCTGTCACTTGCTCTCTTCATTCTCATTTCATTCAGAAATGAGGGCAGCAGCGCAGCAGGTGGGTGCCTGACCTAAGCTTCAGTCTTTTTTTCTAGCAAACCTCTTCCTTCTGGGCAGTTACCTGTTTAGCAAAGTCAACCCCTTTTGCTGCAATTTGTATTTGTGTGTTCCAAATGAAGGAAAGAGGGCAGAGGTGCTTGCTGGAGCACTGGGGCTCCCAGAGTCCCATGTGCATAGCCAGAGTTCTCCTGCTAAGGACACAGCCAAGCTTGGAGGTGCAATGAAAACTGCCCAAGCACTGAGTGCTTGCTGTTTTGAATGCTGCATGTCCAGCAGCTCTGATAATCTTGAACTAACTCCCATCAACCTAAGGGAGATGAGGAGAAAAATTCCTAGAATGGAAATCACAGGGGAAGGACGAGAGAAGTTTTGGATGCCCCATCCATGGAAGTGTACAGGGCCAGGCGAGATTGGACTTTGAGCATCCAGTCTAGCGAAAGGTGCCTCAGCCCAAGGAAGGGATGTTGGAGCTAGATGATCTCCAAGGTTCCTTCCAATCCAAACCATTCTAAGATTCTGTGGCAATACAGGGCATGTGAAATATCCTGGTAAAATCAAAAAACTGATCTATACACAAGTGTGTGCATACACCCATGCACATGTAAAAGTTTGTACCTATACCTAGTGATATTATGAATATGTAAGTATACCAGTAGCATACCGAAATGTCTGCTAATTTTCTTTGATATATCTATATTGATTCCATTTGAATAATTGGACCATTTTTATAATTTTATGTCACAGCAAAAAGGATTTCAACAGCTGATTTTGTGTTTATTCATAACAGTGTCTAAATACAGATTACTTTTATCTCTTCTTTTTCTGAAAACATGGAGTTGAGCTATTTGAATCCTGGATTTTCGAGCTTAGGAAAGCGACCTTATAATAGTCAGAAACACTTTGTCACATCACTTTATTTGGAACTGTTTCTTTGACTAGAATCGGGGAACATGACAATTAAAATAGCTTATGATGACTAGCTTATTGCTATTTAGTTAGTAATCAGATGAATTCTTCAATTTCTGCTTTAAATACTCCTTTTCAAAGAAGAAACTTTGCATCCTTTTAAAAAAAATCAGCAACTTTGTATTTGCTCAAAAATCAGTCAGTGAGCTAATATTTTCTAGTGCCAATCCTTTTCTGTATTTTTGCCTAGCTAGCTTCATTTTCACAGCTTTTATGTTCTCTGCTTCTCTTGCCAGACTTTGAGAGTTGTGAGCTGTTTTTTTTTGTTTATTTTGCTTTGATAGCCTTGATGCTCAAATTCAAGATTTCCAGACACTCCTTGCTCACTGCCAAAGGGTTAAAGAAGAGCATTGGCTTGTTTGGTAGGTTTTTCCATGCTTTTATGGCTCTCCAAAAGGCAACATCCAAAGCAGTAAAAACAAAAGCCACTGAAATGCAGATTTACTGTGTTTTTTCCACCTTCGTCATTGTATGAGATTTGCCTCTACACCCATTTTACTGTGGGAGTAGCACAATGAATACTGCTCTTTAAAAGGAATCTCTCACTGGCCAATATAATGATGATGATCATGAACATTTAGTGTGATTCTCTCTTCTTGTTAATATGTGGCCTCTTCTTTAAAGAAAGGTACAACTTCAGGGCACCACAAAATTTTGCAATGAACATCAACTGTTCTATTTTTTTCAGAGTTTTTACTTTTTTTTTTTTTTTCTCATGATGTTATGATTTCTGAATTCTCTTCCTATTAGATAGTATTCATGGGCCATTTTCATACATGCCTGTCTGATGCCCATTCTATTCTATGGACTTGCTGGCAGCAGGTGCCAAGGGTTATCAGGTGGAGAGGATGAGAGGTGAGAGGATGAAAGAGGATGACAAACTTACAGTGTATTGGCATGTTTATTTACAGTGCCATATTCCATCAAAACTAACATTTGTAACTCAGCTCCTTCATAGCATTTGCAAGCATGGTGTAAAAGGCCAAGAATAAATGTGTCAGCTTGAGATAGAAGCCCATGGCAGCATATGAGACAGATTGTCTTCTCATCTTCAGGTTGAAAGTTAAAATTTCCTAATGTGGTTAAACTTACCTACTGCTCCATTTGCAGACGGGGAAAAAAAACAGACAAATGAGAATTTAATGGGTATTGGATTTTGAAATGAAACCAAGTACCTTTCCTGTCAGTAGAAAAATAATCCTCAGTTGAAATGATACACCTTTCTCATTGCATTCTCAGTCTGATACAAGATAGCTGCTTCTGAACAGGGATATATATTTTGTAGGCATCAAGGGAGAACATTTTATTGAGTTTATGAAACTGTCTGACTATTGACAAAGCCAAAACCCATGATCATTTGGTCTCTTTAATTTCCTTTTTCTCTCTGAAAAGGAATGGCGCTTCTTTTTTTCTTAATTGTATCTATCTTACTGAAACTCTCACAGTTTCTCCAGTAAAGAAAGAAACCTAATGCCAGGAATAATTTTTTGGTGTCTCCAGCAGGTTTGAATGCCATGCTGTCAACATGCAAGAGATCAGGGAAATGACTGCCTAGTAAGATGAAAAGAAGTAACAGAAGCAGCTGGGCTAGTAATTATCTCTCTGACTAGAGCACACTGCAAACTAAACTAGCTTCTGGTGCAATTAGGTCTCCTCATGCTAAGTATTGCTGAATGGAATTCCTCTGGAATGGCACTTTTTAGGATTACATGCTACTTTAAGACCTTGTCTTTGTGCTTCCCCGCATGCCTGAGATGGCCACAATGCACTGCCACTCTGGCCCCAGGCAGGCAGGCAGCGCCCAGACATCGTCATCCCTGCCTACAATGACCAGAACATGTGTCTGGGCACTACTGAAAATAGCAACGAGCCTACAGCTTTGCTTTTAAGGAGCTGGGTGGGAGCAGTGATACATTAACAGATGTTTCATCCTATTCACATATTTTCCGTATGACAGATCCTCCGACAAGCAGCTGTCGAGTAAGAGAGGAAGAACAATGTTAGCATCTATGCCTTGGATTGGTTTCTTATCTTCTCAGCTCAGGCACACTTGTGTTTGAAACCCCACTGATTCTAAAATTGACTCTCCCACAGCATTTTAAATGTGTACCTATGCAGTTCAAATGTGATTATTATTAAGCTGCAGCAGAATTTATGTTCAGCTTTCAGACATAACCTCCAGAAGAGGTTATGGGCTTTTTCTCTTCTTACTCTCAGTCCCACTGTGGCTTTGCATCTGAGTAAGGGGTGAAGAATTTGGCCTCATCATAATAGTTTCTTCAAAATAATGCCTTCCAAAAATACCTTTTGCCTACATCATCTCAGTCTCCAGTGGCCATAAATCAATACAGCTTGAAAGCACTGACTTGGACAGAGATATGTTGATTACTATGCCAGTCAAGAAGCTGGTCTACATATATGTAAATCAAAGTCAATGTTGGTTCTCCTAATTATTGACATATTGATGTTCATGGTCTCAATCAGGTAGTTAGTTACCTTCTGGGGGTGACAACAAATTACGTCTCTGCTCTCAGAATTCAATTCAAGAAAATAAGATTTTAATCTACATTACTTTGTTCTTTTGTTTGAATCTCAAGATTCAGAATTTATCTGATTTAATATTTGTAAAAATTACCCAGGGTAGTCATTTTTCATTCTTATGAGGCCCCTCTGATTTGTCAAAATTAATGGCATATGGTAATCCTTTCAATTTTCATCCCTCTTTGGGAAATGACTATTTAATATCATCTTATTATTGTTCTCTAGTAACTTTTAGTTTAATCAGTGATGGTTACATCTGTTGAGAGAATTCTGCTTATGTTCCTCTCCCTTCTTACAAGGCAAATTTCCCCAGTCCAGTAACTGAGCAGGAATTAAATGACACATGTCCCAGCTGCTATGACCTTTTCTGAGCACTTTCATCGTACGTCCTTTTAAAGTACACTTGACCACATTGTACCTATCTTTCCTTCTTTCTGTATCCTGTTGTATTCTGAATTCTCCCATCAGGAGTGACTGGTGATGCTGTGAGCATCAGTCCTGGAGTAATAGACTACCAGATGTTTGCATAGTAAATTGCCTTATAGACTACTATTAGAAAAACTGCAGTGTAAAGAGCAGTACAAATATTCCCACTCCAGGCTAACAGGTGCTGCTTAGAAGTTGCTTATTTGATCACAGATCCAGCTGAGCTGTTGTTTCAGTAGGGATGGCGTGTTTAATGCAGAGGGTGCTTAGAAGCACACTTAGAACACTGAAGTCTCAAAGCTGACATATTTCAAGTATGTTTTAGTGTGATGACTATAAGAAGTAGAGTGTGACAAGGAAGTGATGAGAACTTAGGAGTATTTAGTGCTATTTTGATTTTTAAAAATAATTATTTAATTTTTTTATACTTAATATTTATGGAGGCATTAAATAACCACCAGTTATTAAGAGGCTTCACAGATAGGAGAATGGACCTAACCTGAAAGAGAGAATCAGTATGATAATGAAATTTTTTTCATAGTACGATAGAACAAGATGAGGTGGAAGGAGTTCACCAGGATTGCCAAGTCCAGCTCCTGGCCCTACACAGGACAATCACAAGAGTCACACCAAGAGCCTGAGAGCACTGTCCAAATGCTTCTTGAACTCTGTCAGGCCTGGTGCTCTGACCACCTCCATCAGGACCCTGCTCCAGTGCCCAACCACCCCTTTTCCTAATATCCAACCTAAACCACCCTGACTCAGCTTCAGACCATTTCCTCAGGTCCTGTCACAAGTCATCAGAGTGAGGAGTTCATTATCTACCCCTCCACTTGCCCTTGTAAGAATGCTGTAACAACAATGAGGTCCCCCCTCAGTTTCATCTTCTCCAGACTGAATACACCAAGTGACCTCAGCCACTCCTCATACAGCTTCCCCTCCAGACCCTTCACCTCCTTGGGACACTCTCCAATAGTTTATTGTCTTTCTTACATTGTCACACTGCCCCCAGCACTGGAGGTGAGGCCGCCCCAGAGCAGAGCAGAGCAGAGCAGAGCAGAGCAGAGCAGGACAATCCCCTCCCTTGCCCAGCTGGCCATGCTGTGCCTGATGCCCCCAGGACAGGGCTGGCCCTCCTGACTGCCAGGGCACTGCTGGCTCATACTCAGCATTAGTTTGGAACTAACATTTGTAGAAGGTGTTTGGCTTTCTTGGATCAGTACTGTGTTATCAAAAAGGAATTAAGGTTTAGGTAGAGGGACCATGGCAAGATTTAATGAGGTAAAATGCCTACCAGTGATTTCCTCCTGCATGTTGTGATGCTGGTGCTGTGAAATGGCTCTTGATCCTTTATTGGGAAGCTTATAATTTGAAGATCATAACAAATATCAAATGATACTATTGGGAACAAATAAAAAGAAGAAAATAAATTCATGTGTTTCAGTGGTTTTCGTTCATGGCATTCCTTGGAGGAGACACTTTAGAGAACATGAGGGTTTCACTCTTTCTGCAATCTTTTAATGAATAAGAATACAGAAAAAGATTGACTGTATTTCCAGCTTCTGTAGTTTTCTAAACTATGTGACACTTGCATTAGAGAAGCCATATACCAGACTGAGAGCTTTTTAGCTTTGTTGCTAACAACCTGTGGGTGATGCCAGAAGAGCAGCATGTTTTAACCCCTTAGCCATTTTAATACAGGAATCTATCATTTCTGCATTAGGAAAGCCGTGTGTTTTCATCATTAGAGCTATGCTGCAAATGAACTATTGCAAATGAGTATGCAATTGCTAAGGAATAGTCAAACCACTGAAAAACAGACCACTTCAGCATGTTGTTTTGCTCTAATTCACTGTAAGGACACCTAGAGGAACAAGAAAGCTAATTTGACAATGCCAAAAGGGCCCATCAGACAATAATCATGTGCTTTCAGAAGAAAAAGATAAAAATTAGAGAACTATTGCTAGTTTCAGCTTGAGGTAGCTTGGTTTTACAGTACACAACTTTTATTTCTTTAAAGACTGGCAGAAGGTCAATCCTTGCATATGAATGGTTTTCATGATGGAGATTAAACTCTGTAAAAAGATTTATTATGTAGGATTATAGGATCCCCTTCATGATGGGGAATTTACTGCGAGTGAAGCTGATAGAAACTGTAAGTGGAAAAAGCTTTTCTTTTCCTCTGTAGATTCTGACCAAGGTGTTAGGCTCAATGCTGCTGTCTTTGCTAAAGTAAAACTCCTCTGGAGGAGCACATATTGAGGTTTTACATGTGTGAAGACTTAGCAGTTTTTTGGTTTATCTTATCGTGTAAGACCACTTTTCATTAACTGGGAACAGAAAGTGACCTTAGGTAAGATTTTGGTGTCAAACATTCCACTTGCACTTTATTTAGTGTGTGTGAGTTTTAAAGTGTTCACATCACTGCTTTGAAGCTCCTTTGCCGCTGTCATTATAACAGAAAATGTTGTAATGAGTATATACAAAAATAAAGTACAAATACAAAGCACAAAATTTTACTGAGTATTCCCATCTTAGTTTGGGAAGGTACTTCATTATGAGCTTAACTAGGATCACAGATACACATACTTTATTGAGTAGGACCAAGGAAAAAGCAATTCACTGCCATCAAGTTTTACCTGCATGAAGGACTCTCTGTTGGTGGTGGGTTTGTCTCATATCATAAACTGTTTCATGGACATTAGAAAGCTGAGTGCTGCTTGCTTAATGTAATCAATCTTCATAAACACATCAACATAAACTGATTAGTGGCATAAAAAGAACAGAAGGTTCAGGGAAATTGTTTTTACTCCTATTCCTTTATCCTTATATTTCTTCTGATGAGCGTCTCAGCTGAAACCCCACACACTGTTGCCATCCAGTCCTTGAATTTCCCTGCAAGATAGAAATCTCTCTGTAGGAACATCTGTGGTCAAAGTCTACTTCATCTCCACTCCAAGAGATTATTTCTCCTTCTTCAAAGCCACATTTTTCTCCCCAGTCTCTTCCTCAGCAATGAAACCAGATATTTCAGCATTTGGCACAGCTGAGGGGCAGAGGAGGGTGGAAATTCCACATGTTAAGGAAAAGGGTGGGAACAGTCATAATTTCCTTTTGGGGTATTTTTTTTCTTGTTATGTTTATGAAATCAAGAAACCTATAATCTTATTAAGTAACAGTAGAAATTTTCAAAGCAGCAGCACTACCTAAACATGCAATTGTTAGCATACTGACATAAAAAGAAATAAAATAAGAGTTTAGAACAAGTCTGGTAAGTTAAAGAGCTCATTCTGCTTGGTCAGTGCATATTTTACATTAAAACCATATTTTTGAATGAATCATGTTATTTGCACTAGATTCTGAAATGCTTAAGAATGCCTGTGGCATAGTTTTAGATAACCAGGCCAACTGAATACCTTGGATTTCTTCATTCCTTACCACTCATTCTGGAGCTTCAAGCTGGCTGAGTTTTTACTGATCACTACATCCCTGAAAGACATCTGCCCTCGATTGCCTTGCATTCATCATGGCAACTTCTGACACTCTGTACAGTACTGTTAAACAGACTTACTAAACCCCTGATTTTTAAAATTTTTGAATCTGCACTTCTTTTCCCACAATTATCTCTGTGAAGCATTTCAGATCATATTGGTAAAAGAGATTTAAATTTGTGCTTTTGGTATTTGCAGACTCACTTTGCCACATGGATATTGTATGGCTGGTTGAACATGTTGTTAAATGAATGAATGTTCCTCCAATAAACACCTTTGTTCAGCCACCACCTCTTCAAGCAGAAAGAGAGGCTATAATATTGCCTTTCAGGACAGAGACAAGCACCTTTAAAGCAGAACAAATATAAAGCCACATTTTAAGTCAACTATGCTGTTGACTGAGAAGCTTTGTCGTCTGATGGATGCAAATCACACTCATAGATTAAAGTAATTTTCTGTGGCCTAAAGGAAACTTTCTGGATCCAGTCATTAAATTTTTGTTTAAGCATTTTTGCATGTGGAAGAAACCTTTTTTGCTCAAAAAATGTAAATTTTTAACACAGTCCTTAAGAAACACATCTCATTATGTCTGGGCTTTTTATTTTGGCTGCAGACAAGCAATGTGATGACATGAACTTTAAAAATGCAGAGATCAGCAGAAATTATTTCACTGTATAACACCTAGAAAAATTCTCAGAGTAAGCTTTTGGAAGCCTCAGATCAACAACATTTTTATTTGCATCCTAGCCCTGTCATTTGAAGTGTAGAGGGAAACAATTTCGACTCTGTCAGTGATGAACCAAGCAATCCAACTTCCAACATGCAAAGTGTTATAGTTTATGAAACCTTGTCAGATGTTGCCTACATTTCAGCACTTTACAAGCTACCACCTCAACCTGGAATAAATTAGCAGGAAATTGCTGTTTACCAGGTGTTAAAAATGCTTCAGTTAATAGCTGTGTTAATACACAGTGGTTGTGACAGAAGAAATTAGGTTATCTTTTGTCTATCATTTTCTATGCTGCCTTCAGCAGAAATAACTTATAAATATCTACAAGCTAAACACATCACCTTATAAATGCTATTTTAAAAACATTAACTTGTTTAAAAATATGAATGCTTACTTATCTGCTAGAAGGAAAAGAAAAAAACCCACTTGAATTCTATTTGATTAAGGAAAAAAATTGGGGAAAAAAAGATTTCTTTAAATAAATGCTAATTAATAGCATTAATTAAAAATGTATTATTTCCTAGGAAATTCCTGTTCACCTAATTTTGAGAACTAATTAAAAGATTTTGCAGATACACACCCAGCCTGTTTGATTTTTTCTATCATATTGACAAGAAGTCCATAAAGAGGAAACCTACCTTGCAGATAGCTGATGCATCCTTGCAGTTGAATACCCTTTAATGTGATTTTATTCTTCTGAGAACATTTTTCTGAGACTTTGGAGTACGTAAAAATAGTACTGTTTTAGAAACATCACACAGGAGAAAAAGCAGTGCCCCACATAGACACTTTTCCATGCACAGGCACTGCTGCATGAAGTCCTATTGATCCAATAAAACACATTTTCTCCTTAAATTGTCTCCAGCTACTTTGCAGATTTGTCACAGGTCAGTAAATGCACCTGGCCAGCTGAATTTTGCCCTTTTGCTACATTCTTTGTGTCCTTATGAACTTGTCCATATTTCTCATTGGTGACTGATATTGTCTTTCTTGCACTTATTTTCTATTTCCCATTGACCATGGACTTTGGCATTAGCAAAGGAGTAGAGTGTTTTTCCTTGTTTACTTGGAAATTGCTGATGGGGGAATATCAAATGCTCTGCTACAGTTTTGATGCTGGATTGCATGTGAAATAACTCCAGAAGTCAGAGAGATACAGAATGCGTATTTGTAAGAGCTGAATCAACCCAAAATGTCTACAGCAGTCATACAGCTTATACAGTGCACATATAAAAAATGCCTGTGCTTCAAGAGAAATTAGGAAATTTTTGGACTTGAAAGGCCTATAAAGTATAATCATTTCTTTACCATATCAGAATTTTTCTGCCTAATTGGATTAGGATCAACTTAATTAAAAGATGCCTGAATCATTTAAGTTTTCTGTGATACAAAGTGAGCTAAAACAAAAACACCAAAGATAATATTCATGGTTTGTATTAAGAGTTCACATCTGCAGTTAAATTGAAACAGATGCTTTTCAATACAAGCCATTGTTTTTTACTTGAATATGACAATATGTTTTGATGTTTTCTCCTTAATTATAAAATCATGTAATGAAGTCCCTTTAGAATGTGTGTGGCAAATTGCCAAAGCCTCTGTTTTTCCAAAAGTCTTTGGTAAAATTTCTCCTGGTACCTTAGTTAAGATTGTTCATCACAATCAGATGATTACCCTTTTGGATTACAGAAGGTCCATTTGGGTGTTCTGGAGAGCTTTCAGCAGGACTGGGAACATGAGAATGCATCTCTTAGGTATCCCTAAGGATGAGCAGGACCAGGCTTTCCTGAACATAAAGGCTCATGGTGGAACGTCTAAAAAAAACTCCTGTTAAGTATGTCTTCATTATTTCCAGTGATCAGTATGAAAGTATTTGGTGTTGTGCTAGATCAATTGAAATCAAGTGATAAGGAGAACATTTCATGAACCTTCTGAACCTGGTGACTAGGCAGGTGTCTGAAATCACAAAAGATTTCATCACCCAACAGAAAGTGTGAGTGACTAGGAAAAATAGCCATGTCTGCTTAATTATTATGTCAGTTTGTGGTGTTTGGTAGCAGTGATGAAGATATGAAAACTAGAAATGGAAAACTGCAAGCATCTTGAAGTTTCCTGACAATAGATATAACAATAACAATTGTAAAAAACTGTTGCTAAAAGTGATATTTCATTCCTTCAGTATAAATGTGAAGTACACGTTACTATGAAGGGTAGAGTGAACAAATAAATATATCTGAAATCCTGTCCAAAGATCTAAATCCTTTTCAGCTTTCAGAGATTTGTCTTTGAAATAGAAAACAAACATTTGTGGAAGAAGTGTGGGTTAATTAAACTTTGAGGAAACTGGATGCAATTTTCATAATTCTGGAGCTCAACTAGGAGCTTCAGGTAGCACATGAGAGAGAAGCCCTCTGAATTACACAGGATTGTACTCTGAGGCTGGGTTGATTAACATGAAATCAGCTGCAAAGCCAAGGATACAGACAGGTCATACAGTATTCCTGGTTTTGGGCAGACAAAGAACTTCTACAGCAGCATAATGATGTTTTCCATTTTGGTTTTTCTCTTCTAAAACTCTGAGGGCTTTTGACTGCTGATGAGAAATGATCTGATGTTTTCATGAGCCATCTATGATGACCCAAATACCCTTCTTTTACATTGTAATAATTACTACTTTTTAGATATGCTTCACTTTATATTTTCTAGACTAAATTTCACATACTATTTGTTGCTTGCTGAGTCAGATATTTTCCCCACTTATCCACAGCCTTTGTTCTTAATTATCCTGAATAATTTAGAAAACTCAATGAACTTTTCTCTGGTAAAGTGACTGCTTATCTACTTCTGGGTCACCTTAATTCTAGGGCTTTTCTTTCCCATGCTTTTTGCAGCCCATTTTCTCTGAATCCTGCATGAAAGAGTTAGGCATGAGGTGATCAAGCAGCTGCAAAAAGGTTAATAATCTGAATGAACTCTTGAGTGTTGGGAGAATATCATCTGTGGTGAATATTTAAAATTCTTCACTCTTATTTCCTTCAGGTCATCTTTTACTACATCTACTATGTGTTAGTATTATAGATCCTTATGAAAGTTTGCTGGGAAAAACTCTTTTGTTGTATTTGGAATGGCTACTTTTTCTGTTTTCAGTATTGTTATTCAGACTTGAATGCATATTTTTATAAAGGTCTCTATTATTCTGCTCCCAGAGAGATGGCTTTTAAAAAATTCACCTGATTTTTATTCACAGACATGCTAATGACATCTCAGCATCAAATTTGTCAAAGAACCACATGAAAAATCCTAGATTACTGCCACACAAGATATTGCTCAAGTGGTTCTTACACCAAATTAATGCTGAGTTTCTGCATGGGTGAGAATTAAAAACAGCTGAAAGTGGCCCCATAGTATTTTTTTCCAGTGCAGTGATCCCATTTTAGATGAGAATGAGGACTGAAAAGGCAGGGTGGCTCCCTGCCAGTGGCTGGGCAGGAGGTATGCAATAGGAGCTTGGACCTATTGGCAGAGCTGTTGAACAGGTGAGAGAAGCTTGGAGCAGGTGGATGGGAGAGAGGGACAAGGTACCAATGTCAGTCCTGGGGACAAACTGAGCTGGGAGCCTTTGAAAGTGTACTTGTCATGAAGTGAGAGCAGCATGAGTCCTTCTTACTCTTATTTAAAATGAAATTGTTCGCCCAGACCAAAAACCAGCCTGATCACAGCAGTCTTTACCACTTTGCAGCGGCTTGTACATCATACACAGCCATTTCACAAAGGAACAGACTTTTCCTGACTGGCAGTCATGCAAACCCACCACATCCTGGAGGTCAAACGGGGCCCTTCCTTCCTCAAGCACCATCACCACTGGTGAGGTTGAGGTTTGGTAAAGCATCAGAGTTAACCCCTGTGCTCCCTGCACACTTGCATTGAGAGCCCCAGTGCCTGCTTGGCCTAGCAGTAAAAGCAGCAGACATCACTGCTCTGACTCAGAGTTGTGTTGCCTGCAGACTAACCAGGCAGATGCGTTCCAGGGAATGATTTTGAATTCACTTCCAGACTGGAGTCAGGCTATGGGGCCCATCCCTTTGATCTCTGCCATATCCTCAGAGCCCAGAGTGAATCAGGACCTGGCATAGACCTCTATGTTGGTGGCAGTGGGGGGACAAGGCTTCACAGTCCCAGAGGGCCCTTCTGTCCCCACGGCAAGCAGAATTATCTCATCTGCTGCAATATGTCCCTGGGATGCAGTAAAGCTTAGTTCTAATTTCATCTGCTGATGATTTTACTGGCCCACTCAGAGCAGATACTCCATCCCAACTGTCTTCCCAGTCAGCACAAACCTGCACTAGGCCTTCTTTTCAAGATTGTTTAGCAAACAGACAAATCAATTTTTGTAAGCCATTCTGAAGATGGGAAATGGACCTTCCACCTGAGAAGCTTCTGCTTTTCCTGACTTGTTTCTGTACCACATGCTTTTCACTACTGTGATATTCCTCTGCAATGCCACATTTTCCCCTGTGTAATAGAGGTAGATTTTTGGGTTTCTGTTCTTGAATTTGCCATTGATGTCTTGTGATCTTGGATGTAACTGTTCTGCACTTTGTCAGTGTGTATAGTGGTTATAAAAACCATCTAGCCAGCTAACAGGAATTGTGAAATGGAGGGACCTGGTGAAAACCTCAGCTTGTTTTTATGGGCTCATGTGAAAGGCAGATAAAAACATGCCAAGTAAACAAAGTTTTACTGCTGTTATTGTTTAGTTTGATATTTACTGTTTAACATGATGAAAAAATATTGTGATATGATAGAGGACAGCTCTAGCAAAGGAAAACCTCCCTTGGTCCTTTAGGTCTCACATACCAGATAACTAGCATACAGCACACTTGATGTGTCTGGCAGAAGAAAAAAGAGAAAGAGAGGGAAAACATGCATTCTGCAACTCTGTTTTCACCAGGCACTGGCCAATAAATTATGTCTAGACTTTGTCCCTCAACCACTATGCAGAAGGTCTGGACTGAAACACCTATAATAAATTAATTGTGGTGAGAAAAAAAATCGCAGTGGGAAAAGAAGCAGGGTCTTCGTTTCAGCTTCCCATATAACTCCTCTGCCAATAAACAGCTTTACTATGATAGCTCAGCCAACAGGCACTCTTTTGAGAACTTGTACTGAAGCCCAGACTTTCTTACAATATCACAGTTCACTGACTTGCCAAATAGTTTCTGGGTAGATAGCACATCTGTATCTGGATCCATCCTAGTATTTTCTTATACAGCTAGACTCCATCTGAAGTATTTTACATAAAACCCTCTGTAACCTCTTCTTGTTTTGAGCTTTGAAATCAGAAGAATGATGAAATATTTAATTATGTGTGTCCTGCCAAGTGTCTTTCATTACTTACCTATAGCTATCTGTGTGCAAGAGGAGGAAAAAAAAGACATTTTCTGAAAACAGGACTGTGTCTGGGAGGTCTGTTTTTGGAAAAACGGTCAGCTCCAGCTCTCCGTTGAGGTGTTGCAATCTTGTGTCTTCTGCACAGGAGGGGAGACAAAAGATGTGGCACAACTCAGCTGAGCTGCAAGTGGGCTGGGCAGGAGGCAGCTCCCAAGCAGCCCATGCATGGCATAGAAGCTGATAAATAAAAGGGCCCACAATTTTTAGAGTCTGTCAATTTGCACCTGCCAAATATATGCCCACGGCATATATACTTGTGGCCACGAAATGAGTTATATGTGTGAACCTCAACATATGCCACTTCTGTTCTGTGATTTATATTCCCAGCAAGGTAGTCAATGAGGCAAAAATGCTCAGGTTTCAGCAGTGAAGTGCAGACACAGATTTTATTACTAAAACTTGCTCTTTTACAAGTGCATCCCATTGCACAGCTTTATTTCAGTAAGATGAGAGAGTCTGGGTTAGAAGCAGGAGAAAATAAAATATACAGCAGCTACTTTATAACCCACTCAGGGTTTATGTGACTCTTTGCTTTTACAATGTTATTGCATTCACTCTTATCTTAAAACATCATTCTTGTTTTGTGAGCCCAACTTGCTGCTGTGGCATGTGGGATGGTGGAGCAGGTTGCCATTCTGCAACAGGACTTTGTGACACAGAATCTGTTTAAGGGAGGCTTCACTATTAGCTCTTTAGTAGTAGACACAAAGGTAGTAGCTGAAGGAAATTAAAATAAAAGAGTGGATTTTGCACCTGTCTAACTTACCTAGAACCCTTCAGTCACACCAAGCTTGTTAGGCTAGCAGGCTGAAACCGAGATGTGCCAAAGATTTTCTGCTCCTCCGTTGTTTCTCCCAAGCAATAGCTCACTCTCTCTGGAAGAAATCTTATGAAATGTTGCTAGCATCCTTTGTTCTTCTGTCCTTGGATGGCTGCAGGTCCTTGATTGCTCTCAGACTGAGCCAGAGATGGAACCATCATCAAAGCTATCAGTTCTGGCTAAACCTCCTAAAGATTTGTAAGTATTAGGGTTTTATCCAGGCTGATGCTTGGTGAGTTAGGCCAGTGTAGTCATACAAAAAACATCTCTGTAAACAGGCTAGTACAAAACATTAGTAGATTGTTGCATGACAGTGCCAAGTCTATTATAAATAGTCTTTCAAAATAGCATTAGAGTCTATAACATGTTAAGGTTGCCTATTTAGTCATTCATAAGCCAGCAAATAACAAAGTTGAGATATGGTGATCGAACATAAAACCTTTAGTATGCTATTTGATGCATCATGTCTTCAATGGGATTTTAACTACCACTAGCATGCTATTTCTCAAATAATACACTCCTATTTCCCCTGTCACCATGATTATTCCCATGTGCAGAGTTTTGTAGGGCTTTTCATCATTACATGTTAATTTTTTCCTCTGATTATAAAATTTGATTTTTTTCTAATTTAGATTTATTTCTTTATGAACATTCACACACCTCCTGCATTTTTATAACTGTACCTTAAAGCTCTTTCTCAGACTAAATTATATACATCTCTTTATAAGCAATATGTGAAATAGGTTTCTTGATTTTTATTTAAGACTTAATCCTGTTGAAGTTCATAGCACTTATGAAGTGGAGGTTAATGATTTGGAATTATATTCTCAAGGACAAAACTGTCTCAGAAAGTCAAGGGGATTGCACTGCTAATTTCCCAGATCCGTTGAAAATTCATGCATATACATTACATATTTTTAAATGGTGATTTTGGGTTTATGATATGAGTTATCATTACTTTAATATTTTATCATAAGTGGAAATGAAAGTGACTTAAACGCCTTTGGGAATAAAAACCATGGATGGGACAGGCTCCTGTACTATAGAAAGGTATAGTTCAGCAGCAGCCAGGCTGATGCTGCAGTATGTGAATATACTACAGAGAGATCGCAGAGTTCATCTCAGTAGAGCTTTTCCATGAGCAATTCTCTCACCAGGGGATTTGAGGGTGACAGTGTTTGGTGGACCACGGGTGAATTGAAGGCCTAAGAGAAAATCTTTAAGCTGCCAGTCTCTGTGTAGGATGGCTGAAACACAAATGGCACTGGGAACTGATGTGATCAGAGCTGCCTTGAGCAACTCTACAAGTGCACAGTAAGGAAAGACTTGGTGGGAGCCTCCATAATGTCCTGTACACCCAGGTCATTCCATTGTTGCCATTTATTTTGTCCTTTCAATCATACAGTGTATGGGGTGGCAATAGGCTCAACTCTTCAGGTAAACAGGATACTTTGGGAGGAATAATAATGGGAAAGACAGGGAAAATTGATCAGGAAACAACAGGAGGACAAAAAAACCTCCTAGGAGAAGAAAACCTGAATGAAAACACGTGGACACTGCCAGGTACTGAGTAAAATGTTAGGTGATCAGAGGAGTACTTTTCAGATGTCTAGCGAAGGCTCGGACAAACTTGCACCTGGCTTCTGTGGTACTTTGAATGTAGTGCAACCTTCTGTGTATGAACATATGGAGCGCAGGATGATGTGGGATCTGAGAAGCCCTAGAAAATTCCTGAATTACTCTCACACTTAATGTGTCTCAGAAATGAGGAAGAGTCAATTTACATTGAAAGGTTCGAATAGAATATTCCAACATTTTCATGTCTACTTTAACTGTTTATTTTCATTCCCCTTCCCACTTCCCTAAAGCTTTGTTATTTCATTTTTTCATCCAAATCTGGGACACAAGTTTGTGTGAATACTGGCATGTTCATTTGAACTTCCTGTGTTTGCTTTTTTATCAGAACCTCTTGAAGAGGAGAATAAAGAAAATAATTTGGGATTCTCTGTGTACCAGTGTGTCAGCAGGTACAATGAGAAACCCGAATGGAGTTGTGCACATAGAAAAACATATGAAATAAATCAGTGCAAGATAAGAGGATTCGCCCACCCATCTTTTCTTTTCTGGAATGAATCGTGTCTAAGTTTCCACTAGATCATCCTTTGATTGTCAGGATTGATTAAATATTTTCTGCTTTCAACTCTGAGGAGATGCTTTTAATAAATTTTTAATATTTTATCAGAGAACTATGTATGCTGGCTCCCATTAGCAATGAAAATTGTCCAGTGAGATTTGGATTTGACTGAAAGCATAGACTTTGCCTTTCTTAAGTTACTCTTTTCCTGAGTACCAAATAGATGAGTGATTAGAGGTAGAAGGACCCCAGAAACAAAACAATCCCCCAAATGAGGGCACTTGAGGATGGAGATACTACCTGTTTTGGCATTCCAAAAGCCATAGCTGCCCCACTCCTGCCAGGTTTTTCCTGCCTTACCTGCGCATTCTCAGGATCTCCCTTTGGCCCAGTAGTTCATTATTCCTTAAAGGCCACATCCAAGCTTTTTGGCAAATGCCATTCACTCCCAGCTATCTAGTACAAATTTCTTAGACTGACTTATTTTAAAGTCTCCTGTTAACTTCACCTGTTTGTGAAGGACAGAAATTTTCTACTAGAAGCAATTTTTCATATGTTAATTTTGGGAGATGCTGTTTTAGTGGGAAAATCTTTACTATCACATGGCCCCTCTACAACCTCAAGCTAGTTGGCATACTCACTATGGAGACAACTACTTAATTTCTGGATGGTCATCATCCCCAGTCAGTTCAGATGTTAAGGAACTAGTCAGTTTAAAGCAGGGAACTGTTATCCTTGAATGACCCATGAGAGGTTGAAGTATCTCAGTAGGGAGAAAAGAAACAGCAAAAATAAGAGACATAACATATATGTTGCTGATCCAGGTACTATACTCAACTTTGAAATGGAAATGAAGATGAGTTGAGAAAAGAAAAAATTGTGTTTTATTTAGATAACATGTTAAAAAGGGCTGAGGAATCTGAGAGCATTTGGAAAGGAATGAAAGGACTTTTTAGCAGAGCTAGAACAACTCATTTTAATGAATTAAAGATTTGGGTTAAATTGTAACAGACATAACAAATAGTTAGGGCATTAAATAATCATCACCTGGCCTGTTAACAGATTTAGAACCTTCTGGCCTTGGAGAAGTCAAGTTAATCTAATTTGTTGAAGTTTGTTTTTCTTTTAAATCAATAATCAACTTTTCCTCTTTTGAAATTACACATTTAAATAAAGTACTGAAAACAATTAATTACCCTTTGAAGAGACGGATGGATAAAATCCCCTTTTTACAGTTCAAATCTGCAATCATTTTCTTTCATGATTCCTTCAACATGTCTCAGTTCTTGCTGAAACTCTGAACATTTTGGAAGATTCTTTGTGTACCAGAAAGGTGGTGTTTCTTGGATTTATGTAATCACAGGTTTTCAACTGCTTTAATGCCATTAACTAACATTTCCAAGTGTTTGGTGTGTGTAAAGATCAATGGCTTTATTAATTCCAAACTTATTACTCCCCTCACCCTTCCCTAGTTCAAATCTGGTTTCTGTTTAAAGCTCTCCATAACCTCAGCCTTATTCTAGGTTAAATGTTATATTAATCAAGCTGTGGATAAAGGCCACATATATGACTGAAGCTGTGTTTATTAGCTTTAGTGAAGCCTTTGATTTGGTCACACATTCTTTGCTCTTAACAAAGCCTCAGAATAATACAATATGGGATTTATGTCAATCCCTAAATTGGTTATCATCATATTTAAGAAATAATAGAAAACAAACTATGTTCACTGTAGTGGCATATGAGCTGATTTTAAACTCTCTGGTGCAGGTGTTACCTATGGTATTCTTCTTCTAGTGCTCAGATTGTTTTCTTTGGAAATGTCATATTTAATACGTGTGGATAAATAGAATATCTGCTTTTACAAAGAACTTTTTTTTAAATCCTCCCTTTAATCATAAAGTAGACTTTATTTGTACTTTCCAGCTTATGCAAGATGTATTCTGAGGAGAGGAAAATGGGAGAGGTTCAAGCAGTTAATTGCTTCATGGTGTTATGAAGAGCTGTTTTGAGGTTGTGTGCAGCTCCAGCCCTCCTGTGGCTAGCAGGATTTCCAACTGCAGGGCTGTCCTGTGGAAGACATTACTGCTTGATTCTGCTCTTTGATGTGCTGGGTACAATCCCCACCCAGGATTAAGCAGATGGTGTAAATTCAGTCTGCGCCTCTAAAGGAGAAGGCCACCCTTCCAGGTACCAATCAGAACAGAGGGGCTATAAGTGACACCAACATCAAGAAAGTGAGAATACTTGTATCCTAAGAGCATTCGGCCTATCCATACCTGCTCTTGAGCTGGTAGAGTAGGGAGCAGAGGAAACAAATATTTTACCCTCTTTTAGTGCATCAGCATGACTGACTATTGTGCACATTTATATATCAACAGTATAACAGCTGGGTTGAAAACCATTTTTATACCTGTAAAGAATGTGGTCACCAGAGCTCAGAGCAGGGCTGTGCCCCCCACAGAGGCATGGGTAAAAAGGTTAGCATTCATCCCCATCATGGACAAATTATTATTGTGCCTGGAGGGCAAGTTTCAGGACTTTGTTATGACTTGGTCTCCATGTCCATTTTCTACTTACATGGACAATAATTTCTCAAAATGCAGGGAGACCCAAAGTTTAACATAATTCTCCCTTTGAACAGTCAGTCCTTGCAATGTACATCCACTTATGTGGTCTTTGAGGCAGTGACTTGGTCCATGATAACAAGCACACCTGATTTAGAATATAGTATTCTAAATTACTGAAGCCTTTTTTAATTTTTTTCCTTCTCCTGCCAAGACTCATTGGCTAGGTGATAAAGGTGGAAAAAAATTTACAGTTGTAAACAGAGTGCAGTTTTTAACAGGAGGAGATTTAACATCTGAAAATGGTGCTGAGAGATGTGATGCAGTCATTGGCACAGGGACACTTCATGCCTCAGTACCAGTTGGCACATGGAATGGTTCTGTGATAAAAGTAAAAATACTTTCTTCAATCTCTGGTAGAATTCCTTCATTATGAGCTCTTGGTCTATCTTGGAGATGTGGAATGGTTATGCTGGAGGCTGGGAATACTGGAAATAAATCTTTCCTCCCTTTAGAATGGGTGCTTTGCTGGATTGTTGAGTCTGGTTTTCCTGTTATATTGTTACTATTGCCTAAATCTTAAGTCTGTGTAAGGTTATTGTTTCCAGTGATGTCTGCTGTAGCTGTCTAGCTCACTTTGAGAACTGGCATCTGCTTTGATGCATTATATGCACTTTTTAACTTTCAAGGAAATGACTTTCTTAAAAGCAAGGGAGAGAATTTTTCAGATCACCAGTTTTCAAATATTTTCTGAGAAGCAAGTCTGCATCAGAGTTGAGCACAGCTCATGTCTGCAAAATGAAATAACTTCCATGCAGACACCATATTTGATCAAGCTCCAGAAATGCCTAGGAAAAAAAGTCATTTTAGATGGCCTCACAGAACTGCAGTGTGACATTCCAATGTCAGTGCCTTAAGGAGGAGTTATTAATGCCACCAATGACCATAAGATGTAGTAGTTCCTGCCAAGCACCTTCAAGACATTGTTTTACCCAGGTGAATGGCATAAGAAATTAACAAAGTCATGGTGTGAGTATTACAAAAATACTTGCACTGGAGAAAAAGGCACAGAAAACAAGTGCAGATTTGAGAGGTGTCCTGGAGGTCTGAGAAGTTCCACCTGAAAACCTTTGCTTTTAGCAAAGTAGAATGGGGCTGCTATAAAAATTACAGGAATAGAGTTAACAGGAGTGAAAACTGGATTTTCTAAATTTTAACTTCTTTGCAAGGCTGTTCACATATATCATTATGGCATGATTTCTGAAGTGGTCTGGAGGAGCTTTGTGTAAAGTTTGTAAAGTCACTTGCAGATAGAAACATCAAAACTTTTAAGTGCTAGAATATCCCTTCCCTCTTCTTTCTCAGTCCATCATATTCAGTGGAATGAGAGCAGCAGGACCAGGTCAGAGTTAAGGTTGGCTGCCAAATTTCAAAGCTTTTAAAACCTCTTTATTTCATAACGGCAACATTGTAATAACACTGCTTTAAATTAGCTGATGTGTATTTACTAACTTAACCTTAGTACAATGCAGAGGTTTAAGGGTCGGGGACTATTGCACAGCTTTGATCTCTATAAACCCCTATTAGCAAAGGTACTGATACAATTATCTGCAGGGTCACTCTACATACTTACAGGCTAGCAGTCCAATCAACACATCAAACTACCTCATTTATCATCATGTGATCTGTTTCTAATTAGTTCACTCAAGTTAATGGTTTCTTAAAACTGCCTTTTCTGAGTTATTTTTTTCAGAAACACATAAACCACTTGAAATAACTTCTCAACATTGGCTAAACATATTATTTGTTTTCTGGCATGTTTCCAGTTGTATGAGTTACACAAAATTCATTTCCTTCATGAAATTTCTTTGCTCTCAGATATGGAAGGCACAGAACAATGTTGGGCTGATGGTAGGGTCTGACAAAAACCTTTTTAACGCATTCAGTACATTCTCCTGGCTCATGGAGTCTGACATTTACAGTTTTGAAAGGAGTCTAAATACAGCTAGTTTTATCTCCTTCCAAGAAAGCATAATCATGAGATTCACTGAATGACTGGTACTCTGTGAACAAAGGTCAAATTAGACTTAAAAGTACAGGTGTGGATTAAAACTACTAGTGTGGATTAGAGCAAAAAGGAAATGTCAATAGTTTTGCATGCCAGTCATAAATTCCTGGTCTTAATTAAAGTGTAATAAAATTTTTAATTTGATCAAAGCATGTAGCACTTATTGTAAGCCTACTGTTTCGCCAGGGAGATTTATACCCTTTGCTTTCTTCTCTGTACATCTAGTAATTGCATCTGCTTATTGGTAGATTTGCTATTAGAAATACACCTCTTCTGATGGTCTGTGGGCCAGGATTTACTGTTATTAGGCTTGACCTGGTTTGAATCCCTGTCAAAGAAAACCCTTCACCCTCAAGCATTTCATAAACTGCTGTGACCAGCGTGCCAGGAGGAGTGAAGTGGAATTTAAGCAGATTGATATATTGGTGTGGAGGGAGATTACACATGGACATAAGACAGGGTTTAGAATCCTGCTTTACTTTTGCCCAAGTCAAGTGAAGCCCAAGTTTCAGCTATCATCAGCTCAGCATGACCTCTTTGCTTCCAGGTGACATGCTAGCTTTTTTCTGGAAATTTTTCAGCAAGATTTGAAAGGGAAGGCAATCTCTGAAACAAAGTAATGGTTAGCAGTGGCAGACATCTGCATGTTGAGTGTGGCAGGGAAAGATATGCAGGCACAATCTGTGCCTCCAGATTTTCTGTGTAAAATTTTAGTGTCCCAGCTTAAATAATAAGACATCTGTGTGGCAAATGCTTATCATGGAACTTCCCATAACTTTTATAGGGAAAGACATAGGCAAAGATAGAACAAGAAAAAGCCAGGAATGGAGGAAAGAAATAATTTGGAGAAGGTGAAAAAGGTTAAAAAATAGCAACTAAGGAAAAGAGAGAGGAAAAACAGTGTTTTGTCTCTTCCAAGTGTTGGTGACTCAGACACTGAGACAAATTCCTGCCCTTGGATGTCTGAGCCTCACAAGGAGCAAAATTTCCCAGTCTCACATGTTTACTGTTAGATCATCAGAAGGTAGAAAAAGTAAAAGAAAAAAGGAAAAAAAAAAAAAAAAAGAAGAGAGACCCTTCTTCCCTATTTTCCCTATTTTCTCCAGATCTGGAAAAATAGTAATTCCCTATGAGTGCCCCTCTCTCTCCAGGGACATGTATATTGTTAACAGAAATGAGGACTCAGAAACAAACTTCTGTAGTAGGAGCAGTGCTCACATCCTGTAGTTCCCTGTTTGGCCATCAAAGCTGGCTTTCCTATATATATATATTTTTTTTTCCCACTGTATGGAGAAGTTCCTATTAATCTAATTATTGCTCCCAAGCTCAAGGAAATCTCTCACTTTTTTGACACCTTCTTTGCAGCGCTTCTTTGTTTCCATGGAGAAATTTTGTGCTAAGATGGGTTTTGTTAGCAGTTGACACTTCTAATTATAGCTTAGTGGAAATTCCTGAAACTGAAATAAAAGTTGCTTTAGCCACATTTTCATGTTACATCCAGTCTTTCCCTTCTGGAAGCACCTGGTATACCTGCTATGTGTTGGTGCTGTGCTGCTTTAGATAGTGACTCATTTATAATGAGCTGGACTGAAAGTAGATGAGAGTACAATACATTCCTTTATATTCAAAATGGGTTTATTCCCTGAATTCTTTGCTTTTTTTGCCTTCGTAGAAACTACTTGCCAAATTGGGAAATGTCTGTGTTCTTTTAGGAAAGCCAAGGAATAAACACAGTGTGACATCTCTCACTATATGCTAAAGTCATTGAAGGTAGATCAATTTTATCCCAGTAGTAATGGATATGATTTTTTCAACAGAGTAAAAGGATATTGTTGTAATGATGACAAATGTGAGTGACCTCTGATTTCTTTTTCCACTTGTAGTTTTGCTAGTGTTGTTTCTTTGGTGTTTGCTTGTAGCCTGATGTGGATATGTTAAGGGCTCTCAAGGAGTTTGTTCAACTGTTTAAACTGTTAAATGCTTCATGATTCTTTGGTTCCATTGTGAGTCATAAGGCTCTTACAGTCACTACTAAAGAGTACTGTAGAATAAATATTATGTCATATTGGCATATACCAGCTCTTTTGAGCCCTGCCAATATTGAAGTTTTGTCTGACCCACTGCTTGATGAGCAACGCTCATGCAGATGTTCTCATCCATACCTGTATACTGAAGTTTCAAGATTATCCTAAACATCAATTCTAACTTTTTAAATAATAAATAGGCATATTTTTAGCTTTTACCTGCAGTAAGGTGGCAGATACCTGCAAATCAGAAAAGAAAATACAATTTCAGTATTCAAATACCAAAGCTACATGTGGTGCATGAAAAACAAATGTCGTGATATGCACTGAGCATGTCTCAGAGTTGGCATAAGAAAATGCTAGCATGAATTTCATAGGGTGAATAATAAGGTCTTTACAGTGTATCCAAGACCATCATAATGAAGACATACAGAAATGGGTGACATTTTTATTTTACATTTTTTATCCTTCTTTGGAGTGGAAGAAGTTCTAGTATCATGAGGACAGGCAGAAAAATAAATATCTTTCAGTAGGTAACTGGAATTGTTTAATTTATCACCTTTAAGAAGTGGGAAGGAAAATACATAATTATCTGAAAAATATTTGAATTACATATATATCTTAAATGAGTTTGGAGGAATAGTAAGTTCATATCCTGGAACTAGAACCATCTCTATTTTTCACAGTATTTGGGTTTTCCTTGAAGGATGTGGAACTCCTATTTGCACTGTCTTGGAAACTGTTTTGTGGTTTTGAATCTTTACATAGAGACAGTTTTGAATCACATGTTGTAGCATATGTTTAGCCCAGCTGTTCTCTCTGTATTTATATGGTCCCATCCCTATAAATCTCTGATTGGATCAAAAGTAAAAACAAAATTACTCTTGCAGTACCCATGGCTGGGGAAGCATTTGGTGTTCACCATTAATTATATGAGTAAATTAGAGATAAGGGTTATGAAGCATTTAGTGTCAAATCAAGCAAAATGTCTCTGACTGCTTGAAACTGGTTCCTCTGCTGAGTCCCAACCAAGGGCATCTTCTTCACTACACCTTTTTCCAGGAAGCAGAGAGTGTGTGTATTTTTTGAAATGACATGTTTGGGCAATCCTCATGTGGCGCTGATGTCTTCAAAGATTAAAAAAAATACAGCTAAAATTTTCAGTGCTGTGCAGCTGTATTCTCTGCAGCCCTGGGAAGGATGAGTAGTTCCAGAAAAGGAGGCTGAAAGCAATTATCTCTGCATTTTTTTATCTGTCTTTAACACTGTTAGTACCCCAGCGAGCCATCTCTACTTATATACTTTTCCCTAACCCACAATAGTTTCTAGATCTAAAGTTTAACACAAAGACCAGATCCAGCAGATATTTTTGCCTTTTTTATACGCTGTGCTGCTTTAAATGGGGAAAAAATAAAGAACTGTTTTGATCAAAGCATTTTTCTCTGACATAGCAAGGCATAAAAATGTATCCTCACGAATACCTCAGCTTTCAAATGCAAGAAGGCATTCTCACGTTTATACCATAGAAGGTGCTACCGGGATATTCCAGATTCCCTTCATTCCCAAGAGATCTGCTAATCTCAGAAAAATGAGGGAGGCACTTTGCTTGGCCCAAGATTTCACAATACTGTGATGCACTTGGGGAGTTTCAGGAGCAGCACCCAGGCACAGGGCCACCGGCTGCTCTTGCACCTGAGTGTACCACCAGCTGGACTGAGAGGAAGATCCCAGGCTGGAAGAATTAGCACAAAACCACTTCTTAACAGCCACAAACTTTAAATAGCTTCCCCCACGCCATCATCCACTTGAATTTAATGTCGGTATTAAGATATATGGAATAACCTTGTTTTACACACTCTGCAGATAGACAAAGCAGATGTCACCCAGGCAGTGTAATGGGAGAGCTTCTCACCCATGGCATGTTGGGCAGAGAAAGAGGGGGAATTGCGTGCCCTCCCCCTGCCTCTGGCTTGTGGGAGTTGCCAGCCCAAGACATAACTTTTATCAGAAAATGAAACTCCAAAAATTTAGCTGGTGGAGCTTTTACAATGCCTTACACAATCCAGCTTGCTCTTCCCTCCAAGATAAGCAATCAGTCAAGCCTTGGAGAAGTGGGGTAGTATTCAGGACATGTGGGCTGTCCCAGCTGGGCATCCTGTCTCACTGGGTGAGTGCAAGATTGTTATTTTATATCCTCGGGCAGTCCACTGGAGCAAAAGCTGCCTGAAAAGACAAGTTTTGAGATCTACTGATGTACTACTTTGAAGTGGAGTGTGTTACACTGCCTTATCAAATATTTGAAACCCATGATCTAGAATTCTGTTCCTTGACAAATGCTTGAACTACAGAGAAGATGTCCTGCATGTTTCCCTGATTAAAACATTGAAAGATATACAGAAAATTGAAAGATATACAGTCAAGGTATATGGATGACTGGAATAGCTGCTCCAGGGAGGGAGTTTCAGGAACAAGGGGTTGTTGCCCGCTCTCCAGGAATGAATATTATTGTTTTGAACACTCTTGGAGCTATATTAATAGACAGTCATGATATTATTATCAATAAAGTCTTAGAGAGTATTCTCCCATTCCTCCTAGCTGCTAAGGTAGTAACCATCTGGACTGTGTCTAGAATGTCACAGGACCTCCCAGAGCCATAGATGCTCTAGCCATGTTCCCTAAAGGAAAGGCTGTAGGACTGTGCTGGAACAGCACAAATGATAGAAAGGCTTCAGGAGGTAACAGCTCTAATGCACCACCTCATCACCAACTGCAGTGATCACTGGAGCCAAATAGCTTTGGATGGGACAGAATGATCTGAATATCTGAATGATCTGACATGCACTTGATTTGGAGGGACAGAAAACACTTTATAGTGAATGAAAAAATCTCAGTAGTTTCGGTCATTGGTGCTTTACCTCAGAAGTTTTCTCTTAGACTCATTGATATGGAGTATAGTTCCTCATAGAGAGGATCCTCCTCACATATACCATCTCCAGGCCACCAATGCCTCAAATTTATTTGGACATCATCAGTCCAGTGGAGATGGAAGCATACTGTCCCAGTGGTGGCAGCAGTATCTTCTAGCTTTCTGTCAGACCCTGGGCTCATGTAGGCAGAGATGTTCCTTGAGGTTTTCCAGGTCCTTGGTCAGGGATGCAGCTGCTAAGAAGAGGCTTTTCCTTTTGACAGAAAGTAAAAAAGCAACCTGAAAAAACTTGACTTCTTTTTTGAAAGTAGCACTTACAGCATGAGTTGTTCAAATTTCACAGGTTTACAAGCCTGACATGCATCTGTACATCTTTGTAGCACAACTTGTCCTCCAGTTACTCAAGTGAATTTTCCTGAACATTTATACCCACAAGACTCCCACTCAAATATTTGTGTGCCAAGCTAGTCCAAACAGTCAGGACATGAGCTGTGTGATTCACTTTCAGATGTAAGAAAACAGTTCTTGAACAAAAGGATTACTGTACACAGCAACTCTGGCAAGAGGTTCTATAGGAGTCCAAAGTCTCCTTCCTGACTTCTGTGCTAAGGAAGGTAATGTTATGGCAAGACTGTGCTCTTTTCCTCTGCAAGATTAGCAACTGTTGAGTATAACACACATGAAGCACAAAAAACCCCCAGGAAGTCCAGTGACCACTCTGAGCCAGATTTTAGCGGTTACATCCAATAGATCAACATACCCTTCTTTCTTATGTTAATGAAATATCAGTCAATAACTTGTGTAGAACAAATCCTCTTATATGTATAAGAATGTAGCTGTAAGTCACCAGGGTAGCCCAGAGCTCTAAAGCAAGAGATCTTCAGCGAGGATAAGTAAGTCAGCTTAGCGGCACTGCAACATTTCCAGTAGACATCAAATGAAAATCTGGCTGTACAGCTGAGAATCGTGTTAATGCCCCAGTGCTGCAGTTTTCTAAGCTGTTTCTTTTCTGTTATGTGGTGACTCTCATTACCTCTATGCAGTTCTTGCCTCACAAATTCAGTTTGTGTGGTTTCCAGTTTGGACCTAGATCTGTGAGGCCTGAAGGAGGGACATTCCTCTGGGCCTGGGATAATACTGCCTTCTTTAGTATGAACAGTCTTAGTATTTATTTTGAACTTTATTTTCTGGTGGTTTTGAAATTACAATAACCTCTGTATTCTTTAAGCAGTGCTAAAAAGTGAAAAGCGTTTAATTTCCAAGGATTTACTCTGTCAGAAAACTGAGCAAGAAAATACACTGTGCATGGCAAAGGGAACAGAGTGAATAAACCAAAAAAACCCACATGCCATTAAAATATCAACAGTGACTCATGAAGCTTACAAATTGCTACCTACAGATTCCAGGTGTTTGAAATAAATTATTTAAACTCAGCATAAACCAAACATTTTGATAGAGGTCAAATTCTTTGTTTCGTTCCTAACAGTGGTGTTTGATAAATGCAAATACAAGAAATCAAGATTTTATAGGCTATTGTTATAGCAAAATTATTATTTAGTATTCTGTTTTGTCTTTTAAGCCATGTCTAAGTTATGAAGAAGGTTTTCTTACCTGATTTCTAAGAAAACACTATGCTTAAATGTAATCTAGTCCCAAGAAACATTACAAGACTGTTAGATAGCTAAATCCAGTGTATCTGCAAACCTAATTGGGAATGTCGTTTGCAAAATAGACTCAAATGAATCTACTATCTGCTGTCAATCACTAATAGTTTTTCTACAGGTAACTGAGTTATCACAATAGCCTAAATAAAGATGCTCTTCCCCAGAGCAGATGATCAGTTGGGCACCTGGTCATCACTCCAGAGGTGTACCATAGCTGAAACAAACATGCATGGTTTTGCATAGTTTTGGAAATCACATAAAATTTGAGCATAGAATATTTATAGTTAGGTAAAAAATAAAAAGGGTTATATACATTCAGTCTCAGTTTCTCTGTCACTTTCAATATTTTGTCACTTCGGATTTTGGTAAAAGTTTTCCAAAATTTCTCTTCCATATCATGGTCACTGTTTCTCTGAAAGTTTTTTCTCATATTTTTCTGCTTCATCTCCTCTGTCTTTATGAACCACGGAGGTTTTCCAAGTCTCTCATATTTTTTTTTTAATACCTGCTTGTTTTGTACTTCTTTTTGGAAAAAGAGTGAGAGGTAACTGGCTCTGTTTAAAATGTGGCTCATGCAAATGCCAAGTGTAATAGTGCTCCATTATATCTGACTGGGAATGATATGACAGGACTCTCCCATATATTCCCTACATGAAATGACGACTTGGTAATGGTATTCAAATGACCATTCTGCCTTCATGTAGCAGATTTCCTGTACCCTGAGAAGTACAGAGGTGTAACAGGTTAATCATAAAAGCTAGAACTCATAAGCATGCTGGGAAAATTTTTCCAGATGGTACCTTCTGGAATTTAGGATTAGTAGTCCAAGAACAGGAGAGAAGGGAACAGGAGGCCATTGCTATGAAAAGCTGAGGTCACTCAGGTGTGGCCATTCTTTATGAATGTATTGTGGGTTTCTATGCAAGACAATGCACATGAAAGGGTAAAACCGAGGATGGAATAAGAAGCAATTTTGCTGGTACACAAATGTGCTCTGCACACTCTGAACATGGCAAAGAGATGCTCCTTCCTTGCCAGTGTCAGTACTCTGACCTTTCACTAGTGACTGTGTACATCTTTGGAAGAATTTGGAAAATCAGAGGAGGTGAAGGAGCTGCTGGTATTTAATTGAACTAATTCACCAAAAAATTACTCGGTATGTCTGCTCTGTGCTTATGTGTGAATCTATGTTACTCTGTGATTGTCATTCTTGTGATTGATGATGATACAGGCACTGCTGTAAAATGGAAATCTAGGTTTTAGAAAAACTGGGATGGCACTGTACATCTAAATATACACGAGGAGTAGCTGGGCAAGTTGTTAGGTTTATCCTGCATGTAGTGGAGGTGATGGGAGACAGCCTTCTGTGCTGAGCAGGAAGGTCTCACTTCCTGAGGCACCAAGATTAGGAACTCGCCATGTGTGTTCAGGGAACAGCCTAGAAGACATGGAGAGTTTGGAAGGGAAATAAAATTGTCCAAAAGCTGACGTTGTTGACAGAGCAGCTGGGAGAATGGGAACATGTCATCAGACCTGTGAAGCTCTATAGGGCCCTGAATGCAAAAAGGAGAAACTGAAACTTAAAAGGAGTGATAAAGGGAAACTACTGAATTTGCAATTAAGGGGGAAGTACATGAAAAGTCTAAGAGTCATTCCACTTCAGAGAAGCAAGAAGCTCTCAGATGAGCAATAAGTCTGTAATGAGCAACTTTTTAAGATGCCACCCTTTAGGGGAAAGTTCTTAATACCATTCCCAGTTTATTCTCTCCAAGGTAGATTTCAATTTGTGAGTTGCTGAGCATTCCACATGGCACATCACAGCTCTGTTTCTTATTTAACTTCTGCCTAGAAGTGGCCACAAGTCTTTAATCTGGTATGTGTGGATATAATTCTTTCCTTATTTGGCTATCTGTTCTTCAAATGCTGTTAATTTCAGTGGGAATCCTTCCTTAGCTAGTTGAGAAAGAAGATTGAAATCCTAAGTGGCTTCAGATCAGCACCAAAATCTGTGCCAATAGGCCAAGGTCATGAGATGATCACAAAGCAACCCTCAGAATTACAGCAGATACCTACCCAGATAACATACAGAGGAAAAAAAAAATAGAAAATACTGTTTGTTATTTGTGTTTGCTTCAAATTATGCAAGAGTAACATTATGCTGTTCTTTCACATCACTGCGCTCCACCTTCAACTCCTTTTTCCACTTGAACTGAAAGCCCTCCTAAAGGATGAGATTGGAGTTTACAAGAGACTGCTAGATGCCAGTCCTACAAATATCTTTGCACATGGTTAGCTTCATGCACAGGGGTGGTCTTGCTGATGTCAAGTGCAGCACATGCCTAAGTGTTTAGAAGACTCAGCCTTACATCTGACATCCAAGTAAACAGACAATCATCTTAAATTCTCCAGGAATTTCTGATCAAAAAGGATGTTTTATTAAAACAAATCTAAATTCAGCATAAAAAGAGCTTTTAAATCAAAATTATATTCATAGCTTTAAACCTTTAATTAGTGAAATCCATTTTCATACATTGAAGCTTAAACGTTCACCTGTATTTTAATATCTATATGCTACTTTATAAATCATGAAAGGTCAAATACATCAACATTAAACAGAATTTACTCTATTGATACACCAGTTAAGCATCAGTCACTCACCTTCATTTTAATTAAACTGATTATCTTGTATTCCACAATTTGCTGGTAAAAATTTATTGGTGTAGTGATAAATTCTGCATTGTTATGACACCCACAAGTAACAATTTGATAGACAGTCTATTATACTTGCACAGTCTATTATGCTTGCACAGTCTGTTCCATCCAGTGATCTGAAGCCACTTAGCAAAACTCACACAAAGATTCTTAAGCCAGAGGAGCATTATTGGCTGCCTGAAGGGGGACGGGGACCGACAGGGGCTGCTGCACCATGTGCTCAAGGATCAAGTTCTGCAAATCTAAAGAGCATTGTTTGGTTTCAAGCTTCTTTGGTGAGGCAGGAATCCAAGAGGACCCCGAGCAGTAACAGATCCTTCCACTTAAAGACAGACAGAACAGTGGCTATTTTGTGGTCTCAGGTGTCCTCAGGCCTGGGAAGGGGCACAGTACCAGTAGTCTGTGCTTCAAAGGTATGACAGGCTGAGCAAATGGCTAGGTGACATTCTTTGAAGGTAACAATTTAGTTGACAAATTAAGACATCATTCTATTTTTTCCTATTTATAAATTGTCAGTAAACTAACTGACTTTTCCAAATCTTTAAATACCACAGTTGCATTTTTTTTTCTGTGGGCTAATGGCTTCTCTGAATATTCACTATGATTTGATTACTGCTTGTGCCACATGGTTGGCCAGCTTAATGGTGTGGTCTTTCTGTTTCCTGATTGCACACTTCAAGCTTTATGAGCAGGAATAATCTTGTTTCTTCTTTGTGAGTTATTCATGAACACACAAAATTGCTCAATGAACATACGGAGTTTAAAAATATAACTATTTAAGTGGCTTTTGAGATTCTTCATGATATTGTTATGCTTGAAAATATTTATTTGGTCCAGTGCCTTTGCATCCCAGGGTTACCAGAAAATAAAGTCTTTCATCTTCCAGATTGTTGGGATGAATGAGTTTGCATATACCTGTGAAGAAGGTTTTGTTCAGGAGACTCAGATCTAGTTTAGTGGATGTTGCATTTTACCAGACTTAAACCATCAGTTTCCACCAGTGTGACTCAGTTTCAAATAACTTCCATTTTTGGTTTTGCCAAATAACAAAAAAACCCCAAAAAACAAAACAAAAAACCAACCAAACAAAAAGACCCCCACAAAAAATGCAAAAAACCCCCAAAAAACCAAAAAACCCCACAAAAAAACCACCAGGTCAGAAGAGACTCAGTAGCTACCTGAGAGAACATACAATATTCTTTGAACTACAAATAGATTTTTCCTTCTAAATTACTGTAGAATGAAAGTGTATGTATAGCAAAGGCATCTGATATGCCTCAGCAGAAAAGATGTCTTACTTATCAGCCATGAAGTTTCAAAACACTTTCAGAGATATTTTAAGAGCAATAGGCAATAATTTCTATATTTTTTTCATAAATATATGCTGAGATTACCAGCTAATTTATGCAGTAGATGGAATATCGGACACATGACCTTGACTTTGAAAATCTACAGCTTTCTTCCTCTTTGGCTGGAAAACCACCTTCATTCAGTCAAAGAAATATGTAATCACATTATCTTGTTTGACACGCCAAGCAAGAGCCCCTCTGGGAATGGTATCAGTGTCTAAGAGGCACCACCAACACATGTGCAGTGCCCTAAGAGAGTCCAGTCAAATTTAGAAGGGAATAAGGGAGGTCAAATATCC
The DNA here is from genome assembly GCF_047830755.1 of Zonotrichia albicollis. Classification (NCBI taxonomy): domain Eukaryota; kingdom Metazoa; phylum Chordata; class Aves; order Passeriformes; family Passerellidae; genus Zonotrichia; species Zonotrichia albicollis. The sequence continues at coordinate 58,199,612 of NC_133820.1, forward strand.
CATCCATCTGCCTTGCATCTTAAATCTTTACCATAAAGCCAGTGATCTGTGAAAACCATTTTTCAGTGAGTTAGAAAACTCACTGATTCACATCTCTTGAAGGCTTGAGGAATGACTTCTAAACCTAAGATTACACTTAGCTAATGCACCTTGCTCTGTATTATAGCCTTGAAAGAAAATCACAGAAAAGTCTGAGTTGGACAGATCCTCTCTTCACAGAATGGGCTGTACACGGATCAAGTCCATGACCTTGGCATTATTAGTGCCATCCTTTAACAAATTCATGGGCTAATTCATGACCGCAGCATGTCAACAGTTTTCTGGAACCTTAAAATTAGTCCTTTTCCAAGAGGATTTACATGATGAAAACTCTATTTGACTATCTACATTAAAATTAGATTAAATGTAACTAGCAAAACTTGAGGTGAAAATAAAACCCTTATGAACAAGTTTTAGGAAATCCCAGATCACAAAAGCCGGATAATTGACTAAGGAAAAAATGGTGATTTTTGTATCCATATTCTAGATGCTTAAATGGTGTAATGAATGTGTGCAAAAAATCATAACTGTCTTTTATGGCATTAATTGATGTGATCTTGAGTACTGATGACCAGTGTGGCCTCATTTTGACAAGGGGCATTCAGGGTAAGATCGAAGGTTATGCCTGAAAATGTTACAGAAGCCTTTGCTCATATTACCAGGAAAACCACATCTGAGTCAATGCAAGTAGCCTGTGAAAACATCTTGACTCTTCCTGCGGCTACCTTGCTCTAGGTCAGGCTGTCAGAACTGGTGGCATGGCTCCTGAAACCTCTTTTTGATTTCCAGAATAGCTGTCTCTAAGCACAATCCATGTTCAATTACTTAAATAAAAAGAAATGCATTTGCAACTTTTACTTAGTTTTCAGGAGTCCCAAAGTATACTTCTTCTAAACAATAGCTCCAACTGTAGCTCCAACTTCTGCACACACTCTTGCACCCTGTAGCCCAGATGATTCAAATCTGCCAGTCTTGTCATGCCCTTATCTCCTTTGCTTGCTGCTCACCCCTGACCTGTGCCAGCTCGTGTTCAGACCTTGCAGTGGTGAACTCTGTTCCCACATGCCCAGGAAGTAGAGATGGCTTTGCTCTATCCTGGTAGATATGCCATGAGCAAGACAAAGACACTTCCCCAGCAGTGCCCCTGTCTGCTTGAGAGGTGACCTGTGATCAGTCCCACAAGATGAGGCCGTAGAGTGTGGTGCTCACTTTCCTGCTAATGAGAAGGACAAAAGAGGCAAGCTGTTTGTTTGGGCTGCCAACCTGGCCCCCAGGAGTCCAGCACAACACTGGTGTTGCTGTGGGGATTTAGCAGTCTTCAAGGTGGTCTTTGCCTCACTGTCTTTATTTTGGCTTTAGACTGTAAGTGGATAGAGACTTACATGCCCACTTTATCTTCTTCTGAGTACTCCCTCATGCATGAATTACCATGGTACTGTCCAAGCCTCCTTTTCCCATGCCAGACCTCAGCACTGTGTAACTCCAGGCTTTAGCAGCAGCAGCAGTGAGGGCGCAGGTGTCGAGCTATGTTAAGAACTGGCAAAGCAGCTTCTTCTCACATTTGAGCTCAAGGTTACAGTTTAGAGTGTTTGAGCTCTGCAGATTTGTAGGGAAACTTATTGTTAAGGTGATCTACACTTAAAGAAAATCGCAAATCCTTTTCCTCTTTCTCCTAGTACATCTCTCTTGCACCATTTATCAGCACAGAAAGCCATGATGCCCTCAGTGGTGTTGGCACCAGGCAGCGAGTCAGAGTCATCCACCTCTGGCACTTCAGGAGCTTCTGGCCTTATGGCTACTAATGCTGAAAAACACAGTCTGCCCTTTGGTGCATTTGCCTCACCCATGCTAGGGGTACTTGAAAAATGACTCCTGCTCTGACAAGTGGTGACAGCAGCTGAGTGGGGCATATGGGGCTGGGCCTGTGGGGCCTTGTGGCACTGGCTGGGCGCCTGCACGGCCACCATCTGCCTGCCACACAGGAGGGATGGGGGGCCAGTCACCACGGGGGAACCTGCTGCCAAAAGTACTTTATTTCTCCTCTGAAAAGGGTGATGTGCCTTCCCACAAATGGCAACGGGCCTCGCCACAGCTGCTCGCTGGCAGGACATGGTCCTGTAGGGATGCCATGTGCCAGCCCCAAGCGCCATTCTGGTCTGTGCAGGGGAGAAGGAGGTCCCTTTTCCAGGCAGTGTTTGGCGGGGCTTGCCAGTGGGAATGAAGGAAGGCCAGGGGCAGATGTGGAGGTGGTTGGCAGAGTGAACCAGGGAGGCAGGGAGGAAGTGCTGTGCTCTGGCTCTATGTATGTGAGGATGCTGCCTGCTGAGATAAGAGTGGGATACAGCAGGGTGCCCAGGGATGCAAGGAGCATCTCTGTGCTAGCATGGACACAGCGCTGTGGGGACATGCAGATTCTCCTAGCAAGCCCCTACTGGCTTGTTCTTTCCACAGTGGAACTGAGTCACCTTCCTTTCTTTTCATGATCTGATTAGGCCTGTGAAATACAGGAGGAAACAAAAATGAGATGAATAAAGTGTGAGAAAAAGGGAATTATAAAAGCTAAAGATTGCCACTAATTGGAAATGTTTAAAAGTCCTGGTTAAACAGCTGATGTTTTGATGTAGGCCTTGGGAACTGTACACATATATCACAAAGGTTCTTCTCCGCACAGTTGTGTCTCCCTATATCTCTTGCAGTAAATAACAGAGGCTAAAATGAAAAATCCCTTTTCAGTGTTCTTCAAAACTTTTCAATCTCTGCAGAAATCATTCTGAAGGATCAAGTAATGAGTGCTGTCAAATGCTGAGCTGCTCTTCCTTGATCTGGTGGCAAATCACTCACTTTGCTGGCAGGTTCAGAGCTGCCTCAGTTCAAAACAGCCTCACAGATCTGATGGTGCCTCAGCCAAAGGCCACATTCTGCCTTTGCTGTCACTGCTGTAGAACTGGTGAAATGTTTGCTAAAGACTTCTCCTGAATATTTACAGGGTAATCAGGTGAGAAAGACTTTCTTGCCATAAATCTTCTTACGATCCTGCTTGGAGTAATATTTTCAAGGTGTTTCTGTTCAAATAGTAACAGAACAGTACACATCCTATGTAATAGGAAAGGAGAGCAAGACAGACATGGTGTAAAGAAGTCTAAAATATTTAATGCTTGGTTCTGCCTAACTTTAATGAGAAGACATGAGCTCAGGTAAAATAAAGGAAGAGAACATGCTAAAGAGTAGATAGATGTAGTCCAACTGTCAAGACCTGATAAACATCCTGTGCAATCCATTTGTGAGTCTTCACCATAATAGGAGAAGATGCAAATATCTTTCTTCTGAAAAAATCAGGAAGTTATAATTAATCCCTTATAGGAGCTCCTGGAAATGTTCTGAATTAATTTATTAAATAAACCATAAATAAATTGCAGGAGGATCCTAAAGAGTTAAAATAGGCCACTTAAGCATGCAAAAAATACACTGTGTCAAAATCAATCTTAATTCCTTCTCTGAGAGCATTTGATTTAGAGAATAAGAGAGAAACAGTATATGGGATGTCTCCCTGATTTAGCAGACTTATCCCACATAGGTCTCCTTCAAAGCTGAGGACATAAACCAAGAGTAGTCAACCTAAGCTGATTGAACACCTGTTTGAAATACTCCTTTCAAAAACTTCAGAGACTTTCAAAGGCATAAGTAGTTTGCTGGTTAGGTGTGGCTCCAAGTGTAGTCTTACAGGAGTGGGAGGTAGAGAGTATTTCTTGCTAAAGTCTTGGCTTTCAGTGTAAAAAACAACCTGATACATTTGCTGAATACATTATGAGCAGTTTGTAGTACATGATCAGAGTTTAAAGTGACCTTAATAAATTAGATGGATGATCCTAAATCAGTGAGACGAAACGTAAAAGGCCATGGAGCAGCCATACAATAGAAATGGAGAATGGATGTCATATGGAGTGAGTCAGAAATGTGAAGGTGTTGCAGAAACGGAAAATCTTATTCTGGGAAGCACTATCAGGCTGCTGTGAGGAAGGTACAAGATCCAGCCTTTCTGCCCAGTGAGGCTTAGGTGGGTACTTGGAATCTGTCCTAGCAGCCAAGACAATGAAAACTAGAGCAATGACATTTTGGGAATGTCTTAGGCAAATTGAAAAGAACCTGGGAGAGTTCAACAGGAAAAGCAGAAGGTATGGTCTGTCAGGCTGAGGAAAATTTGGCATCAGTCTTTTAATAAGGCTATATATTAATCTTTATGACTGTTTGGAGCATTTGGTGAACTCTGCTTGGTTTAAAGTAATGCACATTCAGATTTCCCTTTATCAGGCATCAAATTTCCAAGAATGTAAAGGATAAAAACCACATGACATTAGTTATCAGAATTCGGGAAATGAAGTTTTTTATTTGGGTTTTTGTTTGTTATTGTGTTTTGGTTTTTTGTTTAGTTGGGGATTTTGTGGGTTTTTTTGTTTGTTTTGTTTGGTTGGGGGTTTTGGGTTTTTTTTGGGAGTTGGTTTGTTTTGTTTGTTTCTTTGTTGGTTTATTTTTTTTACTCAGACATCCATTGAGGAAAAAACATCCAAACTGCTGAGTGAAAGCTAACCTTTTTCCACATTGCACCGCTTTCCATTCATAAATTCATTGCCTTCCTGCTTTTCCGTCTGATAATGACAACTGGTGTTTAGAAAATCAAAATGAAACTATGACCTTGTGTCTATAATTTAATCACAAAGAAATGTGAAACATTAATGATTTGGAGCTTCTAATAAAATCTCAGAAACATCAAAGGTATTTAAATTAATTTCAGACATTTTGAATCTGTGAAATTTGGATGGGCTTAATTTTTCTTTCCCTAAATTGATTTATAATGAGAATTGCTAAATTTCAAGTGTGCCTGATTTAGTCTCTGTTCTCTTTTGGAAGTCTTACCATATTTTGAATTGATTTAATAACGTCTTTCTTTGGAAGTGCACACTTACAGAAACATCACAGTTGAAAAGAATAAATAAATTTGGGGAACCTTTTAGAAGTCAGTAGTTGCATGTCATAGAATTTAACATAATGCCCTAGCTAATATGCAATGCAAGTCAGAAATTGCTTTCTGGAAATATGAATGTCTAATAAAGAAATTATTGGACACTTGAAGCAGTGACACTTATCTTGCCCATGGTAAAACACTGCTGTGGCTAGAGTCTTTACCTGAATAGCATATTTTCATTTCTCATTTCTTATTCTGAATTTAAAAAAATTTAATTGTGAGCTTGGTTTGTAAACTTCTGTCCATTCAATCTTCATTCTCCATTGTCAGCATGTAGACATTATTCCTTCTGACTGTACATAAAAATATTTCACCTTTTGCAAACTGCTCTGAGAAAAGAAGACCAAAACTGAAAATATGAACAGGAGTGTTGTCTGCTGAGTGAATTTATGTTACACTTTTCCTAGGTCATCTCTTTCTGGACATGTCTGACAGGGAAAAGCTGCATTCAGCAATGCAGCTGAAGACAAGACGTGTGCCCCATGATGTGGCAATTCAGGATCAGTACATGATCTGCTATGAGAAAAAAATAGAAAAGTTTTTAGAACTGTCTTTATAAAAATAATCCAAAGTACACTTCCCATTTTTTATTTGTTCTGTGTGATGAAATCTAGAGACTAGATTTTGGGAGAATAAGTGTGGGAGATTTCAGTGCAATAAAGACTCCTTTTGTGTTTCTTGCAAGCGTTCCCTTGTAATAACTAACATATAAGCTGAACAGCTTTGATCCAGATAAGCATTTCTATTGAAGTCCAAAGATGTGTTTTTGACTGGGGAGATGAGAGTAGAAAAAAAAGCAGGCCATTCAAAAATAGTGGCATTAATCAAAGCTATTTGTAAAAGCCAAATGCAAAAATTTCCTTGGTGACTCTTAGGCATGAATAATTGTGTTTATATATATAGGTCTATACTTATACATACGTACCCCTACTTTAGTAGTGTTCACGTTAGTAGATCTTCAAAGCTTAGTACAAAGCTTAGTCAATTATCACAGATTTTCTATGATAAAAACTGTATTTCTCTTCCTGAATGAGTATCTAGAAGGAAGGAAATCAGGAAGGAAAAGTGGAAGGAGGAATGCCAGGAAAAATGGAAGGTAGAAAGTGTTCAAGCTTTCTCATTGCACAGCTTCACCTCTACAGTTTTTGGTTCCTCTCCTGAGCAATGGCAAGTGAATGACAAAATGGAGGGAAATAAAAGGTGATAATGTAGTCAACTGTTATGTTATCACATTCCAGAAGTGCTCAGGGGCAAATAGGAAATGGACTACATCCGGATCATGTGTAACTCTATAGGATAGGGAATGTTTCCATAAGGAAACACTGGTTTCCAAGCTAATGGAAGTGAAGTATTTTTGAACCTCCTGCACTGAGGTAAATTGGCACATCTCAGCTGAAAGCAGTGGGGATCTGGCCCAGGTTCCCTATTATTCTTTAGGATTTATAGTATGCTAATAAAATAAATGATCTGACAGCCATATCACATTTTGGACATGTGGGACAGGAAAAAATTGGTTCATTTTCCTGTTTGTATCTAATACAGGTGGTGAGCTATTACCCAGTCTCAAAAACGTCATTTTTGTCTCAATAAGACATAGACATGTGTTTTACTTGCATTTTTATGGCAACTGTGGTGAATATAATAACCATAAAATTGGCCTTTGTATTTGGATTAAACTACATAAACTCTAAATGCCTGTAAATTGAAGAAAGCAAGTAGTTCTGGCAGCATTGAGACGAGACAACCTGATGTCCTGGGTTATTATGTCAGAGACACAGCAGCCATCCTACTGCATGTGGAGAGGCTGTGTTTATGGGCTGAGCTACACAGCATGATGTTACGCCTACTCCCACATCCTGATGACACACTGCATGGACCAGTCAGTTGCTCCACATCCTTCCCCAGAAAGTGAGTTAGAGTGTGAGAGGTGGGTGAGAAATTCATCAAGTCCCACAACAGGATGGGCAAGGATCAGTAACACAGCTTGAACAGGTTTGGTCCAGCAAAAGGATCTGGGTATGTCTGCGGAAACTTGCCTAGAGACTTTAATATGCTTAAAATACAAATGCAAGGAAAAGTATTTCTTGTTCTAGTCCCCAAGATTTGCATTACATGAATGTCAGTACTCCATCAGAAAAATGGAGAGAAAATTTCAGACTTGCTCTAATTCTGGAAGTGTCTGTATCTCTGAAGAAACAAATGGAGAGAATCTAAGAATTAGTCTGTTTTTTAAGAATAGATCTAGAGGTGTATTTTAGCAGGGAAGTTACAGTTGTTATATGATTTCAGGTACATTGTAGATAATATCTAATCGGAAGTAATTCTCTAGGAAAATTCTGCATTTCAGAGAGATGCCTGGAGATGGGCAGCTCCAAAGCACCATTTTTCAATTGTACTCCTCTGGTTTGCAGAAGTAACCTGCTTGAGATACTGGTTTCTGTCTAGTTCAAGCAACTGCTGAAAACCCTGAAGATATGGATTTGAAGGATTTGAAGAATCTGCATTTGAAGAATCGCTGTCACTGATAATATCATTCTGCCTAAAACTTACATAGGAGCTTACAGTACAAATGAGATTATATAATTTCTTTTGATAATGTTTCAGATAACATTTGATCCTCAGAAGAAGAGAAACACTGTGTTCTATGCACAGTCTAGGCTACACAATCTTCCCAGTGGAAGTGCAGAGAAAGCTTCAAAAAGCAAGGTCTGTTGTGCAACTACTTAAAAAAAAAAATATTTGGCTCGAAAAGTGTCTTGGATATGGCAAAATCCTTCATCTGAAGTGGGTCACTGAAAGAGCCATCAGACCAGATGGAATTCTGGATCTGTTTGTTGGATGCTGGTGAAGATGGTTATCTAGATCAGCTAACACGGGGTGTGTATTGCAGTAGAATTATGTTTAAATTGCAAAGCAGTTTAACACACAGGTACTGTGAATTTAACAGAGATTTTCATCCACATTCCACTAAGTGACACCTGGGAAGTAACAGTGCCTGGCATTTGAAGATTAGGTGAAGACCCAGGTGCATTAATGTCTTTAAACTGAAATTAATAATAATGATATTCTGCCCCAGCAGTTTACTGCTAGGTTGAAGGAAAAGTGCAACAAGAATTCTTAAAAAAAAAACAAACAGCAAAAACCCCTGATAATATTTTATAACTCAAGTGGAAATTCCAATGAAAAATGTGAAAAAACATGCAGAAAAATAATGTGAAACAAAAGTGAAAATGATAGAAGGTACTTATATGAAAAAAAAAGAGAATTCTGAGAATAGGAATAGGAATAAAATGGAAATTAACAACCTGGGGAAAAAAACAAGCTGCAGTACTTTTGGCAAAGGAATTCCTATCATTCCAGGATATAAAAAACATGGCTTAAGTGGATCTCTCTGATAGTCTCCACACAAGAACTATTTTCATTGGGAACTTTCATTTTGGCAACAACAGTCTGTTGAAAGTACAAGGATTTGCCTTGGGAGTCCACAGGCTCCTCTGCCTGACAGATTGACAGCTCCAAAGAGGAGGATGGGATTGTGTTTATAATGGGACATAGCGGAATGCAGCTCTATCCAAAAATGTTATGGATTTACATACATTTAATATCCACATTCCATTAAGTGACATCTAAAACCCAGGGAGAAACCTTACTTAAAAAGAAAAGAGACACTGGATGATTCAGAGACTTAGTAATGGAATACAGAGCCATTCACCTCTAGGTCAACCGTCTGAGTTCAGCTCGAGTTATTATTGACCAAACATTTATACTAACTGCAGGCTGTGTGAAATATCAATGGCTTTATGGCTCTGCTAGATATATTATTTGTTCATGTCTGAGGTGTCCATATGGCAAAAATCACCTCAGACTCCCTTTATAGTCAGGGAAAACCAGGTACTTTTAAGGCATAAATCATCTGGAAGATGTCTTCTTTAGGATGAGATTAATTGCACCCTAGAAGTATCTATTTCTCTCTGTTGACTACAAAAAGAGCACAGGGTGACTTGCTTCTATGTAGATGTTTATACTGCAGGAGTCTAAATTTGGATAAGATGAATACCATACTAAGTGATTCCTCTCTAGTCACCCAGAGGGCTGCGGTAGGTCTACAACTGAGCGTGAGTATCACAGAACCGCTTGCAGAGAAATGCTAGCTCACATCTGCCCTTGGCCACCTGAATTTCACCTTTATTATGTCTCAGTGTCCTCTGGCAAATAGTCAGCAGCCTTTCTTACTCCTTATGGGAGAGAAGAACCAACCTAGGGGAAGGTGCATCTTGATATTGCCCTAACAATGCCCTTTTCCCTGGTACCTGTCTGCAAAATTTGTGGGTGGTCTCCTGAAAGGCAGTAGGCTGGGACATGCGTCTTTCCATGTGCTTAAGAACCTGTGTATAGTCAGGGTTCTCTGATGTCCTACCAAACTTTCCTGCCTGGCAAATGTCAAAATGTGTTAAGTTGGCACTTCCAGTTTTAATCTGTGAATGGGTAAATTACTTCCTCTTGAATCTTTTTTGCAAGCCTTTGTTGAGTGACTGAAATAAGAGCAGATTGTGCAAGCCTCTGCCAAGAAATTTAATAATATTAGTACTAAATAACAACATTAGCTTCGTTCTCAAGGAAGTGCTTGCAGTTAAGACAGGCAGGTTATGACAGCATGCAGAACATGACGTGTGAATTAGTCATCCTTCTCTGCTCCTGAAACATTGGCTCTGTTGTAGGTAATAATGCAACCACAGGAAAATCTTCTGAAGGTAAGGTGTATGTTTATTTGTTTTAGAACCTTTGATGGTATATTGACTGCTAAATGATCCATACTGGGTTGTGAGATATTGAACACATCTTGTTTCTGAAAGTCCTGGTTCATGCCTGGCAGATGCTTTCTTCAGTAATTCCATGATGTCTTGCCTTTTACATAGCAAAGTCTTTGTCCTCTTCTTTTTGCATCAGCTGGCATGTGCAGAAAACTGGACAAACAGCTTTTGGCATGTGCTCAATCATAAAGCAACTTTTAGTAAGATTGGTACAAAAAGGCTGATAAAGTGTGTCTTTGTGTTGGATGGAAAATGACTTCTAGGTGTAAACTAAGACACCCCCAAAGTTCTGAACTATTTTGTCCCTCCCATTAATAATTTCAGCTGTTTGTGGTTCATTGAAGCATATGCAGCTTCTCAAGTATCTTTGGCAATTATGGTAGATCTTTGTATTCTAGAGCAGAGATCCTGTTTATGTTAACAGCATTGCTTGCTTGCTGTAAGATCTTTCTGTTCTGTCACATTCATCTTTCATCTCTGTCTTAAAGCTTATAAGCATGAGTTGAAACGATGGAAGCAAGCACCCCTTCACCCAGTTAAACTCAGAAAATCCAAGAATGCTTTTGTAGTCAGGGCAACATGGTTAGAGCTGTAGAGACCATACCCAGCATTCTTCTAACCAAAACCTTTGGACATTATGGTTCTGTCCTACTTGTTGGAAGTTACTGTGAATCACACAATAAGGCCAGAAGAAGTCAGAGGAAGATGTACATGAAAATAACAAATTTGGCTACATTCACATGTACAACTCTTGCTCTTTTGACTTTGTTGCTTGAACAGCCCTTGGGTCTTCCCTCACCTACCATGGCCTCAGTGCAGCTGTCATGGCATGGCTCCACTCAGGCTGCTTGGCACAGCACTTGAGGACCTTGTTCAAATCTGGAGCAATTTCAGTGACTATTTCTGTGTTACCTGGATTCCAGTTTGCTGTAGATAAGGCTAGTGCTCATTATGTGCTGTTGCATGCAGTGTGGATTTTGTTTTAACTAAATAGCTGGAGTCTGTTCTGTGTTCAGTTCAGCCTTACAGCTATGCTACAGCAATACTAGAATATTGTGACTGTTTATTGCACACATACAACAAAATGTCTACTACATCATATTTCAAATTAAGTGACACTATATTATCTTGTCTTAGGCTTTTCGTAGTGGGGATGCTTGTTACTCAAGGTTAGCTGGTAAAACTGCTGTCTCTAGTTTAAGCTGCCATAGGTAGAGACACAAAGGATGTTTTGAGCTATCAGTTCCAGGATATACCTGTAGGGACAGCATTTAGGGTACATGGAAGAGGTCATACTTTGACTATTGTGTGAGTTTAGACAACCAGTCTAGCTAAAGCCTTAACTTTAAGATGGCTAATGTAGTTTGGGTGACTCCATACATAAGCTCTAATGAGGCAAGCCTTCCAGTGAACTGAAGAAGAATATAAGTTCTCAACAGTCTCTTGAGCAGAGCAACAATAAATATGGTGAGCAAAATAGATGCAACACAAATACATCTTATGAGTCAAGCTAAATGTTTTCCTTTTCCAATAAAAACAAAATGATGAGGCAGTGAAGCTATATTTGGTGGTGATTTTAGTAAAACATTTGTCAGACTCCCTCATAGCAAATGTTATACTCTGCTAAAAGTTTTATGAAAAGATCTTCACTAAAGTGACTGATAAACAGAAATGCTTTGTATTGTAAAGGAGTCTGTGGAATCAGAAAGAGGAGCAAAGAATCCATTAAGAATGGTGAGAAATGAGATTCAGTTTAAGTCAGGCTCTGAGTGTACCTCACTTAACACAAGCTGTTGTATTTTGACACTTATATTTCTTTTTCAAGTGATTTTCTGAAACTGATTTTCTAGTTTCTTTTCTACACCCCGTTCCAGCAAAACTCCTGACCAGTACCTGTTTTTTAAAAATAAGTACAGTTCTATTAGATCAGACAGATAGGTTTTGGGTCCCTCTATCAGAGCTCCTGTGTCCTGCATCCTGTAGGAATAGATCTAATCAAAACAGATTTCTGGATTGAAAGGCATTTCTAAAGGAGTGAAATGATCAGGAGGATGAAGGGAATGAGTGCTGAGACAGAATGGGAATTTCATTCTGCAACTTGTTTTCCAGCAAGACTGAAACCCATTGCAGTTAATGAGATCAAACAGATGTTTGTAAATACTTTCCTTTCTGTGAAACCTTGAAAAAATTTCAAATTATTAGGAGTGATCGTAAGAAAAATGAAGCTTAATTTTTGTATCTGTACTTCAGTTTACACTCTTCTTCCTTTTTTCTAGTAGTGTGATTTTTTTTCTTTTTTTTTTTCTTATGATTGTTCCTTTATTGATTTCCCTTAGCTTTACTAGCGTGGCAAATCTGAGTCTTCTGGTCCAAATGACCTATATCCATTTACCATCAATACTGTTCCAACTCCAGGCTTCCTGACACCATTTTAATGTGAATTCCAGACATTAGCACAGCACTGCAACATTGATCTGACTGATGCATATTAATACACAATGTGAACACACGCAGATGTTGACCAATCTTTTCTTTAAACCCTCAAATATTTTTCTTGTCAAGATAAAATATTGATATGTAAAGTGTATTTTCCAGAAGAGCGGGTACATTTAGTAAAATCACCATTTATTAAAAAAAAAAAAATTAAATCCTGTTTGGGAAAGTAGTTAGGCACATACTTCAGTTATGTTGACTGAAATTTAAAGTCATACCACCACACATCTAGTGGAACTCTTTCTTGCTAAATTCCTACCCACCTGAAACAGTTAATCCCAGTACACTGAGCCTCTGTGGTATTTAACATTTTTGTCTCAGTGGACAGCTATGTTTTCTGCCTCCCAAAGTGTTGTTTGTGGCAATTTGAGATTTTTTTTCCACTTTGTTTTGATTTTTCTTTCTCTCCCTCCTATGAATGACACAAAAGCATTCCTTTATCAGCATTGTCTTTTTGACTAACAGCAATGTTGTCAACGTAATCGTTTGGCTTTACCTGACATGGTGGACCAACATAACAAGCACATTCAGCAAATAGTGTATCTCATATAGCACTGTTAAAAGACACAGTGTCTTTATAATGGCAACTAGAACTTGCAAGTTGTAGGGATATTGTTCCTATAATCACCTATTTTTTAATAAGTCCTGAAATCAATATTTATCTGGAGTAATACCAGTTCAGATGTACCAACTGCAGGCATATTTCATGTCTATATTACACTGTAACTTTAATGGGACATAAACTTCAACTATACAATAGGAATGCATTCAAGAAGTGCCTTATATATACAATTGTTAGATCCCCTTTGGACTGAGCAACGTTTCACAGATCTGATCTTGTATCCTTTTTTCACAGATATGTGAAAATCTGTCTGGTCACACTGGTGGGTGTCAGAGGTTTTGTGGAAATATGGGGAGGAGGATAACAAGCATGGAGACTTTGCAGCTTTGGGTATTATTGTTTGTTCCAGTGGACCACACTGGTCTTACAAGTAGTATAAGAATGGAATTACTGTTTACAGTGAAACACTTACTGACTGAATTTCAACTCAGAAAATTAAGCCTAACTTACTCAGTGCCTCTGGCACTTCCAGAACAATATTCATAGAATCATGGAATGGTCTGGGTTGGCAGGAACCCTCAAATGTCATTTAATCCAATGAGAAGGGACACCTGCAATCAGGTCAGGCTGCTTAGAATCCCATCCAACCTTTTGTAAAAGTTCTTCAAGATTTGTTCCTCTATATGATTAAGAATTCATTTTGTTTCCCTGCATGAAACATGATCTTTTGTCACACTTCATCAGCATAGCAATTCTGGTCAGAAAGTAAATAAGAGATAGAACAGTACATAGCCAGAAAAAGTTAGAATTTCCTCAGTATATGACTACTTATGGCTACATATTTTGTCAATAGCTCCACAGAAAAAATTTCCATTTTCTTTTAATGATAGTGCAGTTGTATTCAGCCTTTTCAGTATACAGCCATGGGTTTCCTTTTTCATTGCTGGTTGTTCCTACTGAGGAGGTAGGTTACTATACAGAGCTACCTGTGTGGTCTCTCGAGGTACTAAGCACTATTTTTTCCATGCTTTGCTGATGAAAAGTCTTTCAACATTTCTGATAATTTGAGGAAATGTTCTTCCTTATACTTTGGGCACTTAAGTAAGACTTCCATATTATTTTACTTTTTTTCCATCAAGTTGATTGCACAAGTTCTCCAAGCTGAGCTTTTTATCTTCAGTTTCCATCTCTTGTTTATAGTGTTTGATACTGTACTTAATAAAATTCTGACATAGTCCTAAACATTTAATTGTGCAATAGTTCTAGGAAAGAACTGTAGAGGTGGCCTGATTTAGTTTTGCACTGCTTCTTCCAGAGACCTGTGTGTTATGTATACCTAGGTGTATATATAAACCATACTTTGCATGTTTTCTGCTTGGAACTGGAGAACAACTCCTCAAGAGCTGTTGGAAGAAGGTAATAATGGCATAAAATTGTGTTAAAACCATGGACTGCTGTTGCATCAAGATTCAGGAAACACCTGTTGTTTTGACCAAAATGACATGAATATCTGGCCATTAGTTTCTCTATATTTATTAGAGGTGGGAGTACCCACACAGGATAAATACTTATTAAGTGAGAGATATCTTGAAATACAGCATTACTCAGGTAGAGAAGGCAGCTCCTGAGGGATGGAAAGTCAGTGGAGGAAGCCCTGACTGCAATAGCAAAAGGAAAGACAATGATCCAGAAGAGCATTTCTGGAACACATGGCAAACAGGCTAGAGGGTAGTCATGGGTGAGGATTATAGAAGAACTGGGGTAAATCTGGACATAGCAATAGGTTTTTCTGAAGAAAACAAAAAAGTCAAAGATGACACCAAGAGGCTAGGCATGAAGAGCATGGAAGCCATGAGCAGGAAGCCAAGAGCATAGAACAGCCATGAGTAGGGATCAAGTCACAGATTTTCTTGGTAAACAAAGAAAGAGTACCAAGTATGGCATATAAGGCTGCGTAACTGAGACTCCCTTGGTAATGAAAAGATGGTCGAAGTCATCAGAGTGGTGAGTGAAATTAGACATGAACACTAAATGGAAAAGTAGAAGGAAGAATACCAAAAAAAGCAAAGGATTAAAAAAAGAAAAAAACCCAAATTTTCAAAATTATAAATGGAGGTTGTAAACTGGATTTATTTGACCTCTGCCTCCAAAGGGGAGTGCTAAACCACAGCAGTCAGAGAAAAGTCAGAATGAATGAGATGAGAGGACCTATTCCGATGCTTTGGAGATTGCTATTCTGCACGGGAATGTACAAAGGCAAAGGAAGTAATGGGTAAACCACTGAAGCACAAATGAGGCTGCTCTTTCACTGTAGCTAAACTCTGCAGCAGTGTTAGGGAAAGAATGTGCAAGAATGGAATGAAATTGCCCAAACAAGAATTTTTGCAAGTTCACAGGATATTTTCAGACTATGGGCCCTGGGCTAAAAATTTTGGCAAAAAAGAATGTATTGTACTTCGGACTTCTCTTAATTAATGAAGAGGAAGATATGATACATCTTGTAGAATGTAGATCCTGGATTATGCTATCATTTATTTTCAGTTGTTCCACTTCAAGATTATTTATCTAATTATCTATATTATTTATCTATTTTCTAATTTCCTCAGGGTTGTCTACTTTAAATTCAGCTGTTATTAGGGCTTATTGCTCTGAGCGATTAGAAAAGCTAGCAGACAATTCATACGCAGAACATTTTACATATCCACTGCTGAAAATTAACTAGGAAAACTAGGACCTATTTATAGTGGAATTCACACTCTTTCAAACTTATTCTTTGACATATTAGTTTCCTAAGTCATGATACAACTATGGTTTATCACTTTGGTCTGTACAATGAGAAGTAGCAATGCCCATTCACTGTGGTCTGGTGACACCACAATACTACACACCAGGACACACTATCTAGGTCCTGCTTATCAAACTCTAAAGCTGAGAGAGGCCAGGGATGGATGCAGATAACACCTGTTGCTCTCCACAACCATGTGTCACAGATCACTCTTTAGCCCTGTACACTGGCATTGGCCGTAAAGCAGCAACTGAACACCATAAATTTGTTCTAAGCAAGTCCTAAAAAAATTAATTTTCCTTTTAAAATTCCAAGTTCAGTATAAAATTCATCTTAATTGCAAGAGAATAAAAAGTGGTGGGGGCTGCAATTTTTGGATGTTGTAAAAACTGGGATGTTGGTTTTGGAAAGAGAGAGAGAAGTTTCCAAAATAGAAACATGGCATTTAACTTGGTTAGTCAATGAGAGAAGATAAAAACCCCTCAAAGGAAACATGCAAATAAAAGAAACTTCTCTAAATCATTTAAGGTTTCACAGACAAAAAAAAAAAAGGATAGTTGCATGGGAAGTGACTGTACAAAACTGAAATATTTCCATATTCTGTATCTGAGATCTTGGTAGAGTTGCTGTTGTTTGCAGCATGTGTGCATGCCGAGGAACAGGCCCTGCAAGCTCCAGCAGGACATAGCTACCTATCCTGACCTTGTTCTTTGAGGCAGTCCAAGTCACAGGAGGTGGCATGAAATGGACCTAGCTGCTCCCCGCATGCTCTTGCCAGAGGTATTGGGGGAGTTACAGTGAGTGCCCTGGGCAGATGGAGACACTCATATGCTCCCTATGATCACTGGGAACATCCCTCAGGAATCCACCTTTGGAAATAGTCTCTTAGTGGAAACAATTAATCAATGCTGCCATCTCAGGACTGTGCCTATCCACACTTTCCAGATCACAGTTAATAACATGTAGACAGGCTTCAGCAGCCAAGGAGACACATCGGAGAGAAACACATCCAAACAAACACACTTAAATTTCTTTAGAATAAAAAAATACTACAGAGGACAAGTTTAGCATCTTAGATGATTATCAAGCAAGAGCTAATTCTTTCACCAAAACAGCTAAATAAAGGCTTCAGTATGTACAGTGTTGATTCAGTGAGACTGAGCCTTTGAAGTCTGTCACCAGCTTTGAATCCTGAGAAGTCTGTTTCTGTCCATGTCACTGCCACCCACATGTGTCTAAGCGTCTGTCTGTGTCTGTGGTTTTGCTTTAAATTGTCAGTTTTCCTCAAGGCAATCAATGCATCATCTTCAGGACTCTGCAGTGAGCAGCATGGGGAGCTATGAATAGCCATTCCCTGGGGAGCTGCACACTGAGTGTCACTGAAGGGAGCAGGGAAATGTGGATCCTTGCACTGCAAGTAGCCCTATATATGGAAAGGGATTTGCAGGAGAGAAAGCTAGATTACAGAACCAACATGCAAGGCACTTGGGCTGTGTTTGTGTCTTCAGTCAGCTGCGTTTCAGCCTTACTCCACCATGCCAGTAGGAATAATAGCTGATCATTGGTATTAGTAACTAAAATCATGTATTCTGTCACATTTTTCTCACAGACCTTCAGGTAAGGCAAATATATCCATTTTGGAGTAAAAATAACAGAGCTTTTTATTTTGGTGTTTACATACAATATCTTCCAGTATTTTTAAAGATAAAATAATAATCATATGAAACATAAAATAAACATATTCAAGGAATTCCATGCTGATATATCAAGCACAATTTTAACTCTCAAGAGACCTGAGAAACATTTATGAAGACAATAATACATTTAAATGCTAATGTTCAGGTATGATACTAGCTAATATTTTTCTTGTCACAAGATAGAGCTTTATTTGCCATTTTGTTGCAATTTCAATTTGCTAGAGCCATGAAATGCTATCTGCATTGGAAATCTTAGCCTATTGCACTTAGTAAAGTTAATGAAGTCACAAACTCATTTAAGAGGGTGCAAAAGGCCGCTCTTTACCCTGATCGAGTGTGTGAAACCCAAATACACTTTCAGAATACTGAGTAGGTACGCTACAGGGTGGTTTTTAGGCCAATCAATGTCATTGCTTCATTAGCATATATATTTCAGTTACCTGATGAACTTGCGTTTAAGCACTTGATTCTGCAAATAGTTTTGTCCTCTGCATGCTTTCAAGGGCCTGTGTCTTTCCCTGTATAGGTAGGACTGAGAGCCCAGAACAGAAGTGTTATTTAAATGTTGAGGCTGGTGCTAATCTTCACTCAGCCTAACTAGTGCTCTCACAGTAATATACAGAAGCTCCAGGACAGCAGATGACAATGTTGGTCTCAAAGGAGAGTCTGGTACTACAAAAGATTCTTATGAGAGTATCTCTAAGACTTGGCTTAGACAGATGGGTGATAAAAACAGTCCTCATAAATTAGGGGTACTTGTTCATATTCCATTCTATTGCAGCGCCTAATGTTTGTTCACTACTGGCTCTAGCCAGATGTTTTCCTGACTGTTGCTAGCCCACTTCAACTTATTCCAGGTAAAATGCTCTTCCCTTGAGGAATTTCAGTTCACTCACAAGGAACTGAAAACTAGGGACGAAAGCAGGTAACCTTCCACTTGTGAAGGTTATAAAAGTAGGGTCCTTTATTCAGAGATTATGGGCACAATAGTGACTTAAATGTAAAGGTAAGATTTATGTCACTGCTGTGGCTGGATAATATGAAAGGATCAGTTTTTCTGTCATGAGAATTGCGCCATTTTAACTATTTTTCACTGGATTAAAAAAATTGGTTTAGCTTCTTAAAAATGTAAGAACATGCTAACATTGAGGTAATGGAATAAATTAGTTTTAGATGCTACTGCAGTATTATGTAAAAGGTCACCTTTTATTACAGCAAAAACTGAAGAAGGCAACCTGAATCCTTAAAGAAAATGAGAAAAAACCCTTCATGGTCTAAGACACTGTCCTACATGAAGTATTTTTGTTTTCAATTGGTCATTCATGATTAGGAACATCAGAATGTGAGCGAGATCTTTGTTTCTTAAGTGTTCATCTGTTCCTGCCACTTTGTGCACTCTCATAAAAAGGCTTACATTAAGCCCCCATGGAAGCTATTCATGCATTTTTATTTGGCTAAGAATCATGTTCTGTCTTGGTTTTCTTACTGCAAATCCACCTCAGGTTTCCTATAAACAGGCTCAGTAACTTGGAAAAGCAAGCACTGGCATACTTCTTATCCTTTGAAAAGCATTTTGTACAGTCATCCCTAGCCACACATGTTAAAGGGTTGCTTAACCATTGCTCTTTTTATAGCAATTTGTAGTGTACAATAGTAAGTTATGGTGTCACTAGCAGAAAACACCAGAACAGGGAGTCCTCAGAAAAGTCAGGGGTCTGTGGGTGGGTGCTGGTGGGTGTCACCAGTGGTTTCTTCCCTGACAGAGCAGTCCCATAAGCTGAGGTGGTATGAGCCATAAATTCAGCAGGTTTTCATATGGATTTTGGGGTTGATGGGTCAAACCTTAGCCATTAGCCTTAGCATGAATGACTTCTATGGAGAGAAACAGAAGAGGGTAATGAAAAATGCAGCTTAAGAGAAAGTGCAGTTTATGGCAGTGTCTCCATGCTCGCCTGTGTGTCCCAGCTGCTTTGCCTGAGGCTCATGGTGGCAAATGATGGTTACATGGCAGCTTAAATTCCTCTTAGCGCTGTCATGGACTCCAGGTGTTGGAGGTTGCTCACATGATGGCATCTCTGGCAGTGTGGACCAGCTCATGGCTTCTCAACGTCATGATATTTAGCAGTTCCTGACCAGATCTGGCTGAGGGAACTCAACTTCTCCCTCATATTCATTCAAGGATGCATCAGCAGAGTGATGCAAAGCAGACAGATGCTCCAAAGTACAGAATGACATCACAGTAACCACTGCAGGAACAAAGGTTTACTGACTACTTTGCTAGTCCTTAAGTTTTAGTTCCCCTATGAAGCCCTCACTAGAAGGCCGAATTCTCCATGTAGCCAAAGGAGTGTGCTCAGTGCCTAAGGCAGCTACATCAGGAAACAGCTCTGCAAGTAAAACTCACAGAGCCCTTCTGTAATGGAGATTTTTCAATATTTCCTGAAGAGTCTTCTACATAATAAGTGGATTGTGCCCATTCCCACTCTAGTTATTGCTGGACAAAAATTGTCCTTGGAGTCCTCAGAGATGTGTATTTCCACTTTAAAATATAATGTTACCACATTAAAAGACTGAAAAATGTGTACTCATTGTAAATTATATTTTTTATTATTGACTAACATTTCTTTTTACCTGTAAGGAAAAATTATTCAGAAAAAAAGTAAATTTTATGCCTATCTGGAAAGACAATGACTCAATTAGTTATAAGCCTACAGATTATCAACATTAAAAAACTCTACAAACAAAATATGGCTTCTTTAGCTTCCCTGAGCTGAATAAGGTGCAAGTACTAGAAAAGATCATAAATCTCTCAAAGTCAATGCTCATGAAATACCTCCTGCTTGATTGTGGTATAAAGCAGAGTCTGAGATAATAACCAAGAGAGTGAATACAATACAGATGGTGGCAGAATGCCTCTCAGTCAGGTTCTTCCCATTTAGTCAGGATGGAGAACCAGGGAAGTCCCCAGTGTTCTTCTTGCCATGGACCTACTCCTCAGTTTTTGTCACAGTGTGAGTGAAGAAAAACTGTTTTGAACCTGTGCCTGGTGCTTTGCAAACCAGAGACAGACCATGGAGTGGCAATGAGCCAACTTCTCTAGCTCAGTATCACATGCACATTCACCTGTAATGGGAAACCCAGAGATTCCACTTTAGAGTTGTATTTATTTATTCTCTCATAAGTGTTCCTTACTCTCATGCTTTTTTTTTTTATTCCTCCCTGAGAGAACTTTCAGGAGAAGTCATAGTGTCGATTGCATTTTGCCCCAAAATCACCTTGTCCAGAAGGATTTGCAATTTTTTGCACAGCACTCAGTTCAAGCAGCACTTGTGTAATGTAAGGGCAGATAAATTTTCAGTGCTCATGTAGCATCTAGCAAAGATGGACACTCCACCACCTCTCTGGAAAACTTGTGACTCTGCCTTTTCATGATGAAAACTTTTCTCCTTAAATTCCAGCCGAAACTCTCATGTTCCAACTCGTGTCCATGGGTCTCTTCTTCCCACCATGCACTATTTTGAAGAACCTGTCTCCATCACCCTGCTAACCTCCCTGTAGACACTGGGAAGATGCTGTTCTGCTGAAACCATGTCTGCTCTAGGCTGAAAAAACTCAGCTCCCTTATCCTCTCCTCTCCTCAAGAAGCTCAGGGTGGAGGAAAAGAGTGGGAAGGAAATTGTTGGTCCATACTATGGGGCCATTGTGCTGTTGGGGTCTCTCCTTGTTTAGCCCCGAAGCAGAAGAGAGTAAGTTGTGCGTAATGGCATGGCAAAAATTACATTTTTAACCAACAAACAACTTCTTGAAGTAGAACTTCACAAAGTAGAAGACCTACACTGAAACAACCTCTATCAAGGAGCTGAAGGGAGATTTACAGTCACTTCATGGTTCTGTAAAATGATTTTAATAAACCTGGAAGTTTATCAAGCATTTAGGAAAGTTAGGAAAAAAAATGGTTCAGTGCAACAAAGCTGTTGTGCTGCAGCTAAAAATATATTTTTAAATGAATGCTGCATTTTTTAAATTAAGAAATTGGACAAAGTCCTACAGAACCCTGTTTCAGGTTTGGCATTAAGCCTCCAAAAATACTATTATGGTCAGTCTCTGCTACTGAAACATTTATTATGGCTGGATGTAGGCAGGCTTGGTCAATGTGAAAGATGCTTCTAATCTCCTATGCTCTTGATGAGTATGTTTTTCACCATGTTCCAATTCAGTAGTCTGTCTCACTGGAGAACAAGCTCCCCACCCCCATCCCATCAGATTTTATTACTTTGCTCACAGATTTGTATGAAGGCTATTTTTGTTCCTAGCAGGGTGCAAGGAATTTTTTTAGATAATTACTATGCTGGTGTTGCTTGTCTGTGTTTTATTTGGGATATGTTTAAATTTATAAGTTGATAGAAGTGAATTTTCTGTTTGATCATTAAATGGTATGAAAATTGGTGAAGTAAGACCACAAAAAAATAAAAAGGTAACATAAACATCTGATACTGTTGGAAAAAAAATGCCTTCAGAAAAGTAAGAGTAAAAGAATATCTTATAATTATTTCCTCTATGGGACTGGAAACTGAAATAGATCCTATAACCTCTTGCCATTATTTAGTCAAGGTTCTAATTACTGTGTGGCATGTTGATCTATTATGCACTGTGACGGAGCTCATAGCTCGTATTAAGAAGTCTAGCTCTCCTTAATAGAACAGAAGTACCTTAGGCTTAAAGAGTGAGCTGCTGCTTCATGAATGGGACCTTGTATAGTCATTTACTTCATACCTCATTGCCTTGCCCCAAAGAAATTAGTCAACTCATATTTTGAGATGTTGCTGAGTACAGTGGCTATACCTCTAGGTTTTGAGAAACAGACACAAATTAAGCAAAAATATAGTATCTCCTCTAACATTCCTGAGAGCTTTCTCCTTGTTTACAACACACACAAAAAATTCTGCATATTCAAGTATTTTTTATTCTCTTGTGCTATTTTCTTGCTTGTGCTATTTTTCTCTTGTGCTTGATTTTTGAGGGTAAGAAGAAGAACTAACTACGTGCCTATTGTTACTCTAATGGCTTTCCATATTCTGGTCCTTTTTAAATCATGTTTTACTGCAAAATACTTGGAGCAGGAAATTATGATAAATTTCAACAGTGCACCTAACAAAGACACTGCTTCTTGAGGGAACAGCTGGTCTTTGCTGCAAGTCTAATACAAAGAATATTCATGCACTGTTATTAATTAAAATAAAAATAAATAATTACTGCAGTTCAAAACTTGCTTTAACACATCTTCCAGAATTGCCCTCTTAAAAATTATTGGAAAAAAGTATCAAGAAAGTTAATGGTCTTATATGAAAAATACTTACACTGATCTTTCTAATCACTGTAGATAAAGCAATTCTCTCTTCTAGCCCTTGTCTCTGCATGTGTGTGAAGGAAGGCTCATTTCTCAAAGCATAAATTTACCACATCTTAGCATCTGTTTCTGTAGCAACAGCTAAAAGCACAACTCCAACATAAACGCAGTGTACACAAACCAAAGTGTTTATCTTTACTTTAGAAGGATGTTTGCTAATCCCTGTGAGAATACAGAGATAATATAAAAAAAACATTATGTACCGTAAAGCTCTGACAAGGGGAACACCACCTACTCTTTAAAAATTGAATTGCTCTTGGTTCCAAACGATCCTTATGAAAGCACAGTAATTATTAACATGGCACCTGTGTCTGTGTCTGAGGGAAAGGTAGCTTCTCTGAGATGTGTTTTGAGTGCCAAAAAAAGGTGCATATAAACCCAGACATTTATTTTTTTTCTTCCAACTTTCAGGCTCATGCAGCACATTATTTTGATTAGTCAGCTCATGTGGTTGAGGGTAATTTTTGAGTTTGATCTTTCCAGCTTTTCCAATTAAAGCAGGCTGATTGAAACTGCCTTTATAATTATTTCAAAGTTTCATGAATAGGTGCACACATGCACATGAACCCAGGTCCACACACAGGCCTCCATGACTTCAGGAGCTCTTGGATAGCAAATATCACTCATCTTCCCACACTGTTAGTCTTTAATTATCAAAGTTTCTTCAGGAACCTCCATGTACTATTGTTGAAATTTCATGTATTTACGGATGCACAATGATTTTTACAAGCCTTTGTGGTCATTTTTATATTTTGTTCTTGAATCCAGCATGTCACACATTTCTAAAGAGAATGAGAAAGTTTGACCAGCTTTCCCAGAGCTGATCAAGACATCAATGTGTAAGAGCAGGCAAATTCAGATTATCCTTTCTTTCTTTTGTGAGCCGAAATGGAAAGTGTTACTGAACAGCCTTGTGTTTTTCTAACAGGAAAAGAAGAAGAGACCTAAAAAATTCTCTAAGTAACAGTGCAGGAGAGCATGGTGTTGACTTGTTATGCTTCTAAGCAATGTAATTTAATACATGAGGGAGACGCCCTTAGTCTGCTGGTGACCATCAATATTTCTGACACAAATACAGATTTTACACAACAGAACAGTTTGATCCCAATTTTAGATTAAAAAAAATTATCAAATAAAAGAATGAACTTAACAATTACACAGCATCTAGAATCTTACATCACAAATAGAAATAACCCAGATTCAGAAATAACTTTCAGGCACATCAGTCAATCAAATAAGGATGCTACTGAAAAAAGATCTAAATATCTGAGTCACAACAAAGACAACTATTTTCAGAGAGGGCTCTGCACATTCTGTTTGCAGCTGCAACCCAGCCTTAAAAAGAGAGGTCAGCTGGGTTTGGAGGGAATCCAGCATGAGAATCTGAATAAGCTCTCCAGCCTAACCCTCCAGCTGAATATTAGCAGGTCAAGTCAGATCAGGATTTTAGTCCATTGTAGGCATCAGGGGAGTTTTGAGGTGTCTCGACTGTACATCTGAGCCATAAATCAATTTCCATTTGGGTCAGCTGAGCAAAAACATGTGTCATTTGTTTTCTTGCTGCCAATTTCCAGAGCACTTCCAAAGAAGGGATGTAATGTAATGTTTAAGACTTAAATGGTATAAAAAGTGATATTTTTATTCAGATGAGTTGTATAAACTAGTGCTTAAAGAACTCTTAGGTGCATTCAGTATCTTATGAGCACAGGTACTACAACATGAGAAGTCAGAAGGGGGAGAATCCGGGGGTCAGTTCTTCACCTGGTATAAAATAATATACATACACTGACTTGCTGTGTTTCAGATCCACTGAAGAGTTGAATGGTAGTGTCAGAGATTAATTTTAAAAGAAAAAAGAAAAAAAAACCCCACAGAAATATAGAATCTGTGATTAAAGGCTTAAATTTTGATGGGGAAAGACACACAGATAACCTTGTGGAGGCACTTACTTCTCAGGCAGACTGACCTTTTCAGATGGCATGAACAGAGCAGATCTCTTCCATGTTAAAACTGTGATAGCCCAATGGTGAAGTTTTCCCACAGAGAGAAAATGCAGAATGCTACAGGCTCTCTCATGCAGTGCAGTTTGGATAACAAGAACAGGTGGGATGCTGAAATTATTTTGATTTAAGCCAGAAGTGAGACACACAGTATTTAAAGGGAGAAGAAGTAAGTAAAGGGTCATAATATCAAGAGAAATGGCAAATTCTCCCTCTCCCCATATTTGCAAACTAAGCTGAAAACTTTGGTAAGTTGGAGTTTCTGCAAATGCATCTGAAATAGCATGGTGTATGATTTAATGACTCCTGGCTGCCATCTCAGCTGGGGTGGGAGTCTCCAGATAGGGCAGTGGGGACCAGCTTCCAGAAGCACATGACAGAAGGCTATAGGCAGCTTCTGCTATAAATAAAGACATAGCCACCCTCAGTAAGAGGGAATCTGAGGATCTGTGAAGTTGTGGACATGCTGAAGAACTTATTTCTTCTGCTGTTTTTAGAGTGAGAAACAGCTCAATGGAAGGCTGTTTCCTCTTACTGTTTGAATGACAACCTGTTGCACTTCTTTGAGCCCTTTGCATCTCACTTTGTTTATGAAGGCAAGCAGTTATGTCCCACGTGGGCTTGCTGTGTGAAGAAATGTCTTTGTCCCAATTTAAACACATCTTTTACACTCAGGTAAAAAAAAAAAAAAAAACAAAAACCAAAAAAAAACAACAGAAAACTCCACAGAGTTTGTCACAAACAGAAACTCTACTTTCTTTAATTCCTTGGAGATTCATTGGACTTTCAAAGAACTTATTACATCTTCCTTCACCTGGCAAAACATTAGCTATTGTGAAGGAGATGTCTTCTCCCTGAAGAATGATTTCTGTTTGCCCGACAGGAATGGAGCACTGCTGTGGACCTGGGTGGCACATTCTCACAGAGATGTTCTGATTTCCATGTGTGCCAGAAACGATTTTTATCAGGATAATTCGTGGCTCTTACCTTTGCATAAAGACAGCTCATCTGATGCATTCTGAGGAATCTGGAGGAATTACCTCTGATCTTTCCATTATACATACATCCTACAGGTGTTCTCTAACTGCCACAGGCAAAGCTCTTACCCACATACGGGTATTGTTTTATAATTTGAAAGAGTGATGGGCGTACTTCTGCTGCATCCCATGGCATTCGGGGAAGAATTCAGTTTCCCTGAGGCTAAGGAATGACCCAGGGTTCCCTGCTGGAGGAACTGGCTGTTGGATCACAGGTTTAGGATGGTTTAGTGTAGCTGAGATCTCTGGTATGTAGGAAATACTGGAGAAGATATAGCTGCAATCCAAAAAAGAGTCATAAAAAGGGAGACTCAAATCTAAGCATTGATCATGGAGAAGGAGATTTGCATGACAGCATTAATGTGAAGATCATAAACTCCTAACTGGGTTCATAACACTGACTTTCCAACACTTACCAATTCAGACAAATATACTATCATAAACAAAGCCTGGGGACAGTCAGACACAGAATGTGGAGATATGTACTTCTGAAAATGTAACTTTTTCCTAGAAAATAATCTACTTAACAGATCTTCTAAAAACAAGGCAGACAGGAAGAGGGTCATTGAAGAAGCAACGAATATGGTTATTGTCAAGGTAAAATATGTGTTAAATATGTTTCTGGACAAGCCAAATGACCTTTGCCTGCTGGCAATTTTCTTCAGCAGAAACTTAAACTGTGTTTTAAATAGGAAATTAGATTGCCCCCCAAGGATGACAGAACTTGTCTTTCTATCTGAAGTGCTATTACTTGGCCCAGCAAGTTAAAATAATTTAAAAACCATAATAAATTATCTAGCTTTTTAAAAAATGAATGTTTTTTGTAGAGTTATTCAGAATGTGTTTACAAAATGTCCGTTGAATTTATCAATGACAATGCTTACAGTTTTTAAAACATTTATTCAGCAAAACGATATGACCATTGATAACACAAGAAGGGAAAAGTGAGGTTATTCCTTTGTCTTCATAAAATCAATAAAATGGATGAAATGAGAGCTAAATCTAAAACACTCTACCACTGGAGATATCTATACTCAATACAGACATTCTCAAAAATTCATGTCTGTTTTTTCTGACAGGCACAGTAGTACTACACATTTTTGGAAATCTAGTCCAATGCAGATGACATAGGGGGCTTTGAAGATTATACATTCCCATTGCTTCCTCTTCTGCAGGTGTCATTGATGTCCTTACTTCCTTGAGTTTCATATGATCTTAGGTACATGACTTTTTACATGTCTGCTCCTTCATCTGGTTTTATTCTCTAGCCCTGATGGTTACTGTGTGAAAGGTCTGATGCTCACCTTACCTCCACATGCTTCAGAAGTGTCACTTCATTTGCCCCAGTCTAAAGAAAATCTGATATCCAAGGCCTGGGATGCGTGGGAGGGAAGGACTGGTGGCATTTCACAAAGCTGTCGTTGATGGCTTCAGAATGGCACAGGGTATGTAGAGCTCTTAACACACCTGACTAGTGGCAGCAGTGTTATCTCAGTGACTAGGAGTCTGCAGGGCTGGATAGCATCCACCCAAGGGTACTGAAGGAGCTGGCGGAAGGGCCGGCCAAGCCACTTTCAAACAGTCACTAGCAGCTGTGGCTAAAGAGCAAATACATTCCCCATGTACATGGAGAGCCAGAATGAGGATCCAAGGAACTACAGGCCTGTCATCCTGACCTTAGTGCCAGGATAGGGCATGGAGCAAATCATCCCAAGTGCCATTGCACGGCACATGCAGGAACACCAACGGATAAAGCTCAGCCAGCAGTGGGGGGTTGTGAGGGGCAGGTCCTGCTTGACCAACTTGATCTCCTTCTGTGACACGGTGACAAGCTCAGTGGATGAGGGAAAGGTTGTGTTTTCCGCTTGAACTACTGTAAAGCCTTTGACACATTCTTTCACAATGTCCTCCTGGAGAAACTGGCTACTCAGGGCTTGGACAGGTGTAGTCTTTACTCAGTTAAGCACTGTTGGATGGCCAAGCCCAGAGAGTGGTGCCGAATGGAGTTACATCCAGCTGGGGGCTGGGCACTACTGCTGTTCCCCAGGGATCAGTGCTTGTGCCAGCCCTGATTAATACCTCAGTCAATGATCTGTACAAGGGCATTGAGTGCACCCTCAGTCAGTTTGCTGCTGACATGAAGTTGAGTGGGAATGTTGATCAGCTGCAGGGCAGGAAGGCTCTACAGGGGAATCTGGACATGAGTGTGAGATGAGCTGTGGATCTCAGGAGCACAGGAAGAAATGGAAGCTGATTCCTGGGTTTGTTACCTCTGGGTCATTGCAGTGTTACTTTCTACCATAAGTCCTGAAGCAGAGAGAATGGTTGGAGAAACCACAAAGATAACCTCTGAAAATTATTCTGAGTGAACTTCTTTACAGTTATGAATGAAATTATTTGTAGGTAAGGGAAGAGCATAATCCTCAAAGTTCCATGTCCCTTTTGGGCAAGGGAGGAATGAATTTAAATTATGATATTATAGCCTAAGTAGATGACTCTTCTTTCAGCTGCTTTTCTCTTAACTCTCATCTACAAATCAACCAGGTGTCATTTGGAAATTCTCTAAGGTGTTTGCCAAACATAGCTCACATTTTCACATCAGATAGTGTTTTGTCCAGTACACATAAAATAAATTGATCCCTGCTTCAGCAATTTTCTGTATCTTGCAGAGAAAGCCTTGCTTCTTTTGCCTATCATACAGCCACAGTGCATTGGAAACAGATGGACTTTGCATTTATTTATCCCTTTTCAGCTGAAGTCTTTAAATCATTCTGAACATATTAACTATGTCTGAGGCAATTAGTCTGATAGAGGGTTTTCTCAGTTCGGTTTTCCTGGACATGGAAAATGTAAGAGACTCCTTCAAGAGCACAAACCATGTCTGGTCTTGACTACAGTGGACATTTCCAGTGATGGATGGTTGCTTGTTGAAAGCATCCCAAGCAAATGAGTAGCACCAATTTAAATCATGAAGGAATAATACATTTTTGTCTACTTTTTAAACTAAATACTGCTAGGGAGATGTTCAAAACTGTAGCTTGACAAGGGTGAGGCCGCTGCAGTTCCATGCCCTTGAGTCCAACCTGAGCCTGTGTTTGCAGTAGGCACTTGCACACAGAGCACACTGACAAACCACAAGCACGTGTACGTGCAGAGCTGGCCAAGCAGGTCACAGACAGACACACAGAGGACTCACACAAACACAAGCAGTGCCACTGGCCTCATGTTCCTCCCCTCTGTGACTGAGCAGGGTGGAAGTCTGTTAGAGGGAAAATTTATGCACATGTATTGCACAGTGTAGATCCCTGCAGTAGCTGGGCTCAGACACATGGATTGGCCTGTCACTGTCCCTGGATCCCAGGCTTCCCAGAAGCTGACAACTGGACATAAGAGTTTATGGACATACAGTTCCACTACATTTGCTGGTAAAGACCTCCTTGCACATACCAACACATCTACATCTGAATAAATTGCCAAATCCCATGGAGTTTTCAGCACATCTGAGATCTCCTGGACCCACCCTCTCTGGCTCCTGGGTCCCCTTACCTACTTGACAGCTCATAGCACTTGATCTTCACTGGCACCCCCAGGGTGCTCCTGTGCACACCTTCAGTGGCCCCAGCTGCTGTTCCATGAATACAGGAGTTTTTGCCCCCTGGTCCCTGGATTGCACTCAGACCCTCATGCACACCCATGCTCACAGAAGAGACTGTTCTCTCTACATCTTCCTACCCAGTAAGATGTAAAAAGGAATTTAATAGGATAAACTGTGCCCGTGAGGTACAGGGCATGGCCAGGCACAGGTACTGGCCAGCAAACTAATACCCACAATAAGCTTTTATAATACACTTAAGCCTTTTTTCCTCCCATAATTACCTTGATTACCTTGATGTCTTGGCCGTCCCCAAAATTACCTTGATTCTCCCTCCTGCCTTTATTTTCTTCCTTAACCATCTTATAATAAATCATCTACAGCCCCAAACCCCTTTGCCTGAATCCCATAATAAATCTCACAACCCACACAGGCAGGGTCCTCCTTAGTCCAAAACATGCTCCAGAGATCCACTCTGGCGTGTTCCCTTGTTAGCAGGGCTGAGGACTCCCCAGGACAGCCCTGGGAGCAGTTGGCCTGGTGCTCGTGTCCATCAGGACAGGGATGGTTGGTGCAACCTGCTTACTTCCCTGTGCTTATTTTTGTGTCTGGAGATGAGATTTTTGCAGGTAAGGGAAACATTTCCACCAGTATAAATCACCTGTTTACAGCAATGCCAGTGGTTTTGCACTAAACTTGCTGTATTAACAGACTTGAATATGTTTAGCCAGATGCTCTGCTTGTGCCATAACTCTACTGGCATCAAAGAAGAAATGAGAATTGTCCCTAGCAGGTATAACCATGTTATTGAACCTGGGAATATACCCCTGCCAGTCTTCTATTAAGTTTCCCTTCTCTGAGCCATCAAACATTAGCAGATGCAAGTTTTGTTTTGTTCTTCCTGATGCTGGGGTGTTAGGGGAGAATGAAATCCTTTCTGAGTTTATATGAGAGGGAAAAATGTACTTTTATTTCTATGTTTTGTTGCTCTTTCCTCTTTGGTTCATTTTATGATAGGAAAGTGATATGGAAAGAGACAAAAATGCAGGGTGAGAAAGAAACAGCAAACACTTATGCAAGAGAGCCTAGAATATTTCAGATGTTACATTAAATCCTTGCTTGTTTTTCAAGTTTCTCTTTGTGTGCTTTAACAAAGCTCCCTTGAGCTTATGAAATCAGCTCAATTTCAAAAACAATTGCTAAAAGGAGGGTAGTTTCTTTTCCCAAGATTTCCCTTATTTTCCTAGACAAACTCATCAATTTTTCAATGTTCTCTTTGTAGAGACACTTTCCTGGTCTCAGAAACTCAAATGACTTCTAAGTTAGTTTTATGAAAGTAAATATTTAACAGATGTATGACTGCACCTTGGAACTGTAGAGGAACATATTTTAACATCTTACCCATTCACAATGATGTTTTCATCTGCTCAGGTGGTGAACACATGTGCTGTCCTTCTAATTTCATTAAAAACATAACAACAGTTATGAATAAAGATAATATAGTAGTGACAGCCAACATGTTCCCTTTTGTAATGTAGAACAAGTTTTTGTGAGTTTGCTGAAATCTACTCGCAAAAGTTAGAAAGTTTTTAGCCAGGCTTCTTGAGATGTTGCTGTAGCAGGAGAATGGCTGCAGTAGTTTGGGAATTTCTGTACGTGACGTTTCCTGACCTACTCTTTTAAAGTCAGTGATAAACAGCTCTACAGCTACAGCGAGACCAGAAGCTTGTTGTTTGCATTCAAATAAATATGGGTTGTATGATCTCAGGATAATGTATGTGCATATATAATTCCCATTCTTCCACTCTCACTCTCCAAAAACCACTTCTTAGTCCACAGACATTAAATTAAATAAAACTACATTGTCAAACCTCGTATGAACATCCAGTTTGCACAGTTGATATAGCAAAATCATGTCCAGAAAGACTCAAAGAAATAGAAGAGTCTATCAATCACTTAGGAACCTCATCTTAGATGCTGAGATAAACCCTGCATTGCTACTGGCTGCAGTTGAATGTGCTATGGCATACTCCCTAACAAGCTGCTGCCTGGACAATCAAAACTAGTTTATATTTAAAAAATAAAAAAATTATTAGACAAAATCTTCAGTGATCCCACACACAGATGCTGTGAAATTTTCCATCAGCACTGCTGTATTAATTTCTTGATAAAAGCCCAAATGTTTTTCTCATCTGTCCATATACTTGTAAAAAGATACCTTTCTTTACCATTTCAGCACAATGTGATTGAAGCATAATTGGAGCCAGATGGCAAATGCTACTTCTTTTAACGGCCAACTCAAAGAAAATTTAATGAAAACTTTTCTTCAGCTTCATCCTAGCTTTATATTTTCTAAGAAATTTATAGTTTCTAAAAGAAAGAAACAGTGCTTTTGTTGAAGATGTTTCAACTTCTGCTCACCATTGGTTGATTTTTTTCCCAAGGGTGCCTAGTGCATGAAAAGCAGTGTTTTCCTTGACAGAGCATAAGAGGTCTGTGTCACCTGCTGGGCATCAGGATAGCAAAACCTCCAAGTCACAGTGACCATCAGCCTGCTATAGCACCCCAGATAAGGAGAGATGCTTCAGACCCATGCCAATGCTCACAGAATAGCTAAGGCTGGAATGCACTTCTGGAGGTCATCTAGTCATCTAGACGAGAAGATGACCAGACGTCATCTTACTCTCCCTGCTGTGATGATGGCACTGCTTGGGGGAAGTGAAGCACACTAGTCAGGACAAGGAAAGCTGAGAATGGAACAGCTGATGTCTCCACAATACTCTGAGCTTCCCCTCTAAAAAATACCTGCATCAGTTCTCCCTGCTTGAGAGAAAGATGGGCAGAAAATGCATCTTCCTTTTCTGATTCCTTGGCTTTTCATTGGGATGACTGACTTGTGCAATAAAGGGGTCTCATATCACTTGTGCGATAAAGGGTTTGTCTCTCTCTCTTGTGCAATAAAGAGTTTGTCATATCTTCCCAGGTAACAATGTCAGGTTTGGAGAAGCCCTTGGAGAAGGAGAAAGTCACAAAACCTTTCATTTTTTCCTCTGGTTGTTTAATCTCAGTGAAATTCACTTACTGAACAGGCCTTTTCCCTTCCCCACATTCACAGGAACTTCTCCTCACTGTTATTTTTCTGAAAACTGGGGGAATTCCCAATTTCTCCTTAATCAGAGGGAACGAATTCTGTAAGAGCAAATAGCCCTGAGAAAGGTATACACTGGGTAGTTTGTACTCTTTAAATTACTAAATGGTGGATTCTCAATTCACCATTACAAGTAAACAAGTGAGGAATGTCATCAGGAGGTGATGCCTTGATCTCCTTGCTCACAGGTTAATTAGTGAACTCAATTTCAGGTTAATTTATTCACTCTGGTTGGAAGTTCTGTTGGATATCTGAATGTAGTTCAGGATAATTGTGTACTGAGGTGCTTTGCAGACTGGCAATTTGCCCTGAGTAGTGTTTTGTGTCAATCAGGGGCAGGGAGCCGTACTTCAAGGGCCAACAGAGAGAAGGGCCAAGATATATTTTAATGGTGAGCAATCACAAATAGGTTCCCAAATAGCTTGGATGAGAAAGCTCTTGTATCAGCTGCAGGAACTGTCAATTTTTTTTCCTAGGTTCTGACCCCTTGGACTTAAATAGAAATAAATGAGGAATGAGTAAGACAAATAAAGGCAAAAAATGTAAGAAATAGCAAATGTTTGGGGATATAATCAACCAAAAACCAAACAAACCCCCATGTGACATCCCCAAATCTGCCTGCCAAACATGTGATTTACATCTTCTGCAAGAGGATTTAAAAGAAATGTCTAATAACATATTTGATTCTCTTAACCCTCTCCCCTTTTGTTACCCCTGTCCATGACATTTAAGAGCACAGCTGGAGCCCCCCAAGCTAACTGAAGTCATATGATGCTGTGAGGGCAGCCAAACATCCCAGCAGCAGTAAGAGGCTGACAGGCTCAGCAACCTTAATGGATAGCAAAGTGCTCTTCTGAAAGAGAGGGAAACAGAAAGATGAGGCAGAGAAAGTGGATGGGGGGATAGGAGGTTGGGGATACAGATAAAATTTGTCATGTCAATAAAAATATTCTTTTTAATTAAGCATTACATGTTTTTATTTTTCTTTTCTTCTATTCTAATGGAGGAGTCATACTGAACTATTTGTGGTATGTGAGCTATTGGAAAAATAAACCTGGGTAGAAGAGAGCCACAGATGTTTTCTATGTTCAATTACTTTTTTAAAAATAACATTTTTGGTTACCACCCTTTGCTGCAGGGAGACATCTTTGTGGGCCACGCACTGAATGTCCTCCTGTGCTTTTTGGAACCTGTGTGAATCAGTAGGTGCTGCTAAATCTGGGGAAGAGAAGGATGATCATCTCAGGACCTGCTCCTGGAGCAGATATTCTGTGCTACCAGGCTGCCAGCAAAAGGCTCCTCTCATTATTCCTGCTAGGACAAAGTCCACATTGGACAAGTGCGGCTGTGTTGGGCCTTGCACTGGTGTCCTTTCCTGCTGTGGACTAATTTATTAGTTGGCAACAACAGTTAAAATGTCACGAAAAACTGGTGAAAAATACTAGGATTTGCAGCTGAATATTAGAGCAAAGTGCAGCCTAAGAGGTAAGAGGTCAGGGATGCTGTTCCTTGGTTTGAATCCATGTGGCTGTAACTCCAGTAAAAACTGGCAGCAGAGAGCCAAATGAAGTCAGCTGTGGAGAGGGGCTCCTGCTCTGTTACATTGTTGAGACGGTGTGATGAGGAATGAAGGATTTTCACAGCTGTTAAGATCTCCATGGCACTGTATAACTTTAAAACAAAGAAAAATTTTCTTCTAGGGAATTGGGTTTTTACACCAAAACCTTCACCTAACCATTATGGAAATATAAAAATTATCTTGAACCTTGACCCTCAGAATGCAAATTATACCTTGTAGAGGAAAACCACAAATATGATAAACTTCTTTATTCTTCATTGATCATACAGTCATATAATGATGAGATGGTTTGGGTAATAACAAAACTTAAAGGCCATCAAGTTCCCACCGCCTTGCCGTAGGCAGGGGTGCCACAAGATCAGGTTGCCCAGGACCCTATTCAACCTGGCCTTGAGATTTCATATTTCTATTTTATTTCAAGGCAGTACAGCAGAGACAAGAGGGCTGTGTGTTTCCTCTTGAGCTATTTGAGCTGCATAGTCAGCCTGACCAGAACAGCTTCCCCTCCATCCAGAATGGCACCATGCACTTTGTTGGCATTTGGCATCAAGTATGAGAGCATTTAGCAGTCATCTCTGTCACTCTGGTACAACAATTTGGTTATAGACACGTATATGAGATTACTGGGAATAAGAAGCATGATTTGCTTTAATCCCAAAATTATCTACATGAAGGACATCTCCTCTGAAGTCTATAGATCTACATTCCCACAGATATGTATCACATTAAGCCAGAAAAAGATACACTTAGCCTTGTGCTAGGCTCTTTCAGAGAAACATGAAAGGAGACCCTGAGAAAAATTCAGCCCTCCATTCAACAGCAAAATCCACTACCATGACTCACGTCTCACTTAAATTTATTTAGTGGTGGCCATCACAAAATATGTTTATGTATGTAATATATTATGTTATGTTATGTTAGTTGAATATAATCACAGATAGACTGATTTTACAGTGTCTTTCCATAGCTAGAACACTCACCTTGCCACCCTATGTGATGGACAATGTAGACCACACACAGAACAGAGAAATCCACAGAGGCCAAGGATACTTTTTTACAGAGGATTTAGAAATATAACATTTTGATTTAATTTTGATTCTGTGAAAAATAATGATAATTCTTCATGTAGGCATTCCTCTTCTGGTATTTTCTTAGTTAATTGTATGGATTGTGACATAAAGCAACTAAACCCAATGAAATAAAACTTTAAATTTAAACTGTAGGTTCAATATTATTAGAAAAAATTAGTATCAGAAATTCCTAGAGAAATAGAAGACATTAAACTAAATTGCAGGAAAATAAAGCACAAAGATATTTGGCACTGCCAGTGCTGGATATTTTGATGAGACACTCTGATAGCTATGTCAAATTTTCTCTAGAAAGGGCTGAGAGAAACTTTTTCCACATTGTAAATGGAATGCACACGTAAACTATCTCTCACACCTCATTTCAGAACTCCATCCCCATGAAACCTGGATGGATCTTCTTTTATATCTGTGTAATTTTACACTAACCTGTGGCTTTTGGGATATCTTTGCCTAGGAATACACTCCCCAAATCTGCCACAAACTTTGTGAGACCCAGAAATTGCCTTTTGGTTGCATCTGTAACAATGCAATCTCTAACTAAATAGGAGGAGCACCACTGGCAATCTGCTCTAAGGCAGTCAGCACTGCAGTTCCAAGTATGTTTAAATTGAACTTTCATGGTTACTCATTTGAAAAATTCGCACCATGGAGAAGAATTTTGCAAATTACTATACGGAAGCTTAGCAGCCACTGCTCCGTACTCCCTATAGATACCATCAGCCCTAACAGGAGAAAAGAGAACAGGTCATTTAGGGAAATATTAAAGTTATTTGCTTACTCTGTGTATAGATGACAGAATGAGCAAGATAAATGAGAAATTCAGAGCCCTACAGCAGTCAGGAAAGGGCTTGAACTTTCTTTAAATACCAGCAGTTTTGGAAGTCTGGTCAATTGATCCTGGATAAAAAGAATGTTGTTGGTATCTCAGTAAACCGGTTAATGTGAATTAGACTAAAGCATTTCAGAGGTAATGGGGAAAACCAGGTTAGCCAAAAAATGCATTAAGAAAATATGTCTTAAAAAATGTAACTTTGCAGAGCTGTCAGCATGAGGAGGGTGTGTGTCACGCCAAATGGAACTGCAACATCTTCCTGACAACTTTCAGGTTCCATTAGCAACTGAGGATGCCCGTGAATTCAAGTGTTATATCCATTAGTGAGCAGTTCATGCTCGTCTTTATTAACTGAATCACTGTCCATCTCACAGACTGTCTTTGTTTTTCTTAGAATGACACCAGGAAAAATTTGCAACCAAACTTTACAATTGAATTTTGTCTTTTGCATCTACAGAAAAAGACATGGATGGATACAATTATTCTCTTAAAAAAAACAAAAACAAAAACAAAAACAAAAACAAAAACAAAAACAACTAAACCATGGATTAATTTGGGCTCAATATGTGCTTTGGCACTAGGTTATACTGAAGTAGCAGCCAGGGTCACAGATGCTCTCCCCTCTCTCCTCCTGCCTGCTGTATTTCACACAATGCAACCCTTACATTTATGGAATGTAATAAAAAACCTGTGCCTTCCTTACTTCCCTAAAACAATACAAGGTGAGATTTCAAAAAGCTTTTAAGAGCTGGAAATTCAAAATTGCTGGCTGTTGGGCACCTGAGTCTAAAATATCAGTCTGGATTTTGCTCCCTCACTTATGTCCTGGGAGTTCATGACAGTTTGTCAAATGAGAAGTCCTAAGATTTGATGCCTAAGCACTCTCAATATTCATGAAGTTAGAAGAAGAAAAATTATGAGGGAGTGTGATACTGTAATGCAATAGGCATTCAGGCAGACTGGCAAGCCTAGGGTCTGTGTTCTCAGAGTCAGACTTCTCCTTTTCAGCCAGTTGCTACTTAGTGAAAGGAATGGGAGATGTAAGGTGCCCTATGGTATAATTTATGTCACTCTTTTTGGAAGACTAGCTTTGAACCTGCAGGCCAAGAGGAATTTTGATCTCAATCTCTCTCTCCTTGCATGGTTGCTCTAGCCATTAACTATGATGCAATGTTATGATGAACTGCGAGTGGCTGACATGTCTTGCACTTAATTTATTGCTTTCGGGTGATCCTAGGTATGCTTTGAGCAAGGCTGCCAGGTATGGCTGGCCGGAGTACCCGTACACCTGTCACACTGTGTACATTTCAGGTGGCTTCAAGGAGAGGGGTGTTTAGATGTTCAGCCCAGCAGGCACAGTTTAATTAATACAGAACTTATTTAATGAAAACTCAAACTAAAATCCAGTCTCATTCTACATCTCTACTACATAGTATATCTCCTTACATATCCTTTTGTGTAGCCAGTATGATTTCCTCTTAATCCTGACATAATTATTTAGCTCATCACTCCTGCAAATACATAAAGATTGCCTTGCTGCTCCGTGATTCTTTCTTGCCAGAAACTTGAGGGGAAGTGTTTCATGTTCTGGGTCATGAAGATGACAAGCCTGCTGACATAGTGCTGAAGGACTGTGAAAGGCAGAGGGCTGAAGCTGGGGCAGTGTCCCCCATATTGCTTCTGCAGCAGCTGCTGGTCTGAACTGTCCCCACCTGGGCAGGGGATTTGTTTAGGAGGAAAATAGTTGGTTCACTCTGCAAGACAGTGCAGCAGCCCACTGTTTCTTCTGTAGTGCAAGTGCACGAGGAAAAATGCAACAAAACCTGAAAAACAGAGCTATTTTACAAGCTAGAAATAGACTCTAGTGGTAATGCCCTTACACAGGGGGTCTTAATTACCTTCTTGTACTCCTGCAGTGGAGGGGCCAGGAATGGATGGTGGGAGGCACAACCCTCTCCTTCCACACTGACCCTCTGTACAAGAGAGAGGCTCTGCTATGACAAGTAAAAATTAGCACTTATACCTGTAGAGCCTTAGGAGGAATTCCCTGAGGAGAATTTGAGAATAAGCTTACCTAGTACTCAAGAGGCACCTTCCCCTAGTAGTTCTGGGCTCCAGCTAATGTGTGCTGTAGTTGGATAGCAGAAATATATTCTTTTCATTCTCTTTCCACCCAGTAGCCCCAGGGCTCCAGAAATGTGTAGGTACTTTTTGCCCTTCTTTTTCCCTTACATGTTTTTCTTTTTTTGCATTAAGACTGAAACCTGCAATAGTTAATTTGGTTGCATTCCCTTCAGGACAACACCATGAGAACCTATTGAGAAGGCTGACTTCCTTAATTACAGAAATAGGAGGTCTGAAGGTGTAGAACTGTTTCTGTTCTGTTTCAGCAACAGAAATATGTTGTGCAAGTCAGCTCCAAGAACGTCAAGTGGCATGTTATGCTCCTCAGTTGCTGATGTTTTAGCAGAACAACAAAATGCATTTCTGTAGAGGTGGTTCCAAAGGCTAATGTCTTTTCCATGCAGTTTTATTTGTATATAGAAATATTTTATGTAATAACACAAATTTCACCTGCTGTATTATATGGAGTCATCTTTAGAAGCCAACCCACAAAAAAAGTCTGCACCCAATTTGTTGATCCGTAACTACATCAAGACTCTGAGAATGAAACATGATTAAGCATCATTTTTAAAAAGACAAGCGGTGTAGTACAAATTACAGTGTACCACATCAAAGAAAACTCAGGAATACAAAATCCACAGAACAGCTTGAAGAAGTTATTTAGAAACAGGAGCCCAACAAAGATCTGAGGCCCCACTTTGAGAAATTTCAGTCTACCCTGCTAGATGGTTTTCAGGTGGGCAGCAAGACCATACAAAGTAAAATATTACAGCTGATAAACACCAGCCATGGAATCAAACAGTTTCACTGAAATCTCTATGGGTCCAGAGCTGGTATCCCTTGAAGCACTGCCTGGCCACTCACTGCTCACTCAGGCTGCTCCAAGGAGAAATGGACAGAAGAGCTCAGAGCTAACAGGGCTCACCAACAAAGTGTGAAGGATGAATGTCTTGAAACTTAGTAATAGCTATTATGGCATGCATATAATTGTGCAGTTTGCCCTGAATCTCCCCTATCCCCTTTGGGTTGTTGCTGCAGTGGCTGAGGTGTACCTGGCTGTACAGCAGCACCTCATTCTCTGCAGGAGCCAGGCTCCTGATCAGCAGCCTTGGAGCTGGGGGTCACCCAGGCTCTTCCTGCTCCACAGAGAGGCCCCCACAGCCAGGGGCCATAAGGGCTCCCTGCCACAGCCACTGCCTTTCAGAAATCTGTCATCCGCCACAGGAGCAATTTTATTCTTAGATCCAAGTCATACACATCAGTAAAAGTTTCCTTCCCATGCCAAGCACAAAGGAGAGAATAAACTGGAAATCAGATGTACTAATGGAAATAGAAAGTTATCAACAAAGTTAATGGTGAGAGAAGATCATTTTCAGGCTCACAGTCCGCACACTCATGTTGAGCACCTGTATTTGCTTATCTTCCTCCAAGCTCAGATCAGTCTCTTTCAGAGTGCTTCAGATGCCTGAGACATGCCAGACACCCACTGACCACAGGAAAATGCTGGGGGGTTTCCAAGGGTCTGGAGGAATCAGCAGTTTAGTTTTTAAAATTAATTAAACATCTTCTGAAACATGAGAATAAAGTCATCTACATATAGTTTCCTTGCAATAAGATTTTTCCCTATCTGTGTATCATGCTTCCAGAACATTGAATCTCTAATATTCAGGTAAACATGTTGCTACTCTTTTAGAGAGTAACCAAAAGAAACTCTCCTTTTTGATAGCAATTTCACTCCTTTATAATGAAAATATGGTAAAATAGATTTACCATAAAAATAATAAGTAGGAAAATAAAAAAAACTAAGTACTAGTTGTTTTTTTTTAAAGCTAATGTTTTAAAACAGATAGGACAAATAAGTTGATAAACTTTTATTTATTGTCTTTTCAAAAAGCTTCCATCCTATTAGCTGGATAATTGTAAGATAGAGGTTTCTCTTCAGTGGCCCGGATAGGCTGAGAAAGTGAGAGACATTCTTGTTCTTTATCAGGACGCCCCCCAAAAGATGTAAGGTGTGTGCTCATATTTCAGGGTGAAGTTTTACTTATATATTTTAAATTGACAGTTCCTTGGGATTTTGATGTGGATTTAAATGATGTGTATTAACTATGTTCATATCTGTACGTGGAATACTCAGTGGCCATGAAGCATCCTTTGAGGTGCTTCTGTTGACACAGCACCATGCTGGAGTTTAGAGCCAGCACTCAGTATAGAATAGCTCCTATTGAAATGCTCCCTCTCTTCTCACATCCCATGCCTTCCTAGCTCTTGATTAATAATCATATTTTGCCCTGTTAAAGAGCTTTCATATATACAGGTGGGACTGTGGATGCCACTCTGAACCAGTTTTCCTTAATGTGGAAAATCTGGAAGAAAAAAAAAAGGACAAAAAAGAATAAAGACAAATTATTTGATTGAACTCTTTATCTGGATGACTTCAAATACTTTGACATCTATCTATATTATTATTTGGCAAATGAATCAAAAATAATTAAATGAGAATGGCAACATCTGTCACCAATCAACAGACGTGCAGTAAAATTAAAATGGTATTTCTTTCTCCTGAAATCCACTTTTTTTCATCTGATGCCATTCATTGAGATCAGATGCATTTCACTTTAGCTGTGTCAGATCTTGGAATTACATAAGTAATAGAGTCCTGAAGGCCAATGGCATGGGAACAATGGAATGCGTAACAATATAATCAGCAGTGAAATCTGTATCTAATGTGTGGCATTTTAACATTATAAAATGTGATGATTTTTAAGCCTCTTTGTTCTTTGTCGCCAGGTTCTACGGCTGCTAAGAGTTTTTAACTTGTGCCATTTCATCTTAGCTGATGCCTTTTTCTAATTTTTTTTTGTTTCTGACTTTGGAAATTATTATATAAGACACATGAAGGAGACAAGTGAGGCTGTATAAATGGATAAAACAGTCTAAACTGTGCTTAGCAAATGTTAAGCAGAGCCAACAACTTTTTAAACTTGATGGTCTCTTAATCGTTTGCAGTTTCACAGAAAGAAGATTTCATGTTTCAAAAGCTACCATGGCATTTGATAGCAAAAATTTTATTGCTGGGATTACTTGACCTCTAGCACTTCTTAAATGAAAATGTTAATTTGCAAGAAGGGAAAAATTCTAGGTCAGTTCAACAAATTTCATTTCTACTCATGCTAGTCAATGACAGACAAAGCATTTTATACCGTTCCCTTTTCAGAAGATCATAAGATAGTTCGGTTTGGAAGGGGTCTTTAAATATCACATAGTCCAGTTCCCTGCAGTGTACAGGGACATCTTCAACTGCTTTAGGCTGCTCAGAGCCACTTCCAATCTGTCCTTGAATGTTTGCA
Organism: Zonotrichia albicollis; assembly: GCF_047830755.1. NCBI lineage: Eukaryota > Metazoa > Chordata > Aves > Passeriformes > Passerellidae > Zonotrichia > Zonotrichia albicollis. The sequence goes on from NC_133820.1 coordinate 58,241,176, forward strand.
GGGATGGGGCATTTGCCAGCTCTCCAGGCAACCTGTTCCAGTCTTTCACCACCCTCATTACAAAAATCTTCTTCCTTATATCAGATCTAAATGGATGTTCTTCTGGTTTGAAACCATTGCATCTTGTCCTGTCACAAGAGGCCCTGCTAAAATGTCTGTAGGCACTGGTAGGCTACAATAAGGTCTGCTTGGAGCCTTTTCTTCTCTAGTATGAATGCCAGGGCTCTCGGGCACCTCTCTCCACATGCCTCTCTTCATAGGAGACATGCTCCAGCCTTCTGATCAACTTTGTGGCCCCCTTTCAACCCAACCCTTCACTTTATATTTCTAACATTAAACCCAAGGCTACGCTAAGCCAGTGTCAAGAGGATGGTGCTAAGGATATGACAGGAATGGCAGGAAGCTTACAGATAAAGAGGATCCCCCTATCAAAAGGCTGTGGTACAGGGACAGGAGCCCAAATATGGCAAAAACCTTTAGAAGCCAGTGCTAGGAGTCCCTAAGGGAGCCAGATGGGGTTTGTAGGCAGATGGATTTAAGTAGAAACACTGTACACATTGGGACTCTGGAAGAAAATGTCTCATGTTGGATTCATTCCACATAACTCTGAGCAGTTACTGTTAGAAGCAAAGGGCTACCACTGACTGGCACTGCCTCTGCTCTTGCCTTTCCAATGACTTGGCCACAACTTTGTTAAAAGAGATGGAACCTTTGACAGTGGCTTTAAGTAAGGTGGACAAATGAGAGTGGCTCAGAGTGCTTAAAAGTGTCTTAAGCACTGGCCTCATCCTAGAAGAGGACTTTTCTGGTAGTGCTCATAGCCCTTGGGATCATTAAATTGCTCCTAAACTGTGAGCTGGCACATTTTACTGAGCAAGGAAAAAAAGACACCAGAAAAGGCAGAGAAAACACAGTAGAAAATGGCACATCTAACACTAAAGAGGACACAGTCTGGGCAGGGATTAGGAAGAGTGCAATATTTTTTCCTGATGAGGAACTCTTAGAATAGCCCACAATCAAAATGTGGAAGGAGTTTCCCCTGAGCCACACCTGTAAAAGCAGAGAGGCACATTACAGGTAACTACACATGACCTGTGCAGTTCATTCCCCCACTGATTTGCTTATGTGAGAGTATTTCTTCAGATCCACACACAGAGGATCTACATCCCTAGGAAATACACCCAGCTGTTCTACCTGGGCTTTTCCACCCATTTACTAATCATTTGCTTTTGGAACAACATGAATGCATCCTTTGCTCTTTCAGACTTTTCTGTCTTATTTTGGGGCCTGATGATTATTCCTGTTTGTCCACTGCTTTCATTCCACCTATTTTTGCAGACCCAGAAAAAAACTGGCAGTGCTGCTGCATTCAGAAAGGCTATAAGGATTTTCAAGCCCACCAAATGTGATTAACCTTAATTGAGTAGTTGTTTTATTGAAGCAAGGGCCAATACTTAAAACTCTAGCAACTTTACCAGATGAACAATTTTAACAGACCCTCATAAACCTGGCTTTTTATCAGCTGCCCAACAAATTTAACATAATTTTTGTCAGAAAGCTAAAGAAGTATCAGGATATCTCAGTTAATGAAGTGAGCCTTTTTCAGACTGGAAAACATACATTATTTGCTGTATTTTGACATTCTCTAGATCCACTTCTTGCCTTCCTCTGGCTGAAATGCATTACCTGGCTCACGCATGAAAGGAAAGGAGAGTCTTTCAGGATAAATCGGGGAGCAGAGGACTGAGTAATGCAATGCATTTTGGAGAAAAAGAGGAAGTTCAGACTCAGGATTTCTCTGCGGAATCAAAATAAATCTTGGGAATTTCTACCTGTAAGGCAGACTATAAGGTCTGGAAAGGATGGAGGCTTATCTGAGAGGCAGAGGTGATGGAAGTGGCTCTTCAAACCCAGGAGGCCACTAAGACTTGCAGGACTAGAGAGCAGGTGTGGAAAAGGGTGTGATGGGGTACAAGGAGATTCATATTCAAACCATTTCATGCAGTCTACCTCATTCAGTACTCTGAGCTAATTCAATTTAAAGAGATACTGTGTTTTAGCTTAAGTGTTTGTATTCTAATAAAATCTTGCTTTAGGAACATGGAAATTTTTTGGTATTGCTTGATGCACTCACTCTCCATAAAGAGTGGGGCAATCTGCCTCCAAGTCCTGGCCAACTTGAGGCCCTGCTGCAAATAAATGCAGAAGTTTGATGGTGTCAATATTGCAGAACTACTAGCAACACCAGAAAAATGAAAAGAAATCAGATCTGGAAACTGGAGCTACACAGGTCTTTGGAGATTGAGGGCTACTCTCTATGCTGGATCTCAGATATTTCTTTTTCACTCATCTATGTTGTACTGCCAGATTTTGAGAATACTGCATGTTTTTCAGACGTTTCTCTATGCATTGCAAGCAAGACATAGCTATTCCTGCATACCCAGAAACCTCAGATCAATTTGATGTGCGTGCACACAGAAATTCTACCACATGGTTTTGAGGCTGTACGGTTTCCAGAAAAAGCTGGTTGGACTCATGGCACATGCATGTATCAATGACACAGCACTTCTACATTAGTTGCAATGCTTCCAAAAACCACTGGATCTACAGCACATACTCTGCAATATAGATTTGCACATGAACAGCCAGTTGGACTTGTCCAGAGATGTTGAACTTCCTGAGCATTTGCAGACCACGAGGAAAGCATTTGCTGCTGCTCCCCTTGGATTTGCAGTGCGCACATAATGTGGTGCATGTGTCCATGTTTTTTGTGCGGGAACACCTGGGCAGAGCTATGGGGGCAATAAACAAGTGTTCAGAGCAGTGGAAAATTAATGGAGGAATATCATTCTATGTGAATCAGAAGAAAAAGGTTGTGACAAATGGCAGTTCAGTGGCTGTAAGACAGATAACTGTGGCAATGGCAGTGCTCAGCACTGTGTGGGGTCTCCTTGGAAGTACTCAGCGCTTTTAGTGCCATGGGGAAGGAAAGAAAGAAAGTAAAGGCTTCAGTGACATTCTGCAGGAACAACAGATCTATCAGAGGTTCAAATGAACACAGAGGGAAAAGCAAAAGCTACAGGAGAAATTGTATATTCTTAGCTCTATATACTAATGGACTACAGAGTGGGATATTTCAGCACACTGGTTTTCCTGGAGGTCTAGGGAGGGCCTTACTTTTGTTTTGCTTATATTTAGGAAATAGAAACAGAATTATTATTCCTGGTGCCATATGTACAAGCAGCAGGTTTCCCAGGGTGCTGCTGAGGGATGCACTGGGAGCCATGGAAAACACATACGAATGCATGTGAGATTGCAGAGAGTCCACTGGAGAGACTCCAACTGCTTTGCAGACTCCTGGAGGCACAGAAAACACATTTCAGTCTGCACCACAAGTCAAATTCACTCTTGATGGCATAGGCAGGTGAGCAGTTCCACTGCATCACAGAATCACAGAATATTCTTAGTGGGAAGGGACCCTCAAGGATCATCGAGTCCAACTTTTAAACATATGTGCAAAGCAGATTAAAAGATCAGTTTAATAACTTTTATGAAAAGTAGTCACTGCATATGGCAAAGTAATTTTCAAGTCTAGTGTCTCAACCATTCATTTTTAGTATCCTGAAGGGAATTAGAGCAATTGGACTAATTGCCTAACAAATTGCCTTTGTAGACCAAAGCCTTTTTTAAACGCTCTAAGACCAGAGAAGTTTTATTTTCTTGCTCTTCTATAACCAAAGGTGTCCAAACTAATTTTTTTCTTTTAACTTTGGCATTATAAGAGCATTTCAGGTGAAGCTTTTCTTTACCAAGTCATAGCTGTAAGCCAATTCTGATGTCCAAGTTATAAAAAGTCCTTGAAAACAGCAACTTCTAATGGAAAAAGTTTTGGTGAGGTAAATGTGCCACTATAATAGCACAAGATGTCTGTTTTTTCTATACACTGAGCCTCACTGCAATTTTTCTGTGAGGAATTTATATTGCTAGAATATAATTTCCCAGTGGAATGCATATTCTTTATAGTATTGATGAATTAACCACCCCTATTTTCTTCAGATAGGAAATTTTTATTCTTGTGTGCCTAATACTCTGAACAATCCTTTAAATACTGCACATCAAGTATTGACCACTTTGAAGTCTTATTTCAAGTAAAAGTTTAATAGCAATTATGTTCAAACTTGACCAAACTTCTTTTTAGCATTTCTTTCAAAAAAGCTTCCCTGCATAGCAGAGCACACACTTTCCTCAATCTTGGCATTCTGCTCTTCGGCTGCCGTCATTCCATCTGAAGCATTCACTTTGAAATGCCTGCCAAATATTTTTGCCCTGGTACCACAATAACAGTGCAGCAATGTGGGAGTGATTCAGCTCTGTGCACTTACAATGAGAGCAGAGAAACAGGCTCAGGGAAGTGCTCTATGAGATGGGTTCTCCTTGTGATATCCAGATGCTAAGAAGACCTGCTAAACCTTGTTAAAGGTCATGCTTGCGTTTTCCTAAGTTACTGTTTCTTCTGATAAACAAGACATCTGGGATGTGAGTTGTTTGGGTTTTCTCATCCACTTAACTTTCAGAAATTAAACTAGAAATAAGTGCATTCTAGATAGAACAGTATTAGGCAATATCTTCAGTGGTGCTAATCTGCAGAGCTCCCCTGAGAACAGAGGAGCTCCCCGATTCACAGCAGCTAGCTCCATGGTCCTTTTCTGTAGGTACTTCTACCTGGCAGATTTGCTGAGGGTGTTTGAGCAGTGCCTAACCTGTCCATGTGTTTTCCCTGGGAGAACGTGAGGCACACCACAATACCTGCTGTTAAACATTAACACTGTGGTATAGGGAGCATTTTCCAGCAGTCAGGATCTCCAGGCTTCAGCTCGTTCAGATCCTGGCCGCCTTGTAAATCTTTCTTACCCCACTTCAATGGAGATAAGAGGGATTGTATATTGAGGTTCAGTTGAGAGAGACCACCCAAGTAACAGCTCATTTCACTTCTCCTGACCTCCTCTGATATGCCCATCAAAGCAGCAATTAAAATTTGTGTAGAGCAAATGTGTTCCATCAATCTGCTTTTCATCTGGCTCTACAAATACTTGAGACCTGAGTAAGCAGCTGAAAATTTTAGAAACAAGAATGAGTAAATGTAAAGACAGACTTTATTTTCCTGTGTTCTGGAGCAGAATGATCTGTTTACCTTTCCAAAAGAGCTGTCAGCAGAGTGGTCATCAAGAAATATGAATTCACAAGTGGTGCACTCCTAGGAAAACAAGTACATGTAGAAACTTGTTCCTTCTATCTTTCAAGATTTTTTTTTCCTTTGTTATTTGTGTTTGACAGCAGACTCTTTTTTTTAGTTCCAGTGCAGCCTTTTAATAGATGCTTAGTAGCCTGCTTTACTAGATGGGGCTGAACCTGCAAACATTTTACTCACCTGTTTGGCTGCAGTTGTACAAGCACATAGGTGAGGAAAGTCAAGTAAGTGAATAAAAGAGGCACCATGATACATTCAGTTCATTTCATTCGCATGCTGCTCCATGTATGAGCAATAGGAATCCTGCTGTACCGTTTAAAAATCCTCTGCGTTATTCTCCTGTGAACGTGAAGATACCAGTGTCTTTTCCTCACCAGGCTAGGCATACTAGCTCCAACAGATAGCTAACAAAAAACTGAGAAGAGAAAGTGTTTTTTTGGGGACCTAAAGTTTACTCTCGATGAGGGCATTGTGTTGCAGTTGGAATACATGGACATACTCCACCCAGCAGGATCCAATTGCTCCATTCATAGCAGTCCAGAGCCAGGACTGCCAAGTGTCACCAGGAAGGAGGCTGTGCAGATGGTGAGGAGCTAGGGCTCAGGAGAGTGTGTTGTCCATAACCTCTTCCCTTCAGCCTCAACTATTGTCTCTGACTGCAAGACAGCATGCAAAAATACTTCTCCTTCCCCAGACACAGCTTGTGGGGCTGTGATATGCAGTGCAATTCCTTATGTGGGCTTTCTGAAGTTGGGTTCTAAATATATTTGCCCTTTCCTGTAGATTTGGCCCTTGCAGACTCATACAACACATACACCCATACAGAGAAATGCAACAGAAACTTCTTGCTTCTGCAGCACTTTGGGCTTTGCACACCCACACAGGGGCTTTATTTAGTTTGGTCTTTAATCTTTGGGTATGGGATGTTCTTGCTAAATCATCTTGATGTCTAGGAGATGTGCACTGGAGGAAATCCAAATACAACTGCCCTGTTCCCAGGAGCTGGACAGAGCCATGCTCACATGTACCAGGAGCTTATGCTGGTCTGTGTCAGGGGTGTGTACCATTCTCCACATAGCACCATGGTCTCCTATTCCTTTTGCAAAGAAAGGCATCTATGAAGAGCATGAATAAAGTTGTGTACCTTTTGACTGGTCATTGTGTGGAAAAGGAATGAAAAGTCTTTGGACATGTCCCTGTTTCATGAGCACCTGCAGAGATGACATCTGTAAACAGCCCTGAGCACCCTGCAGCCCAGCCCCACTGGAGTCAGACATGCTGCACTCCCTTTGATGTGGACCAGGCCCTTAAAGGGGATGCAGACCTGAATGCCTCTGCATCTGCCTCTAAGTGAGCATTTATGTGTGTTAATCATATGATCACAGCAGCACAAAGCTGCCTCTGCTGATGTGCTCTGACCAGTGTGGTGGTGGACACCAGCCACACTTGCAGCAGAAGGAGCTGCATTCTCATACCCTGCAAGTGTTGGACAGTCTTATTTTTCTCTCTGGGAATTTGTGCAATTTCTCTCAAGCTGGCATTTGGTATCTTCTGGGAGGCTAGCAAAATCAGTCAAACAGTTACTTGATTTATCTCTCTTCATCCTCTCCAAGTGAAAATGAAAAAATGAGGAAAATTTTTTCAAAGGTATTCAGGTGGAAATCAGAGATAGATCAGAATGAACAGGAGACAGGAGAACGAATAATCTGTGCAGATGGTTGCTGAGAAAAACTGGGCTCCCATGCTCTACAATTGTTTTTGCAGGTGGCAACTTTCCCTTCTAAAGCTGAAGAAGTCCAAAGTCTGGATGGGTTTGAAAGATACAAATCTGCCTTTGAATTCTATTATTATTATCATGGAATCATTTTACATAATTGACACCTTTTACATAAAAAAAATTATTTGGAAGGTATTTTGTTTATACTGTAGCTAAAACCTACCTGAGTTGTCTAGTCCCACTGAGCCATACAGTATATTCATCAATGCATAGTTCTCTTGCATTTCAGCATTTGTTATGAAAACCAAAATTCTTACTCTGAGTTATTTATGCTGGCAGTGCTTCAAAGGGAGCAACTGCTTTACTTCATGCCAATCTCTGTAGCAGTGGGGAAGAGTACCTCTCCTAAGATCATTTATATCTTGTTAACCTTTCGATGCAGATTTGTCTGAACACATTTTTTTCCTTTAGTGCATACCTGCAATGACAGGAACTTGTTTGATAAGACACTGATATAAAACACTGCTATAAGACACTGATATTCTTGTTTAGTGAAAATAAATATACCTGTGAATCCAAACACCTTTTATTTTCTTTCTCCACTTGTTGACAAAACAAATACAAGAATTTCCAAGATGCAGAAATATAACATCCTACTCCTTGCATGGAAGGGTGGCCATAACGCTGTGTTGCTTCAAGAGCTGGAGATGAATGGGTCATCCTCTAAACAGCGCAAAGTGAGCATTAGTCAAAAGGGACACTTTATTCTGGTGAGGGTAGATCCAAATCTGCTAATTTTACATCATTAACTCCTCCAGTTATTTCCCAGAAATTTTACCATACACATGTGCAGGTCTTCCACTCTGGGCTATGCCTTGACTTGTAGTATAATCAAGACATTCACAAGACCAGGTAAATTATTGCCATCACTCTCACTTATCTGCTCTTTTAATTGCTTCCAGAAAACATTCAGGACTTATGGTTTGTTTTTCAGAAGTAAAGCATCAGACATGGCTTTGTGGGAGCCGAAATGCTGGAATCACAGCCATGCCATGGGGTGGAGAGGGGTGTGCTCTGCCGAGCAGGGAGCTTCTCCTGGCAGTAGGGGAGGCTGGGCTGCTGCACCAAGCTCACCCATGCTGCACTTGCCCTCTGCCAAGGAAAATCAAAGCATGGCAAGAAGCTGCCAGGTGTGATATGAAAATGAAAACCATGCTCATAAGTAAGGGGAGATGCTGATAAAATCACTGTATTGCATGGTGTCGGGACATTACAGCAGTCCAGGTCTGAAGCACATATGTATTTTCCAGTTTCCATGAAAATGGAATGTGGAGCAGTTCACTAAATTTTCCATGTTAATTGGAAAATAAGTCTGAGATTTAGTGCTGAGAGAAGCTCCAGGTTACATGGTTGTGTAATGACTCTCTTGCAACATGCCTAATATTGTTCAGGTAAGATCAAGCCACACTTACCTGTTCAGGATTTCTTCCTGGAACAGATACATGTTTATATCTTAGGACAGAGATTAAGTATCATTTCCCTGAAGCTAAACAGAAATATAGTACAAACCATTTTCCCCCCGTTTTCAGTATAGAAAGGCTGTGTTTAAGTTAGTAACCAATGCTATGGGACAAGCCCCTGTTGAGCCTGGCGTTGAGACTACTATATGTGTCTTCTAAGGTGACTTTTTAATAATGCTCATCTGATCCCACGGACCCAAGGGCAACTGCACTGTGTCAGGCAGGCCAAAATGCAGTAAATAAGAATGACTTATTCTACTTTGAAAGCATCTATCTGATCTGAATTAAAATCCCAATGCCCTGTAGTTTTAGGGTAGGTATAACCTGGATACACTACATTCCCTTCCTCTGCCTCTGACCAAAGTACACCAGATTCTTCAGAGGAACAAATACTCATCTGACAGCAGCTGCAATACACTTTATTTGGAAGGCATTTGTGGGTCATCACATAAGTCACTCAACAAGGGTTCAGAAGTACTACTGTGTGAGAGATTGCTTCTTCTGTAGAAATAGAAAAATACCAACAGAGAAAACTAGAAGAAATATCTGATGTGTGAAAACAGATTTTTCAAAGCTCCTATCTCTGTAATTTAGTTTGTTAAACATGAATAGATGCAATTACTACAAATGATGAAGACTTAGAATTTATGCATACCTGTAATATGTACACAATAGAAGATAATAACAAAAGAAAATAAAAAATAATTAAATACCCCCATGGTTACAGATGTCTTTCTGCTATCATATGTTTTGAGTTACTTTGTCATTTATGTATTTTCTGTTACTTGTTATGTTCTCTTAAATGTCCCTGTCTTATTTTCCTGCATCAACTTCATCCTTCTTTTGCTTGGCAGAGATTGCTGTTTTTCCAGCTTACCAATGGGGGCATTAAAATTACTTATTTATTATTTTACATACACTTCTTGGAAAAGTGCTAGGCTTAGCCTCATTCTGTACAGTAGCCAAGCAGGGCACATTGTTAGTACTCTGTGAACAATGGTATTATTGTTATATTAACTTGGGGGAGTAGAGAAAGATTGGTGGATTTAGTTGGAGATAAACTAAATAATAGGCACATGCCCAATCTGGATTTCACTGAGAGCAGCTGAATAACTCCAGTTAACATCACTGGGAATGGGGTTAAGCTGTTAGCATTACATCTGTTTCAGCAGCTGTAGTCATCCATATGTTAGATTTCTAACCTCACCCTCAGGCTCCCCACATCAGTGGGGAGAAGCTATAACATACTCAGGGCCACTGGTCCATCCAAAGAAGTGTGTGATAAATTGTCTTCCTTTGCTGACTCTGTCATTCTGCTTTCAAGATTGTTAAAACTAAAACTCTTTTTACTGGAGTGTCTTGAGCTATGAATATCTCACAGTGGTGTTTTGAACACAGTTTCTGCTGCAGCTTGGGCAGCATTTTCAAAGCCCACAGCTGAGCAACACTGGCTTTGCTCATGCAGGGAAGCACTGGGGAGAAATATCTGAGCTCCAGGTCGATGATTTAACTCTGGAGCCAGGTTTAGCACACATTGTGCCTGACTTGATCAGCCTGAAATAGTCAGTTCTAATTACCACTCCCCTTAGTATCAGTACTGCTTACAGGCTTGAGGGTTGTTGTTTCCACACAGCTTTTCCTCCATGGCTGAAAGCTTCTTACAGAGGTTTTGCACTTAATTTTATATCTGTAACAGATGCAAAAATCACTCTCAAATACAGCACCTGAATGGTGGAGTCTTTCAACGACATGCTTCTTTTCATCTGGAGGATTTACTAAATGATGTTCACATGGCTTAAGCACTGAGGCGAATGCAGGTATCTCTGGAAGGACACACCTTCCTCTGGCCTATGCTGAGAATACCATTTTTTAATTGGATTTTGCTGCTAACTAGGAGAAATTCTGACATATTAGAGATTGTTGTAATGGGCTTTCTGTGTTCCATAACTGTCAAAAGTAGAATTGGTGTGCAATCATGGAATCATAGAATTTAATGTATTTAATGCTTTTGAGGAAGCCTCAGACTATCTGCCATGTATACATTTCTAGAGGGATGAGAACTAAGAAAAAAACCACTGAAAATCAGTTCTATCTGAAACAACAGCTAGATTTTGGGGCTTGGACAGAGGCAGAATGGATCTTGATGCCTTTATCCCAATATAAACTGCAAGCTCTTGTACAGATGCCTTTAGCAGATCTATCTGAGTCGGCTTCACTGATGTGGCAGACCCAAGCCAGGTTTTCATGGACAGGAATGCAAGGAGCACAGCAGATAAGCAGGGTTGTACCAAGTTGTACCAGCTCAGACATAGTGTGGTTTATTTTAAGCTTTCAAGAAGTCAAGCTAAGAGCAACTCAAAATAATTTTAATTTTAAAGTGAATTCAGATCACCAGAAGTTTGGAGCAGCTTTTATCAATCATAACTGAAAATCAGTGCAGCTCTAACAATAGATAACATGTGAGTGAGGAAACTGCAGCTTGCAGGAGATCATGAAAATATGGTAGAAGGAGTTTTCTGCCAGAGACAAGAGGACAGCTGATATCTAGAGCAAGGAAAAAAAGTCTCTGGGGTTAACAAGAAAAAAAATCTGAAAGCATTCCAAAACATTTCACCAAAGAAAGTCCAAGTGTTAGTGACAGATGTTAATGTTGTTGCTAAATGCTTGACTGGCAGGTAGTCAGATACTTGCGAGTTGAGTATGGCTTAAGAGCTTACTTGAAAGTAAAGAGAAGCTTGAAATGAGGCAACCCCAGTTCCCTGTTCTGGGAGAAACATGGGAACTGCTGTGAGCTGTGAAGACACATCTGTTTAACCCAATGTTTGTCTTCAGCAGCGGCCAGTGGCAGATGCTTTGGAAAAGAGAAGAAATAAGGCATGTATGGAGCATTCCTTCCCCTCCTCTAATCCCCAGATCCTAGCAGTCAACAGTTTAGGGACTCCCCAATGCCAGACATTGCATCTGGACCATTGTTTTTAATAGTCACCAGTGGACCTATATTCCATAAATTTGACTAATCATTTTTTGTATCCATTTATACTTTTGGTCTCTACAGTATCCTAGGGCAACGAACCCTTGGGCTGAATTATGCTGCGTGTTAGAAAGAAGTCTCTTTTTTCTGTTTCAAACCTGGTTCTCAGTAATTTTGCTGGGTGTCCCAGTTCCTGCACAGTGGTTAAAAATAGTGAATGACTGTCCCTTGCTCGGGCTCCTAAGGCTGGCTCATTTTACAGATCAGAGATCCACAGTTTCCTTTAATGAAGCAGAAAATGCTTATTCTCCAAAAACTGCTCTGTATTCCTGTTGCCCTCTCTTTTGAACACTGCTTCAATCAGGGTCACCCGACAGGATTTAAAATATGAGTATACCATATTAATCTACTTCTCATACATTCAGCCTATTTATAGCCTCTGTTTTGTGGACTGTGTTCACATATGTCTGAAAAGAAAACAAATCTCTGCAAAAAACAGTACAAATGTCTCTTGTGGTTTTTGTTCCTCTTACAAGAGCTGATAAGGTGTGTTCCCAGTGCAGTGGAAAGAATCATAGGAACATTTAGGTTGGAAAAGGTCCATAAACCTAACAGTGTTAAGCCCGCCACTAAACCAGGTCCTTAAGTGCCACTTCTACGTGTCTTTTAATACCACCAGGGACGGTCACTCCATCACTTCCCTGGGCAGTGTATTCCAATGGCAACCCCTCCTGTGAAGAAATATTTCCTGAAATCTAAATCATGCAACTTGAGGCTTTTTCCTTTTGTCCTGTCATTTGTTATTGGAGAGAAGGAAGGAGTGAAATGGTTCGTGTTTCAGGACATCTCCTGGAACTGTCATCCCTGTCTCAACAGGAATGCAGGTATCACGTGCAGCTGGGGTTCCTGTCTCCCCACCAGTTTTGAGGCCACCAACACAGTGGTCCTTGTGGAAGCTGGAGAAGAGCACAGTTGATTGGACTGCACAAATCTGCTTGTACAGAGCCATCATGGGAGAAGTTGTGAAGGGTCTTCTAGAAAGATCAGCTCTTCCCCTCTTCTTATCTCTGTCTGCTGAGAGCCCTTTACTGGCCTGACAGGGAAGGGTGAGGGAGAAGCCCTGGCTTCGGAGTCCAGCTACAGTTAGATGAGAAGCAATGTCACTTTCCATGGCCTCCTTTCAAAAGCACTGTTACAGCTGCTACCTTGTGCTTTTTGCCCGTGAGAAGTCCCTGTTTCTTGTCCTCCCCACAAGCCCTTCCCTTCACTCTGCAGTGAGAGGCTCCTCTGAAGAGCAGACAGGCTGCCTTGAGCATCTCAGCTGCCTGAAGAGAAAAACAGACAATTTCCAGGCAACTCTTGATTTATGAGCACTTACCCAGCTAAGGTGATTAGCCCAAAATGTTGACCTAAAGCCACCAGTGGGAGGCAGCTCCATTGCTGTTGTAATTGGGCTTACCTCATACCCTCAGATCACTATCTGATTTATCACCAGAGCAGTTCTGCTCTAAAATATTGAGCCTAAATGTTCTTCTGCTTCCCTGGTGAAGAAATCCCAAGGAGATATAGGTTTAGAGCCAAATTTTCAGAGGCTGATTCCAACTGTTTTCGTCGCTTTTAGTCCTTAAGGCTTTGGGTACATTACAATTGGAAAGGGTAACAGCTTCAAAATCAGGAAGGCTGCTTCATTAAGCACAGAAAATCTAGGTGCCTGCTGATGGACCAGATCCCTCTCCCATTAATATTTCCCTCTGTGGCCACTGGACACCATTTGTGAGTTATCCAAGAGTGTTAAGAGAAAATATCTGCACCATGATCTGTAAGGGAGGAAAGGATGGTAATGACCTACAGTGGATGCTCTGGTGGCCAGGGTCCCTGGGAAAAGCTGTTCTGGCTTTGGTGCATTAAACCCCAATTAGGCTGCTAAGGTTTAAACATGCATGCAGATGTTTTGCTGAATCACTGCCACACTGCATAAACATGAAATTTCTTACTCTGAATTTTGAATGTACACATACTTTGGCACCAGAAAGGGAGCATGCAAAGAGTTAGAGGCACAAATCTGCAGGGTACATCAAGGCCCTTGTGAAATACAGCCCTGGATTTTGGCAGCTGACTTTGACTTCATAGCCAGATGGTGAAGAAAAATCTATTCAAATTTCTATAGTAAACATATCTAGCAGACCTTAACTTTAGCAGTGAGTCTATTACCAGTTGCATTCAAAAATGGCCTTTTTAATCTGTTTTGTCATTTACTGTTATTTAAATCATTTTCTGCTCTGTTAAAAAATGTGTGTTGGTATGAACTGCAGGTCTTACTATTGATATGACAATTTGGTTTTAAACTTCACATTTCTTTGAAAAAGTTTACACATTGTCATCTCTAAAGAGGTGCCTTTTCATTTAGCACCACTGAATAAAAAAAAAAAAAAAAAGAAATGTGCTGCACATGAAAATCAAGCCTGTATAACTGTGAAGGACCTTTTTGATGGTCACTGCACTGTAGCTGCGCAGGTCATGGCATAACTGCAGAGTAGTTATAGTCCTCAGAAGAACTGCTCTACTCCTGTTTTATACTGCAGTAGCTTAATGAAGTAAAATTGGACTGGTGCCATAACATTTAAGGAGCTATGTTTTGAATCCTCCTTCACACCAATGTAATTTGCTGTGACATGTGGCACATGTCTCAGAAACACATTCAGAGATAAATCATTAAAATGGCCAGCTACAACTGCACTACAGCCATGCTCTAAGGATGTCGTGCCAACATTCACTTGATTCCCCACCTGCTATGGGAGACAGATATGACAGAAGGCGAATGGCCAACAGAGGAAGCATTTTGGAGGTTTGCATTCAGCTGAATCCCTGTGGCTGAAGATCTTGTGTTCATACTTTTCTTCCCCACATAAACATTGGAGTGATTTCTCCCACATTGTGGCCAGTCATTGCTGGATAGTGGAAAGTGGTGAAATATTCACTGTGACTGGAAATAGGCTGGGAAGGTCCTTCACTGACACACTTGATTGTGAATGTCCCATTTGTTTCAAAGCTGCTTATGTGGCAAATTTCCTACACAGCAAATGCTGATCAAGGGCATGGCCTGCCAGCCCCCAAACCATCAGTGGCACATCACTGGGCTCTTTTATTATTGCCTTCCATTTGAGTAGCCAAATTTTAGCCACATGGTTGCCTGCAGGAAGATATTCTACATGCAAGTGCTGCTGTTACCACTGTTTTAACTCCCTTACAGCTCTCATTCACAGTCTTGGCTTTGGTTGTGAGGTCCTCCTTGTCGCAGAAAGTCCATGTAACACTGAACACCTGCTCAGCTGCTGATCACAGCTAGGCTGGGACCCAAAATTTGAAGCTATTTGCAAAATGAGAAAATTTGGGAAAGTTAGTGGCACCATGAATTATTCCAGGTTTAGACAAATTTTCTCCAAACTCACAAAATACTGTATTGGATTGAGATTAAGCATGGGTAGAATTTTTCTGGAGAGGGTGACTTTCTTCCTCTTGCTGATTTGTTCACTTGAGATGAGTCACTTGAGAATTTTTTAAATCTTCCAAGTTTGGAGCTATGAACACCTAACCAAACAAGCAAAGGTTTGTTGTTTCTTGCTGTGGCACTGTTGACAAACAAGGAAGAAAAAAAAGCATTAGGAAAGGCTCCAACTGATTCTGTGAGGGCTCATGTTTGTGCATTAAATCACTGCCTAACCTCTGGGGCTGCCTGCTGACCGTCAGCTACAGGGTCAGCATCGTAAGCAAGGAAAACACAAATGTTCAGATTACAAATACAACCACCACAATCTTGGAAACCTCTGTTTTTCCTTTTCTCCTGGCAAATAAATGCATGGAAGCAGAAATAAGTCTTTAAATACAGTTTCATAGGCTAAGGCTTATGATACTCACTTTTGTGAGAATTCAGAATGGCATTTCTGAGAACCTTTGTTGTACCTTTCTACCCACCAAAGCCTTAGTATTGTGAACTGATTCCCACTCTGCACTACACCATAACTTAAAGGGTGGCTCAAAACAAACAGCAGTAGATCAATTTACGTGCCTGGATACTATTGAAATTGCTAGGCCTTTGTTCTCAAGTCTGGTTTTATTTCTAAAGAAACATACCTTTTTAGGATAATATTTTAAGGAAATGCTTTAAGTCACATTTTACTTGTCTCATACATTGACTTGTATTTATTCTTTTAAAAATTGAACTGCGACTAAATTACAAACAATCCTCATTCTTTGATTCTCATAAACGCACCTTTTCAGACCCATACATGCTATGAAGAAAGTGGAGGAGGAGGGGAGTTTTGCTTAAATTCCTGGGTAGATTGCAGGTGCATTTGTTTGTATTAAGAGAAATGTCTAACAGAATCCTCCTTTGTGACACACTATAGCAACTTTTCAATTTTCCTTCATTAGCTCGTGGTACTTCCTGCTCAATAAGGTACTATTGTGCTCCCTCTAACCTGATCTGGGAAACACTGTGTAGCTGTCAACTCATCAGCCCTAGAAAATGGATTGTTAATCTTTTCAGGGGACTTGTTTCATTTCCTGTGGCTCATGTAAAATCCAAATATTTAGCTACTACAAACAGTGAGTTCTTCACCTGGATTTCAGTGATAAAGCAACAAAGATTATTACTTCTAAATTTTTTCTGCTTTTCTTCAGTTTGAAAATGAATGCCTCTGGGTGAATAGAGCCTCATTTGTAAAGTCACAATTTAGCACTTTATTAAGATGGCATACAATTACATTTTCTGAGGTTTTAATTTGCATTGGGTTTAAAAATTCACCTCCTATTTTCTTTGGTGCGCTCAGAATTTTGGTTCTCACCCCTTGATAGGGGGCACAGAGAGCATTAGACTGCTCAGTCTTTCATGGGTTGAATCATGGGGATGAATGATGCTTCACACAGGATCAGCCTTTCATAATTTCAAACATTGGAGTGTTTTTGCAAGGTCAGAATTCTACTGTAAAGAAGTAGAATTCTGACCTTGAATTGCTTATTCTCTTGACATGCTTTAAGTTTTTTTTATGCTTTGGTATCACCTTCCTGATGATCCTACACTGGTTGAGAAAAGATAGATTGTGCTGAGTAAGAAGCAAATGAGGCATTTCATGTCCTTTTTCAGAAGCCAGCCTTTCTAGTCAGAGCCTTTGGGCTGCTCACTGCCTTTGCACCTTGGTGGAAACCCACTGAAACCTGCAGGCTCACAATGACATGCACACAGGGGACACAGAAAGAAAGGTGTCCAGAGAAACAAAGAGCTGGTAAGACCCATGGCAGTGTCTACAGATAAGACCTGAAGAAATGCCCAGAACTGCCCTCTTTATGGATTAAAACAATAAAAGCTACATGCCTAAGAAAGAGGAAGGAAAGATCCTGTACTGCAGAGAAAGACTTTCAGTCTGCTGGTTTACCCAATGGAACAAAGACAGATTCCACCTCAGAGATTCTTGAAAGCAGAGGCAGAGGCAAATAGGAGGTTGGTTACCTGGCAAAAGGCAGTGTTCCTGGTTAAAAACAAACAAGCAAGCAAACAAACAAACAAAAACAAAAACAAAAACAACAAACAAACAAACAAAACTCCAAGTAATTCTTAGAAGATGTGGCATGAAATCAAGCCGCAGTCTTATGGGGTGCCAGTGACAATGGAGGTTTCACCTGAGGACTAGAAAGCACAAGCAGACTGTGTTTTTAGAAAGCTGCACCAGAGCAGAAATTCCTGAAATTTTTAAGTGGCAGTACCTCTGTGCATTCATTTTATATCCCAGTACACGTCTCTGATTTCTAGGCTGCTCTGAAAAGTGGGTTATTGTTCAGGAATCTGGTGTGCAAAAGAGGACAAAATAGTGGAGGGAAAAGAAGCAGTAGAGAGAGAGAACTTGAGAAGAAAACAGGAGAGAAAGTAGGATAAAATTTAAAGGGATAACCATGGGGTAATAAAACAGATTTACCCCAGGTCAAGAAAGCAAAACTTTTTCCCCTCAGAGTGACTATCACTTTAGAACATAACCTACACATTATCACAAAGAACAACAAACTCCTGAGGTCTGGGCTGTAAATTAGCTTTGGAATAATCTGGCAAGAGTGGGCTGGGTTCCTTCTGAGCTCACTCTGACAGCCCTCCCATGCTATAATAGATTAATATAGTCATGATAGCCTGAAGATATAACTGTGATGGTACAAAACTTTATGTGCCCCCAGTGAGCTCTTAATCCTTGTGTTTCACGGTGTTCTCACTGCTCAAAAGCAGAGCAGTTTACTGTGCAAAAAAACCCCAGCACATTAATTTTACAATGCTGAATACCAAAGGAACCATGATAGCTAACATTTATATTTTGGACCAAATAAATTTCCAGTAACAAATATTATTACAACAAGTACCAAAGGAACTCAGAATTGCTAAGTTATTTTTCCATTGACTTTTGGAACACCCCATAATCCTTCCTTATATATCAGTTCAGAAACAGTGAAATCTCCTTTATCACAACCAGCTGACCCAATCTCAGCTGTTCTTTGAAAATAAAACCACATGTTTTCTTAGTTACTCCACGTGGAGATCCATTTAGTCCCTCTCCTCCAATAGCTTCTGTTGCCAAAATTTGCAGTTCTATGAAACAGGAGTAGCTGCTGCATAGCTGGACTCAAACCTGTCTTCCAGGTGGGATTCCCAGTTTAATCTCTATGTCTCCAACAGTCACCCCAACAAGCCACAGATTCTGAAGTTTTGTCTGTTTTGCTATACACACTTGCAGAGTTTTTCCCTGGATAACTAATTGAAGCAGAACACATGGTGTGTCAAAACATTTTACCCTTCCTTTCTGGAACACTTAACTCTTTGTGGGGGGTTCCTACCTTCAGAAAGGTTTGGCCCACAAGTGTTGGATGTGCTTTGTTTTGTTAGCCTCAGTGAGAAGAAGTTGTGTTTGGGCAGATTGTATTTAATAGAAACATTCATCAAAAGAAAAAAAGAAAAAAAAAGAAAAAAAAAGAAAAAAGAAAAAGAAGATTTAAAAAAATAGTTAGTTTTGCTGACTCCAGGCTTTGATGCAGCAATGACTTAGCTGACTAAGAGGTAGAAGGACATGGTTCTGCAGGTAGAAGAAAGGCTACTGACCCAGGAACTCTGTAAAGCTGTGGGAGGGAGGATGAGCTGGGAAGCAGCGAAGGAAGGGGGCAGGAAGGCTGCCTGACCACAGGCAGGGAGGAAGGTGAGCAGGCTTAGCAAGAAGTTCTGCTGTTTCCGTTCAGTTCTCTTGGTGTGTAAAAGTAGAGCACATACAGCATACAGGGAACACCATCACTTCTACCCCTCATAATCTGCTCAACATCTGCAGGGTGTCATGACATGAGCTGGGCAGCCAGAAGCAGTGAGCTGAAGCTCCACTGGGCACTGTCCTCCACCACTCACTACCAAGGTGATTCAGACCTTGCCAGCCAGCACAGGGGAAATCAGCTGGTAACAAATGGGATGCAATTGCCTCCGACTGAAGCAGCACAGAAGTGAAGTTTGAGGGGAAAGGCAAACATAGAGCAAGCTTGGTGAAAACATATTTTCTTTCCTGTCTGTAACACTGGAACAATTTGGGTTTCCTCTCAGGTGTTAAGCTCTTTCAATGCAGCACTTATGCTGTTTAAATCATTGCTTTGTGGGAAGACCTCATCCCAACTTGCTGGATGCTGTGACTTCAGACACTTGAACCTTCTTTGATGGGCTGCAGCAACAGCCAGGAAGATACTGATGTTTAGGCAAGCCCAGGCACACCTCCTCTGGGCAATCCGGTCTGGCACCAGCATGTCAGCTCAGCCCTCCTCGTTCTCACAGAATTTCAAATCAAAGCTCACCAGAGTCTCATGCCTTTCTTGTCAGTGAACACTGTGGCCTCAGTCACACTTGACAGAACATGCAGAGGATAAGCTGCAGCAGCCTCGTGCCCCTGGTACAGCAAGAGAGCAGCAGACTGACAGAGCAGCCTTGTGCTAGCAATGCACTCAAGCACATGGCCAAAGCAGGGCAGGGAAATCACTGGGAGACTTTGGTTCAACATTCAAACTTCAGCCCATCAAGCCTTTCCTGGCTTCTCAGTTCACGGCTCTGGCTTACCCCACTGCAGCAGCCATGTAGCACCTCTTACTCAGAAGCGGAGGATGCTGAAGTTGTAGGAGAAAGGCAGAGGGAAGGAGGAAAAGAAGAGAGCTCATGAAACCCCTGGAAACTGCTGCACTCTGGAAAGGGTATTTTGTAGGTCTACTATTTTGGTACAGATTTCACAAGGTGGGGTTTGGGTGTTTCTCTAGTGATGCTGGAGGCATAGAAGAAGATCATATCGATGACCTTGTTTGACCTCTCTGTACCTTTCCATAGACCCTCCCTCTGTGATGCCATGGCATAATATCCTTTAAAACAAATTGCTTGCAAGATACAAGAAAATCTACTTGCTGTTTGCTTTTTCTGCCTTTAACTTAAGGCCATCTGCATGGTTCTTGCAAGTCCCAAGAGATCTCTCTCCTCTGCTGAAGGGATGTCAATGTGATTTCAAAGAGGCTTGCAAGGTGGAGAATAAGAGAAAATGAATTGTCCTTATATGACACCTTAGAATAGAATGATGATGACAGCTTGCAACTTGAATTATTCTCCTGACAATGGTGCAGTGATATGATAAATTTGTTTTAAAGATGACTGGGAATTCTGAAGCTAATAATTCTTTATCTGAAAAAAGTAATTCATCAATACAGAAGCAATGTATGGAAAACGTCTGTGGTATTTAAGAGCAGAGAAAACATTTTGCATTTTTTAAATTATCTAAGTGTTAAATGTTGACGTTTTAAAGGAAAAAATCCATTCTCATGTTTAGAAAAGCATTTTGTTTCAAAAAGTTACCTATAGTGATAGCTATGCATACTGCTTGTTAAATGATCTACACAATTTTGAAATATTGTGAAATTACTGAAGAAAAAACAAGAAATAGAAATGGTTCATAAAGTTTCTTTGAGTAGTCTTTGCAAAGTTGCAGTTCATTAAGTTTTTGAAGATCATGATTGTTCTTCCCACAGTGAAAGGAACTGTGAATGAGAAACTCAGACATCCATATGTGAAGAAACCATTTCCCACTATCTTTGAGAATGTCTGGGAAACATAAGGAAACCACTGACAATTAGTGGCCACGTAAAACAGCTTGCTCTTCCCCTTTATAATCATAAAATGCATTCATCTGGCAGCACTGGTTTTGAAGGGACTGGCTTAATGGATCCACGTGTGGCAGATGTTACATTTTCTGCAGTAACAGTGAATTCATTCTGGGAATTGGCAGCACCTTCCCAGACAATGCATGTGAGCATGCAATCCATTTTCACAGAGATGCCTGTTAGAGAAAAGGAGCACAAAGACAAAAATAACCAAAGAAACAAACCAGCAGCCTCCTCCTCACTGCAACAGGCAATGCCACACCTGCTTTCCACTGTCTATGCTTCCTACTCAATATTCCTCATTTTCTGGGTTCAAAAGCAGTAGTTTATTAGCAAGTTGTAAATAAATAAATTATTCTCCAATTCAGGAGAATTTTTCCAGAAGCTAAAACACTGGGCAGACTAATAGGTATTTTCAAGAAAAAAAAAAGTGCTTATAGTTTCTCTTGGCTTTAGTTGGCAATGTGTTGTGGTATAGCAATAATCTCAGAACCTATTGCCCTGTCATGTCAGGGTTTCATACCAAATATTCATGATCAACCAAAAGGTTGCAGCAGTATGGACAGTTTCTGAGCTTCCCTGTTCTCTCTTCATATCTTACATTTTGGGTAAATATTTTCTTGCTCTTTGGATTCTGAAAACTAGTGATTTTTAGACGGTCCTCCATACCTGTGTGAAAGAGATTGTACATCTTTAATATTTTCTTGTCTTTGTAAGTTCCACCACAGCAGTGAGGTTTGACTGCAAATGTGCATCTTTTCTGGCTGCCTGGTTTAGTCTTTACTGCATTAACCGGGAGATATCCTGGAAGGATCCCTGCTGAGTGCCTGTCAAGGTGTTGTTTTGTTTCACCTGCTGGGCTCTGGCCAGCAGGTCTCATACTCACACTGACTCAGCATTTGCAGTTTGTGCTTGCCTACTGTGGGAAAAATTGGAATCTAAGGGCTTCAGAATGAATTGTTCAATAAAGTGATGATAAAAGCATGCATTAATTTTCTTGGCTTAAAATTTACTTAGAATTTGTTTCTTTGTGTTTTTCTACTCTTTTGAGAACAATGTTGTTGAACGTATTATTGCATTATGAACGATGTTCATAATAGTTGCTGACAAGTGTTCCCTTCCTGTTTTCCAATACTGCACTTGTTCCAGGGAAGTAAAGGATTGTCTCTTGTGGCCTTGTGAAGGTTATGGCCCTCAGGATTAATGATATATTTCAAATGCTAATTACGAGGGAATCCCACCATCCTGTGACTGTATTATGGGGACATTGTGACCTACAAATTTCTGATTCACGCACTGTCTCCTCTACCTCAACACACAAAGCCATATGCCATTTTTATGGAATATGTGCAAATAAATGAGATGAGACTTCAGAGATAAAAGAGCAGAAAACATCAGAAAGGAAGATAATCTGAAGAGATGAATGTGGAAGATGAGAAGGAAACCAAAATGGCTATATTACACTGAAACTAAGATGGGCCTGGGGCAGACCCAATTCCAATGTAAATCATCTGTTTCCATAACAGTCTCAAACCACCACTTTTGTTTTTCCGCTTGAAAGTGTGAAGCACTTTGAGAGCTGCAGCTTACAGTCACTTGTGCCTTGGGAATTGATGGTGTGGCAGAACCTTACTGTCAAAATTGAGAATAATTCATTAATTGTGTATCACTCATTTTATGTGTTTCAGATACAAATTCCCAAAGGACCTTGAATATAAGAAAGCAGGCTCTGAATTTTTCCAAATATTTTTTTTCATGGCTTACTATGGAAGAATATTGACCATCAGACATAAATCTGAGCTGAAGATAGAAACAGTGCAAGCTACAGGTGCTTCCAAAAACACAGATTTCAGATGGTGACTAAATGAATCATGAAGTGTGGGGTGCAGAAACTTCACTGCTGCTTCTTTCTACATTGATCAAATAAGGAAGGAAATGTGCTGATTTCTGGGGAAAAAAAAAAGGATGTTTCAGAGTTTACTCTGCCTGAGGGATAAGATGATGGATCAAGAGAGGAAGAGGATGTAAATACAGTCCCTGTGTGTGAGTGTGTTTTTGCCTGAATGAGTTGGAGGAGGCAGGGGTGGGCTGAGGGACTGACTCAGTTCTGCTAGGCTGGTGGAGGGTTTCCTTGTCTGATACTGTCTGACTATAACTAACAAGGCCTCTTGCTTTGATCTTGTGACAGTGGAAATCCATCTAATGCTGCTGTTTTGAAAACTTGTGGGTTCCTTTCATTATTTCATTACCTGTGCTGAGTAAAAGAAACAATGTGGTTTGTTTTAGATTAATGGCTGTCCATTCATTACTGCAGCGACTCTGAGCATTTTCCTCTGTCGGCTCCCTGTAAGGTCAGCCCCTGACTATTCAAGTTTTGTGGGTTTCACTCAACTTCTGAGCCTCAGAGCTAGAAGGAATGTCCTCTTGCAACCACACTGTAAATAACTTTGATGGTGGTGGCCAGTCTGAGGTGAATGGCTGCTCTTGGGAAGGAGGTCTCAGTAAGAGCCATGCCCTTAAAACAGCCCCTGCATCACCTCGATATCGAGCTCAGCAGCCAAGCCCCAGCCCCCAGGAGCACAAGGCACTGAGACAAGGTTTTGATCTCCCTGCGACATTTTAACAAACACAGCACTGGAGACAGAGCAGAAACAAATCTCTTATGGCTTTACTCCCTCCCGCCTTATCTATACTATCCGCTACTATTTTTGCCATTAACCTGTTTTACATCCTCCAACTGTTTCATCAGATATTTGAGCTACTCCTCTTTCCCCTGTCTTACATTATTTTTTCCACTTATTGGAGCAGGGGGGATCTTTGCTCCCTGTTTTTTCCTTTGCTTTTCATTTGGGCTTGATATAAAATATATTTTTAAAATAATATAACGGAATGTAATAGTGTCTTTCATGAATGGTAAATCATTGAAAATAAATATTAATTTGAGGAATATCTTTAACTGACAGCATCATGTTTCCCTCAGTATTAATATATTTTAAGTTGTTTGTATCATCGCATCAGTTGAACCAAAGTTCAACTCGTGCAGAAAGTTGTAAAAAACCAAGTTTTTGACTCCTGGGAAATTTACTTGAAGAAATAAAAAAGGTTTGTTTAAAGTGTAACTAACTTCCTTTTTCTTGTCTTCTCTCCTTCTCTGCTTCTGTTCTATGCTCTCACAGCTTTCCTGAGCCAGAGTTCTCCGGACCCGATGATAGCCTTGGGGTCCCCCTAGATCTCTGGTTCCTTTTGAAAAGGTAGGAGATGAGGGCTGGAGACCCAGACACAGATTGATTTTCAGGTGCACAAAAGAGAGTCTGGAATTTCTGGGTTACCAGATCTTCATGGATGGATCTAGGTGAGGGACCCCTGACCCTGTCATTGTGTTATCACGTAGTAGCCTGAAGATATTTGCCAAACGAAGAGAGGTACCCTCCTTTTCCCATCATGTCCATATGTCTTGCACCCTGAGTGGTGTGGGATGGTGAAAATGGCCAGGAGCTGCACAGGACTGTGTTCCTGGATGCAGGAAGAGAGAGATATGAGGTTATTAGGGGAGCTTAACTGAGTTGTGGTAACTTCAGAGGCCACACAACACTGGTCAAGTCTGGCTGCTTGGAATTCTGTCTGTGACAAGTGCTCTCACCGACAGCTGATAGTGCTTCTAGGAAAAAAACCTAAATGTCACCAATGCTTCTGGGAACGCCAAGTAACTTTTGCTAAGGATCATGGAAACCAGCAAGTAGTTCTACAATCAGAACACAGCATATAGCAAATGCTGTGGATTTGGATAATGTGGAGAAAAAGGAATACTAAACTGCCTCCTCCTTCCCAGATTATCTTCCAGTCTCTGTCCTGAATAAGGAAATGGAATAATCCACTGATAAAAAAACCCCAATTCTGTCCATTAAGAAAAGAAGAGCAACTCTCCTAAATCCTCAGGAAAAGTCCCTGACACACACAATAATAATGTTGTACAGGTCTGCACATTGCTGAGAATAAAGAAAGTGAGGCTGGTACAGCTGGGGAAAACCTTTTCCTACACACTTGTTGGTCATGGAAAAGGTTTTCCTTGACTTGCTGGTCAAGTTTGGATGAGCAGTCGGGATTGCAGACATGTGAGTTCTTCTACAAGTGCAAAAGGTGCTGAAACTCAATTTCTGGCTATTGCCAGCTTTCATTCATTTCCTTTTTGGCTTCAGTTTTATCCTCTTCATGTTAGTTCTCCAGTATTTGCACGTCATGTTTTCCTGTTTACTGGGAGCACCAAAGGCCACATCTCAGCAGCAGTGGTGGGTATGGAGAGATTCAGATATGCGCATGAACTTTTTTAAGTGTATTACAGAGATGCACTTTTCCTTGTTTTCCAAATGCTTATGGAGATATTTACATTTTACATTTTTCTTTTTCTGCATGATCAGAAAGATCATTCTGTATTGTGTGCAGGAGCCTGGAAGCTGAGGAGGACCCCTGGACAGAGCACCAGGATGCTTCACAGAGCACACAGCCGGAGCATCTCTGGGTGCTGGAGAACAAAGCATCTGAAATTTGGGATGAAAATAAAAGTGTCATAAAGTGTTGCTGTGGAGAAGGCAGGCTTGGCCAGATTTTTAAAATCTTCCCATATCTTCCCTGCCTTTTGACAGCTTCTCAGATAACTCACATGGTAAGGCAGACATATTGTTGTACCAAGCACCAGGTGGAAAAAATCAAAGTAACAGCCTGTTGCAAGCTCTTGTTAGCATGGCAAGTTTCACATTGACACCTGGCGTGCAGACACCCCGGCCTCCACACGCACGCACCCAGGCCCAGCTTTCAGAGAGCTGCTCGGCCCCTGGCCATTGCCTCTGTGCTCCAGAAACCATTCCTGTCTGCAAGCATTTCATTTCACCCCAGAGTGAAAACACAGGGAGTACAAGAGGTGTTTTTTAAATGCCAGGGTCGTTGGCTAATTTTTCTGCTAAAATACTGAGTGGGAAAGAGGGCATTGAAGGTTTGCTCACAAAGCTGTGACTTGGGCTGCTCAGCAATTATTCCCGAGCGCAGCCGGAGCCAGCAGCAGGATGTGTGGGAGCACACCAGGCTGTGCTTGTGGCTCACACTCTGCCTGAATGAGCACCCGTGCATCCTTCTGAGGCCCTGTGGAGCAAGGGGGGATGCCCTGAAAGCAAGACCAAGGCTGGAGTCTTGCCTGCTTCAAAGAGCAGCTGGTGATGCAACTTCTTAACACAGCTTTTTCCTCCTAAATGTTTTTATTTGTCAGAATAGCAAACTTGGGCTCCATCATTGAAAAAATAAGGCTTTGATGCATTGTGTCTTTTTGCCAGACATTTAACAGTAATCCAAATAAATGACTTGATTCAGGGGTTCACAAAACTTGAGTCAAAACTCCTATTTTAAGAGAAAAAATTTCTTAGGATTTCATTTCTGCCATAATTCCTGAGCTGCCAAGATAGGGTGTCTAATTTTTAGATATTTTAAAAACCTGATTTGGTTAAAAAAGCTGCAGCCATTGTCCTAAACAGCTGACAGGTTCCCACCAGCCTTCCCCGTGCCAGCTGGCTCATGTATTCACAGAGTATCTTGGCAAATGGTCAAATACAACACACATTTTAAGCAGCTGGATTAACCTAGAGATTCTTACCAGAACCTTTTCATCTGCTTTTCAGAGGCAGACCACTGCCATTTAATTATACTTTAATTGAATGAAAAAACAAGTCAATACCTAATTAATTGGGGTTACAGAAGAATGGCAGTGCAGAGCCCTGGATTCTGAAACACAGCATTTAAAGGACAGCCTTGCTAATTTTAGCTACATTTGGAATTTTTTTGTGACCCTTCCCTTCCCTTCCCTTCCCTTCCCTTCCCTTCCCTTCCCTTCCCTTCCCTTCCCTTCCCTTCCCTTCCCTTCCCTTCCCTTCCCTTCCCTTCCCTTCCCCTCTTTAAAGTTCACATGGGGAGCAAAAAACAAAGACATCAGTTTCATGCTTGGATAAGTTCTGCTATAAAAGAAAACTTGCTGTTTTACCTGCTGCAGAGATGCCCATTAAAGGGTACTGGTGTTCTTGCATTTTTACATTATTTAGAGAGCTGTTTGCTTTTATTTTTTTATCTCAGAGTATAATCAAGACAGCAGTAGTCTTACTTAAAATTTCACAGTCCACATCATGATAGTGTTTGCAGTGTTTTAAATGAGGACCAAATGTTCTTCCCAAACCCATTAATAGTGGTGTCCAGATGTTGGAACCAATTTGGAGGACAGCTCTACTCATGTATCCTAGCAGTTAAGTACAGAACACTTCCTCACTCATTTGAGACAACACCACCCACCAAAACTTTGCTGTCACCAAAAGGGAGCACACAGAGGCAAACAGCCTGAATCTTTTTGAGAGACCTGAGTGTCACACTTCCCATCCATATCACTTCCTTCATCAGTACAAGAGCCAAATATGCCACATCCTATATAACGTTGAAGTGTAAAGAATTTATGAAAAGACTTTATTTGCCATGATGTGTTTATATAGACCAGATGAATGATGTAATCATTCATTATATTGCATCAGAACAGATCATCCTGTTTTGTTGTGATTTGCATCCAAAATCACAGCTGAAGGTAGTCTTGATTATCATTGGCAGCTGTGTCATATCTGTTGATATTATTCAAATTTCATGAGACAAATAATGAATTCTTTAATTTTTTAGCCCTTTTGTTGTGTCATCTGTGTGAAATAGACAAAGCCAAATAGGCAAATTGTGTCTCCGAAAATGGATGAGAAAGCAAACTCATGCAAATTAAGCATGCTTTTCCTTAATTACTTTACATTTGCTTCCATATCACTCAAAATATGAGTGTATATATATTATTGATGTAATGGTAATTGTGCTCTGGCTTACTCACAGTCTTCACATTTTTCCAGTGAGCCTGCATTCAAATTAAAACCTTTGATATGGCCTATTTTCGTGGCTGAAAATACCTTCCACCGCATGTTTCTTGAGATAAAGTGTTTCATTTGCCCACTTCCAGACTTGCAAAACAAGACTTAGGAAAATTTATTAGTAAGGAATAACATGATCAGAGGGAAAGAGATCTAAAACCTAATTAACTTTGGGACAAAAACTCCTAACAGAGAAAGTTTTGTTTAGATGTATGAACAGAGTTTATGCAATGTGTTGTGCCTTTACTCCCACTGTCATAAAGGGGAGAATTCCCATGCAGGTAGACTTTGGGGTAGGAACCAAGATGTTGGATGAAATTCTCTGAAATATCTTTGGAATTCTGACTAATGCTATGGTGTTTGGGTTGATGCCTGATGCAGAGTCAGTTCCATGATGTGAAGCTGTACTTTTACTTTCCTTGCAAAGGTCCCAAAAGACTTCTGATCATCAGAAGAGACAGGAACCAGAAAGAAGGCTGAAATTACCGTTTCTTGGTGATCACAACATGCATTTCAGAAGGAGGAACAAGATAAGGGTTTTTGAAGGTTGTGCTACAAAGCTCGGAGGTGGGGATTGTGTATTGGAGCACACATGAAGGAAGAGAAAGGGAGACAAGCAGGATGTCCTGAGAAGGGTAGCAGAGGTGACATGGCTTACAAGGGAGAGGGATGGCTTGGCAGTGGAAAGTGTTTTTGGTGAATCTCATGTAGCTGATGTGAGACTGGTTGTGAGACTAGCTGCCAGCTCTCCCCAGCCTGATGGAAGAGCCTCCAGTTCATCTCTTTAGGTAAAGCTCTTTCTCTGGTTCACTGTGATGTACAACCAAAGCACAGGCTAATTCATAAGAAAGAATTTGTCTCGTTTTTTTGTAATAATGCAGCCTTGGGTGAAAATGATGTGAAGAAAATATAAAACACAAACAGATTTTGAAGGCTTCGAAGTGGTATCAAGCCAAGAACTTTAACACTAGCAGCTTGCCTCGCTTTGCTCTTTCATACAGGTACAGTTGTAGCACTGGCAGAAGATTTCAGAGCATGCTGATATTTGTAGAATGTCAGCTCTTCAGTGAGAGGCACCATGTGTTTATTTGTTTAAATGACAGGGTAGTTTCAATGTTGATGATGGGACATGAAGCACTTGGAAAAACTCACACCAGGAATACTTTGATGTTGCTGAGTCTTAACTAAAGTGGGCTCAGGCTTTCTGAAAAAGCTTTGCCTGTGCACCTCAGCTGTAGCATGAGGGAAACCAGACCACCCTCTAGTGGGATGAGACTGCATTTCAGCATGAGATGTGTTACTGCTTTAGCTATGAAACCATGTTTCTGTTTCCTTTTGCCTTGGAGATTTTTTCAGATGAAAGATAAGATCAGATATTTATCTGTGCACGCAGTGTGGGAGGGCTCCTATCCTAAAGGCTCCACAAACTTCCCCTGCTCAAGGGGTTTCTGAGTCAGATGGTGAGACTTGGTGTCCTGATACTGAAAAAAAGGAGCTGCCTCTCCTATGTCTTGGGTTCCAAAACATTTAAATAAATGTATCTGTTTCTTCTGTTCTTTTTGTCACGACATCAGGTCTAATCGACACATGCAAAATAACAGCAAGGAATTGGTAGAATATGGGGGGAAGGAACCAGCTTCAAAAGGAAAAATCCATAAAAGGTTGGGAGCTGAGCAGCTGAAGAACTAGGAAAAGGTTTTCTTAATTCAAATTGGCCACATGAAAAAGATAGTGAAAAAATATTTCAACAAGTGAGTTTAGAGGAAAAACTACCACGAATTATTTATTTCACAATTATTATTTGGTACAGCCAGAGCTTCCTCATTTAAGAAAAATGCATGGTAAAGCTCCAGATGACACACCTTGGAAAATTCCTCTGCCTGGACACGAGAGCAGCCATCGGTCCCAGCATCAGGCACACCTAGAGCACCAGCTCACGCAGAAGCAAAGGAAGCACCACAAAGGCAAACAAGAGGTGCCATGTCCTCCCCAGAGGCACGCATGAAAGCTGCCACACGGCATTTGAAGGCCATGTTTCAGCCACAGATGGCTGGCAAGGCCAAGCTTTGGCACACAGGGTCTGGGAGCAGGGGAGACTGGTGGGGTGCAGTGGCAGCTTTGCTCCAGGAGGAAAGTGAAGGTCTGCTCTGGAGGGGGGCTCACTGTAGTTTCCATTTCAGTCAGCCAGCATTTGCTGCTCCCCTGCCTGTAAATCTCCTCCTAGGCCTAAGCTTTCAAGAAAAGAAACTGTGTTTTTGTCTGCATATGGAAAATATCGGGTTTGTTTTCAACACTGTTGCAGCCTGAAGTAATGGCAGTATTATGAATAATAGTAAACATATGTTGTCCCTGCCTCATGCCCATGGTGTTCCCCACTTGAGGAACAGGCTCCTAGAACTGATGTCCCTTACCGCTGCCCTGCCTTTGCTCCAGCATTTCAAGCCCTGATTCAACCAAGGCGCCTGAAAAACATCTAACTAAAATGGCTAAGTGATGAGTGGCTCAGGCACTTAGACTTATTTCATGACTATGAAATAAAAGAAAAAAAAAATATTTTTGTGTTTCTCTTACCTTTGGTCTATCGTCTGATTTTTAACTTATCACTTCAACTGACTTATCACTACTACTTCTGTCTTCTTCTGCTGTAGCCCCGAGAGGTTGAAGACTAAAATCCTCTCAGCTAGACTTTGTCTGTGCTAGCTGCTCCCCACATGTTCATGCATGCACACACATGCAAACACTCTGGGCACAGAGAAGATTGAGATCTGCATATGGCAACCAATAAAATAGTTTCATTTTAACAGCTCCTGTGATGTGGTCTTTTCTAGCCTCAGTTTGGACAGTCCGTTATCAATCCACACGCCCCCCCCCCCCCCCCATCCTCCCTCCAAAAATATACAGCTCTGTTTTAAATCTTGACTTAGAGAAAAGGATTTGTCATGATACAAAATAAGCTCTTTTGTTAAGCTTGCTGCCTTGTATTTCTTAGAGAAATGAAAATACTTGTAGATAAATCTTCCATTGTGGTGACAAATACTTGAAAAATTACGAGTACCTTCACTGGTATAATCTATGTTATAACAACTCAGCATTGAGTCATGGAGATGCAATTTCTGGTTTTTTGTATGGTTAGGAAGGCTTAGGGTTTGAGCTGTTTTTCAAAATTTTTTTCACTTGCAATCCAAAAATTTCTAGTAGATATAGACAAGCTTGAAAAGCAAAAAATGCTTTTCCTTGCTTGCCATTCACTGATGCCTTAAAAGTAGCTCATGGGTCTGTGAAGTCTGCAGACCACAAACCAAAGATGGCTGTGCTACTGAGTGATACCGTTGTTTTAGCTGACTGAGCTCAAGTGATTAAAGCTTCAGAGAAGTTTAGTTAGTTCTCCAAGCTTCCAGAGGACATGAGAAGTGAATTTTAACACAGTTTCTCCAGTCAGTTTTATTGAGGTTGGCAGTGTGGCCTGTGGATGGGGCAGACTGCAGGGGCCACGCCACAGCCTCCCAGTGTGTGCCTCTCCACAGAGCTGGTGGAGAGCAGCTCTGAGGCTGTTCCATTTCCTGCCTGGCACAAATAGCCACAGAAGGACAGAGACACAAAGAGGACTGGAGTACCAAAGCTAATGCCTTTCCCACAGCTACAATGGAGAAGTGTAAGGGTACTGGTTTCTGTCTCCTAAAGGAAGGCACTGTGCTGTCATTTTGCCCATGATCACTCTCTCACTGGGAAAAAACATTTTCTGTTTGAGTTACCAGTGCCACTTCCAGTCATATCCGAGCATCCCTAAGAGGTCACATGTCTAATTGTTTACTGGATTTGTCTTGACTTATGTCAAAAACATCTCAGCAGCTCCCAGTCAGAGGCAGTATATCTGAAGGTCTCACTCAATGAAATGTGGAGTAAATCATGCTGGGAATTAATTAGGCTCCTTACAATTTGCCTGAGCATTTGTAGTTGCAAAGTGGGTAAAAATTGCTCCATGGCTGTCTGTAGCAGCACTTGTATGACACAAGCAGAAATAGCCTGTGAACCTAATACAATCTGTGCCCTGGCTAACAAGTGCAGACATGCCCAGAGGCAGACAGGGTCCTCATGAACATATCTACATGAGAAATCCTGGCCATGGATGGAGCCTTGCTTGCTCCATGACAGCACAGGTCACTCCTATGTTACGGGGATTGGTGCTGTCTGCTTCCTTGGAGAAGTCTAATTGCTCCTAGAAAAATCACTTTTAAATTATAGGAGTTCTCAGTAATCACAGAGGAAAGATCAATATATTCCTGCTCAAAGAATCACAAATCACCTTCATCTGGAGCTCCAGAGGAGTTTCCAGGAAGGACCAATTTCTTCTGAGACCCATCTGACTTTCTGCCAGGGCTGTCAGTGATAGAAGCAATGTGCAGATGGCAGGCAGAGAGTATGCAGGTAGCTTGTTTGGTCTGGTTTTTACAAGCTGAATAAATTTTTTGGTAAATAAACACTTTGTGGCTTTTTTTTAGGCTCAGCATATGTCATGGGCTTCTTATAGGTTAATTTTTCCTGGTTTGCTGCTGCTATCTATCCTCAGGTATTTAGGAATTTATTGCAAGACTTATACTCGTCCTACACATCCGAGCCATTTTTCTTCTGCTTTTCTTTCTTCTCCTTTGCTCCATTTCAGGTTTTCCACAGCTTTTTCCACAGCTTTTCCACAGCTTTTTCTGTTCCCTGTTTTCTTCCACCCTTCGGAGCACTGACCTTTTCTCAAGAGACCAGGAACATTCCTGCTGCTTTTTCCTGTTCAATTGAGGTATTTAAATCTATATTTTGTATAGCCTAGATATTCTACCATTTCCCTTATTCTCCTTTTTTCTCTTTCTTTGGCAGGGCACTGTTATGGGAAAACTGAAGCATGACATTTGGCAGCACCAAGATGGCAGAAGAAAAACAGGGAGGGAGTATGTTGATATCTGCTAAGTGGTTAACTTTATGGCTGGGAGTGTACCCCATTTTCTCCTTTTGTTTTTGTTTTTAATTTTCCATGGAATAAGTATGTTTGGCTCATTGGCACCTTCAAGCATTCCTTGGAGATTTTTAATTGCTTGAGCAGTAAGTTAGAAAACATTGTACTATGAGTGAAGACAGGCTCAACCAACAATAACAGGGAATAACAACTGAATGAATGGATAGGTGTTTATCACGTCCCTCTTAAAGTCATCTTTTTTTCTGGTTGGAAAGTGATATCCTTCTCAACTGCTTGTGTCTAGAAGCGGTTCAATATCTTTCTTTTAAACCAAATTTTTCAATTTATTTAAACCAAAATGAAACATGCTTGTCCTCTCAAAAAAAGAAAAAAAAGCTTTTCAGCTTGATTTCAAAAGAAAACTAGGTTTAGCAGGGAGTTATGTCATTTATCTGTCTGTTGCTCACCTGAGACCCTGCCTGTACAAGCGTGTTTGAAATCAGACTGATTTCAGTTCGACTTGGACACACAGAGAATTGTCTGATGTGCTAGATTATTATGAATTTCATGAAAATTGTCATCCAGTTTGAGAAGAGCGACTCAGATTAGTGGTGTGTGTGTGGGAAAGAAGGGCAGTATTAGGCAGTTTCTGGCATGCAACACCGTCACATCCTCACAGTCACCAGCAATACACTCATGTAATTTTGGTTAGAGAATCTGAATTTGTATCTCTAAGCCTGCCTCTGTGCAAAATGCCTCTGTCATGAAGGGGATGTGAAAAGAGCTTGGGGGGAATCTCTCTGGGACTATCTGCAGTGCAAGGTGAGGTTCTAGGTAAGATGATAGTGGAACATGTTCAGAAAACAGCAGGATAAGCAGTACTACAGCATTAGTATGTCTTTCCACAAGAGTAATGAGCCTTTGGCTGTTCAAAGAGAGCTTGGTGTTCTGTCTCTGATAAGAACTGTTCTGTGCTTCTCAAGTGCTCTACAATGGCAATCTTTTCTTATCTGAATATAAATATAAATACAAATATTAAATCTAAATGGTTAATGACAATGTTTTGAAATTTCTGCTCTTTATGAGGAATACTCTGTCCCAGTGGGTGCCATAGGGACCTCAGTGAAAGCTCCCTGAATGCCAGCTATGTAACTCTGCTTAAAAAGACCTTGCAGGATCAAGCCCATGCTAGGAGAACCTAGTAGTGACAGCTGAAAAGAATGGTCTAGCTTGATGTTGAAAATTTACCTCTGGCCCAGACACAACACAGCCCTACTGATTCACTGAAATCCCATCCTTTTTAACAGAACTTCTAGGTTAAATGCTGCTTTGAAACAGCTCTCCTTAACCTGGAGTCATAAAATGTATGAAATGAAACAGTTGCTGTAGTGCATTGAATTAGCTGAACTGCTCTGGCTGAATTGTTCTGCAATTGCACATTATGGCTCAAGGGTGTGGGGAGAGGAAGACAAAAATCAATGTTTCCTAGTAGGCCCAAGTTACTCAGTGGGCCATATAATAAGCTTGGTATTGTTAAAGTCAAACTGTTTTGTTTTTCAAAGTAATTCTCATATTTCTCTGAGGCCTTGATATTGTTTCAAATGCTATTGAGAAAAACCTGGAAAGCCTTAACAGGTGTCTGCTGTATATATGTGCCTGCCTTGGAGTGAACTGATTATACAGGCTACAAGACCATGATCTGAAATTCTCTCTAGTCCTTTTCTGACACATTTTGGCTAAGGACAATGAATAGGGTGGATAAAACTATATAAAATTATCAGCAAATTTGAAAGAACTATAGCTTTATAGATAAGAAGAAACCACTGATGGTCAAATTCTATCTTTTTGTTACCACAATTTATTTGTAAGGTGATTTTCACTTGAGTGACTCCTATGGCCACATCTACACTAGGCCAAGTGTCTGAACTGTTGTTGCATCCTGGGACCATGCTAGCCTTGTTGGTTCTATCTATCTGTATAACTTTTTTTTCTTTGGAAGGTTGGAGAGGCAGGAAGGCAGAGCCAGTGTTCTCCAGAACTTTTTACTTTTAGGAAACGGTGTGGTTCAGCAGGAAAGAAACTGTGGAGAAAATCAGACAGGCTGAAAACCCACTATTTCCACTCCCTGTATTTCATGGAGGTATTTCACGCTAGCGCTAATCTTTTCCCATTGATAGAATACCCAATCCTAGCTCCTGGATTTGCCTTAGGTGCCCTTCTGGAGTACATAATTCAGTTTACTCTCCTCTGGCAGGGAATTCCATTTGTGCGCTCCCCAATCCTTTGGCTCATAGGTGCCTTAAATGGGACAATTCAGTCCAGAAGAAGGCTTTTTATTTGTATTGTAATGGTAATGGAGGTGCACTTTAAAAGGACTGTTCAGGCAAAGGGGTGGTTAGGGTGATGGCCTGTCCTGCATAATACATCTATCCCTTCCTACAGCTGCTTAGGACTGCTCTCCTACTGCTAATACCCAGAGATGGTGGCCAAAACAGGGAATCAGATGAGATGATTACAAAATTTTTTGGAATTTTTTATTGTTATAATACCCAGAGATGGTGGCCAAAACAGGGAATCAGATGAGATGATTACAAAATATTTTGGAATTTTTTATTGTGTTCCAAAAATAAGCTAAAGCACAGTGGTCTGCATTTTTCCCAGCCAGCCAAGGTCTTAAATGGTTTGTTCCTTCCAAAAACCTGGAACAGGAACTTTACTGAGAGAGCTTCCAAGGTCAAGAAATTGCAGCTGAATCTACTCAACGTTCATCTGAAACCTGTTCAGAGGACACAGAAAATGAAGACTCTCTAATCTACCTCAGACTGAACAAAATCTTTCTGTCTCCATTTATATATTCTGTTTGGAGTGAAGCATGGCACTCTCTTATGGGAGCAATCACGGCTCAAATAAAATTTTGTGAAAATTTACCTCTTAGAAAAAAACCCCTGATTCTTATGATTGCTTGTTCTCCTTTATGCCATGATCCCTTCTCCACACTAACACTATTAGGCAAAAACCCTGTCAAATGCGAGTAAAATTATATTTTCTATCTCTTCCACATTGCCCATTTTTTAGCTCATTAGATTTTTACTTACTATGTTTATCAAAGCTCTCTCCAGTCTCAATCAACATAATTATCACAATCTCATCTACTTTCCTGATTCATAAATATACACGATGAGAGAGACTTTTGAGCCACCTTCTGTTTAAGGTTTGAAAATTCACTACTTATCTTACTCTTTTTTGATTCCTACACAGTTTTTGGTCCATTGTAACACAGGGTCTTCTTCACCTGAACCCTCTTCAGTAGCAGAACTTACTGGAAAGTGAAGGGCTCACTTGCTGTTTTGACAGAGACATCAGGCTGACCATGCAACCATTTGTGGCCCAGAAATGTGCTCAGCTCCCCAGATTTGTGGCTCCTCCCTCAGATTTGTGCATGTTCAATATCCTGCCTGGGATTCTCTAGAAAAGAAAAATTCTCTCATAGTTTCAAGAACATTTTTAAGAAATGGACATTCTGGCAAATTGTCTCCTTTCATTATCTTTAAACCCAGAATAATACAGGGTCTAGAAATGATGAATTTTGTGAGACCTGAGAAGTGTCCACTTTCATTCAAAAATCTCTTGCTAACAACCTGTTTTAAAATTTTTTCAGCACATTCACCTGCCTCTGTTTGTTTGTTTGTTTGTTTGCTTTTTTATTCAGAACATTTTAAAGTCTTGGTGAATTGTCCTTGCAGAAATTACACAGGTACAGTCTCCCGGTTATTTAGTGCTCTACATTAGTGATTATTTCAATCAACTTTTCTTTCTGTTAAGACAGAAGAACTCACTCTTCTCTTGAAGCTGGACACACCAAGATCCTTTTTAAGGTAAAGAGCAAGTAAATTTTGCTGGGTTATTCAAATTCCATGTAACCAGTTAAGATGTTAGATGCTCATGACAATGACATATCCAAATGGTGTAAAAAACAATTAGCTAATAATGTAACCTACATTAGATTACATCTTAGTCATTAGCTTCAAAAAAGATATTAAAACCTGCCACTTGTCATTGCTAATTTTTGCTTCAATCTCTTTCAAAAAATTCTATATCAAGCAAATGACAAATACTAAATAAAGACCTAGTCAATCCCACTTCTATTCTCAATGGCCCTTTTTAGATATCTTTCCCTCCTGTTTCACTGTTTAGGGGATTTGATCCCTCTCACTGTAAATCAAGGTAGAAGAATATTCTCCTTAGTAATATTAAGCATGCATCATTCCTCAGCCCATGGGATGATGCTAATTAAATGTGTCTGGCCATCTGTTTTTAAAACAACAAAAGAAGAAAAAAAAAAAGAGGGGCAAACCCCCACATTTTTTTCAGTCACAAAAATGTCACAAAGCTAAAGGGGGCCACAGTCAGGTAGAGTTTCACACATGTAAAAGTTAAGAACATGAAAATATATTAACAGATGATCTGTTTCAGAATGATAACCTATTTAATGCAGTCTCCAGCAAAGGCCATCAAATATCTATCCAGATAAGAGTAAGGGCAAAGCAAATTACTTGGTACATCCCAAAGTGTTCTCCAATCTCTGCCTATCTTCTAAACAGGAATATCCAGAAATATCCCGACCTGGATGTGTTTTTATATTTAGCAGTCCTCAACAAAATTCAATTCTGATACTTGTCCAGTCTCTGCCTGATTCCATATTAACTTTTGGCATCTGGAACCTCCATTAGCAAGGTGCACCACAGATTCACCTTCTAAGATTCCTTTGGCTGCATGGCAGACCAGCAGAAAGACTGATGGCTGCTGAGACTGGCAGACTGAATAGGGTGGCAGATTGGATTGAGATCTAATCCTCATTCTGGGAAAAATTCTATATAATCAGATCACTCTGCCCTCTTTTGTACTACTGCCAGCTCATAGGAACTGCATCTGGGAGCAAAAAGAGGTGCTCCAACCTTTTCTTTTTTTCTGTATTCCTAGGACAGTATTCCTTGACAACACCTGCTGTTGTCAAGCACAGAGGTGTCACCTCCCAGTGCCAGTTGAAGCCACTGGTGATAGCTGTAAATGTTCCAGAAGGTGATGGATGTGTGTGCACGCAGATAACAGTGTCTGGGCTGAGACAACTCCCCAGGCTCTGCAGCTGGGTGAAACACTAGGCAAAAATGCTCTGATGCTTGTTGTGACCTACACACCCCTACCTCATGCTGCTCTCCAGTGCAGTGTCCTTTGTCTTAATGGTTATTACAGTGTCTGGGCATTTGAACTACACTGAGCCATTATCATTTTTCCATCATTGGAAAAAAAAAGAAAAAGTAAGAAACTTAGTTGCATTGTTCAATCTGCCTCCCTGCAAAGGGAGATGTGTTCCCTGAAGCAAATGTGATCGTACTCACAGTTTTAAATGCCTCAAGTAATTGTGCTTTCACATTTCCCTTACAGGACTATTAAACACTTCCAAGTAGCTCAAGCTTTTCCTGGCATTCTGTCTAAATATTCCCTTCTTAATCTCATCTCATTACCTCCTAAATAATTGTATTCTGTCCTTGGGGTCTATTCACTTTGCACATTTACAGACTGCTACCCAGTTCCCCTGAGTGTAAGCCTCACTCTGAGGCAAATGACACATTTTTACATTTGAAATCTTTTCTTCAAACCATCCACAGTTACTTTTGCTATCTCTTATAATAAGGAAGTCTATACAGATAGATGAGAAGATAAATTTCTTTAGAGGCTTGCAACCTATTCTGCCTTCTTGCCCCTTTCTTTGAGGTCTTGTCCCACACATATTCATGTGAATGCTCCTTTGAACTCAAATACTCTTTAAATGCCTTGAGTTTGTGAGGCTGGGATCAATACACAAAGTAAAAACAAAAAGGAAATGGAAAGTAAAATACAGTGGGGGGAAAAAATCTCCAAAACTCGAAAGGCCTGTAGTCTGTTGTTAAGGGAGATTTTTCAAGCCTTTCATAGTCTGTGGCTGGCTTCCATTTTTCAGATGTATTAACTTAAAAGTATTCTTTTTCCTTTTTTGTATTTCCACTTTATAATAATTCTTCTTCATTTATTGCCTTTTTTTAAAAATCTAGTTCTGAAAATAGTTCTTCTCCCTTCTTCTCTTGCCTAAGATTGTCTGTGACATGCTTACATGATTGCAAGATATTTATCTTTCTGGTCTTATTTTCATCTTCCCTGAATGGCTTCCAGTTCACTGTGAATTATTTGATAGTATGGCAAAATGTAATCTATGCTTGCCATTTCCCTGGCTTTCTAGCAAATGTTTTGCTAGACTTGAAATATGGACATACTAGAGAGAAAGGGATGTTGTATGGTCATGGTGCTCATCCAGCTCCCTGTAGGCTTGAGAGAGCCGGGTTGTCTTTGCAGGAATGCAGTCAGGGGTATTTCTTGTTTCTGCCTCCATCTGGAAAGGGCTGGATTGAGTTTCAGGGCTGCTGGCTGGTCAGTGTGGCTGACAATCCTGGGACAAGGTCTGCTTTCCTGACACTGCTTAGAACCCCTTGCTCCAGAGAGGTGCAGACTAAGCCCAAACACTTGGAGCTCACCATGGACTAAATGAAAAGTTAGGGAATTCTCTCTCTCTCCCAGCAGCTGGGCTATGCTGCTGCTTGCCTAGAGATGACTGCCTAAAATTATCTTGGTTATGACTAGACATTGCAGGAGTGCTTGAGATGGATCAAAATATTTGGAAGACTGAAAGTATCTTAATATAGGGGTGGAATATAAGGCAAATATTTTGCTATTCATATCAAATTTTACACTTTTAAACTGCTTGAATATCTGGAATTATCATGTGGATATGATTTAGCAGCCCTATTTGCCTATCTTTGTTGGGCAGAGAAAACAAGAGCAAAAGGAAATAATGTGCATCCCTAAAGAGTACCATTTCTCTTTTTATCGTAAACATTTGTTGCATTCAAGGCGAATGCCACATACAGTTCTGTGTTTTCTTTCAAATGTGGCTGGTCATCCAGTCAAGTAATGACAAAGGGAAACTTCAGTTAAATAGTTTACGTAAGCCAGTGCAGTCCAGGTAAAATGTGCATGGTTGCACAAGTTTTCATGGAGAAAACACTGGACCAACTAAACCTGAAGGCATTTTAGATTTGTTTGCGTCGCAGTTACTGTGGACTTGTGACTGCTGCTGTACATTACTGTGATAGTCACAAGGCTGATTTACAGCCTGGCCTCACTTACCAGCTTGACAGGAATGTTTTGGGGAAGTCTGACTCCAACGTTGTTCCCGTTGCCTGTGGAGGAGATGCGGAGCCTGTGAGCAGCAGTGTGGGGCACTTTCAGTCTCAGAAGGAATCTGCTGCCGTGACTGCCTTGCTGGTGCCCATTTCCAGCCCCGTCTGCGCTCAGCTTGGTGCCTGCACATGGCAGTATCAGTAGCAGGGACTGCCCGGGGCTGCAGGAGCGAAGCTGGGGCTGAGATCAGCACAAGCCCATTGCGTGACGGCCCCGCGCAGCCCCAGCTCGCCTGGGAGGAGGCAGCGGGGCAAGGGGAGCTCCCAGGAGGACCTGAGGCTTCTTCTGGAAGTAATGGAAGCAGAAACGCCGCTGGCACTAGGGGAAGCAGCTCCCCCAGACTCGGTGAGGCTGCGCTATTTTACATCAGTTGAGGATTTAATCTTGTGCTTGAAGTACGTCTTTAGGCTGAATGAGAACAGCGATGCTAAATGCCTTCCTGTTTAAATGATGAACTCAGTGGCTGAAAGAATATAAAATATTTATGACATGGAGGAAGAAAACGCAGTTGCTAAAATGAAGCACAGTTGAAATAAGGATACAGAGGGAATCTGAGTCTTCCCCTCTTTCCTTTACCTAAGCCCAGTGTTACTTTCCCTGCCACGATGGGGTAACTCCACTGCTTCACATTGATTTATACTGGAGTAATTGCCACCAAAACTAAACCCTTTTCTTCAACTCTTTAATGGCTACAGTTGTTCAACATTTTCAAACACAAATGATGAATAAAGAGACTGGGAAATTCCTCTCCACTACTTCTTGCCTGACCTGGATTGTTACAGGGCTCTTTGGCCACCAGCAGCTGTGTCTCTCCCTGGAAAACCCCTAGATATGTCCACGGTTTTACACCAGGCCCCTCCAGTGGGCAAGTGGAGGCTTTTACGACTGGAAAAGCTCTGCAATCTCTGTCCTGTAGCCTCCTAGTGTCAGCCTCATTGTCAGGTGCTCTAGCAAACAGCATGAATAATTCTGAGTATGTGCCTCTGTGAATCCACCCTCCCAAAATAATTTAAAAGTAGTCTGAAAAACCCCCCAAACACACCCAAATTCAAACAGTTCTGTGGGGCAGCTGCCTGCAGAGCCTGGTGCTGGTCAGGGTGTGCCACGTCACCTGCATCACCAGAAGTGAAGGATATTCTGTGTGCTTGTAATTCCAGCCACCACTAAGCCACAGAAGTCAATCATTTTACAGTTTACCATTACTGTTTCATATTTCCATGCCTTAAGGCATTTCAAAAGCTCTGCCTAACTCTCCTGGCTCCTGTTGAAAGCAGAAAGCATTGGACTGGCCATGTACCATGCAAACACGTCAGAGCATGCTCTCCAGTCTATTTTGGTGAAACCTTGGTTCACAGGGAGGGGCACAGCTAGCTCAAATCACATCTTGTGCAGCCTTGCTTTCAAAGGCTTTATTTTTAGTTAATTTTAAATGCACTGTTTCTACTTTTTTATATAAATCAGATATAAAGAAAACTGAATGAATTGTTTTTCAAGCCCACAAAACCATCTTTCTGCTCCCTTTGCTATATAATGGGACTGTTAGTAGTGAAAGACTATGACAATGACTAAACCAGACAGCTGCAATCTAAGGAATTTTTACAAGTTTTCCAAGGTTTCTGATAGGAATTCCCCAGCAAAGAATTCTGTTTTGAAGCTCATATGAGGAATAGACCAGTTTATACAAAAGTATCATTATTGAAATGCTTCTCTTCTTTAAATATATATATACAATCTACATGCCAGGGGGTGTTTGTCTGCATCTCAGTGGCATGGTATGACTCAGGGAAAGGCTACAGCAAGAAAATAAAGGTTTGTGTAGGGATGCCTACACAGCCCATATGGTTGAAAACCAAGCAGAGTGACAGCACAGGAAGATGCCAAGGGTACCCACACCTGGAAGATGTGCATTTGAGCTCAGGTATCATCCTCCCTGATGTGGGCACACTGGTGTATGCTTTGTCACATTCTGTGGAGTGAACTTGCAATCCAAACAATGAGTAGGTGTGCACACAAAAGAGTGTGTTTGTGCCACCAAAACTGTCCTGGGCTGGATGTACACGGGTGATTAGAAATCTGCTGGTGTTTGCTGGTATTCTGGGTTTAGTATTGCAATTTGTCTGCTGTGTCACTGATATTGATCCTGAAGTAATTCAGTCATTGCCAGTAAATGATGAAAAGTTTATAAAGAAATAAGGTACTTTGGTTTTGATTTACTGTAAACCACATTTTTCCAGTGGCAGGTGTACACTTTGTGTAATTTTGGGCAGAAAATACCTTGCTGTCTCTTTTCTAATTACAGTTATCATTCATACAAGATGGGAAGTAAGAACTGTTCACAAAAGGAGGGCAAAGCGTATTTTACATCCCGTTTCACTGCCTTACTATACACTACCATTTAGAGAAATGAAACAAAATGGATACACACTTTCCCTGAGGGTAATTTTTGAATCCGTTATTGTATTAGAAATTCGATCATTGATACCACCATTGTGTTGCTGGTACAGATAACCCTGTTAACCAGATAACCCAATAGCTGGCAATTTAGGACAGTGCAGACACAGTCTAACTAACCAACACTGATGGTTTGCTGTCACCCAGATCCTCCGTCCCTTTTAGCAGAGCTCAGGCTTTACCCAATACAAGGAGTTCATTGCAAAAGTAAATAAGTGACAAATGGGGAAATATAAGCGGGTGCCACAATAACAAGAAACTGCCACATAGAATTTTTGCCTCTTGAAGAGTAAGAGATTTATGATGAAATAATTTGGTCTTCATTTTCCACATCCATTTCCACACACTGCTTACCTGGTCTATTTAAAGCAGTCTTTCAAACAGATGAGAACCTGGTTTTGGTAAATGCATAGTTTTAATTCAACAAG
Source organism: Zonotrichia albicollis (assembly GCF_047830755.1). Classification (NCBI taxonomy): domain Eukaryota; kingdom Metazoa; phylum Chordata; class Aves; order Passeriformes; family Passerellidae; genus Zonotrichia; species Zonotrichia albicollis. The sequence goes on from NC_133820.1 coordinate 58,283,855, forward strand.
AAGTATAATGTGTGTAGTTAGTATGTCACATACTTTGTCCCTTTTAACATAACTTTTAAAGCTCTAGAAAAGACAATTTCTTTGCTCAGTTTGGTCTAAAATCTCATTGGACAGCTATCAATTGAAACCAAATGGATGGATGGGTCTTTCAGCTTTAAAAAAAAGTTTTAAAGCCTAGGCAGATTTTGAATGTGTATCTGCATTTCTTGTTATTGATGATTTGTTTTTACCTTTTGTGAGCAAAGACGTTTGCAAAGGAGATGGTGCTAAGTTGGGCATCTGGGTCTCTCAGTTTGGAGATGGGTATGAGGTAATTTGTGAGAGGACAAAAACATCCTTTTTGAGCAATAGTTTTCTAAGACGTATGAAATTATTCTTAGAGATAAGAAAATTATTGTCATGGTGGAAGGGTTACAGAGCCATAAAAATATCTTCAGCATATTCATAACAAAAGTAGAAAAGTATGTGAATAGTGAGGAAGCAAAGTCTTCTGACAAAATTTTTTTATACAGTAAAATCTAAAGTTCATTTCAAAGGTCCATTGGAATTTCATAATCTTAATTGGTTTAACGATAAAATGGAAGATGGAGCTAAAGGTCAGTTCATGCAAACTGAGGCTCATAGGCTAGAACATATTTAATGATAAATGTGCAGTGATAGGGTACAAATTATGTCTACCAAGGAGAAATTTCTTGAAGTCCCTGTGGTTTTTTCCCAAAAAGCCCCTACTAATTCATTGATCATTGTGAGAGAGCAGGGGGAACAGGGTTAGGGTGGCAGAAATGTACATCAGAGTGCTAGAAATTACTAAGAAACGAACTGATAAATAGAAAAACATATTATGCTATCATGTTGATCTCTGATGTGCTCTTCACTCTGATCACTGCACAAAAGGGTATAGGGCAACTGAAAAAAGACAAAGAAAAATGTCACAAGCATGCTAATATCTCTGGAGTTGCTTCCAGGCAATGAAAAACTGCTGGGAAAAAATATCAGAGAAAGTGTTTCTCTACTTGGAAACGGAAAGAAGAAGAGGGCTACTAGAGAGAAATATAAAATCTAATATAAAATCTAAACTGATATGGAGGACATGGAAAAAATGGAAATATTCACCTCCTTCTCACATGAGCCTTAGAGTCACCCAGTAAAAATTGAATCACAGAATTAATTAGGTTGGAAAACACTTCTGAGATCACCAAGTTCAACATATGACTGAACGTCAACATATGACTGACCGAGTGCCACAGTCTTTCCTTGAATACCTCCAGGGACTGGGACTCCAACACCTGAAGGTAAATTTTAAATTTAAAAAATATTTTTTGCACAGCTCAGAACACAAGATAGAATTTTTTGCTGTCAGATGGTGTCAAGGAAAAATTTACACATGGATTCAAAAGGAATTCTTTAAATTATTCAGAAATAAATCATTTGATAACTTTTAACTGTAACATCTTGAATGCAACCGTAATGCAGAAAGGGCCCCAGCCATCAACATCCAGAAGCTGGGAAGGATCACCATGTACTTGCTGTGTGTCTTTTACTCTCTCATTTTTTGAACTCTGGGAAAGACTAGAGAGACAGAAAGATATGCATAGCTTTAAGAAAAGATCTCATTGAATTATGTTCCTACATTTATTGTGCTTCCTTGGCAGAAAAGTGGGAGCTGAAAGGATGGAAAATTCCTTTCAAGATGCAGGTGTTTGAAGAGATTCTTTGGGCCAAGTTTGACCTCAGGGATTCCTTCAGTCTTATCATGGTCCAGATGTCAGGGGGAAGAGGGAGTCTCCCCCCTCACTTCTAGTGCTGCAGATCATCCCTAAGTAAGTATTATCTCTGAAATTTCAGAGCCATTGGTGACTTAAAAGCACAAATCCATTGACGACTAAGTGTGACTTAGTGATTTACCACGTGCATGTCATGCTCAGATATCTGTTGCAACAAGTCTGCCTCTGGCACAAAGTGAAATCCCTAAAGAAGTACTTTCCTCCATAAGAATCTCAGTTTTGTTTCTTCTGTCAATGGCACAAAAAGCAGCAAATCCCCACCCCACAGTACCACGTGCTTGCCCATGGCTTTATTGCATATCTCACATAAATTGATAGCAGTTTTCTTATTGTAGACAAAACATTTATGATTATCTCATTTGTCCTAGCAACAAAAATAATGATGTATATTCAACCTGTCATACAAAATGGTCTGAAAATGCTTTACAGATACTAAAAAAAAAAAAAAATCCAGAAGGGCTGCATGAAAAGACAAAAGAAAACAAATAGGTCTTCCTCGGTTTTTCAGCTGGAATTTCAAAGCATACCACACTTCTTTCCAAACCACATTTTATTCTTTTCAAAGTATTTGGAAGACCCAAAATGACATGTTTCTTCTGGATGTGATACTGCTTTTATAAGGATTTACTTGCTATCATTTTTTCTTTTGCCTGATCTTTTACGGTTTGGAAATTCATCCTACTTACCCTACACCAAATTCTAATGAAAACCTAATATGATAAAAAATTTTAAGAGCCTGGAATAATCAGTCACAGTTTTAGAACATTTTTAATGCCAACTTTTTTCTGATACTGTATTTTTTTCCAGTTTTGGTGCACAGATGGTAGTGATATACTGTCTTTGTGAAACCAACTATGTAAGTTCATTTGTCAATACAGAATATCAATGCAGGTGCAGAAATACAAAATGCAAATATGGAAAAATGTGCTGATTTAATATGTAACTTTTGACTGCTTTAATTTTAGGGTTTTTTCCCTGAGAGGAGCTCATGAGACCATTAAGGCAGCCTGTATTTCAAATAATTTCTGCCTTACCCTCTATTTGCTTGTAGCTTCATGCACATCCTACAGCAAGGACCACTTATACATGTCCTGTAGCGAGGATTGCTGGGGAGCTGCAATGTCTCAAAGATCTGCTGTTAGTGGCATGGAGCAGAGCCAAATATGTGCCTGTCTCTGTTCTGCATCACCATTCCTTACCCCTGGTATTTCCATACATCACTTGGAAAGGGGTCCTGCCAAATGCCATGGCCAGGGCAGCGGGGAGAGGTGGGCAGGAGGCTTCCCAGGCTCTGCTCACCTACACAGGCTAAGACTGAGCGCCCTTTTCCTGAACTGGAGAGTGCTTCCTTGCTTGTTCAAACATTTTTTATTCTGTCTTGTCACTTGTGGCTGCCTTACACATTCCTATTTACCTTCATTGCATTCCTCTCCTTTTCTAGCAAATCCTTTTTTTTTTTTCTGTAACTTAGAAAAGAAAAAGAAATTTAATTTCACTGTTTTGAAAAAGTCCTCAGATAATTTTAAAATACTGAAATAAGATATTTTAAACCAATTCAGAACTTTTTCCTTTTCATTCAGAACTGGTGCTTGAGTTTGTTTAAAATTAGAAATACTTTTGGTTTTCTCCAACAGCCAGTATTTGCTGTATTTACCGTGGAAAAAACCCATGCTAATCTCACTCTTAGCACTGATTATGCATGGCATGACAGGTGGTTTCTTAAAATGGAAATACACTTCACTCTCCTAAAGTACTGGTAGAAATTGAATAGTTTAAAAATCTAATCTCTTCTCACTTTAGCCTGGTAAATGTCCCAGTGTCTTCAGAGGACTCTGAACTAAAGCCTTGCATATTTCTTTCCTTTTGCTGTGAATCTTTCAAATGAAATGGTTAAATTGATTCCAGTATGATACAGATTATGCGTCATGTATGTACTACATCTTTTCAGTATGTTTAATGTAAGTATTTCTTATAGAAGTGCATTGTCTTGATTTTTGAGCCACTTCCTACTCAAAAAGAAAAAAAAATCAAGAACGGTTAAAAGAGGCACAGTTTGCATCTTTCTATTAACAGTGAAAATATGAAAGTGTAAAACTTTATTCCATGTCCTCCATTTCTTACAATAACATTCAGATATGTTAATTCAGAACTAAATCAGAAAACAGAAGATAAAATTTTATGTTGTAATTGTTGTGAACAGACAATCAGGGAGGGGAGAAGGTAGTTCAAACCAAACAAATTTCTCATAAACTATACCTATGGGGACATAAGGATCTTAGACTGTTGTTGGAAAAACTGAGTTGCAAACCCATAAATATTTTCAGCTTTGATAGGAAGCCAAAACCTTTTTATGCAGGAACGTCCATGCAATGTGGTAACTGAAGATGAAACACTTCATCTCTTTAAAAGATGCCTTCCAACTTGGAATATTCTATGATTCTATGATACTGTATAGTCTGGTCTCACCAGCTAGACTGCGTTGTCCCATGATTTGAAATAATTTTGTTCTCTTATTCCCTGTCAGCAAAGAATTATAAATGCTTTCCAATCTTAATTTTAAGTAATCAAATAACAGACAGAGTGGAATCAATATGATGCTTATGAAATTCTATTTCATGGAATTATTGTTGTTATTATTTAAATGTAAGGTTTCTGTTAACCCAAATCTAACTTCTATTCAAGATAAAAAGACTTTTTCAACTGCCTTTTTTCTTGCATCACAGGTTTAGCAACATTATGCCACTGCATTAGTTTGGCTTTTCACAGTATTTCATCATTCTAGCAATGTATGATATATTCAGTTCTTTGCCCACACCAGAGAAAAAGTACGAGAAAGCCCCAAAGTCTGGGGGACTTGGAAAATTTAATTAAGTAATTATGGGAGAATTGGTTCATTTAGAGATGAATGGTTCATGAACTGAAATTTCATGAAAGAGAAACTTTGCAGAAGAAAATAAATCAAAGGATTATAAACAAGGAGTGTATTTTTAGCAGTAAAAGTAACTGAACATTGCAAGAACTTTCTTTCAAAAGGGATTCGGTCTTTTGGAAGCCTTTATTTCATAGGATCCTTGAATGGTTTGGGTTGGAGGGTACCTTAGGGATTATTTCTTTCCAATTCCACTGCCATGGACAGAGACACCTTCCACTTTATCAGGTTGTTTAAATCCCCAACCAACCTGGCCTTGAACACTTCCAGGGATGGGGCATCCACAGCTTCTCTGGGCAACTTATGGCAGTGACTCACCACTCTCACAGGGAAGAACTTCGTAACACCTAATCTAAATCTTCTAGTTTGAAGCTGTTCCCCTTGTCCTGTCATTACATCCCTACATGAAAAGTCCCTCTCCCACTCTCTTTGGGTACTGGAAAGCTGCTCTAAGGTCTCCCCAGAGTCTTCTCCTTGTCAAGGCTGAACAATCCCAGCTCTCTCAGCCTGTCCTCATAGCAACCCTCCTTTGGATTAGATTTAAAAAGTCCATCTTTTCCTTTTTTGAGACTCCAGAGCTGATGCAGCACTCCAGGCTGCATCTCAGCAAAGGAGAGGGGCACAATTCCCTCCTTTGCCCTGCTGCCCACTCTGCTTTGGATGCAGCCCAGGACACCATTGGCTTTCCTGGCTGCAAGCACACACTGACAAGTAGCATCAAGCTTCTCATCTACCAACAGCCTCAAGCCTTTCTCCTCAGTGCTGCTCTCAATGGATAGGGAGGGGCCTAGCCACCTTTTCTGCCAGCTATCTCAGGATTCACAGATGCACCTTATCAGCCCCCATGGACTTGGTCACCTTAGGTTCCTTAGATGTCCTTGAACATGACCTTTTCCCACAGCAGGTGGTTCTTCATTCTTCCAGTACCTGCCTTTGCCTTCTGAGACTTGGTGGTATGGCTGGAGCACCCATCGCTGAAGAACGAGGCAAAAAAAAAAAAATTTGAGTACCTCAACCTTCTTTGTATGCCAGGTAATCAGGTTTCCATTTCCTTTTGGAGGGGCCATATATTTTCTCTAATCTTCCTTTTATCAGCAGTGTACCTATAGAAGATTCTCTTTGCCCCTGATCTCCCAGACTGAATTCTATCAGGGCACCAACTTTCCTAACTGATCCTCGAATGCTCATACAATTTTTCTGTATTCCTCCCAGGCTACCTGTCCTTATATTTACCTTCTGTAGGTTTTCTTTTGGTGTCTGGGCTTGTCCAGGATCTGGCTCTTTTTTCACGCTTGCAGATCTTCTGAAGTTTTTGCCTGACTTCCTCTATGTTGGGATGTATCACTCCCAAACTTGGACAATGCAGGTGAGAGTCTCTGGTGTGTTGTGAGAGGACATGAGTAGGTGAGGACTGAGTGCGGAGGGCTGTGAGGAAAAGGAGGAATGCCTGGGAAGATCCTGCATACACTTGATTTACTCATGAGGTGTAATACCAATGTGCATTCATTACCAGTGGTGCTGCCTCCCAAATTATACAGATTTTCTTTTTGAGGATAGAAAAAATATGAGGAAAAGAGATCAGCTCAGAGTATCTTGAGCACTGGAAAGGTTGGGAACAGTCCAGATTTCAAAGAGATGCTTAACTGCATTCTTCAAATATCTCTGTGAAACCCAGTTACACATGACAGAGAAATGGTATACTCATTGTGCTGGGATCATTTCTAACTGGAATTCAGCCAGACCTTTTTAAGCAGAAAGGCGGGCAGGGGCACAAACCTGTCATTAAATGTCCTTGTCATTTTATCTTCATTCCTCTGATTCGTTGCAGATGGTGCTTTGGAAAATGTTTTAGTGCCTTTCTCACTTCAATTACCATCAGTTCACACTCAGTTCATAATGGCAGAATAATTAAGCAGGGGACTGGTTCACAATCCTTGTGGATCTTTTTGACATTTACTTGTGGTTCCTCTAGTTCTTTATCTTGCAGTAGATTTTTACTTGGAAAATTAATCTGAAAAATGTTTGAAGGTTTGAAAAAAGTACAAAGACTGATTACTTCAGTTACTTTATTTCAACATTAGATTAACTTCTTATGGATTAAAATGACATATCCTAACCAGAAAAAATTATAGTAACTATGAGATGTATGACTCAATATGAAGTCAGCACAGTGTAATACATAAATTTTTTTCTTCATATCAAAGTCAAGTTAATAAAACACAATAACAATGTCCCAATACCATTATAACAGTGCTATTAGACAAACTCTGGGTGCATAAATTATAGTGGATAGTAAAGTAAACCAAGCATTTATTGCTTATGATTCCCTGTGCATCATTTATTGGTTAATTTATTACGGATACATTAATACAAATATCAGGGAGGTTTCTGGCTTTATAAGTATTGTAATTGTTATTGAAGAATGATGATTAGAGAATTAAAGAATGATGATCTTTATAATACTTTGCATACATAGGGGTGGAATGCAGCTACTGTGATTCTACTGTGTAATGTAGTTCACTATGACCATGATAATATATTAGATTAGGTATGCCAATAAGTTTAAATGTTCATAATTTAAAATTAGGTAAGAAAAAAGGTGTTATCAATATATTTTCAGCAGCATTGTACTTGTTTTTCTATGATAATATTTTTAAATAGTTACCAAAATGTTGGTTCCTACAGAGAATTGGAAATAGCAATTGCACAGTATGGTGATCTGGCAGTCTGTCTGGAAACAAATCAAGAGAGAAATAATTATGCAAGACTTTGGAACTACAGTGTCAAAACCTGAATTAATTTCTGATTCTGGCAGACATTTATTTGCCTGCTTAAGGAAATAACAAGGGGGTTTTTTCTGTGTTTAGTTTTAAATAACCTAGGCGGTTGGATTTGATATATCCATATGTTTGCAAACACCAATATTATTCCTCCTAAAAGTAAGCAAGAAAAATCACCAAAGCATTCCAGACCAACCATCAATATAGAGAAAAGCTCAAATACAATTTAAGTTTTTTTGAAGATGGTTCAGGTAAGCTTTTCCTAAACTTTGCTACACAGATTTGTAATTGGATACCTGGATGCCTTTTTCAGTGTCATGCATGCTCTTGATAGCAGAATGAGAGGGTGTGACTTCTTAGGTGCTTGATTCTCATAACAGCAAGAAATCCACTTTCCATTTTTCTTGTTCTTCTTCTCACTGCCCTTTGGCAAAAAAGCCCAAGATAGTTAGAGAAACAGATTTTTTTCTTACTTGGGTTATACAATCCTTTTAGGACCGAACAGACTGTTCTGACAACATTTGCATTGGCAGTGGACAGAAAGAGCTCTTCTGACCAAGAAATAATCTGAATACCATCTACTCCTGGTGTTCTCTTTGCCGCCAGTGTCAGAGACAAGACAACCAGCCTTGCCTGAGCCCTCCTGTTCTGGCTGAGGAGAACACGAGCTCTCTGTCTTCTGTTCCTCTTGAACCCCTGCCTGATCTGATGAGAAGTGGTATCATGCTAAGAAGATGCTGTCCACACATCTTGAAGGGTCTTTCCAACATGACATATTTCCTTTGGTGCCCTCACCCAACCACAAGGAAAAAGGACCCTGATGGGGTCCTGACCTCAGGCTGTGCCACAAGAGCTCTGGCATTCCCATGGACCTGCAGGACAGACAGGCTTCTTACCCCAGTAAGGTGACACCAGCCAAGTTGAGCAGGTGTTGAGTACTGTGGCACTGAAAGGCACAGCATGCTGGCACCACTGACAAACAATTAAATCCACTCGTTGCATTTGGCTTTCTTACATTTGTGAATGTAGGAACCATCATCCAGCCGTATTTTGAGAAAATGCCTTAAGGATTCAGGGTCTCATGCTGCTTTCTCTGCATCACTTCCACTTCCCCTCAGGGCATCCATTCTTGCACAGACACTTGTCTCCTAATCTTTTAAAGTCACTTCTGGGGTGCTTTTCTGTACTGTCTCCATTGTCTCAGCCCCTGTAGTAATTCACACACAAGGGTTTTGTAGAGAACTCAACTTTCTCCCTGAGTTTTCTTGGTTTGTTTTTACTCCTGAGGAATTTGGGAGAGATCAGTTTTCCTCTCTAGGTACAAGAAACAGAAATATTCTTCCCAGATAGGAGACAGGACATCAGCTGAAATCATGTAACCCCATTGCTTAATATTTTCACCTGGTTTTAGATATCTCATGTCTTGAAGTATAAGCTGCTCTCATACCTGTGGAGATTTTTTGCATGAAACAATCAGATTTCAAACTGAGTTCCTTTTCTGCAGCATTCACTACATGATCAGGCTCCTCGTTGTCTGGATTGCAAGTTGGATGAGACTGGATTTCTTTTCATTTTTATGTTTCATTTCCCTGCCTCATACTTATGCCTAAAAATTCTCCAGGGGCAGAAAGTGTCTACAACACTTTAATGAAGAGAATAGTCTTGGATGGGGCAAATGTTTCCTAACCTAATGTTTAAATGTTTGACCCAATGCTCAAAATAAGGTAGAGAACTAGGTAGAAAAAGTGTGTCTCTATAAACTAAAATTCCATTGCACTGCAGGAAGAACATCAAGAGGGGTTCATCACAGGAAAAGGCCTTTTTTTACCTCAGTCATACTATATTTTTTTGTTAATTCTATTTGTTCCAAAAATTAGTTTTACTGGGAATCTGATAAGATATTTTAATTCTATGTTTATCTGAGCTTAATGTTTACTAGTAGATTGCAGTCCTAATCTTGAGAACTTGCTCATGCTTTTAACTATTGCTTGCATACTATCTTCTTGTTCCATATGTCTTTTACTAAAGGGTCTATATCATAAGGAAACCTGTTTTTTTTCCTTGCAGCTATATAATATGGGTATATAATGACTTAATCTTAATATACATTAATACCTTTTTTTAAATCATCTCAGAGACAATTTTGAATGCCTTTGCTGGAGTTTTTAACAAAAGAAAATAAATATATGCAGTAAAAAAGTGCTACACCCATTACCAAAAGGTAGAGGTACAAAGGGGCTGTGAGTTGAATGTGTAAAGCCCTACTGTGAAGGAACCAACACAAAAGAAATATTCATATTCTCCATGCAGTGATGCCACCTGTGCCACTGAGGATGTCATGGAAAATATGGTGATTCGGTTACTGGCCCAGTCCACTGATTTTCCAAAGAATAATTTAACTCCTGTGAATGCTCTCAGAGCAGTTTCTTGTATAGCACACCTGCCTGAGGTTGCTCCCACGCAGAAACACTCAAGTGAGTATGCTTGCAGTTTTTAATGAGCTATTCATAGAAAAACTCCCAGGTGAAATATGAGGTTTAAACCTTTTGCTGCTCCTTGAAGGAATACAATTTTTTCTAAAAGCTCCTTGGCCCATGTATAGAATTACCTATAGGAAAAAAAAGAAGGTGGTAGAGGCATTATGCACAGATTTTTCAGAAAGAGTATTCCATTGACATATAGAGAATATACTTGCTGAGCCTTCTCATACAGAGAGAAAAAAATTGTTTCCCTGTGACTTTTTGTGTTTATTATCAGCTTCACCTTGGGAGTCCAAGTTATTTTTTAATACTTCTCCAATTTGCTTCTTTTCAAGGGTGGGGGAAGGATGGAATGAAGGAGATTACTTTTGATATTTACATTATTTTTACTGCACAAGTGATTGTGTCAAGCTGTAAATTCCTTGCTAAATTTTTTAAATCCCTCTGATGTCTGACAAGGAGTTGGAAAAATATAAATGTTAAATTTTATGGGTTTTTTCCGTGTTACTATAGTCTGCAGTTCTATTATAAACTGTCATCTGTAATATAATCAAAGGAAAATTGGTAGGAAACCTTATTGTAGTCCAAGGAACATTCCTTTTTACCTGAATTCACTGACTTTAATAGGATTTAGACTGTCTGGCTCAATCTGGAACTTTTAGAAAACTTTAGGAAAGATTGAGTCAGAAAAGAACTGGCTTGTTTATGGAATGTCCCCAAAACTTACCTTGATTTACAGTGATATATAATGCCACAAAAATTGCTTCCCCATTGAGTCAGAGCCTTTCATTCATTAAAAATGTGTCTATGTCATCCCTAGAGCAATACTTGTACCTTTCTCATTGCCGACTGACACCACTGTCAGTTTCTAGCTTAAAAACTAGTAGCAAAGTGAGAGTTGTAAAGGGTTGCTTCTTTCTCTTTGCTTTCCTGTCACTGGGTGGTTTTTGGACACAGCTTGCTGTTTGCATTTGTACTGACAGCAGCACGAGGGAGTGTTTGCCTTGGGCCAGGCAAAACAGGAATGGGGATGGTACGAATACAGAATAAAGCTGTTGTCTTTGTCCCTGGGAATGTGCAGGTTTTTAGCTGGAAAGGAGTCCCTTACCCAATAGCTGTGCCCTATTCTGAAAAGACTGACCTCTGTCTTCCCCATCTGGATGGTGTGGGACATCAGGACTTGCTTTTCCCAGGAGTGCTGGGACAGGAACTTCTGTCGAGGGCCCAAACCCAACCAGACCTCACAGACCTCATAGCAGAGGAAGGTGCTTGCTCCTGATCTCACTGTGAGCCAATACATGGCCACCCATACAAGAAGCAGAGATGTTGGAGCTGGCTGAATTTAAAGGACCCAAATGGTGATTCTGTGACACAGCAAGGTGTTCCACGGCAAGGTATTCCAGAACTGCTGTCTTGAATGCACGTCTGTCATTATGTATTTTAAAAAAAGAGTTTTTAAAAAGGGGAGAGTAGAGGGAAGAGCTGGATTCTGCCTTGCCCGTGTGAATGACCTGAGCATCCGTCTTGCTTGCAAGCTAATCTGGATTCAAAACACAAAATTGTGAAGACATGCTAGGAGGACCTGCTCAGGGATTTTGGGGAAGCAGGTGCAGGCCTGGGGCAGTGCCCTAATTACAGCGCTTTCATGCCATCAGCAAGTGCTGTGTTTATGATCCATATGTTCCATATCTGATGGGGCAGGTGAGATCAGTGAGATGCAGGAGCTCACAGAATTACAGAATGAGAATTGTTGGAAGGGAGTTTGTAAGATTAACCAGTCCAAGCCCCCTGCTCATGCAGGGTCAGCAACAGCCAGTTGCCAGGACCACGTCCAGATGGAAGCGGAATATCTCCTAGACCAGAGAGCCCACAATCTCTTTGGGCAACCTATTCCATTGCCTGGTCATCCTTGCAGGAAAACTGTCTCCTTATGTCGAGACAGAATCTCCCATGTTTAAATTTGTGCCTGTAGCCTCTTCTCTTGTCACTGTGTTCCACTGACAAGGGTCTGGCTCCCTCTTCTTCATTCTCTCCCTTCAGGTACTTATATACACTGACAAAATCCACCTGAGTATCTTTTCTCCAGTTGGAAAGTTCTAGCTCTCGCATCCTCTTTGGCTATGAAAGATCCTCCCAGTCCCTGTATCAACTTTGTGGTCTTTCACTGGATTTGCTCCAGTAAATCCCATTCCCACCAGGTCCCTAGGCTTTCAGCCAAAGAGACAGAAACATGACTTCATGGACTGCTCACCTTCTGAATAGGCCCGAGTTTCTCAAACTGTCATGAAGAGAAATCCTGAGTTCTGTCTGGCAGAAACTTATGTGGGTTTTCAAAGGTACTGGAAATCTCTCTCTAGTTTCAGGAAACTTCAGTTATTTTAGGCTGATGGAATTGTTCCCCTTTTTTTTTTTTTTCACCCACCCAGTTCCAGGGACCTACATTTTGGTGAGCCATTGCTGAAGCACCTAACTAGAGAATTAGACTTGGTGGGACAAAGTATTAAACAGGAGATAACAGATACTAGCCCACAGAGGAGAAGCAGGAGCCAAAGAGATAATACTGGTCTGCAGGTTTGGTCTGCCAGTGTCTAAGTTCTTTCATGTCTGGGTCACTCCCTGAAACTTAGGTTCAGCAGTAGCTGGAGAACATTATTGTCAGGTGCTCTATTTGTTGTTTTCAGAGGTTAGGTTTCATCCTAACCCTTAAAATGTTTCTCCATAAACCGAGTGCTGCATTTACAATTTCTGTAGTAGTGCAATAAGACTGGGGTCTTTACAGAATCTCTCTGGTTTCTAACAAACAAATTCCTTAAAAATCAACTTATTAGCATAAAGCTACTGAACAACAACATTTAAGATAGCAGCACTTTTTAAACTTACTTTTAAAACGTATTATCCATTGGACTAAAACTTAATACCATTTTTATGTGCTAGCATATTTATCCAGTTCCCGCAAAACTCATATGTATCTTTCTATTAGCTTTTCCTATGTATTTTGTTTTCAATTTTTTTTCTTGCACTTTGAATTATTGCATTTCCATTTTTCTTTTAAATAAACATCCTTTGCTTTTCTATTAGCACTAGACTTGCAGTCTCATTCCCATTAATTTATTTCATTGCTTCCTTAATTTTTAGTTATGCTACAACAGCTAGTTTCCTAAAGATTTCCATATAGAAGTAATGTATAGATTATATAAATATAGTTTATATAATCATATGAATACATTATTTTACTATAAAATATAAAGTATTTTATATAAAATATAATTTATTTAAAATAGTAATGTTTTATAAGTGTATAAAATGCACATATAATATGTAAATATAGAGTATATAAATACAGACAACTATAATGCATACATATATATGTGTATATATGGCTCTCAGGGAAACAGTGCTTGCTTCCATGATCCCTGCATGCCATGCCAGCTGAGTGGCCTTTGGTCTCTATGACCAGATGAGGTGCCAGGAATAGGAAAGCTGTGATTCATTTGCTACTTACAGCCCCTGTCTCTGGGAGCTGGAAACAGCCATTGGGTCAGGATTCATCCCACCCATCTGCAGCTGTTTGTACAGCAGAGGAGCTGCATCTCAGCTGGTCAGAGGAGAAAGAGAGGCTCAGTGACAAGACAGAGGCACCTACAGGTAAAAAAGACCTCCTGCCTGGCCTCTGACAGCTGAGGAAAGACTTCACATCACCTGTGGGCCCAGTGTCATACCTACCAGTCCCATATAGATGTCCTGGATACCTCAGGGCATTTAATGTGGAACTAGGTACATAAATCCCTTCAGATTCCTTTATGGCAGAATTTCAGGATAGAATCTAGAAGATCTTGGGAGTATTATCCCCTAGAAATGCCAATTTCTTCTCTTTTTCCATCACAGGAGTCTCAGCATGGGGCTCAGGCATGTGAATGTCAACAGTGGTCACTTTTCCCCAAGCTCCTGAGGCCATTTTCTGCAGAAGGGGTGAAGACCTGCTAGGGCTCCTCACAGCTGGTACATATACACCCAGCACTGGTGGGAGACTCACCCCCTCCAAATGAGCAGGTGGAGGCCAGGTAAGCCTCCTGAGGGCACCTGGGTTGGCAATAGATGCTGATAATGAGGCCAATGAATCCTGCTGCCAGCTGCTGTGGGTGTCCAGGTTGCTGTCACTACATGTCCACTGCCTGTAATGGGAACTTGGGCATTTAACCCATGTGTAGACACCAAATTGTGTTTTAAACTAGAGTTGAATCCCATTTCTAAATTCAGGTGAGATAAATTGACTTAGAACTCAAAGTCAGCTTCTAGCAATCAGCTTTTTTCTCTTGCCTTGTTTTTCTCTTTTTCTTGCCACAGCTGGAGCTGTTTTGCTTGCCACAGCTATAGCTACAAGCACAGAGTTAGGGAGAGGGTGGTGATGCTTGCTGCTCCTCATCTGGTGTGCAACAGAGCAAGCAAGAGAGATTACTGAGCTGTCACCCCTACCAAACCACAGGAAATATGCTATGCCAGATATATGCACTTATGATATGACAAAAAATTGTCGTTTGTTAGTCTACTTTACTCACACTACATGTGATGACTTGTTATTCATGTGTGCCCTTTTCAGAGACACAAGCTTTAAAAGAATTATTGGAGCAGAGGTTCCAAGAGGTGCTTTCAGGTACTGGTTCTGTAACTGTTCAAAGTAGGTCCACAATATTTCTCTTGTAAACTTTTTGCAAAAAGGGAGAACAGTGTCCCACTTCAGTTCCATGTTCCCTTTCCATCACCTCTACCATATCAATAAGAAGATGTGGTGTACCACTGCCAGAAACATCTGCAGGGATAAAAAAAAAAGATTGCTACAACTCACACTTCATGAAACATTATAGTGGAAAAGAAAATGTGCTCCAAACCACCTTGAGGTTCTGAAGTTAATTCATCATTAAGCATGGGAGACATGGGCGCTGCAGACTCCTGCATTGTTTCCATCATGGAAAGCCCTAGATTTTGCAGTCTCCCAGCATGGAAAGACACGCAATCAGACATCAGTGTGTATATTTTAGTTTGTGCATTTACTAAGTTTTAATCACCTACTTAAAATCAAACAAACTAAAACAAAATACAACACAGGGCACTAATTTTATAGCGGGCTGTTAACCAAAGACATGCCATGCTTCTAAGATTCCCTTTCTGCAAACAGCTCAGCTAGTTTTACCACTCATATCAATCAAACTACAGGATCAACACCTGAAATGGGAAAGATAATCATGCTGGCTGCTAGCTCTTACCTTTCATGCTAGTAGTTGTTAATGAGAGCAGTGAGGTTTGAATAGTAGAAACTAAGACAAGAGTGAAAAACCCAATTTTTTTAAAAAAAGCTCTGAGATGACCCAATTGCATCCCAGACAACTAGAAAAAAAGAAATTAAAGAAAAGAAATGGGCACTTCAGTTTTAGCCGAGCCTCCTAGACAGTACAATTTTTCTCAGTGTCACAGACTAGTTCTTAAAAGAATATGGCAACTGTCTATTACATTACAATAGTAAGAAATCCTAAAATGTGCTTGCTGCTTGGACAACAAATGGTGGGGGACAGGGAACTGCAGAATGGGCAGAAAAGAAGCAGTCACAGGTGTGGGGCACAAATCTGTGGCTGGCAGTCTCTCTGAGGTGGCTGCTCCTGGTCCTGCACAGAGTAGAGGTGAGCAGATCCATACAAATGGCTCAGAGGGCCATGACCTGCTCCCTACTGCGGGGTGACATGAGAGCTCCTGTATGACCTCTGTTTCTTACAGCTCAAGGTCTCACTGGCTGATTAAAGGTTTAGGTGACCTTTGTTCTCAACTGTTGCCACATTTCACAAAAAAAAACCAAACACAATTCTTCCCAATAACATTTCTGAGTTTTACATGCTCTGAACCTCAGAGAAAAAAACAAAACAATTCTTATCTCCTTTACTACTCCTGTGTTATTCACAAGTAAAATACATTGTAAAAAATTGTTTACCTAAAAGTAATTATTAATTAAATTTTAATGTAAGTACTGTAATTCACCAACCAATTAAATCCATGTATGTGTGTATCAAAATTGTCAGGTGACAATCATAAAATACTGAACAATAAAATGCAATTAAGTGTTTAACAAATTCAATTTAGATATAATGTAATATAATATAAAATAATATAGTACAATAAAATAATTAATGAGACTTCTAATAAAATAAAATTGCCCTCATAATTCTTCTCCTTCAATGGGGGCAAAAAATATCTACTATACTCAACACATTGCAAAAACTTCTCTTTTTTTATTTCCCTATAACGTTTAATACTCTGGTTCACTTTCAGTTCTGTAAAAACTTCTATGCTTGTCAATGGAAAACTACCTGCCAATAAGGCACATTTCTGTTTTCTGTAATCTCTGATTTATAATAACCCCTCTCCAATCAGGCACACTAGCAGTGGAGCATTACTGGCACTCAGAAACTGGAGATTCAAATCTTCTCAGTTATTTATCACTTAGTGTTATAACTGCAGTGGGTGTGTTTTTGAACTGTTCCTCTCATTGAGACATTTAATACAGTGAATTATCTCCTCTAAAGAGACTGGAACATCGTGGCAGTTATTTGACAACTGAGGGGCTGTAGCAACATTCAAAGCATATGTTAAGCCTTGCTGTTCAATTAGTACGCCAAATGGCAGCTCAAAATTTAACATGAATTTAGTGCTTAGTCTGGGGATTAACTGAGAAAGTATGGTTTGGAAATGTCCACAGATAGGAGGAATATAAGGAAATTCCAAAAAAACAAGAAGCAGATGGTGTCCAGAGAGGTCTGGATTTTTCTACTGTAATGAAAGATGGACAGTTCCTTTGGCCACATGGTAGCCATTGGATATGAAAACTCAGGATTTTTGTAATTGAATTACTGGCAAAGAATTACTCAAAGACCTGGGAATTTAAGACAAGCTATCCAACTCTTAGATTCTCTCCTTTCCTGCAAGCAGTCATTCCTGTGAGAAACAGCATGCCTGCAATTCCACTGAGTTCTACAAAACCTCTATTCTCTCAGGCATAATAGGAATGGACCTTTTTCATTATTACTAGAGTACTATTCAAATGTGATTATAATAAATTCAAACAAAAATACAGCTCATTAATGTGAAGTGCCTACCAAAAGGTAACTACATACATTAAATACAGATCTGAATAGAAGGGATTCGATTTGAAAACCTCTTTGGATGTCTGTAATTTTAAAATTTCACCTTCCATTTCTTCTTCAATAAGTTTCCTTTAAAAATGTTTGCTAAAATAAAAGCATGCCATTTTTTGTTCTATGGCTTTTTTTTTTCCTGAAAATCATAGAATCACAGAATCATAGAATATCCTGAGTTGGAAGAGACTCATCAGTATCATCAAGTTGAACTCCTGGCTCTCTAAATGACACCCCAAGAATCACATCACATGCCTGAAAGCATTGTCCGAACACTTCTTGAGCTCTGTCAGGCTGGTGCTGTGACTGCTTCCCCGGGGAGCCTGTGCTGGTGCCCAACCACCCTCTGGGTGAAGAACTTCTTCTAATGCCCAACCTGAACCACCCCTGATGCAACTTCAGCCCATTCCCTCTGGTCCTGTCACTGGCACCACAGAGAAGAGATCAGTGCCTGCCCTTCCTCCCCTCATGAGGAAGCTGCTGACTGCAATGAGGTCTTCCCTCAATCTCTTCTTCTCCAGACTGAACAAGCTGTGTCCTCATGTGCTCCTCTTATGAAAAGAAATTGTTGAAATAAAGTTTTTAAATAATTCAAAATATCTTTCCTACCTGTTTATTCCCATTGAAATGAATGGAAATCATTTATTTGAAGCACTACCTTGTCTGAGTAAGGCTGGCTGATATCAGAAAAGAAATGATTTCTGGATACAAGCGTAAATGTTCAGATTTAGCTCAAAAAGGCGTTTCTGCCAAGTTATAAATTCTCAGACATTGTTGTTTATGTTTGAAAAGCTGACATACTCTTCAGACCTATGTCTCAAATGCAATGCTATAATTTCTATAGGTTTAAAGAATAAACTTCATTTATCAAACATAGTAATTAATCACGCCTCTTTGCTGGATGTAAATGTAGATGTCGTTCATGTCAATGAGCAAGGGGGCATTCCTGGCTTTAGCTGCAGAACAATAGAAACCTGAAAATGACTGTGCTTATTGTCTGTGAAACAATGAAAAACTGTGGTAGGTACATTTTACAGTCATGTCATAAAACATATCTGAGTAAAAACACATGCTTTTTTGATCATTAGGGTTTTTCCAACTGGATGAGCCAAACTGCACAATACTGTAGAATTTACTTTGATTTCTATAATGAATCACTAAAGCAATCCCACAAGGCTATCCAATGTAATAAAAGATTAACTATTTCCTAGTACAGAGTCATGTTTATGGAGATGTGCCAGTAAGTTCTCTAATTCAGTCTAGCAGAAATGTACCTCAGGCTTTAGAGCAGATATTTACTCTAATTCCTTTACTCTTCCTTTCGTGACATGGAGTCCTGTGTGGTTGCAACTTCTATTAGGTTTCCATGCAACACTGTGTCTCATGAAATATGGCAAAAATTATATTGAGACACCGAAAACTAAACTGAAACCTGATGGTCCCATTTAGAAATTTTGCCACAGATGTAAAAGTACTTTTCAAAGCAATATACGAAATCTTGTTTATTGCAAGCAAAAATAAAAATATCCTTCCTCACGTATATATTCACTGTGTCTTTACAAATCAAATCCATTCTCATGAGACCAAAGAATCCTACAGAACAATTCATGAAATATTTTTTACAATTTGGGAGGAAGAATTTCTCTGTAAGAAGACTGAATTTTAATACTTCATGGATTTATTCCTTCTAAAGAGTGGAAACTAAGCTTCCCAAATAACTGCGTGGTTCAGTGACTATTCTGAGCACATTATTTTGAGTTTTCAATCTCAAAAGTGACTTGTTTGATGAGAACAATGTTTCCTCTAAGGAGGAGATAACGTGCTATCTGTGGGTTTGCAAATCAAGAGAGGAAAATGAAGACAGAGATGTATGGCAGTTCTCAGGACAGGAGTGTGGTTTCTTCTTGGTTTTTTTGCTTGCTGTGTTTAAATTACATCTTACATTTAATGAATTACCACAGAGGGGAAAGGATTAGTGTTAATGATACAAATGAATTCAGTTTTCTCGATAGAACTAGAAGATAAGACATGTTAGCTTAAAATTCACTGACAGAGGTTTAACACGCTTTACTCTGTTTGTCAGGAATTCTGTGCACCAGCTACAGCACAGCAGTCTAAATGCACACAGCAGCTTCCATATATGTTTGTTCCCAACAGACTCCTGAATCAGCTTAAACAATCATGCATATTTAATTAACTAAGAAGTGCTACTGCTAAAATGCATTAAGAAAATATCTTTGTGACATAGCCCAGCAAAATCTGATGGTGTTAGATGTGAGTTCCATTCCCATCAGTGCCATTGTTTTTCAAGATGATCTTGGGAGACCCCTTCCAGCCCAAACTGTTCTATGATTCTTTTATAGATTTTATAGATTCATTTGTCCTTTGAAGTATTAATATTGACTTAGTAACGTGCTTAAGGAGAGTAGCTGATTTATCTTTCAGTCCAGTTTCTCTATTTATATGTAACTCCAGGTTCTATTTTTAGATGGTCCTTTCAATCTCTCTGAAAACTTACATTGTTCTTCTAAAATTTGAGAACCAGATGTGGAACATGGCCCTTAGTTTGTGTTTGGCTTGTGTATTTCTAAAATTTCTGTGAAGTGAATATGTTGGTTTTAATTGAGAGTTAGCTGGATGTTTTCTTAAATAACAGAATCTGAATGAATGGGAAACTGTGATTAGTTTAAATTCACCAAACAGCTGTTAGTCTGACTGATAAAAATACTCCGTGGAAGCTGGAGTTGATGCTGGGAAATTTTTTCTGTTCTGCTTAATAAAAATGAAAAGAAGGTGAGCATCTTTGTAAACCAAAAGAAGTATGACTTTTCAGAAAACCAGAACTGAAAATGAAAAAACCATTCTGCTCTAAAAATGGCAGAGTAATCAAGACCTTATATTTATCTTCTATTTTTCCTGTTGTTAAAAGACAAATTCTCAAGGATCAAGTGCTGTCAAAAGCCCAAAAGAACAAGTAATTATTTTGCCATTTTGCCTGTAGGATCATAGTTTAAAAAATTCATATTTGGAAAGAAAAGTTGAAACCTCAGTGTTTATTAGATGATTTATACGTGGTTTTGATTTCATTTTTTGAGAGCGAAATTGGCTAAGATTAAATAGATTTAGGGTCAGCCTTTTATTTTGTGTCAGTATTCCTTGGAGAAATAGAAATTCAGTGCTGACTATTAGCACTGCTCTACCTCTGCCTGCTCATACTCACCCTGTGAGACCACACCAAAACCAGAGACATCTGGTTCCTGTGGCACAGCAAACAGCTCTGGGCAGGAGGTTTTTTTTCTGGCAGGGTTTTTTTTCCCTTAAATTTATAGGGAAGTATCCCTGAGTGCTACATGCACAAGCAAATCATGGGGAAGAGAGACCTGCCTCAGGGAAATATTGCCTCAAGCAGCTCTTTGTGCCTAAGCTTTGTGGAGGATAGCATTACTCCTTCAAATAGGGCAGTTTTTAAAAAATCTTGAAAAGGTACTATCAGAACTTGGGCCAAAATTCAGATACAAGAAAATTATCTTGAGGTAGCCCTACTCATTGCAAATAGAACTGATATAATGTGTGGGCCTTCATCAAGTAAAAGCAAACAAATATATTTGGAAATTATTTAATATTCTTCTTCATGGGCTCAGTTTTAACCAAATGTGATCTGACAGTAGTATCAAAGTGAAGCCAGAGCTGAGGTGTGCTAAGGAATGTCTTCACATAGTCAAATATACTGGAGATAATGCTCAAAAATAAAAAGTGCATAACAAAAGAAATTCTGTTGTGCTGACTTTACTGGGAAAGCAATTAGATTGACTGAACATTTTTAGAAACATAACCCTGATTGCTACTGTATGTGTTGTTGCAGAATTATTTTCACATGTTAATAATTCATTTTTTTCCACAATGGCATTACTGATTGTCTGGAAGCATATAATTGATTCATTAAATTGTGTAGTTCCCTACAGTTTGACCTCTATTGACGTCTCCGAATTTGTGGCAAGCTATTTTAAAAGAGCAGAAGCATATCACAGCCAGCAGCCTTACACCAATATAAATATTTTCTACTGTGCTAATGCTCAGAATTCACTTTCTGGCAGCTGACCAAGAATTTTGCATAGGAATGCACTGAGCTGGAGACCCCTATCTAATAAATTTTATCTGACACACTCAAACATCCACTTTTATTACCATGTCTGATTTTCCCATGCTCATACAATTTAAAGCTACAGCTTCTCCCTTTCTCTTCTTTGAAGAAAGAGTAATATTTTCAAACAGAATGTCACAGGGGTACATTACCATGAGCACTTTCATCTGTGGAAGCCTTATACAAAGGAATGTGTACTATATATTCAAAAAAGCACATTCTCTCACCGATCCCACCATCTTTCCACAAAAGCTCCCCAAACAATGCAGCAAGGGAAAGCGTATTTCTGTGACATTTTTACTGTTTATGGGCTGCATTTTTTTTTTTTTTTTTGCACTGGAGAATATTTGAATGCTAGTCCTGATGTTCTCTATACATGAACTGCAATGAATTCTTCAATATTTCAGGGGACTTTGCCCCTTCAGAATGTGTTGCCCAGGGTCTAATGGCTGGGGACACGTATCTACAGGAAAAACATTCTGGAAGATTCCCATAGCAGTGCTATGATGCATTAGCACTGCCCCTCAGCTGATGCAGAGGGTTGCAATATTTGGAAACTGGTTTGATATGAATCTTTTGCTGGAGTCTTCTGTGGAAATCAAGAAATGTCCCAGACAAGATTTTTAATGCAGTGATTAAATTGTACCTGTGCTTATCAGTAATTTTCAGCCCTGCCTAATGTTCAAAAAGCTGGTATAATTATATATATTACAAAGAAAAAAAAAAGAAAGAAAAGCACACAGGAAATCTTACAGAATCTTTACAGAAAAACCTCAGTAAAAAGATTTCCCCAGTCAATAACTATTTTCCTCCTGAGAAAAATGGAAAGTCTTCTGAAGTCAAGGGCACCCTGTACCAATTCCAATGAATCATGCGTTATTATCTCTCCATGATACAAACTTACAGCAAAGCCAAAAATTCTCCCCTGAGCTTTTGAAAAGTGAATTAAATCTAGTAAGTTACTTTAACTTTGGGGTTTTTTCCCCTTGCCAAGAAAATGGGCACTGTTCCTTTTAGATTGTCCATGATGACAAGTGTAGAAAAAATAAAAATAACAAGAAATAAGAGCCTTATTTTCTTAATTATTTCACACAATGATTTTTCCCCAAAATACAATTTTAAATTGAAATCCAATGACAAGATAAAATCCCTGAAAGTCACCTATATTATGCCATTAAAAATATGCCTAAAATAGCTAAATTAGCTTGTTCTCTCTAAACAAGAGAAAAGGAGGACTTTAGCTAAGTCCATGTACCATCATTCAAATGCAACATTCAGATGCTCACAGTTTCAGTGAAAAACAGATGTAAGTGGGTATTTCTTGAAAATCAGTGCATTTGTCACTGGATCAAAGTATCAGCACAGTAGAATACCTGGAAATGATTTCTGCAGATTACAGTATACTTGCAAATGAGGCCCGAAACACAATGTGAACAAACCCATGCAGGTGTACCCAAAAAAGCCCTCTATTATTTTCATTTGCTAAATTTCACTATTGTGTGAGACTGGTAGGTTCTCTACAAAGCAGCTAATCTGAATTGACTACAGCCAGCTAAATTGCCCAGTAACACAGAGAAAACCTCCTGAAAGCCCTAACAGAAGGAATTATGTGCTGTCTAAACCACGGTCCTGAAAGGCCGCGCAGAGGCGCTTGGCTCTAAGCCGTGATTATTCCCACTGAAGTCAGCAGGACTGCTGGAGCGGGGCACAGGCGCGGCAGGGCTGTCCTCCAGCACCAGTCTGCAGGATCCCCCCAGCCTTGGGGCAGCCTGAGGAGGAGCTGAAGGTGTGCAGCAGCACAGGAGGGTCTGAGGGGCTGTGGGGCCGTGTCCTGCCCCACACAGCAGCCTGGGGAAGGTGCTGCCTCCAGCGCTGGCCCCAGCTCTACCTACGCTCCCTCCCCTGAGCAGCTGGCTACCATCTTGGGTAGCCTTATCTGCTGCGACTTGTCAAGCCAAAATATTTGTTTAAAAAAGGATCAAATATTCATAGCTCATTTATGCATTCTTTTAACAGGAGAAATGAGGCTTGTCATGGTAGATAAATGCCAAAGTATGTGTGAGGAAAGTAAATGCGAGGAAAAGAAAAGAAGAAAAAAGAAGGGGGAGAAAGAGCATTTTTTTAACCTGTAGTATTTATAGTTTTCTGCTCTGTCTTCTTTCCTTTGCTCTGTGGTCTGGTGCTGAGTTTGATGGCTATAACCATGCAATCCAGAGCAGCCCTGATAACCCAGAGTTGCCACTGGACGTTGTTGGTTTGTATTTTGTTAATTTTGTTGATTTTTAGAAGTGATTCAGGCAAGTTATTTCCTTCCGAGAAACCCCTAAACTAATACCAAATAAGCTTGTCAGTCAACACTTTTACATAAAAGCCAATGTGGAGCACAAAACGAGGATTTCATTAAGTAGGGCTTTGTTGACAGATTGGTTATTTTCTATATGAGAAGAGTCACAAGTCAGATTTCCATTGGTTCTGGATGAATAGAGACACATTATAATTTTCCTCCCTCGTCTCTGCAACAGCAGTCTAAATATCTGACTTTTCTGAATGCCAAAAGGAAACATTGCAGTTGCTTTCTGCTCACCCCAACATCTCCATTCATCTTTGATCTCCACAGCTTTTAGTCTGGAGAGAAAAAAAAAAAAAAAAAAAGCAGTTCAGGATCATTAAGAAATTTTTCAAGGCTCTTATTCCAAGTCTCTTCCTGAGAGCAATTAAGCCAGAGTCCCTTTGCTGTGCTACTGCAATGAGCACAAAAATAAAATCCTCAGAAATATGTAATAAACTGAGCATGCAAAAATCAATTTTGACCTAGCTGTAACCACATGTTAATTTTTAAAAGAAAAAATACTGTATTTTCTCCCTAGCAGGCCCTTTTAATCATATTTTAGACAAATATATTCATGGGAAAAATGTTCCTGAACTTCTCTAATATGTCTCTCTTTTCTTTTCAGAAGAGATGAAATCCAGTATGAAATCACAAAGGCCTGAAACAATGCATCTGGTGAAACAGGAATCCACAGCATGATCAATGTACATTTTGTCTCTCAAAATATGGGCATTATTAGAGCTGAGATAGCACAAACTGCCAAGTCTGTGAATGTTCCCTCAGAGATCTTAAACAAAAAACACACAAGAAATCTAATTTTACAAAAATTTAACAAAAAATCAGAATGGCAGTTTAACATTCCAGATGTCAGACACATTGAACCAAGTAACAGATGCAACACAACAGGCTTTTCTGACTCTACTATGTCATTGTGCAATACAAGCTTAATTTACTCAAAACTTTGCTATTGATATCTGTTTGTGTTGGGTATCTACATCAAGCTGAAAATTGGGACAGGGTCTGAATTCTACCAAGTCTTTTCTGAGAATAAGGCTGAAGAAAGACATACATTTTCAGCATAAAATGATCCTGGGGTGTTTTCTTCTTGTTTTTTCATTTGGTTATTTGGGATTTTCTTCCAAGCCTGTGCTTAGAAGAAAATACTTAACTTTTGGCAAGGTGATGTCTGAGCTGTAGGGCTGTAGTGCAACCCACCCTCACTTTCCTGAGCCCCCTTGCATCTGCCCAGCACAGACGCAGACCTCAGTAATGAGGCTTTCTGCACAATCTGTAGGGATCTTAACTTAAATTTATTGTGGTTGCTATGAATGCCCAGGAAACGCATTCCCAGTTCCCAAGCAGAAAGTCCACAGTCTTCTCTCACAGCCCGGGATACTTGGAGATGGTTTCTTTTCCTGGGACTGCTACATCTGGTTAAACTAGGGAGGTGGAAACTGGGATGGGCCAATTCTAGGGCATCTTCACCATTTTTTAGAGGAAATGACTGGGCAAAGTAAGGTTAGGTAGCAGTTAAAATGAGAGATTCAGCCTTCTAAGGAGCATGGCCAAGGCAAAGGAGCCAAGATATCTCTGTGATTTCCCCCAGATCCATGGGGCAGATGAAAGGTCCAGAGGCAAAAATCAGGATACAAGAAAAATGTTCAAGCAGATGGCATCAGAAAAAAACACACAAAATCATGTCGAAAAACATTTTTGGGAGTTTGGGGGAGTTTTCCTCCTGTATTTAAAAAGATGAGAAGCAACACAGACAAGAAGGCAATGAGAGTGGTTCCCAATGAAACTGTTCTGTCAGGCTGCTTTTCATTTAGGAAGAGGTTCACTGCTGGCCCTGAAGTCCAGGTAGCGATGGCACTCTGTCACTCAGGCTTGAATTGCGTAGGAAGGTCCCCAGAGTAAGGAGCTCCCCAAATCTCATCTCACCAAGTTCCCTGAGAGCAGCAGAGTAGTGTTTCATGCACTGTACAAAACAGTGGCTCCACAGGGTAACACTGAAATGGATTATTTAATAACAGTCTAGGTCAAAATGCATAGACACAAAGAAACCAGTTAGTACAGACCACTGTTAGCGCTGCCCAGCTCTGAAATATTTGTCTTTAATAATCTAAAAACAGCCTTATTAGTTGGATAATTGGTTTTGTTAGTGAAACACTGTATGTCACACATATCTGACACAAGAGCTGTGAAGATGGAAGGACCCTGGGCCTTCTACCCATATCCTAAGCACTCAACCTGACTGCATTTATTTTATATTTTTTTGCTTCTTAAGACTCCATGACATAGCATTGTTTCTGCTCTGCCTGAGAAGGGTGGGCTATGGATTCCAGAAATTCCACTTCTGTATTTAGCCTTTTCAGTGCCAAATACACAGAATCTTCTTTTCTAGTGATTATGCTATTGATTTGTGTGACAAAACAATGAAAACTTTCTATTGCAAATGGCTTTTGTCAGCAACTGTTGGTACCTTTACAATTTTGCATACTTGTAATTTATTTTTGTAATATTTTCAAATTCATTTTAACTTGTGACATGTCAAATTGTTCACCAGATGTGAAGGAACTTTGAGGAATAACATTGTTATTATTGTTGTTGTTATTAATCATGACAATGAGTAAAATGAAGAAAACTAGGCTTCTGTTTTACTTCAGTGGAGAATTTGGAAAGACTGTCATAATTCATTCCAGTTAGATCAATCACCCCTTTGCTATTCAGCCTATTAGGCAGTGGTTTTGGTTCACATAAAATATTTCAGAGCCAGATTGAATCTTAGCTTCACAGCTGTGTTCCTAAAATGTGCAAATATTTGATGTGTCTCAGGTGCACATTGAGAAACCATAAATCTTTCCATTGCCTGTCTGATTGCTCTGCCTTCCTTTGCAGTCTGCTGAGCCACCTCCACTCCCCTGTGCAATGGCTTTAGTACACAAAGGTGAAACTGGGAAGGGACAGTTTGGGAAGTCCCCAAACTGATGGGACAGGAGCACTTCCTCCCTAGCATCTTTTTTAAATGAGTTGCCAAACAGGACATCTCTGGGTACAGAAACTTTCTGGTGTAATTTATTTAAACTGGACTCAGGGCTACCAACCCTGCTATACAGTTTCCGAGTCCCTAAATTAAAAAAATGAGGTGCCATAAGAAGGGAAGGAGGCAAGTAGTAGGAGGAAAATGTAACAGTAAAGGCATAAGTAAGTGTTCGGTATTGTACATGAGACAGAAGAGAAATTTAACCCATAAAAGAACCAGCAGTTCAGTTAGCATGAGATTTAACAAGGTTTTCTTCAATTTTTTTTTTCCCAGACACTTTGGCAACTTGAGTGACTCAGAGGTTCCTTTGGCACTCTGCAGTGAGTCGTGTCCTGCTGCGGCACTGTTATCCACAGGGTCGGCTCTCCGTCAGATACCTTTGATGCTCAGTGAGGCATTTCATATGTTTTACATCCTGAGAAGCCAGTAAGCAACTTGTCTCTTATCAAACTGAGAAGCTCGCTGAATAGTCGTCTGCTGACGCAGAAGTAACCTAAATGCATTCTTTATCCTTGTGTAAAATTCTGACAGCAATTACCAATGGTCTTGAAAGGTTTGCTTTTGATGCTTCCTTTTCTTTTAACATGGCAGGAGATATGAAAAATATGGATTTTACTAATGTCACTGGACAGTTTTTACATCCAATGTAAAACAACTCCCAGGACCAAGACTGCACTGAGGCAAAGAAGAGCTTTATCATACAAGGAGGAATTGCAGATTTGGTCCCATATCTGGCCTGTACTCTGGAATCCCTCAAATGAAAAATTGTACTTCAGCAGTTTAATATAAATGTATACCCACCAACACTTTACTTGTTAGATAAGTGAGACCAAAGACAAGTGACACCAAAGCCATGGCAGGCCCGATCAACCAGAGAGGTGGATCAAAAGAAATAACATTAGCAATCAGAGTTGACACTAGTGACGACATTTCCCTAATTAAGCCACCAACATCAGTTCTGCATGGGTGCAACAGAGGTGTTAGTTCTTTGCATTTGGACGTGTAGTTTTCCCACCTCTACCTGGCAATATTATATCATGAGTTTGTGTATCCTTTCAAAATATAGTTATAAATTTGTGGATTATTTTCAAGCTTGATAATTTCACTTGGCCAAAGGGTTAGTAATCTGTCTGTGAGCCACACCATGTCAAGGACAAATTTATGATAAATCTTTTCGAGTTCCAATACTTCCAAGTTTTTAGGCATTGATAAGTCAACAGGAAGAAAAGGAAAGATATGAAAAAGGACTTCTGTTCCAGATTGGTTTCTGGGTGGTGTCTGAAGGGTCCATTTTTGAGTAAAGTACTGAGATGAAACTCCCAGTGACAGCCCCTGTACAGCACCAGTACAGACATCAAAAAGTAGGCTGGGCTGTGATTGCACTGCATTAGTGCACAGCCAAGAGGTTTTTGAGTTAGGACACTGTGCTCTGGAAAAAACCAAACCAACAGTTTTCTTATGTATTGCAAGGAGCTATTAGATTAAAAGCATTTTGCTTTCTGATCTTGCCCTCAAACACACTCTGACCAGTTTTGTTTTTACAGAAAGCTTCTCAGAAATCCTACTTGATTACTTGATACTACTCTCAGACTAGCCTACTAGAAGTACTGTTTGAAATCAGCCCTCTGACTTACAATACAAACGAACAAGGAAATTTTTGTAAGGAAAAAATTCTGGAGTGAGATGTGATTTGCTTACCTTCTTTGTTCTTTTGTATGATTTCAGCTTGCTATTATATGTTGACAGAGTGAAAGCTAAGGAATTTATCTTCAAACACAAGCCTTATTTTCTTAGAACCCATTTCCAAAAGACTAGTAAACCTATTTGCTAAATTACTGTAATTATTTTTGCATTCCCTTGTTCATTGCGGGAAATACAAGTGTGCACCTTAATTACTAAAGGATTTGTCCACTGCACAACCTGAGCAAATATTCCATTTGTATTTTCCCCTCAGAAGTAGACATTTCAGGTTTAAGCCAGTTTAACAGAGAGAGCACTGTGCCTGTTGCAGAGTGCATTGATTACAGAGTGCCTGAGACAGGAATAATTTCACAGGTATGATGGTCCCCACAAATCATCTATTCTCAGTAAAATGAAAATTCATTATTTTTTATTCCTTCCTTTGGACCAGTGCATTTGCTTTGGTAGAAGTGAAGGGGCTGAGACACTGAACATGTCTCAAATGCTGATAAAGCATTGTGTAAAAGTGACAGATGGCCTTCCAAACAAGACAAGTTTGAGAGGCATGTGGCCAAATGCAAGTTCAGTGCCTTATGTGAGCAATGATGAAAGTGCATACCATTTCTTATGGTGACTTTAAGGATGATCACTCTGCTTCCTTGAAATTCTTTCAGTATGCCAGTGTCAGGACATCGGTCCCGACGTGGAAGCGGAGGCCTTGGTGAAACGGTTAAATAAACATATCGTTATTGTCCAGCTTTAGAAGAGGATATTAGATTACATACCAGGAGAGCAGGCCATGCCTGTCTTCAGCATTAAACTACATCTGAGTCTCCATTTTCCTGTAGTGCCGTGTTTAGTTTTGATTACCTACTGCTCCCAAGCTTGGTTTATTTATCTAAGTGCTATTCTAATATAAACTCACCGAGATTAGTTTTGCCCTTGGTCCCATGAAGGCAGGTCAGTGGGAAATGTGACTCAAGTGATCAAGGACAGAAGTGAATCCATTACCATTTTCTGAGGTATCCGTGTGTTTATTTTTGTGTTCAGATCTTTAAAAGTCGTTTCAAATAGGATCAGCAGGTTTTGTAATGTGAATGCCAGTTAGAACACAGGTGACAGAAACTGTAATAAGCTTTCACATGAGTAGTGGGTTTTTAGCTGGTGAGGATCTTAACAGAAGATTTTGTATTAGATGTATGTATGCATGTGCATATGAAAATGTGGAGCATTGTGTTGTGCAAAATAGGAATGGTATCAGTTATTCATTACCAAGGTAGTGCTAACAGGAATGTTAGATATTTTTACGTTAGGAAAGATATTTTTACGTTAGGAAATAGAAAAAATTGTCATTATAATAAAAAATATTGTCATTGTAAAGATCCTTACAACTTTCTCCCATGTCCCATTTCCTGTGGGTCAGCCCAGGCTGCCCCACAGCTGACTCTGAGCTTGGGAGCACCAGTGAAATCCCCACAGGGACTGCTGCATATTCCCAGTATCCTCATCTGCCTACTGCCCTTCTGGTGCTGGGATTGATCCTCCCTCGTGTGTCCTGCTCAGAGATCCTGCACCAAAGATGTCAAACTGGCTGTGAAGAAAGCAGAAGGGAGAAAGTAAATATGGGAAACAAAGAGTATTTCTAGGGTCAGCATGAATGTGGCTTGGTGACCAAAAGGAAAGCAAGGGCAGGAGAGGGAAGATGAGTTTGCAAGTTTGGTATGGGGTGGGTGATTGATTAGTAGAAGGAAAATAAGGGAAAGGCAGAAATGGGGTGAGAAGAAAATATGACTCAGGGAAAAGGAGGAGATAGAAGAGATGATAGGCAGGAAACACAGGTGATCAAAGAGGCTGTGGGAACAGAGAGGGAAGGTGGGGGAAGAGAGGGCATGAGAAAAGGGAGGTAGGAAGAAGATGGTGATGGAAGGAGAGACTCAAATGACCAAGAGAAAAAATTTGTATGTGGAAGGGTCTCAGATAAATGCAGCAGCAATGCCAGTGTGAGATTAAAAGCAAAAAGTAGCAAAAAATATTCTTCAGTATTTAATTCCTTGATTGGCTTTAGTTATCAAATAACAGAAAACAGCTGCATTTCATAAAGCAACAACTGGTCTGCAGTTGTAATCTAATCCTTGCATCTGACACTTAGAAAAAAAAATTTTCCCTGCACATGTGATCCACTTATACGACTGGTACCACATCGAAGAAATCTGTGAAGTTGCAAACTAAGTTCTTAATTGCTGCTTTTGTCTTTCTATTTTCCCTTGTATATTTTAATCAAAGAGGGAAATGGCATGTTTAAGAGGCCGGGCATTGTCTTTCTGAGTCAATTTAACCTAGTATGTCCATTTCGCTCTCCCTCAAGTTTGTGCATCATTGAAAAATAAAACCCTTACAAAAAAGATCAGCTAGGGAATAAAAAAGAAGCAGTAGGTAAAGATAAATATTAATCAAAAGTTCAAAGGTTGAACTATTTTTTCAAGAGCTTAAAATATATGAACCCATGTATAGGAGAGTAAAATCTGAAAATATTTTAGCAAAGCAATTAGGGAAATTCTTTAGATATTTTCTTTCACTCTTTCTGTCACTGCTTAGTATACTAAGCATTATCACACTAAAATGACAGTATTTGTTACATATAATCCAAAACTCATCTCTGAGGAAAACATGTAAATAAATGAGCAGTTCTGTTTTACCAGAACAGCTGATGCAGGACATTCAATGCTATTTTCTGCCTTCACGGTGGTGCTTTTCATCCCTGCTTGTTTACAAACACTGTGTGAAGGAGCACAGAGAGCTGCACTGGGTTTAGGAGCAGTGAGCTGCTGCCCACAGCTCTTTCACGGGATACAGGACAGAAGTGGAAGGAGAAAATATGCGCAGTAAAAGCACATCTACTTTGTTCCCTGTAGATCTCTGGAGTTGAGTCTTAGAAAACACATCATCTGCTAAATTAAATCCCCACAAAATGGAAAGAATGTAAGTTATCATGGCCTTATCTGAAAAAATCCAGACAATAAATTGAACAGATCTCAGTTTATCTTTCTTGTTGTTGAAAGATTAAACAGCTCTGAACCTGCAACTTCAAGGATACTAATTTTTTTTCCTACCTGATACTAAGACCACTTAAGACAGAAGATTGCAGAAGGCCCTTTGCTAATTTTTTTAACCTCTCTGGATTTTTCCCTTTAAAGTAGTAGCCTAGGAAAATTTACGCTGGTGTGAATTAAAGTATTTCAGTTAAAACACACCACATATTTGCGAAGAATTAAAAACTGCCACAATCTTGCAGAGCTCCCTTGCACTTTTAAGCTGCAAGGCAGATACCATTTCCATTGTTCACCCCCCAGCTTCAGTCGCCCAAAGCAGTTAAAATATTGCAGTGTACTGTACCTCTCACCCAGCCTGCCCAGATTCCTTCCTAAATCCCTGTGGTGAGGAGCCCTAGCCCCAAAAGCAGGGAAAGCTTAAATCAGTGTGCCACTTCATATGCACAAGAAATAAATCCAATGGAAGGCAGGAGTCATTAATTCTGATGCTCATGGAATTGCATGTTTACCTGTGAAAACTTTTTTAATCTGACATCCTTAAATTACTTCAGCTCCTACTTTGTCCCAAATGAAATCAGGTTTTATGAAAAATTCTGAAGGTGATTAATTGGTTTCAAAGCCTTCCAAATACACTCAGCATATCCACTGGTATTAGTCTGCTTTTCACAGGAGAGAAATGAGGTTACTGGAAATCATATTACACCAGCCTATTTCTTCTGGATTAAATGTGCTTGAAATAAATGTCATTCCTTTTCCCAGTTTACAATTTATCATTTCAGAGTGAGAGAGCTTATCTTCTTTTTATCACTGCGTTGTGTAACATTTTTCCATGTCACTATGCAGAAAAGATTATTTGACACATTAAAACTTGAAATGTACTGCACAGAGACCAAACTCTGTTGCAAGTACACTGCAATTATGTTCAGCTTCATTAGGCATTTCACCATCAGTTTCTAAAGGACTGGGATCCTCATTAAATAAAGGATTTAAGTGCCTAAAGAGATTTGGCAAACTAAATTCAAATCTGCAATCCAACCTGTTGTACTCCATTACCCATCCTGGTATTCACTAGACTCCGAAGGCACCAAAGGATTTTCCCTCACAGCTCTTTAATTGCTTAGAGCTGTTGTTCTGGGCACTACAGAAACTGACCTATTTCTGACAGGTGTGACTTTGCCTTCCAGCTCACAGCTACAGAACGATTTCTTTACAAAGATGCAGTGACATTGCTCTCCTGTAATCTTAGGCTGACTCTACCATGCAGAAGAAGGGCTGAGCGGCTAAACCAGGCCACTTCTGCAGCTGGTGGGGAGAAGCAGGCACTTTTAGAAGGATGCCTCTCTCATCTATTTTAGCTGTCTGCATTAGGGTGTGAGGTGCTGCAGCTACGCCAGTTATGGTACAGGATGTCCTGGAAGGCTGTTTGCAAAGTAGATATCTTCATGTAACATTCAGATGAATCCCGAAGTAGGTGTTCCCCCCAGTTTTCTGTGGGATAGTGGGATATTGTAACAGATAAGCTGAGTGGATGCTGGAACACTGCAGCGGTGTGTGGCTGTGCAGCACAGACACACCACTTCAGCAGCATTACCTTGTGTCCTTGACCTCACAGGCCCAGCCGTACTAGTGCCCATCCCAGCAGTACCTCAGAGATTGATGTGTTCTGCAGCACGTGAAGCATAAATACACAGCATATTAATGTAGAGCATTATGCACTGTCTAAGTCCTTTACTTGGCCTGGCACAGCAGAAAATCAGAGAATGTATGCAGCAGCATACAGAAAGGATGAATCACCTTTCAAAGTGCATTTAATGCTTTTGACCATAGTGTGTTCTCAGCTTCTCTCCTATCATCACAGCTCAGGTCTGAGAGGGAGGCAAGTGCAGGAGATACTGGGCCACTTTTCCCTTTCCCAGAAGTGATCCACAGGGGAAAATGCTGGCAGGAGCCTCTCAACCTTCCTGTACTGCAAAGACAGCAAGAGCCCTGATCCAGAAAAGGTGTGAGTGAGATCCTGATTCTGCAACTTGGCACTTGCTGGAGCATGAGTCCTGGGCCCCGGCCAACAACAGCTGCAGCACATGGAATGAGCTTGGGTCCTAAATCCTGTGTCCTTGTACTGGAACTGGGATATTGAGAATAACATGGATAACATGGAGATTCAATGGACCATAAAAAATTACCCTCCAGCATTAGGAAAGACAGCACACTCATTTAGCCACCCTATTATCAGTAAGCCAAGGAAATGTGGTATTAAGGACACAAATACACAGTGAATTTAACACCATTCAGCAATGATGGAACAGGAGAAACCTGCTCTCTTCAAAGATTTGCTATGCCCTTTTTTTTTTTTTCAGCACTGAATAGGAAGAGTGTCCCAACAATTCATATCCCAGCAGCACAGCACAGTGATGAGTTATAACATGTTTTGGTCTCATAGAAGGAGATCTTACAGGAAAGCTTGTTAGAAAAGTAATCTGTTATGGATAAGGCATTAAAATATTATCTTAGGGTCCTAGCCAGTGCAGGATGATTTATTTTAGTACAGTTGTTAATTGTGCTTAGTGCCCTAATAGATAGGGAATGATGGGTGCCTGGAAAAGCAAAGCCGTTGCATAATTACACATTTTTCAGTGAAGGTTTTTTTAAGGGGACATAGCATCTTTATCAGATCATCACTGGTGACCTGAGGAGAACTTAGAGCTGGATCCAAGGACAGTGTAGGTGGACAAACCTCCCAGGAAAACAGTGGAAGACTTCTTGTTCATCACAAATTACCTATTCCAGTGAAACCACACTCAATTTTGTTCTGTGCAGCTGCTTTATCAGTTTGTTCTGCTTCTTTGGAAAGAGGTGCCATAATCTGGCTGTGAAATGAGTGAGAAAGTAGGTGTTAAGTTCAGTATGTATGGGAACTCTTGGAGACTTGTCTTTCCTTGACCAGGTGTGAAGGTCTGCAGGTCTACTTCTCTAGTCTCTTTTTCCTGGACAAATTGCAGTTCATAGCACACAAGAAACAATTCAGCTACAAGTTTCAACATGTTTTAAATATTGCTAAGTGGGTTTTTTTAATTTCCCATAATATTTTCACACTGTAAAAGGATTTTCCTTTTCATCATAACATGTTATTACACACTGCATGCTCATAATTACCTAATATTTCCATGCTCTATAGATTTCTCTTGATTGTTAATATTAAAAGGCTTATTAAGATCCTCTCTATCAGCTTATGGTCTCCACATATACTTAGAGGGTTGGCAAACTTGGCACAGGATAAATGTCACTTTTAAAATATGTTACAGACAGAGTACAGTGGAGGTTAAAAAAATAGAGATTAGAGTGTTGAGTAAATGTCATGACTGCCAGAATCAATTGAAAATGAGCATTCTTGCTGGCTTTAGCTGGAATGAAAAGAGGCTTCTCCTCCCCCAAGCCCAGTCCCGGAGGAGTACAGTCAGGATGGTACTAATGAGGAGAAAACTCACAAGGTAGGGGTGATGTTTCCTTCAGAAACACTATATGCATTGGTGCCCTGAGCCCCCTAGGGACCTAAAATCTGTTATTGTTCCTCCTGGGAGGTCCGTTTACACTTAACACACATCTGGCTTAATTAGGCTGACAGCTGCTGCAGGTACTATTGGACAAGGTCCAGGCATCAGAGTGCATTAGCATTTGTTTAATGGTTTAACCTTTCATAATCTGATCTCCACTGCATAAGTGAACCAGAGAGATATCTTTTATTACTTGGTAATGTGTGTTGTGTGTGTGTGCACATACTCACACTCACACAAACATGCAAGCAATCCACATCAAATATGTCCCACCGCACATTGAAAACCCAAATCTTTTCCAACAGTAAACTTTTGATCAAATAAATGCAGATCCAAATAAAGAAAAAATGAGCTGGGCTAACAGGAAAGAGAGCAGCAGTCATGCTGTATATAAAGACAGAAGAAAATACAGTTACTTCCATGTAGAGATATTGGCCACCACATATTCACAACCAGATTTTGCATACCTACGATTTTCATGCTTTAATTAAAAAGGAAAAAGAGGACTAAAGTTTTTGCTGCATACAGAAATGAAACCAACATAGATGTTCTAGCACAGATTCATGTTTGAATCTGTGCTAGAATAATAACAAATAAAGCTCATGATCTTTATATTTTAAAAAAGATCCAATGAACAAAATAGGCCTGATTCTGCCCTCATTAACAGCACAGCAATTCCTTCAAAGTCACTGGAAATAATCTGGTTTTACACTTGGGTACCTGAGGAAAGAATATAGCTCAAATGATTAGGCATGTGCTTTGTTTTCTCAAGAGAACCCTTTCCACATATCCATTGAAAGGATTTTTTTTCACTTTTAAATATTCTTTTATGTCTAGTTGGCTTTTTTCCATAGCAAATCCCTGTAAAAATAGCCTTTGGCAAGGCAGCCAACTTCAGCACAAGCCCAAACCTTATTGTATCATTGAAAGCAAATCCAAATCCAAAGGCACCTTTCCAAATCCAATAAGCTTTCTTTATACACCGACGTGCTCATTTACCTGACAAATTATTGTTCACCTTTCTGTTGACTCCCAGGCTGCGATACACCACATGTTTGGAGACTTTGGATATCAATACAAAGAAAATCTTTGTATAATGAAGAATCCCATTTAAAAATTAATCAACCTGGCCCTTCAGTAAGTTCTCTTTCAGTGTGTGCTCTTGCCATGGCCTTAGCACGTGTCAAATTTTCTCTGTGGTTTGGTGCAGACAGAGGTGAGCAGCCTTCTGCACTTGCTCTGTAATGAGATCTGCCTTTGGCTGAGCCACTGCAGATTTGTTCTGCAGTGCTGAGGAGTGGAGCTCAAAGCTCCCCTCCAAAACCTGTCCCAGGGCTGGATCCTCATTTTAAGAGATGCATTTCAATTGTTTTGCCGTTCTGGGACATTTTGTCCTCTGTGGGACTCTCTCAGTGGTGTGCAATGTGTCTTGGTGAAGCAGCTCAGGGTACCAGCATCACTCAATAGCAAGTGCATGTGGGAACATGGTTAGAAACAGACCATGTATTGAACATCTTTGACTATTTAAGGGCAAGAACATAGAGAACACATTTGCCAATCTCATGCATAACAGCTTTTCATAGTCGGATTCCCTTTTAAAAGGGCATCTTCCTCTCTGTTTAAGTGAGTAAACTTCTGCATGAGCTGGGTAAACAAAACTTTAATGAGAATATTATGGTTATTGACTGGATCAGGGTTTTCAGGCCCATTAGGCAGCTGCTGTCCAGGCATTTTTGGTGCTTATAGTACTTGTTATTTCATGTGTAAACTCTCTTAAGCTGTCTCTAAATCATGCAATAGAGTTTGGTATACAGACTCTTGTACTAGGCAGAATAATGGCTGTGCTGGAAAATCCACTCTGAGGCACACAGATCCATGAGGACTAAATGTAAGATTCATCATGATGTACCCTTGCTCGATTCCAGCAAGTGCCACAAATTTACATTACAGGGGAGGGTGGGAAGAACAGCCAATATAGCATGGGGCAAAAATGGGAGAGGCTTGAGGAACATACTGGGGGCTTGAATCTTTCGTGAAAAGCTAAAAGATGAAAAAATATGCAGTGGCCTTTTTCTCCTGATCACAGAAGTCTTGCCAAAGCATATTGTAGGAGAATATAGACACAAGGTTTGTCCTGGTCACACTCACAGGAAGTCATATGTTAGAAGTGATAGAGTGATGCTACGCAATGTAGTTTATTTATGAATATGAAATTTAACATCCTTTGTGATGGCTTACTTGAGGAAAGTTTTCAGTAATCTTTTTATCTCTGTTAAACAATGCTCATTTCCACATGAAATATAATTTTAGGACTGATCATGGTCTCCTGCTGAGGCTGTCTGCTAGTATGACAGGTTAAAATTAACTTTCCACAGATAGAAGTAAAAAAGTATTTCTGAATGCTAACAAAAAATAGGGGGGGAAAAAAGAAAAAAAAAAAAGAAAAAGGAAA
The DNA here is from genome assembly GCF_047830755.1 of Zonotrichia albicollis. Taxonomy (NCBI): domain Eukaryota; kingdom Metazoa; phylum Chordata; class Aves; order Passeriformes; family Passerellidae; genus Zonotrichia; species Zonotrichia albicollis. Next base: position 58,321,252 of record NC_133820.1, read on the forward strand.
ACAGAGCTGGATGGCCGAATTTGATAATATTTGACCTCTGCAGCTTTGTATTCAGGAAAAGTTCTGCAGGAAATTGATTTGGGGGTATTTTAAATCCTTAAAATCAGCTGCATGCTTAAATACTTTGCTGGATTGTTACCTCACCCCAGAGAAGAAACAGCTCACTGTAATCTCATTGGTATCAGATTTCCATTCACAGCTTCCCTGAAAAATCAATGCACTGAATGAAAATCAATCCCTACTCAAAAGGTGTCCAAAAATGTTTTAATTTCTGAATGAAGATTGCTTCAAAGAAGATAAAATCCAACTACACCATCAGGCAGCCAAAGTCTCATCTCACAGTATATCTCTATGTCTGAATGTTTATCTGTTTTGTGTTGTGTGCTTTTCCTAGTGCTCCTGCATGATTTATGGAAGGGCCTTTTGGAGGAGCTCTGTACGTTTTATCTCTTAATATATGCCATGGTGTGCATTTCCTACAACTACTAATAACAGCAGCAGATCTTAGCTGGTTTGAAAAGGGGAAACTAGTCATTGCCTAATGTTTGAAAGTGCAGGTTGATCTGGAAGCAGTGTGACTAAGAGCTCTGGCTGGCAGAAGAAGGCAGGAAGAAGGAAGAGTCATCCTGAAACCAAGGCTAGTGTTTGAAGCACGGTGTCTTTCATCAGAAATCCTATGAGAGGTCATTAAGTTCATCTGGTCATACATTTTACCAAGAAAAGGCAGCAAGGAAAGATAAACATTCTACATCTTTGCCATCACACCAACATCTTGATTTTGTGTGCAAAATCTTTTCTTTCTTCTGAAGAAGGTCAGTTGTTCTATGGAGCACACAGGATCTGGGAACACTGTGAGGAACTGAATCAATTCCACAGCTGTGCTCTGCTCATATATCTGAGGGAAAGCAGAAAATCATGAAGGGTACTCTTCCACTTTATGGTAACAATTGCAAAGCTGTTCCAAGTGTCCATCCAAAATAAATCTCAGCTGTGACCATGAAAGCAAGTGTATGGCTTAGTTGCAGAATTGAAGCTTGCTTTTTATCCTCAAAGTCATGGCTTTTGCCTATGGGCTGGCAGCTTGAAGAGGGAGTCTAAATTCAGGTAGAAAGCTCTACGAAGTAAGAAAAAACTGAGAAATGAACAAAAGACTGGATGTGTGCTGCAATGAGAAAGAAGAATTGAAAATTATCTCAGAGTATAAAGACTTGCAAAACAAAAAAGGATTATGGCATTTTGTTAAGTACCTTCTGGAGAGGAAGGATGTATTTAAGGGACACAGTGTTACAGTTCTTGTAAACATGTTTCCAATAGGACATTTTTCTTTGTTAATGCTGCTAGTTGGCTGCCTCAGTGACCAAGAGTAAGAGTCCTGGACAGTTAGTGTAAACCAGATTAGAGACCGTCCTCATTTTTGAAATGGAAACCAGATGAAAAGTTTGAACATTGCAGTCATGGACTGGCTCTCTCCACAAATATTTAAAATATTACACTAAATATCTCTAAGGGAAAGTTAATAATGAAGATGATACTCTTCACCGAAGAAAAATGACATTAAATGTTTCCTGTTACTTAAATTGTTTTGCATAATATTGGGCTTATAATGGAAACACAGTTCCAGTATTAGCAGGACTTGTGGTGTTATCAAATATAGTAATTTTTGCAGAAAAACAGCAGATGACCACAAGTTGTGATTCAGCTACAACAGTTTGACACCTGCCTGAGCTCTGTGGGGTTAGTCACCAAATCTTACCCATCTAACTAGCACAACTCTGGGGAACAAACACAACATTGGATGTTTCTGCTACATGGTGACTCTTTCAGTGGAAGGACAAAGGAGATTCAGGGGAAAATGTGGGGAAAATTGCTGCCAAGAGGAAAGGTTGGTACAAACCACTCAACCAGTGCCCTGTGTCAGTGAGCAAACAGACACAGGGCAAACCTCCCTGGTGGCATCTGTTGACAATGTCTGTGTGAAGCAAAATTTCAAGGGGGAAAAAAAAAAAGAATGCAAAACTCCCACGGAATTTTTAAATAAAAGGAAAAAAAATTAGTGCCTTTTCCTGAGAACTAATTTTAGGCTTTAGACTAAAATATTGCACTACTGAACATAATTGCTTTCACTTTACCAAGATCAACTCCTAAACTTTAGACAAGTGATAAATTAGATCTGTTCATACTCCTCCTCAGCCCACCACAGCAACACAAGACCTTGGATGGATCTTCCCTCAACCCATGCTGCTGCTTCTAAACTATAACTAAGGGAAGGAGTCCTCAAAAGGCTGCCTTTCCCCATCAAGCTCTGAGTGGGCAAGGTAAGGGCAAGCAGATGAAATTTAAAGATGACAGGAAGTTGAAATTCTTGCTCCCATTTCCCATTTTTACCTTCTGTGAAAACGCTTCATGAAGAGAGTTTCTTACCACATGAAAGTAACCATGTCTTAGTTGGTCTTCCTAATTCAGCCTCCTGCAAGGCTAGTAGGCTTGCTGAGGCAGTCCTATCAATCCCCAGCAGCTGGCATAGAGAAGAAAAGAGGGATTGTGGAGGGATCTGATTTTTTGAAATCAGAGCTGTCACTATACACATTGGAATTAAGACAGCAAACTGGAGAAAGCCCTTTTTGGGTGCTGTTTTCAAGATATGATGACTTATGCATGCTTTTTCTATCTAAAAAAATGTGTACCCAGTAATGTCTACTTCTAAAAAAAATATGTACCCAGTAATGTCTACTTCTATCCCTCTGGACCTCTGGCTGTTTCTTGGGTTCAAATTTCTCATTACTGATGTTAGTGCTTCAGAGCAAACATTGCAATCAGAGTCCGAAAAAAGAGAGGAGACATCTTCTGTCCATTGTGAAACATGGTCACAGTCAAATACAAACTTAAGAGCATGATTCCCTCCAGTTCAAAGATGAAGCTTTGGAAAATAATTACATTGGACATCAATAAAAAAAGAAAAAAAGAAAATACTGAAACAGAAAATTGTAAAAAACACAAAAAAAACCCCACTGCAAATATCTTGAAAGTTTAGCTGATCTTGGCTTATTATTTTGTTTCATCTTTTCTCGTGCTTTGGACAAGACCACAGCAAGTGGTCCTGTGGAATGAAGTCTCCTGATCTCGTTATTGCACTGGAAAGCTGCACCTTCTCTGTGTTGAGTAATGCCCTGAGCCTAAACCTGTGTAGCTTGTTCAGCAAAGAGGGAACCACAGACACGGTGGCAGCTACAGAACATTTGATTCACTCAGGCCTGCTTTAACATAGCCCACAGTGAAAAAAAACAACAGAACATTCTTATTTTATCATTTCCTTCCTAATCATAAAATGCGTGTATATATTCATTAATGTCTTTCTGGGTTCTTGGACAGAATTTTTTAAGAGGGTTACAGGAAGTTTTATCATTTTCCAAGATCCTCAGTGAAGTATAACTTGAATATAAGCATCTGTGTTGTTTGGAGTAGCCTTTTCCTACAGGTAGCAGCTCTCCAGCTGAATTTACAAAGCCAACAATTACATGAGACAACCAATGTGCAACTCTCATTTAGGTAAAATGATTTAAAGCCACATGGTCTCATGCCATTGTCTAATATTAGAAAGGAAGTGCATAATTTCAAGGGTTTTGAATTTGGGCAACCATTTTTTTAGGACCAGTAGATCTCATCAGTTCCTCAAAGAGGAATCAACCAAATACAGAAGATGAAACAAAAGATACAAAGTCTTGCTCTTTCCCAGAAGGTGTTTTCCTTCCTCTTTTGTTTTGCCAGCATTACATTTTCTCACTTACCATGGAGGGTAAAATCTGCAGCTACTTAACACATTAGACTCAGTGACACTAAAAATAATGCATTTAAATGTGATATTTGTGACTATGTGCCCAGCATGTAAAAAACATTATTTCCTTAGATTCAATTTAGGCCTAAGGGATTCCGAGTGCAATTATGGTGTTGACCGGATTAGTAAAATTACTTAAATATGCAGTGATATTTCATCAGCTATTCCAGAGGCTTCTAGGTTATAGACCTAGTGAAGTAGACTGTGGAAGTATGTGAAAAGATGTTCAGTTATACCCCATCGTAAAAGTAAGCAAAAGTATTATATATGAAGAGCTCAAAATAGTCTGTGACAGTCATAAAATCAGCTTAAGGAAACCAATACAGACTTGGTGTACCAAATAGGAGATGCACATCAGATAAGACATAAAAAATGCATTTTGGATGTGGTGTGAAAAGATTGAGGCACACCTGTCATACAATAGTTACCTTTTGTAGCTCAGTGTACATGCAAACAGGAACTAAAAGCATGTATATATTTCTGTTGATGCTGAGTGCTCTGTGGGCATAACAGAAGGCTCAAAATGTAAAGTAAGTATTTATATTAATATTTATAGAACATAAAATTAATACTTCACTGAGAAATCTGCTAAAGTCATGACAATATTTCTGAAATGGTATTGCTTTCTGGTACTGTGCTTAATGTATGAAATATATGCAGTGTGCAGTGTGCCAACAGCTATCTTCTTGTAAAATCATGTGTTTTCAAAATGCAGATAAAAACCCCTGTACATCAAATAAAACTGTAATAGGACAGATTACATGGCTCAAGAATAGGCCATATATTCCACTTATAAAAGCAAAAGCAATAGGTGCAATAATATTAATTGAAAAATAAAAATAATTTAATGCCTTGAGATTTTTCTCACAGATTTTATTATGAAAGTATTTTCTTGTTTAAACAAAGAACAAGTTGTCTGAAACATGATAGGTTTGGAAAAGAAAAGAATCTAGGTATTTCATTGGGGAAGGGTTTCTCTAGGTTAAATTAGTCATAACTCGTTCTTGGAAAAACATACAAAGAAGGATAAGTCAAATTCTTCTGTAATATGCATGTAGACAAGAACTGCATTTGAAGATTAATTATCTCATTATTTTGCTAATATGCTGTAATTAAGTGAGCTATAGCACAGAAATTACTAAACGTGGGATTACTATTCCAGATTTGAATTAGCTTGTATCTCAGAAATGTTCTACACTACACCTCAGCTTTAGGACATAAGCATAATTAAATTACCACTTTATTTGATGCAGCTGCTTCATAAATTTGCACTTCAAAATAGTTCCATCATTCACCATGTCATTTCCTGTGTTTTTTAATTATTGGCTGGTAAAAAATTAAACCCAAGTAGTTTAACAATAGCACAGTAGCTTTTCCTTACATTCAAATTAAGCCTAAGGGATTCTGAGTGCAATTATGGTGTTGACTGGATTAGTTCAATTGGTTAAAAATGCAAGGATATTTCATCAGCTATTCCTGAGGCTTGTGGATTATGCCCAAGAAAATGAAGATTTAATTTCATCTAAGTTATTTCTGTTATTTAAAAAAAAAGAAAAAAAAGACAAGGAAAAAAGGTTTGTAATTATACAAGACTGAGAAGACAGAACAGAACAGTCTGAATGAATTATCAGTGGAATTTTTACCATTACCTTCCAAAAATTCAGGCTTTCATCCTAATCTACACTTCTAATGTAAGAAACACATGACATCAGCTTCTGGGGGTGTTCGTACTACACGGATGATCAATACAGAATTTCAGTTTCTTTTTCTTCCATTCCAGTTTCCAGTATTCGCCATTACTTGTGAACCACAGAACTCCCTGTTAAAGCTGGATACCAAGCCTACTTGAACTTTTGCCTTTTGGAGAGGTTGCATCTTCGAGGGCCATAATATCTATCGTGGCAGTTTGCCACAGATCACTGCTCCTGCAGTACAGTCAGGTACGGGCAGCTGTGCTTGTCTGGTATTTTAATACCTGACTGCTTCAAGTCAGATGTCATTCCAGAGCTATTACCATTACTCAGAAATAGCTGGAATGATAGCTGTAGGCAGTCTACCATTTTCAGGAGAGATATTGGTTTCTTAGTAGTCCTGAAATGTGCAAAGCCACACTGTAGTATTTCTTCTAGACATGATTTCAATTAGAGGACCTGGTTATCAGTCCCTACTGACATTCTTTATAATAATTTGCTCTATGCAAATATGCAGTATCATTAAAATGACATTATTATTCATGAATACATTTAGAAAAATCTCATTCATCATACATCCCTTAGAAAAACTAAAATAACAAACATAAGCAAGATCATTAATCTTTCTGGGATGTAAGCATCCCAGAAATTGGAAGCATCATGACTAACCGCGGTACTTTGCTTATGAAAACATTTATTTTCCTTCTTATATTTTTGTGGATTTTGAACCTTTTGAATGCAGTGGACAGAATGTGGCCTCAAACTACTAAAATAAATTGTGGATCTTCTCTGCCATTCTCCTGAGGCAACAAGCATCCTATAAATATTGCAGGTGGGGAAGCCATCTTCCCACAGGGAAACAACTCAGGATGTTTCTGCTGAGGCATTTCTCCCTTATAAACTCTATAACATCTTGGTATCATCCAAAGGTCACTCGAATGGAGCAGAATACATACATTTGTAACAAGTGGGACACTAATACTAAGAGATTTTTCATAGCTATCTAATGCAAGGATAATCTTCCCAAACTATGGGAAAACATTTTTGTATATAAAGGGGGAAAAAAATATCATACTTTGAGTTTGGTGAGAGCTTAATTAAAAACTATGGACAATAGAGGCAATAAGAATGGATCCTTTCAGAGAAAGCTGCCTTCTAAAGAAATTTTATTAGAGAAAATAATTATCAAGGTTAAATCTTCAGTGGCTATCAATCATCATAGTTCCATCTGTTTGACTGCCATTTTCCCAATATACATCAATTGTGACTCTGACCTTTCAGTGGCTGGATACCGGCATGATAAAGAAAGATAATTAAATATTCAAACAGATATGTATCATCTCAAATATAATATACAGTTTCAGATCCATTGATGCTGCCCTAGATAAAGAAGGGTCTGCATGTATTCTTATTGCTGGGAAGCCAGAAATAAATGTGGAAACAAGACTAACTTCTAGTCTTTTAAAGATGCCACCATGTAAAAACCACCTTAAAAAACTACATCATAAAAGTCTTTGTATTTCTTGAATGGTTCAAATTATTTCCCTCATTGTAACTGTGGAAACCCTCTTTCCCAAAAAGTAAAAGTAAGTAGCAGGCATCAGCAAACTTACCTCAGGGGGATTTCAGAGTGCAAATCTCCACCTTAACATTGATTTGTTTTTTCTTTAGCTGAGCTAGGATCACTCCTGGACAATACTACATTTTTTGAGCAGTCCAGTTGCATATCTGTACATAGAATTCACAGATTAGGGCAGTCTCTTTTAGAGACTAAACTCTGTTAGAAACTAAAACTCATACAAACCTGAAATATTGGGTTTTACTTTATCACCACTTTTTTCCTTTTCTCCCAAAAGAGGAAATAAATTCTATTAAGAAGTGCTTCCATCTACAGTAACTTGTGATTGCACACTCCTGTCCATGAGCTATATGACCACCAAATCTGTTATAATCAGCTTCTAGAGATCACAACTGGTGCAGGTTAATTAATTTGTATACCTCTGTAATAGGTGTTGCTCTGTTAATTCTGTGTATTCGATAAAAGAGATGATGAAAGGCATCATGAAATATACTGGAAAAGCGAAAAAATGCAATAGCAATAGTTATAAAAGGTACACTGTAATATGGTGAATGCAATCAACATACTTAATGTTATCCATAAAAAAACTCATCCTGCTCTCACCAGGGAAGCAGGCTGCACTGTTTGTTTGATCTATGGAGTCCTTGTGCACTTTAATGTGATCAAATCAAATTATTTCCCCTGCATCTGTTTACAATATGCCCAAACAATGTCATTTCTGGGTGGACAGCCTGCATTGAGACAAAGAAATACAGGAGAATGCTGAAAAATCTTCGGCTCATATAAGTACATTCCACAATGCTCAGCACGTAAAGCTTTTTCATTTTGCCTCACATATTCAAAATGACATGGGAAGACATCCAGATCCTAATTTATTCTTCTTCTTAATTATGCTCTACATGGGCAATGTGGTAGTTAGTGGTTAGTGGTGAAAAAGTATTTATTTCTTAAAAGCTCCTTTGGAACTGAAACAAATTTCTTGGTTAGTGTCTTTAGCATCCCCAAAGCAAGGAAATTGGGAGGGAGAATATACAATAGATACATTACAGTATTATGCTTTTTTGTCGTTTAAGTATTTTTGATATTTATGTATCAGCTTTCTGAGATGATGAATGGGCAAATTCATTTGTCTTACATGTCTCAAAGGACACAAGAACATGCTGAATCAGCCCATTAAGCCTCAGTGGTGCACATGTTGCCTTTCATCCTTTTCTACCTCTGATGAATCATGCACCGATGATAATCAAAACGTGTAAGTGTGTGCAAGAAAAGTGAAAACTTGTAAGATGTTTAAATTACAAAAGAAAATAACCTCCAGAAAGACAGACTCAGCAACATGCAGTGGCTGGTGTCTCTGTCCAGATCATACAGCACACAGCCATGGCCACGTCCTGCAGTTCATTGGATCCCTGCCCATGTCTGAGGAGGAATCGAAAGATGAAAAAGACCTTTTACCTTCTCCCAAGCAAATTCAGACTCATCTGGCCTGTAATTGGGTCCAGCGTACGGACTTGCGCTCCTGCCAATCCCATGTTGCCATATGTCCCCCTTTCCAAGCTGTCCCGTGTTGCCATCTGTCCCCACGCCAGCCCGGCCGGTCAGGGCCATCTGTTTCTGCCTGACCCATCCCATGGGGCCAGCTGTCTCGCCCCTTTCCAGGCTGGTTCAGCCACACACCTTGTCTGGAGGTACAAATTCCTACCAGTCATGGATAAATATCTGCTAAAAAGGGAGAAAGAATGAACAGCAGCCTAAAAAAATCAATTTGTGCTGTCTGCATTTCTTAATCAGTGTCTAGTTGAAGTTTCACCATGAAACCTTTTTTGCAAGTCCTCAAAAGTCCCAGCACTGATGTTTTGTTAAAACTCAGGCGGTGGAATTGGTACTGGGAGATGGTGGGAATTGTTTCTGCAACATGTTACTCTGGTGCCATGTAGGACTCCATCTGGGAACACAAGAAATTTGAAAATCTGTTCTTGAACCTTCACAAAAGCCTGACATTGAGTCTCCAGAGTCATTAAGCTCATCTGCAATGAAGTACCATTAAGGTGGCGGCACAAGAGGATATAAACCCATTTACTGACCAGCTTTTTGGAAAGTCTCAGTCTACAAAGTTATATTTAACCAAATGAGTGGAAAAAATTGGAAACACTTTTGAATTTCTATCAAATAACCATTTCATTGGTCATTGAGGGTACTTAATTGTATCTAGATGAGGGATGCAGGGAGAATTTTCCACTTTCCAGTTGCATATTCTCACATCCCAGCTCCCTACTGGGCCAAAATGCAGGCAGGCACCAGCTGTCCATTCTTCTTCCCTCCTACCTTCCCACAATCTGGTTTTCACAGTTAAGAAAAGTGGAGGTGAGGACTGGACATGAGCCATCACTTTTCCTAGCAGGTAAGTCTAGACATAGCTTATAATACCCTTCATACCAGTTCTCTTCCCTCATTTCCAATCTGTAGCACCTTTTTACTTATATTAAACTGAGTATTTTTAAGTGTTTCAGTTTGATTGATGTCACAGAGAAATCAGTGTCATTATTGCTGCAAAATATTTAGGGAGGGATTGTTTCAACATTCTGGATGTTTATCCAATAAAATATTTTCCATGAAATACTGGAGGTTAAAATATGAGATTTGAAATCCCATATGCATTGATGTAGGTGCTAGAACTTCTGCTGATTTGAGAAGGGCCACAAAGCCACCCTGTGGTGAATATTCTGCTTGATCTATCTCTTTATATGTCTAATCTGCTTACGTGCTTCTAAAATTATCAACAATATCATCCTGGTAGTAGAGGTATGAACAGCAATCTGATGAAGTTTGAATGTTTTATTTCAATGGAAAATTGGGTATTAATAAATCAAAGACACATAAATGTTTTTCTCAATTATTTTCATGAGGTTTAAGTTAGACATCTTCGGTTTAGCTCACAGCTGTACACTTACTCTGGGCTCTGCAGTAAAGGTTTTGGGTAGTTGTCAGATATTCTTTTGGCTTAAAAAAGTGCAAAGAATCTTAAAATTATTTCACAATGTGTAATAAGGAATGATGAGTTGCACTGACAAAATAAAATTTATATTTTAAACATTAGTACCACATGTTGTTAATGCTAAAAAGAAATCTATTCTTTAGCAGAAAATCTGATTACTCTGTCCACCTCAAAGTACTAACTTGTTATTTTTTCAAAAGATTGCTGCTGAATGTTGGAATATGGCTCTGTGTAAAGCTACAGCCATGATAAATGCAAGACTCCACTGAAAGCAGAGTCTGAACCCAGTCTGTCAAAAAGAGCAAAAAGAATAAGGAATTACCTGTTCAGCAGGATCATGTGTTACTACTTATTTCAGTAGGAGGCAGTTACAACTGAGCTACTTCAGGTGAAAGCAGGGAATGGTGAAAGAATAACTCACTAGGCGCTGTTTGTAAGCCTGTGGTTAAAGTCTGAACTCAGCTGAAGTTGGAGCCATTCTGCTTGACACAGCGGCTGAGATCTGGCATCATTTCCCCCAGCAGTGGGAACGCACAGTACCAGCTATGACTGTTCACTCCTGGCATGGCAGCTACACTGAGCACAAAGCATGCATGGAACATGTGGCCAAGCTGGTGTCCTGGTGATGAGCTTAGTGACACCAACCCGGTGCTTTAGCTGCTTTTGCATCAGAAAACCAAGCCAAAGCCAAAGCCATTGTGTTCAGAGTTTCCTTGCAGTGCTGCCGTGGGTCAGGCTGCAGGGAGTGAGTGCTGCCTGCCTGCTGCCCTGGCAGCAGATTGCTCAGCCATGGTGAGATAGAGTTACCCACCAAAGAGCCCACGGTAGGTTTGGATAACATACGAACAGATGCTCTCAAACCCTACCCAATGCTAGTGCAGCTCCAGGGAGGAGTGTGAAAAAGGGAGGAACAGGGGTAAGAAAATCCCAAGATGTAGAAGAGGTGCATTAGCGGTCATTCTGCTATGATGAATATAACAGCAGGTAGTCCATTAAGCCCAGCCTTTTCACTGAACAATTGGAGGTCTGATAGCCATTAGAAGCAGGTCATATTTAATAGCAGTTGACTCCCTCAACTCTTTCTCCTACAGTACATTTAAATGATTATTTGGCAAGTGAATCAGCTTTGTTTCTCCTGCACAGGTTTGGGAGAGAGGATAAGGAAAGGCATTTATTCTTGCAGAGCTGGATCTTTTGTCACCCACTCCCCTCTGAATCTCAACTACTATCTGCTAAGCCAAAATGAACTTTAATAAATGAGCTGAACTCATTAGTTATGTGAAGCTCATGCTTACAGTCATAATGATTTTAAAATGTGTGGCTGCATCTTGAAGAAGAACAGAGCTTGACATAATTTCAGTTATCAAATACTGGTAATTGACACAGAGACAGGCTGTGCTTTACACTGGGTTATAATTAATCCACTTGAGTGACCTCAAAGGCTGCACTTCTGAGAAATCTACCACTTACATTTTGATTCTTTGTCAACTACTTCAGCAGACATAAATTACAAATGAGGTACTAATGAAGTATTTCATCACCTGTTTACCTTCAGTGATCAGTTCCCTTACCCTAATTTACAGGAGGCACAATTTTTTTTGAAGCTACTGTCAGCTGGAGCTGCCTTTTACTCTGAGCAGTTATAAATTAGCACATAGCTGTGCTTACTCTCACTGGCTCTTTGTTCTTGGTTTTAAAATACTACAGCATAGGAGGAAATTAATTTATATTTAGAAACAGATGGGTAAAAAAAATTGTAATTTTCTTCTTCTCTATTCTTTTATTTAAAGGCTCACTACATGAAAGGAAATTCCCCACTCATACAAATACATCAAATCCTACTGCTGTGAGTGTGACTTTGTGTATTTACAGCAGTAGGGCATTTGATTCATTTTGAAATTAAACCCTGCCATATTACCAATCACTTGGAATAATTTTACATGTGTAGATGTCAAAGAATCACCTTGGTCTACCAAAGTATTGCCACTGAAAACCTTACACTATGCCTGCAATGCTCACATAACTGACTAATTTAAAGTGGCAGGACTTGATTCCCACATGCAGGCTGAAAAAACATGAAGTAAGGGATAATTTGAGGGTGAGTAAGCAATAATTTGACTTTCAGTGGCTGGAAGGTGAGACACAGCCGTACTATCCTGACCTGCTGTTCTGATGCCTGTGGGCTGTTCCCAATCTGCTCCCACTCCTGCCAACATCTTCCCTCAGTCCCCGCAATACATTCCCATGGGTTTGGCACCATCCTCCTCCATGATGAAGGCTCTTTTCTTTCTTAAGCACCAGTGCTTTTACCCTCAACTCTTCCTTTCAGCAATCTGATCAGTTTTCTTCCACTTCCTCCTGCTGACACCGGTGATTCTCCTGCTCTGTGTTAGTGTCTCCACTATTCTCTCCCTTTTTGGCACTACTATGAGGCACACTGTATCTTTCAATCCAACAAATGATAACTATTCTCCATGCTTTTATGAGTACTCCATATTTTATCAACTTTTCTAAGTCAGGAAAAAAATTAAGAAAATTTCCTCATATTTTTCCAGAGATCAAAAAAGACGAGTGAAGAAATTTAATTTTTGGGAAAGCTACATGAAATTTGTGAGTTCTGTTTAATTCCAGACATTTCACATGAAAGCCATTAATGGACTCACAGTTGGCTGGAGTTCAGGGCAAACTTACTTTTCAAGTCTGAACCAAACCAGTGAAGGTAGTGTGCGACAGATCATCTGGATTTCGTTGCACATTGAGGTGAACCAGAAGGTTGCCTGACAAATGAGAGTAGAATACACTTGTTTATTTTTTGACGAGGTCCTTAATTGGCTCCTTTAGGGAGTGAACTGAAGAAAAGAGACAGAGAAACAGGCTCCCATGATCTGAAGAAGGAGGTTGATGCAAAAGGTGGGGAGAGATGAAGGATCTTAGGCAGTGCAGGGGCCTGTAATACTGCCAGACATGAGGCAATGAAATGTACCTAAACATTCAATTCTGTCTACACTTGAAAATTTCCTATAGTAAATAAAGCCACAAGTTACTGCTTACAGAAAATTGTAATCTTTTTCTTGGTGTACTTCCACTCACAAACACCCTTGAAAAACCAAGCTGCAAACCTAAAACGCCACATACCTGGGGGTAGGAAGAGAGTGTACTGAAAGTACCGAGGAGCTCTGGGGCTCCACACCAGCACAGAGACCTGGGGCTGCCAAATCCCAGCACCTCAGTGCCACCAGCGGGGAGCAAAGAGCCTGTGCCCAGGAGGCATCTCAGGCAGCCTGTCGACAGAGATGTTGCTGGGGCCTTCAGGGACAAATAAAACCTCCAAGCCCAGTGTTCAGCAGGTGGGGACTCCAGTGCATGTGCTTGGATGGTGCAACTGTACAGACCATGCGCCTCCAGGAGTTTCCTCCTAAGCCTGATTTTGCATTCAGATCCAGTTACCCTAGAAAAGCCACAGTGTAAATTCCCACTGTACTGGTTACAAGAAACTTCTGAAATAATTTACTTCTGTGTCAAGTTTTGCTCTATCTTTTACAGGCTGCAGTGCAGAGGGTAGGAAGGTGCTTGACACAGCTCTATCAGGAGGTCACAGCACTGAACCCTGGACACCCTTCCTCAGACATCTCCAAGTTGGAAACCTGTTGCTGAGATTCATCATTCTGCATTCTGCTTCACGACCATTGTTCCGTGAAAAGTATGGGAAAGTAAAAGGCTGTGTTTGTCTTTTGGATGTGCTGTTTCCTGGACCTCAACACATCTCCTCTGTCTCCCTCAGCAGAGCTGATCACCTCTCAGATTGCTCAGGACTGGTCATACCTGGTACAGCAAAAATGCATGCCTTAGGGGAAAAAAAGTCTGAAACAAAAAGTGTCAGCAAGACCCCACACACTAACAATTTCCATAAGTTTTCATAACTAATTGCTTTTCTATACAAGGGGGGGAAATAGTTACTTCTATAGCAACCGTCACAATACATATTAGCCTTTTTTTAAAACAAACTGTATTTTTTGCAGGTACAGATACATCATGATGACAAATATCTTTTTCTTTTGCAGTTTTGCAATAGTTTTAAGCAACATATAGAGGATCCAATATTTTCCTTTCTAGTGTTGATGGGATGCTGCATTTTTTAATACTCCCTTTTATTAACAAAAAAATTGTTTAGAAAAGAATTCACTGATGGGGGAAGATGTAATGGAAATTAATTATATAGACTTTCAAGGGTAATGAAGAGGGAGAGGGCAGTAAGGAGTGATCATCCCTTTTCAGGAGTGAGCAGGGCTACAGAGTAGCTTAATAAACCTGTCCCATGAAGACAGACTGAGAGAGTTTGGGTTGCTCAGCCTGGAGAGGAAAAGGCTCTGGCGAGCAGAAGTTGTAGTAACTTTCTACGACCTAAAGGAGGCTACAAAAGAGATGAAGAGGGACTTTGGACAAGGGCATGAGGTGATAGCATAAGGGGAATGGCTTTAAACTGAGAGAAAGCAGGTCAAGATTAGATAAAGGGAAGAAATTCTTTACTGTGAGAGTGGTGAGTCACAGGAAAAGGTTTCCCAGAGAAGCTGTGGATGCCCCATCCCTGGAAGCATTCAAGGCCAGGCTGAACAACCTCAGCAACAACAGAACAACCTGGTCTAGTGGAAGATGTCCCTGCCTACAGCAGGGGATTGAAATTAAATGATCTTTGTGGTCCCTTCATCCATCCTCCAGCTCATGGCACTGCAAAAGCATCTCGTTTTTTTATAGGTAATGCCATGTCAAGGCACAGGTTGAGATGCAGTTGAAGTCTGTCTACAGCTGCCAACTGCTTCATTCCTAACGCTGTGCTGGTACCACAGAACAACAGAAAACTACTGACCACAAAATATTATTTTGCTGCATTTCTATTCCATCCAGTGGACACAGGCAGAAGTCAAACCTGGCCCACCTTGATGAAGTGTGTCTTTCTTTGAGGGCTGTTAGACTGGGCTTTGTGCTTTACACTGGCAGATAAGACTAGTGCAGGCATGCAGGTAGATGCATGGGATGGACTTTCTGTTGACAGCACAGAAGTGAAGCAAAAGCTAGAATATCCTTCATATGCAGAGAGAGAGATATGGTGATATCCTTTGATGCTTTGTAGCCTCCGGACCTATCTTGAAGGAGAGAATTGTAAGGGCTGCAGGGGAAAGAAAGTCAGATTTAGAGAAATAGCTCCTGGTGTGCTTCCAGGAGCTTGGACAGGATTAAACAGCACACAGATTTCATATGCATCTATGAAATCATTGAGCTGTACTTCTCTCTTTTATTAATTCCTTTGGTAGTGATGTGGCATTGTGCAACATTTTGCTCTCAATATAATCCCCAGGAATGAATGAATTTTAAAGAAAACAAAGAAAAATTTACATTACAGTTGTTAGAGCAGTTTGTGTAGAAGAAATCTAGAAAATAACTTTCGGCCACCCCCAAAGTCTGCATGGAAAAAACTCCCTGAGACTAAAACAATTTGGGTAAATCTAAATTTGTCCTTTCCTTGCCCAGCTCAAAATATTTGAAAACACCAAAATTTCCTGTGAAGTTCTCTACACCTTTCTTAGGATTCAGACTCAGACTCAGCAAAGATCTTAAATCCAGGTTAGATTATATGCACATAATCGTCTGCTGAATTGAAACCTAAATGTGTCATCCTTCCCAGCCTTGTGATTGTTACACAATTTCATTGTCAATCTGATTTTTTAAAAAAAGCCTATGAAAAGTGACAGAAAGCAGAAGACTACGTCTCTGTTTCTATTTTAATAATTACATGTGCTTAGAAATTTTAATTACATAGTCATCAATTCTCGTTCACATAAAATCCTGGCTAGCTTATTTTTATTAAGTAATTTTTACTTTCCTCAGTCCTGTTGCTCACAAAACTGGCAAATGTGCATTTGTCATTTGTTACAAGTCAAGAATTATCTGAGAGGTAAATTTCATATTAATGGAACTAATGTGCTTTCTTTTAAAACATCTTTGGTTATTTCATTGCTTACCATAATTTAAGACTTGGCTGCGTAAGGAGTGTTGCACTTTGGCAATTGCTAAAATGGTCTGTGTGTGGTCAAGACAGCTGTGTCTGTTGTTGCTGAACATAATGCTGACTTAAGTAACCAGTATCCGCTTCAAGTAGGATTTCAAACCTTTTTGCTTTCTTTCGTTAATACCAGGTTACACAGACAGAGAAAAGGGGGGCCAGTGCTGACCTGTCTTTCTTCTTGTTCTCGTAACTGAACGGCAGCAGATAGAGCAGGAGCAGATTGCAATCTCTGCCTTCAAACCTTCAGCGATGAGCAGCAGCTGAGCAATTTCAGGATGTTGTGTTTTGGGGTTCATCTCCCCATCTAACAAAATGCTAATCCTCAAATGACTTCAATTTCGACTTCCAAAATGTTCTGAAGAAATCCCATGCTGTCTGGTGCAACGCTTTGGTCTTTGAGCTGCACAGAGGTGGTCTGATCCCTATCTCGCTGGGAATTGGGAAACAATGTCACCCAAGTCAACATATAAGTAGTACATACAATATCTAAACTTGGCATGAGGGGAAAATTGCCCCGTGATTACACCACTCAAGGAAGTGCTTTTAAAGCTAAGAAGAGAGATGGGGATCAAACAGATATAAAGGGCTCGAGGGCAGCTGTGCCAGCTGAGGAATTCGTGCCTGAACAACAGCGGGCGGTGGCTGCTGCCTCCCCAGCCGGGCCCCGCGCCCGCTGCCAGCGCTCACGTCCTGCCCGACCGAGTGGGGCCCAGCCGGACCTTGCCCCCCTCAGGGCTGGCTGGCACTCCGTGCCTCCCCAGGGACAGCCCAGCTTTCACCGCCCAGCCCCTTTCCCCGGCATGACCTCCCCGGCGAGGGCCGGAGCGGGGCCGACGCCATCCGCGCTGTAATTTATATGTAAATGAGCCGGGGAATATGCACAAGGCAGCCGCACACGCATTGCTCCAGTGGATTCCACCATGCGGACTCTGGTTTCCATCAGAAGCGTGCACAGATGGGGTTTCTGCAGATTAAAGAAACCAAGATGTGATTGCTTTTAAAGAATGTACCTACTGATACAATGCTGAGAGAAAACAGGAAAGCGCTAAGTATTTGAGCCTTAAAATAACACTGCTTTTTCTGGTCATGAAATATTTTGAGCTATACCTCCTATTGCACTTACAAACATTTAGCCATTATTCAGGGAATATGACTGTTGAGATTTATTCCAACACATTCCAGAACACCCTTGTAAGATGAAATTTAACATCAAGTGAACAACATGTCCTACATAAACCCTTTTTTTAAAGCAAATAGGGGGAAAAAAACCAAGTCTTGTTTTAAATTAACCTTTCAAGGTCATGTTGGGATGAAGCCATTTCAATATATATCAAAGGGTTATAGAAATGTGCAGCTTACTGAAGTGTGTTCTTATACAGTAAGAATATGTCCTCATTTTACATGGTTGAATCATATACAATGAACACATTTTCAAAGGTGACCTTGAAGCTACCATCCACATTTCTTAAATATTTGTCTTACAATTGAATCTGTGCAAATGTGCGTGTGAAAAGCTTAATATTTTTTTTTCTCTAAACAAATAATGCAAATGAATTCTTTGTTATAAAAGGCATAAATCAGTTTATTTCTGCTGGTTTCACTGGACCTACCGCAATTTGCTCTAGCTGAAAATCTGGCCCTGATTCTTTAATCCACAGATATACTTTGTCATTGCAGTTTATATAAACATGAGGTCAGCTAGTACTTCCAGACCCAAATGAACTCCTTGATAGTTCAAACTCAAACTTCAGTTTTAAATCTGAATTTTGCTGTCATAATTTATCTTACAACTGACCACAAGTAGATATAGAGCATTGCTGGGTTTTGTGGTATGGTTTTGTCTGGGGATTTTTAAATGTAAGTAAGGACCCTGTTTTTCTCCAGGCAGAATAATTTAAGTGACCCATTAAAAGCTGAGTGTACTTTTCTTAATAAGCTTTGAAAGAGCATTTAGTAATAGCCCAAACAAACCTAGCATCCAATAGATTCTCATTGTTTGAGTCATTATAAACTGTACATAATGACTTTTTAACAAATAGGACTATTTTCAAGCTATGGTAATGCAGGAAAGGAAAAGAAATAGGTGATTTTCTCTTTCATTCCATAATTTAAAATGCACACAAGAGGTTGGACAGGATATAAGTCTTCTTTTAATGTGCAAAGACCAGCCCATAAGAAATTTGAAATAAAACAGTTATTCTCAAATGTGGTTTCAAACACTGGTATTTTATACACAGTGTCAGTATTATTAATTTTGTCTTGCATTTCCCCAAATAATTCAAACTACTCTGTAGTCAAAACAGTCAGAAACATAAACTTGGTTCATTACTGCACAGCTCCATGGGAATGAAATGCAGAGGGTATTTCATGGTGGATAGCCTTGCTGAGCACATTAGAAGAAAAGAGAAATACTTAATCCTCTTAAAACTATGGGGAGAATTTCAGTTGGCAAAATGGTCATACTGGAATTTGACCATATGCTACCAACACCTCAATGAAATGCCCTAAAACGCAGTTTCTCAGGAATGAAACAGTTGACTACTGTATTGAGAGGTAAGAGAAGTGGAAAATAATAAATAGTCTAGAAAATAATATGAGGTGAAGACTGAAAGTAGTAATGATCATACTATCCTTTTCTTTCAAATTTCTTTCAGATTTTATCCAGGAATTTCAAATTAATTTTTACATATATAGTGCTATAAGAGACAAATACTATGCCAGTGTTACAGAGGAGTAAACTGAGGCATAGCAAATTTGCACCACTTGCTTTAGGCAACACAGATGGTTAACAGGAATGCAGGGAATATAATTAGTAATTCTGTATTATACTGTGCTATTTTAATCACAAAACCTTCTTCCCTGTGACGTAGTTCTTATGCATTTGGAAACATTTATATGAAAATTTTAGGCACAAACCTATAAGGACTTTCCAAACCCCTATGTAGACTCAGGGGGAGTCTGGATCCTAAATCACTGTAAGCACCTGGGTCTGAGCCTTGCAAGCCAAACTGAAATGAGGAAACTCAGAACTTGTTTCCACACCAGCACATCACTGAGGTACTGTCTGGTTTAAGAACACAGCATTAAGGTGATCCATTCTAGTTTCACTCAATAGCCATGAAATATTCTTGCACTAGAAATGAGAAATTTTCCTGTGACACAGAACGCTGTACTATATTTCATTTCTGGAATATGTTTTCAGCTCTATCTGTGTTGTGTGCATTACTCTAGATGAGCACCTTCAGCAGTGGCCTAGAAGTTCCTCTGCTGCCCAGAAGCTGAAAAATTAGATCTACAGATCCCTTCAGAAACTCTGCCCTTCATGGAATAATAGATGAGTTGTCATTATGCTTTGGTGTGGAAAGTTGTCGTCAGACTTGGCAGTTCTGACTCCAAAAATCAAGCTTTGAGGTTTTCCTTAAAGTCGAAGCTTACGATATAAATACAAAAGCAACGATTAAATTTTATATGTAGTTTACCAGACTAAACATAGTTGTGAAAACTGTTAAAAAAAGAGATTCCTAACATAGCAAAAACATCTACAGTGAAAAAAAGGAAATTTAAGAACTGCTGTCTACCAGCTCCACCACATGGCAAAGGAGTAATTTACAGTTTTCTTTCTAGAAGGAAGATAATAATTTCAATCTAAAATCTTAGTCTGCCACGATTTTTTCAACAGACACCTCTTCAGTAGGGGGGTCTCAGAGACCAAAACTCTGCCAAAGGCACAAGTGATTTTAAAACAGTAATTCGTGGCCTGCCTTTTTTGATTAAAAGCTGCAGGGATGAAAACCCCATTTCTTGCTTGTGTGTGGGATGGTTGAGATTGATTTCTTCTTGGAGCTCCTGCCCATGACCAGAGAATACATAGTTAAACCAGAAAAGCCCTGGCTCCCGGGCAGACAGACAAGACCACAGGGAAACAGTGGTATTGCAAGGTTACCCAGCTGCTACTCCATGAGCCCACCAGTCCTGGGATTGTCCATGTCCTGATGGACTTTGGAATAAGAAGAAGAGCACAAGGCAGTAGACAGACACTCCAGCCACGGCCTCTGGAGATAAATTTCACTCCATGGAGGAAACTTGCCTCTGCATTCTGGGGAGTATATCCAGTCCTTATCCATTACCTTCATGACAGTAGAGGTTCTTAGTGCACAAGACAGATTAATCTATCTTGGGAAAAATATTTAAAGCCTATAGAATACAATAGTCTTGACTGGCTCAAGAAAAATCATCAGACAGATGAGTGGACTGCAATTTTCCTTTTCTTTTCTGTAAAAAAAAAAAAAAAAATCAAAGAAAAAGTGTTTCTACAATGGCACTGCTACAGTATACCTGTGTTTGTAAAAGTTAGTCTTAGCTGCTGTATTCCTCGGTGTCTATATCTAGGGAAAAGTTATATTTGATTCATTTGGAAACACCGCTTTGTGACAAGGAACTAATTAGTATGTAAAGCCTGTATGAGGAGTGTTGTATAATCATCATAAGCAGAAACTGGAGCTGACTCACCAGCTTTTTTCAAAGTTTTGCTTTTCAGCTATCTCATGGCAGCAGCAGCAGCTGTCAGATTATTGGTCAGTAGCTGCAGACTTCTGACTTGGTGAACGCAGAAGTTTCTGCAGTGCTGCTTCTGATCTGCGTTCACCTGGCACCATCCTAGCTCATGAAGCATGGTTTTCTTTAAAAAAAAATATTTGAAAACTGAAGGATCATTTACATGCTGATCTTTTGTGTCTTCATGTATTTTTATAAGTAGCTCTGCATTTTTAATATAACCCCAGTAAGTGCATTCTAAGAATTTTTTCAAATTTAGAACAAAGTTTAATTGTTCAGATTGTGATACAAGATGTTTCTCCAGCTATTTCTGGCACTGAAAGATTTATGAGAGAACTCAGGCAGTGTACAGAGTTGGTGCTTTAAGTAGCATGGACTCACCAGAGAAGACAGGGAATAAGGACTCTTAGATTTATTTAATGAAAGGCAGAAAATATTGGAATTCACATTTCAGTGAGAAAAGGAATTCACATTTCAGTGAGAAAAGTCTGTGTGCTCACGTGCCTCCATAAAAGCATGGCAGGGTGTCTGAGAGGCAGGACATGGGGGAAGTTACAGGACTATGCCAAGCACCAGGGTTTGATCATTGCTTTCTTGGCTTCTAGGTGTATTAGACTTCCCTGGCCACAGTTTTTCAAGTCATTCAACAGTCATCTGCTTTCTCTAGGCAGTGATTTTTCATTGACTAATCATTCACAAGTTACTGTGAAATAAGCAGCCTCATAAACTTAACTAATATTTGCTTTAAGATAGTGCAGGAGAACCTGCCCCATGGGGGATGAAGTAGGAAAGCACACACATAGCAGGTGGGTGTGTTTCCACATCTGGAGATAAGGACACAGTGATAGAGGCGGCCACAAAACACTAACATTATTTAAATGAATAATTTGAACTTGTCAATTTAAAGAGCAGTGTAAAATTATTCTTGTTCCACTAAAAATTGTCTCTACTGGATCCAGATCAAATCCTTAGGTTTATTTTTTTCCAAAGTGTCTTCTCATTACAAGTTCTGTGCTTCATTTTGTGTTTTTTGCTTTCAAATCAAATTTTTTCCCTTTAGCAGTTTTTTCTGAGCTTCCACATGGAGTTCCACTTTGCTTTCATGTCATTTGATATTCTGTCTGCTCACTGCTTTTAAAGTAAAAAAATAATTACTGATTTCACAGTAAATTTGATCTCATAGTCTTCTTAATGAAGAATTTATTTGTGTTGGTTCTGTTTAGTCCTGTTCTGGGATGGTATAAAAATCACATGTAATGTGGAGAGTGGTTAAAAAAAAGAAACTTTGTACTTTGGTCTGGCTGTCCAATTTTCAGAGTGCAGTAATCACTATGATGGATGTGGGAAGAGAAATAATGAGTCCCTTTACTTTATTTCTTTGCAGCTCATGAGTGGAAACCATGAAGCTTTTCAGTCTAATCATTCTTCACATCCATTCTTGATAAAATTCTCAGCAGTCAGCACAGATTTAAGAAGAAAAAAAGACACTGCCTGTCCTGTTTTTTGACATTTGGAAAGTCTTAAGCAATATTGCAGGTGGGAAGATTGTCACAAATGTATTTTATTTGTCATAATTTCTCTCCAGATTTTTAAATGAAAAAATGTAATGTGGGCTCTGACATCAGAAAATATTTTGGAGCCCTTAAAAACTGAAAAAGTGAGACAAAACAGAACATGCAAAATATGGGGGTTTTTTTGCAGAAAATATTTATGTGAAATCAGATTTTATGTTCGATTAACTGTTTACAGGTGACTGCATCTGCAGTTCTGGAATGTCATGATATGCTGCAATATATTGAAGAGCAAATTTAGAATATTTGCAGTCTGAGTACTGAAAAAAATTAGGGAACTGAGACAAAAAAGGGAAAACACCAATCAGTGGAACAGATGGGTTTATGTTTTTATTTGTCATTTAACCTATCTAATTCTAAGTTGAAGAGGCTCATAATTCTGATTATCATACAGAAAAAATTGTGAAATTCTATTTCAAATATGAACTGTTCCTGTAGCTTTTTCAGTGGGTCATTGAGTACAAGATGACCTGCCACAGGAAAAGAGAAAATTTTAAGGTCAAACATCACAATGCAGGAGTTTACCTTTCAGGATTTATATATACACACAAAAATTAAAATGCTACACTCTAAAAGAAGCACCTTATAATAAGCATCCTGAGGTATGCAACGTGCCAACAGACACTTTGCTTGCCTTGAAACGCTTTTAGTCCTTCTCCCACCAGGATATGACAGGCTGACATTTGGAAGGGACCTATATCACGGGGGCCTCCTGTTAGCTCCAAACCTGCTGCTGCTGCTGCTGTCGGTGGCAAAGGAGGCTGGATACTCTCACAGTCAGTTGCTGCAATCCGTCATGTCTGAGATTTGCAGGCTGAGTTTTATTCCAGAGGGTTTTGGTGCTCTCCACAAAGTCCAGCTGTGGGGCTGACATGGGTCTGCTCCAGAGGCCAGGACTGCTGGTGGCAGGGTGGGACAGAGGACGCTGTGCATGGCAGTGCTGGGGCTTTTCATGCCGTGGAGAGGCAGCTGCCACCAAAATCACCAGCTCAGGTCTGACCATGACAAAGCCTCTGCTGAAGGTAATGCCAGAGAGAGGAAGGAGGAGAGGGAAGTGTCTGCAAGGGGTCTGGGGCAATGGGCACTGTCCTAGGGAGAGAGGCAGGCTGAGCTGTCACACACCTCACAGGTAGGAAGGAACCTTAGAGAACAGCTGCAGCATGGAAGAGAAGGAAGGTTGCAAAAGGGTTACACTGCAGAGAGCAGAAGTTGTGGGCTTCCTGGTGGTGTCCTTAGTGGCCTCAGGAATGAATAGTTATAGGCAAGAGGGAGAGCTTGCCAGGGCGGGGAGGGCATCATGAGTAGGGATTTCTCCTGCTTTTGGGACTCCCAGCACCACATCCCCAGCTGGATGAACCAGCTCAGTCTCTCACCCAGATCTGCAATGGTCACAATGGTCCTGTTAAATGTGTTTTGTCTTTTCAGCATAATTATCTGTTGGTCTAAGGGGATGGGATTTGTCTTACTTATGATACGGAGCTAATATCAGAGCTAATGATTCTGATTTAGCTCATAGAGAGGAATAAACCTTTAACAGACAATTAATCTCACCTATCTTAATGTGTAGAGGAAATTCACAGCATAGCAGCAATAGCATTAAGGGAAGCATAGGGCAGTATGGGCTGAGCATGGAATACAGCTCTTGGGAAAGACAGCGTGTCAGAGGGAGAGCTTTGTATGATGCTTATGTGAATTTTAGCCCCTGAATTTAATGTCAGTCCTTATTTGCTGATGGAATTTTAAGTCCTTGCCAGGTGCCAACCCGCCAGCCAGCCATAACGATACATTATCCCCAGTTTTGGTTCTGCTCCAAACCAGCAGGTTTCTGACGTATAACATACATTGACAAGCACCACTTCCTGAGCAGCTCATGAGTAGCCACACTTCATTAGCATGCCAATCATGGACACAGAGAGCCCTGCAGAAATGTTATTGTATGGGAGGAAATTCAGAACAAATATATCAGTAATTAATAAAACAAGAAATGCAGAGGGTGGGTATTCTGGTCTTTGCAATACACACACTTTGCTCAACTGACTTCCAAAGTGTTAGTTGAAATGGGCAAAAGGTGAAGAAAGATAATTTTAGGTAAATAAGCTGCAAAAACATTCTGATATCATATACAGAGAAAAAGATTATTTCTTTGTACCCAACTGTGGTTTTAATATAGGCTCAACAGATCACTCTTATCAAAGAAGTGGTGAAAACTGACTGCAGCTACATACTGGCCACATTCTCAAGCAGCATCAATCTCTGTATCTGAACATCTCACATGACTTCAAAGGAAAACATAAGCCCTTCTTCCCTTTGCATCATTTATAGGGATTTGCTTTGGGTTTTATTTTTTCAACTAAAGGCAATTATGTTGGAAAGTCCACATCAAAGAAAATGCCAACCTTAGGCCTTTTTGCACTATCCAGGACAGGGGGTGCAATGGATATTCATCTATTTAGAATATCCCATCCATGCACTGGCCAGAGTATGTTTCACAGTATTAATGGTGATGAGGTTAAAGCCTGTCATTTCTTAGAAAACCTGGGTATCATCATAACCAGCTGTTCTGATTTGCTGACTATTTATTAACATCTTTAGTAATTATGCGTGACAGATTTCATGAGAACACAATCATACAGCTTGTGTAAATTAATGCCTTCAATAAAACCTGCCTAGGCTTATGCACTTAGCTCCTTTGTTCAAGTGTGTTTCTCCCGTTAAAATATTTAGCTATTGCAGGCATCTGCCCCCTCTCAGGCACAGACTGTGCACATTTTCTTTGCTTGTTCTGCATGAGAAGCTCTCATTGACCCAAATAAGGGCTCAGTGCATGGGCCATATGCTAAGACTATGGAAATTGCCTTGAGAATATGTTGATTTTCCATACTCACATCATAACTACAGTGTGAGTGTCACTGCTGGATTGTCTTTTGCACTGGATAAAACTGCACCACTGGAGTCAGTGGAGGTTTTATCTCTGAGTAAAATGACATCATGTTCATTGCCCCTTGGGAAGTTCCGAGCTGCCTCTGATTCCTCTGACCAAGAGTGCTGTGCACTGTCCTGTGGACTCTTCACAGGCCAGATGCCCCCAGTGAAAGGTCCTCATCATCTAGCTGGAAGGAACCCAAAATAATGCCAGTTCACTTTGCTTGTCCTCAATCTCCTCACATTTCACTGTGAGTACATTAGGGTTTAGGGTGAAGCCTTTCTTGAATGCCTGGTCAGGTTCAGTCCAGGTGACATAATTAGCTGCACAATGTAGGAATTATCTCACCCTTGCTTTTGCTGTCTGAACGTTGAGCACCTTGCATGCCTCAGTTGTGTAATCCTCTGTATTAAATGAGGAGATACAAGCCCCATCTCAGGGTTACTTATCCCTCCTTTAGCTAAGAATAGTAGAAAATAGCAAAGAAAATTTTCATCTGTATGTACAATTATTGAATTCAGATATCACTTCAGAAAATGCTTTAGAAAAGGCCATAGATTCACTGCTAGATCTTATCCTTTTCCACTTGACCCACTCTGCCCAAAGTTCAGTTTAAGTGGGCATATAAATCCAGCTTTAAAACACATTTTTATAGCAGGGAGGGTACTGCCTTAGTATGGAGTGTTGAATAATATCATTGCTTATTCTCAAGCCACGTTCTGTCTCAGAGGGGGTTGCCTTACATTAAAATAATTCCTTTTTAAACAGTTTGCTCTAAGCTCATCAGGACTGTTATACATTCAGCAATGTCCTCTGTTAATCCGCTGTTGTAACATCTTGTTTCTAGCTCCGTAAGCCTACACCCATGTGTACACAAACACATGCACACTTAGGCACACACATTTGCAAAACATGTCCGTGGATCTCAGTGCCAGAACATCAGCCCAGGAGAGCTGCTTTGCTTTTCCATAGATGCACTTCAACATAGTTGGAACAAGTCAGAGCTCCCCACAAGTTGTGCCACAGAAGATTCCTTCCTCTGGCAGAGCACAGCCGTGTGAGCCATGTGGGTAAGAGGGGCTGAGAAGAGCTCCCACGGGCAACTCAGTGACATGGGGACTCTGCTCACCAGGACAGGGGCAAAACCACTCTCCCATTTCACACCAAGCCATGCCAAGTTCCTTAGTCTTGCTGTATTATTTCAGCTTCATGTTTCTACTGACCAGAGATTTCACTTGTCATAACACCTCTGCCCAAAATGAGTGAAGGGTGCACAGAGAATACAGCAGCACACGTGTCTGAACTCCCTTTGTAAGGATGCAAATGATGATGCAAAGTGAAAGATAAGGGCAAATTATGTACCTTGGGGCAGGTTGTAAGCCTTTACAGGCAACATTGATTAATTACTGACATAAACAGCCTGATTAACTTAGTAAGATTGTAATCAGTTCTCAAGCCTTTTGTTTGCACAACAGTAAATCAAAGGAAAGTGAAAATGCAGAAATTAGATTTGTATGTATTGGAATATGTATCCCAATATAACCAGTTAGATGGTGCCCAGGCCAGTTCTGACCTTCGCTGCTGGGCCAGAGGCAGCACTGCGGTGTTCACCCCAGCGATACCTTGGCTGGCGGCAGAGTGCAGCGGGGCACAAGACAGGACTCCGTTTACCTCAGGGGACAGCTTCTGGCGATGGTGAAGAGAAGAAGGGAGCGGATTCTGCTAGAAGGTAGCCAGACGTTTATTCCATGAGCACAGATACGTCTGCACTGGGCTACTGCTGATAACAGAATGGCGCCACATGGTCTCATTCACATTTTAAGCTCAGGACAGGGGAAGGGGAGGGGACAGGTGAGTCACCAACCAGGTGAAGGGGCAGGGTCTCAAGGTACTAGGGACACCTATCACACGACGCCTTGCTGGTATGTTAGCCTGATTGACAGGGCACACTCAGCGAGGGGCGAGGGGGAAGGGAGAAGGTAAAACAGGATATTGCAACACACCACAACATCTCCCCCTAGTTTTGTTTAAAAAGAAGAGGACTGTGTTTATGGTGCAGAATGATTCTACTGAGGCTTCTAGGTCATCCACTGGAGCACTGAGGGCTTCCAAATGGTAGACCTCAGGAGGGGGAGATGAGCTTGAGATTAACTTGAGAACCATGCGTCTGATTACTCCAAAAACAATGCTAAAAACTACAATAACTACAACTAAAATAAACAGCACTAAAATTACAGTTTTCAGAATAGATCCCAACCAGCCCGAGAGTCCCCAGCCATTGAAAAGTCCATTCAGCTCGTTGTCAGTTTCTCTGTTGATGTCTGAGAACCTTTATCGAGGTAGTCCATATGTGGTTTGGGCTGCAGTACTATGTAGGAGATTGCAGGTGGGATGATCACGAGTAGGACGAGAAGCAGGCTCGGTCTCATGACATCTCGAGGCTATACACGAACAGTGGGATCTAAACTGGTACAAAAACTTGAGACAAACATATATTACAAACTATTCCAGATAGGAGGCTTAAATGGAATTTCCTCCAAAGAACGTGCGCGGCGTTTTCTTCTCCAGGCAGCGTGAGCAACCTGGGGTGCTTCTGCAGATTTCTCTGAGACTTTGGGAACATAGGGCTTTACCCATTTGGAAGGAACCCACCTTAAACCAGAGGGGGTGGACACACAGGCGTATCCACGTCCCCAAGTAACCAATTTGTAAGGTCCCACCATTTTCCAAGTCTCAGGGTCCTTTACTAAAACCGGAGGTTTTTCTTTCATCAACCTGTGACTGTTCCCCCCAAAGTGGCGTAGGATGGGTGGGTTCAGGCTGTCAAAAGAACAATTCAGAAAATTGATTGTGAATAGTGCCCTGGATAACCGAATGTGGGGAGGTTCTACCTTCAGAACCTGTTGTTGCTGGTCCAGGACCCTTTTAATATCACGGTGAGTTCTTTCTACAATAGCTTGACCTGTAGGGGAGTAGGGGATGCCAGTTTTATGCTCTACTCCCCATTGCTGCAGGAAGCTCCCGAATTCCTTGGATTTATAAGCAGGCCCATTATCAGTTTTCAACTCCTTGGGGATGCCCATGAAAGAAAAAGCTTGTAAGAGGTGCTTAATAGCATCAATAGATGATTCTCCTGTGTGGGCAGAAGCATAGACCGCTCCAGAAAAGGTATCTACACTAACATGAACATATTTCTGCCGTCCAAAAGCCTGTATGTGTGTTACATCTGTTTGCCACAGTTCACAACTGTTCAGTCCCCTTGGGTTTGCTCCCGTACTCACTGTAGGGAGTGCATGTTGTTGGCAATTTGGGCACGTGGCCACAATCGCTTTGGCCTGTTCTCGAGTGATGTTAAACTGGCGAACCAGGCCAGGTGCATTTTGGTGGAAAAGCTGGTGGCTGATTTTTGCCTGTTCAAAAACATTTGGGAGAGTGGCCATCACTGCAGGTGCAGCAAGAGCATCTGCCCTTCTGTTGCCTTCAGCGATAAACCCTGGCAAGTCAGTGTGTGACCTGACATGCATCACATAAAAGGGTTGCTCTCGGTGAGTGACTAACTTTACCAGTTTTGAGAGCAATTCAAAAAGTGCAATGTTAGATACATCTTGCAGTATTGCTTGATCTGCTCTGGATACTACTCCTGCCACGTATGCAGAGTCTGTAATCAGATTAAATGGTTCTGAGAACCTTTCAAAAGCCCTAACAACCGCAGCCAATTCAGCAACCTGAGGTGAACCTTCCACCTCAGCAATGTCCGTCTCCCACTGCTGGGTTTGAGGATCTTTCCAAGTCATAACAGACTTGTGTGACCTCCCGGACGCATCTGTAAAGACAGTTAGAGCCCTTTTTAAAGGTCTCCTACTTAGAGCAGTTCTTAATTTTAAAGTAAATTGAACATCTTGTTCAAACAATTTGCAAGCGGGCCGTGCTACCGAAAATTGTCCTGAGTAGGAATCCAGAGCAAACTGCAACACTTCATTTTCTTGAAACAATTGTTCCAGTATTTTCATAGTATTTTGACCTGATTTTAACTCAACTGGAATGTGAATGCACTTAAAATCACATCCTGCTAACTCCCTGATCCGGGTCCTTGCTTTCCGGATCAGTTCTGCTATCAGCTCCTGAGGCTTTGTCAGTCTCTTGGACCTTTTGTGACTGAGGAAAACCCATTCTATGATCAAGAGAGAGTCCCTCTGGTCCCGGTCCTTTTTTGGTGTGTCCTTTGCCTTAGGTGTTTGTTTTTCCTCCCACTGGAAAATAATTCCATGGAGGTGTGGCAACTTACCTAGGATGATAAATTTGAATGGCAGATCAGGCCGGCATCGGTGGGCCTGTCTTGTGGACATTGCAATCTGAACCTTTTCTAGAGCTTTCCGTGCCTCTGGGGTAATAGACCTAGGAGCACCTGGGTCCTCTCCCCCTTTCAATAAATTGAAGAGAGGGGCAAGGTCTTCATTAGTCAGACCAAGCCATGGTCTTACCCAATTCAAAGACCCACACAACTTGTGGACATCCGCAAGGGTCTTGATCCTTGGATTGATTTCTAGTTTTTGAGGAACAATGGTCCTATTTCCAATTTCTAAGCCCAAATACTTCCAAGGTGGCATCTTTTGAATTTTCTGTTCCTGGAGCTCGAACCCTGCAACAATCAATGCATCGATCGTTAGGTCAAGCGCATGTGTTAGTAAATCATCATTGGGGGCACACACAAGGATATCATCCATATAATGGTAGATGATGGCCTTCTCTGCGGCTGCACGAACTGGGGAAAGCAGGGAAGAGACATACCACTGGCAGATAGCTGGAGATACCTTTAGGCCCTGAGGAAGAACAGTCCAATGGTACCTTTTCATAGGAGCTTCTGAATTGATAGAAGGGACAGAGAATGCCAAACGCGGTGCATCGTCAGGGTGCAATGGGATTTGGAAAAAACAATCTTTAATATCAATAACAGCTAATTTCCAATCTTGAGGAAGCATTGTTGGGGATGGCATACCAGGTTGGGGAGAACCCATATCTTCAATTACATTATTAATTTGTCGGAGGTCACAGAGGAGTCTCCACCTCTTTTTGTCAGCTTTTTGGATGACAAACACTGGAGAGTTCCATGGGGACATGGTCTCCACAATGTGGCCCTTTTTTAGTTGCTCTTCTACTAGTTCCTCAAGCACCTTTATTTTTTGTTTACTGAGTGGCCACTGTTTCACATCAACTGGTTCGTCTGTTTTCCACTTAAGTTTTTGGATGGGGCGCTGTTGTTTAATGACTGCTGCACAAAAATGCTGTGGAGAGTCTGGAATATTAATTGTGACACCCCACTGGGCCATTATGTTTCTGTATGTCTGTATATACATATACAAAGATACATCTCCACAACATAGGTAGAAGGGAGGAATAAATATCAGCAAGGAAAGCCTGCTGTTTTTCCTTACGTTATCAAATGTGTAGACAAACCTGTGATTTATTTTCCATATTTTAGATGCAACTAGTCAATGTGTGCTGTGCAGCTGCGACATAAAACTTCTTTCAAAGACAGCTAATGCTAAAGAAAGATATTGCAAATATGTGACCTGTGCTCTGGTTTTGTAAAATATTTTTCTAATTTCATCGCTCCAGGATAGAGCTTTATAACTTAAGCCAGAATCGTTGAAAAATGTTGCTGCTTTGCTACTGCAGGCAAAATCTGTACAGAATAGGATTTGTAATATATACAAACTCTCAGACAGTTCCTTTAAACCTACGGAAACTCCTATAATAGAGTTTTACTGAAGTCCAAAATAAGTCCTGGCCAAAGTTTTTGCTGAATATGTTGAATTCTAAAGCAGGCCTGGGTCTCAGCATGATTTTCCTACTGTCTCCTGAACAAAAACCACCTTATATTCCACCCAGGAGCATAACCCATAAAACACGCACAATAAGATGTATAGAAATCCATCTCTCCCAGCCTAATGAATTTAATCAAGATCAACAGTTGTGTGAGATCAGTTTTGGCAGAAACTTGTGCAGGTGCAGATTTCTATTGTTGTTCAGTCAAACCATTGAACAGGAGCTCTCTTGTGCTTGAATAACCTCTACCTTTCTTTCCGACGTTTTAATGAGTGAGTGGCGTATGTTTTAGATGGAATATCGTGCATGACACAAAGCACACACACCACAGGATTCATGGGGTGGGTTTTTTGGAAAATTTTTGAAAGTCAGTATACAGACTGCTGTCCTACAACTGTCTTAGCTGTAGATTCTGAATAAGAAGGATATTACCTGGGTAAAAGGGTGTGTAGGCAGGAGAAAACACCCGGAAAAGGGTGTTTGACAACATTCTTCACAGGGAGGGTGTATCCATATCATACTGCATCCAGTGTTGTTTGTCTCATCCAAGGAATACATTTGCAGCCAGGTATCTCCTGTTTTCCTCCTTCTCCTTGCCTTCCAGCACTGTCATTACTTCCTATTGGCAGTTTCCTGCCACTGCTATAGAGATATATTAGAGCCCATTTTCTGGGTGCAACAGCAGAAATCAAGGTTTTGGCAAAAATGGCCCCTGCTGCATCTCACTCTTGCTGTGGCTTTTATGCATTTTCATGCATCCAAATGTCCTAGGGAGTTAGGGGAGCTCCTCAAAAGAAAGACTCCTGTATTTTCTGCTTGATGCTGACATCAAAAAACACAGGTATTTTTTTCATGGCAACTTCCATTTTTGAGCACTGTAGGTCCTTCAACACAACTCTTCAGCTGAGAATGCCCCGGCCCAGGGCCAAGCACAGGGCTGGCACTGCCAGGCAGACGTACCCAGCTCGCAGCTGGGGACTGATCCAGAACCCACCAAAGTGAGTGGAAAGGCGGTCACTGACTCTGCTGAGATCTGGATTTTTCCCTGTGGAAAAATATTCTTGCTCTGAAGTATACACAGGAAAATTCCATTTATAGAGTAGTTAAATGAAATGTTCAAATTGCTTCAATCCACAAGTACATTGCATTTCTATTTATAATTAATTTTGCCTTATAGGCCCCAGTCCAGTCAGGCACTTAAGCACCTGCATATCTTTTAGCTGATTAATAATTCTCTCAGAGACAGTATTACCAGGTTGCTTAATCTGGGCAGAATTGAATGTCTCTTCAGTGAAAAATAAGGAGGGTCTATTTATTTTACTCAGAGATATATGATCTGTAAAACCTTACAGTAGCATGAGATTAAAAAAATTGTGACATTTCCAATCATACTGTTACTGCCTGCATGCTTAGGAAATTAGCTAGCTTAGCCTTTAATATGTAAATATATCACGTGGTTCTTTTCTAGAAATTACACGATTCAATCATTTTTTAGCTAATATTCTCCATTTGTTTGTGTGTCACAAAGTTTTGCAAAAAATGTTGTTTAGATATGTTACATTTTGTAACGTATTCTGCTTAATAGAATTATAAGGGAAAGTTAAAATGTAGTTTAATTTTCTGCTGCTCACAGAGGGCATCTTATGTTGCCCAAAATCACTTAATGTAGCTTTTGTCTGCTTGCAAAATCCAGAGTTTATTTCTTGAGTTCTAAATTGCATGTAATATTCATTTTTGTTCCAGTATCAGCTGTATCTGATAGCTGAATTTACAGATGCAGAGATTTATCTATCCTTTTGGTTTATTTTTGTCCCCCAAATGCAAAAGTAAACTTCAAAACCCTTGCTTTGGTTAGTCCAAGTATTTGAACTTCCCAGTG
This sequence comes from Zonotrichia albicollis, assembly GCF_047830755.1. Taxonomy (NCBI): domain Eukaryota; kingdom Metazoa; phylum Chordata; class Aves; order Passeriformes; family Passerellidae; genus Zonotrichia; species Zonotrichia albicollis. The sequence goes on from NC_133820.1 coordinate 58,354,163, forward strand.
GTTGCTGCCATATGAAAACATAGATATATACTTAAACACATGCTGCACTTTCCCTGCCCCAGACAGACATCTGGCCATTTCCCATCTGCTGACTGTGACCTGAAGCATTTTTCTGTCTCTCTCTTATTAGTTTGGGCTTTTGCTGAGGTTCAGTAGCTCACACATGCTGATCCATCAATTGTTTTTATTGGCAAACAGGTCCATCATTAGCAATCAGAAACTATAGCATCTGCTAATTTAAGTGGGAACCACATCCTGTTGTACATTAGGTGTTTAGCAGAGTGGGCATTTATCAAAAGAGGGATTAAGTGAAATACACATGTGTGTAATATTATGGATATTTCAGGCTATAAATAACACATTTCATTTTTCTTCCTCTTTAAACTCACATATGCATTTTACCATAAGGAAAAAATTTGTCTAAATCTTTCTGGATAGTTTAACGCTGGAAACCTTAGTCAACACAATACTTGTCTGTTAAAATCATTTGCATGCCTTTTTATACTGGGTGGGCTGCCCCATACCAGCAAACATGAAAAACTATGGGGGGTTTGAAGACTGCAGAACTGGTGTAGCATATCTCAGTGGCATGCAGCCCATGTGGGTTTTTGCTTCCAGCAGCTAGAAATTGCAAAGTAATGATTTAATTTCATTCAGAAACATACTTCCAATATTTTAATGGCACTAGAAACAGCACAAATTGCCCCAAACTTTAACAAGTACTCCTAGTAGAAAGGAAACATATTTTTAAATGCTAATATTTAGAGATTAAAATCACATTGCCAGATTTGGGCTGGCTAGATATCATGGGCATTTGTTACTCACAATTTGGTTTATGGCCCAGTACTTAAAAGATACAACAAAACCATTCAGTTTGAGACTGGTGTTTAGGGTGTTCCAACCTGATGGTTTACTTTTTCCCAGAACAACTGGCATTCAAAGAAAACAGCAAGTATCAACAAGACTTGAAAAAAAAATCAAGATTTGTAATAAAATTTCTCCTGAACCATGAGAGAATGTGAAGCTCCAGGAAGGCAGGGTAGATGCAGGGCCTGCCAGTATCCCACCACAACAAAACCATCTGGGAAAAAACTGTGGTCCCTGCTCCCAGGAAAGTGGCTCTGGGTACCTGCATCCCCTTTAGAAGCTCATGTCTCAGGTTGTAACAGTATGTATGCCTGCCAGCTTCACCCAAACCTGCCTGCATTATCAGTAAGGAAGAAAAGAATTTTAATCACAAATAACTTAAGACCAAGTGGAGACTGGATGAAAAGCTTATTGAAGTCAATGGGAAGGCTCCTGCTGGCTTCTCCGAGGGGTGGATTGAGTCCCAGCTTCAGACCTCTGAAACAAATGCAAAATTTGTTTAGCTTTGTGCTTTGAACATTGCTTTATTTTCTAAACAGAGGTCGCAAACAGTTATGTGTCTGTTTCTGTGATCCTCTGCTCTTATGAAGTCATTCCAGCTCCTCTATCAGTAAACTTGTTGTAATATATTTCATGCTTAGTCTTCAAAGAAATGTTAACGTTCACAGATAAAAGACTCTGTACGCTGTCCATGCCACAACTGTCACCAGAAGCCCAGGAACGATGACATGAGCGGATGATAAATATCCTTACACAAAAAAACTATTTTTCAGGGAGCCATAAGCAAACCTTTGTTGCCCTCCCTATCTGTGAAGCAAGGGACGTGTCCCCCCATGGGGATGGCTTTGGGCTGGCTGCCGCCAGGCGATGGAGCAAAGCCCCTGCCCAGGTCTGGGCTGCCATGGGCAGCGGGCGAGGCGAGGCAGCGGCGTGACAGTCATTGCCTCCCTGCCGAAAGCACACCGTCTCCCACATCAAAAAGGCACCAGGAGCCTTCACACAGGTCTGCACTGTATAATGGGCAGATTTTCGTCGAGGGTTCAGAAGACAAATGAAGCTTTTATCTGCTTTCCAGCCCTCTGCATTAGGAGTTTATGTTAAAGCCACTTAACTGTCTAGAGTGCGGGCCTGTGGATTACCTGTTTGTGTGAATCAAGTACATTACCTGATCACATGAGCACCAGGGATAAGTTTTCTATAACTAGCTTTTCTTTGAAGGGATCTTCAGCTACTTCAGTATTCTCACAAAGAAGTGCCCCAAAAGAGTCAGGATTAAGAATAAGCTATACTTCACTTTGGCTTGTGTTTCTCCAGCCTCATTTATTTAGCTTTACTTACTTACTCGGTCACTTATTTGTGTGTCATAACAGCAGGATGAGGAGTAAACCTTCCAAAGTATGCAGCCTATAACCTTTACAGCACCATGGGTTAAATATTATATAAAGAAGGGAGTGAGTGTCATAAAAGGAAATAACTCTTTCTGAACTGCAATTTGAAAGACTGTTGGTAATTTTATAAGAGTTCTGAATTTCAATTGCTAGAGTTAAAAATATTATTCTACCACACCTTATTTTTTATAAGTCACATTAAAAATAATTAGCTCTGCAGAACATTTTAAAATTAAAATAATGATGAGGGATGTATAAACTATTTAAAAACACTTAGGATGATACACCCTTTTTCAGGAAATTGCGCATGAAGGAGCAAAATTGGGGAGATTTGAACGCATGAGTCTGTATTTAGGGGGTCTGGTGAGCTCCCCCTCCAGGCTTTGAGCTTACCTCACACATGGTGCTATCTTGGGATCCCCTCAAAAACTGCTCTGCCAGCCCCCAATTTTTTACCCATTTTTTTGCTGTTGGAGGACACACCTCTGTGTATTGTCACCATTACAGGTGGGGAGAGCTCCTGGGGGCTGAGGGCACAAGGTCCCTCTACACCACCTCCACCTCCACTAATGCGTCAGTTCAGACACTGAAGCCTGGGTGCCCTCTCCCGGGAGATGTCCAGCAGCCCACCCTCTGGGGGAGTAGCCATGCTGTATGGAGGCCCACCATTTTGGCATTGAAAATACTGGCTTTCTTTTGTTACCCAGCTGTCACAGAGCAGTTATGGGCATTCAGAAACCTCTGGTTGACAGTGGGTGAGTCTGTTTTTCTCTTGCTAGGAATTTCAAGGGGAGACAAGCACCCTCAGACCGCTGAGAAGATGTTTTGTTTGACAAGAGGCAATGCGATCATGAGGAGTGGAACTGCTCATCCTGAAGTTCTCAAGACCTGTTTAAAACAAAGCATGAGAGAAGGGATTAATAGGGTCAAGCTGCCTTTCTCACCAGAAAAACAATGGAAAGCAAGAGGAGATGCATTGCAAACCTTTAGAGGGTATGGGCAAGAAATTTTGAAGGGAATATCTCTGAAGGAGGAAAGAGTTAATTTTTCTGATCAGCAGGTTTTAGTTCTCTAGTGATAAATTTAAGAGTACTTTATAATGCTCCTTTAAATCTGAAAACTGTCTGCTGTCTGAAAAGTGACTCCAGCACTGTGCCCACTGCCTTGTTAGCACTGAGTGGTTGCATTGTGTACAAGAGCCTGTCTTTCTTGGAAAGACATTACAGTTTTTTCTTCCTTGTCGTGTTCTAATAAATTAAAAGGCCATTTTTGACTGCAAGTCAGTACTTTTGTATAGAAATAACATAACTTATCACTCATCACTAGCAATAATACACTGCCTGAAGACATTCCTTTGTCAAGCCTGTTGGTGATCAGTTTATGCCCTAAAGGATTTACTTATGACTCAAGGTAATGCAATTTCAGATGATATTTTTATTCATAAAAGTACAATCTCCCTTTGAAATAATCTGAACTAAGCACTTTAGTTACATCTTGTGACAGTGAGACACCTTCTCTTCAGAACTAAATAAAACCAAACTCCAGACTGACAGGATGGACTGGCTGTGACAGACAGTGAGCAGGGCAGGACAGATGGAGAGTAGAAAGACCAAGGAAGCATGTTACACACCCCTTGCTTGCTGTCTGCAACATAAAATGACACACAACTGTTCAACCCTATTCATCCATAGATATTTGTACTTATGGAGAATAAAATACAAAGTTTCAGTGCTCTTTTCTGCCATTCCTTCTTTCTTGTTCTCAAATTAAACCAAAAAAAAAAAAAAAACACAACCCATATGACTGCTTTTTCCTTACTTGTTTATAAATACTTCTTCCTCAGTATTTCTTTTTCCTGAGATTTATGTCTAGTCATTTGGTAGTATCTCATCAACTTAAGTAAATAAATAAACAAGAGATCTTTTCCTAGGAGACTCTGTGGTTGCATTGTGTAATTAAATAGAAAACATTTGGCAGGTTTGGCTAAACAATGACTGTGCTTCCAAATGCTGATGGTGTAAATCAAACTGAAGGAAAGCATGTCATGTTTGTCCATTTCATGAGGACAATGAGGGTCTTATGGTATTATTTTATCCTTGGATTTGGCCTTAATTCTCTTAATTTTGTACAAAGAAAATGACCAAATCTGAAAAGATCTGGAAAGACTGCAGTCTTGCCAATTAAATCTGCAGAAAAGCTGAGCTGGTGACTTCAATTTAACCGCACACTTGGCACTGTGCTTGCATTTCAATACTTCAGTTGCCTTTGGCAATGAGATGAGAATAAAATGTATCTCTGAACTAACAGCCAGCATCATATTCTCAGAAATGTAACTACAGTTGTGTAAAATCTTTAGCACACATGAAAGCAAAAAAGGACTTTGCAGAGCCACGTGTCCAGAGCTCTTTGTGAGTCACTTTTGCTCTGCACTGTGACGCACATGTGCTAGGTACTTGAGTTTGCAAAAATAGATGCTGACTTTGGGCCCTATTTTGTGAAGATCAGGCCTTTAGTACCAATTTAGTATGGAAAGAGTGAAAATCTACAGACAAAACAAAGATTAGAGCTTGAAATGCACCACTTCTCCCTTCAGAAAGAGCCTGCCAGAAAGCACAGTAAATTTAGTCACAGTACAATGCCTGTTACTCTCAGCGCATGATTAAAGCTGCTTTCCCTTGGACCACACACACATGTAGACTGTGCCCCTCTTGGGAGAAATGTCTCCTTCTGCCCACAGCCCAGATGAATTATAGTCACAACCACTTTGAAGATTTACAGAACACACAAAGGGGCAACCTGAAACAAGAGTGGTATTTCCCTGAAATGCATCTCTTCTCAATGAAGGCATTTTCTTGGAAATATGCAAGATGTGATTGCAGTTTACTGAGACAATGCTCATTATTATGAAGGCATTTCAGAAAGGACTTGAATTTCTCATTGCTCTAAATCCCATGACTTTATAACCTGGTGCAAAAGTCCTGGTGAAAAGGTGTGGGAAGCTGTGGGATGATAGATCCTCGATGATATTTTTTTGGCATTATGGATTTGGCCCTGTGACATGGCAGAAATCATCCACAGTGTGCCCATTCTGGCTGAAAGCTCCCTGTCCTCACTTCCATGGCTGAATAACTACATCCAGCAGAGAATTTGTTCTGTGCATGATCTCTTTTCCCTGGGGAGCTACCAACATGTTTTTAAACACGGTGCTTTAGTCTACACTTCTACACAGAAAAATATATTCACAGAATTTAGTGTGTCCTTACCAGCTGGTTCTCTAGGTACTTGAATTTTTGGCTAGCTCACCCACCTTGGGACCTGGGCTGATCCTACATTCTACTTTAACCTAGGTGAGAATTTGCCCTCTTTTCAATGTGGAAGGAGACTACTGGGTCAGTGTTGACAGTGTATTTGTATTTTTCTGCAAAAGCTGCAATCCCCTTGGAAGGACTGTAGCAGTGGGAAACAAAATGGCAGTGGGAAAGGGTCCTGTCAGCAGACTTGGGCATAGGTACCATGCTATAAGTCATGGGTCAGTGGGGATGAGATGTTGCTATGAAATAACATTTATTTTGACAAGACTCGGTGTGTCAAATCTGCATACTGCTCCCTTAGCTTCCTCACTGTCCCAGGGAATATTCCCAGGGAATATTATGGAGCAGATCATGCAGGACCTACAGGACAACCAGGACATCAGGCCCAGGCAGCAAGTTTGTGAAAGGCGGGTCCTGCTTCACCATCTGGTCTCCTTTTTTCACCAGGTAACATGCCTAGTGGATGAGGGAAAGGCTGTGGATGTAGTCTCTCTGGACTTTAGTCAAGCCTTCAGTACTGTCTCCCACAGCATTTTCCTAGAGAACCTGGCACCTTATAGTTCTTTTCTGATTTATAAACAACTGCATGGCTGGGCCCAGAGAGTGATGGGGAATGGAGTTACTTCCACCTGAGAGCTGGTCACAAGGGATATTTCTCAAGGCTCAGTACTTGGGCCAGTCCTCTTTTACACCTTTGTTGATGATCTGGACCAAGGGATTAAGTGCACTCTCAGTCATTTTGCAGACAACACCAAGTTGGGCAGGAATCTTGATTTGCTGGAGGGCGGGAAGGCTCTGCAGAGGGATCTGGACAGGCTGGATCACAGGGCCAGGGCCAATTGCATGATGTTCAGCAAGGCCAAGTGCCAGGCTCTGCACCTGGGTCACAACAACCCCAGGCAGTGCTGCAGGCTGGGGGCAGTGCCTGGAATGCTGCCTGGTGGAAAAGGACCTGGGGTGCTGGCAAACAGCAGCTGAACATGATCCAGAGTGTGCCCAGGTGGCCCAGAAGGCCGATGGCATCCTGGCCTGGATCAGCCAGGTGTGGCCAGCAGGAGCAGGGCAGGGACCGTCCCCCTGTACCCAGCACTGCTGAGGCCACAGCTCCAATCCTGTGCTCAGTTCTGGGCCCCTCAGTGCCAGAGAGACATTGAGGGGCTGGAGTGTGTCCAGGGAAGGGCAACGGAGCTGGGGAAGGGTCTGGAGCACAAGTGCTGTGAGGGGCAGCTGAGGGAGCTGGGGGTGCTCAGCCTGGAGAAAAGGAGGCTCAGGGGGGACCTCAGCACTCTCTGCAGCTGCCTGACAGGAGGGTGCAGCCTGGTGGGGTCAGCTTCTTCTGCCAGGCAACCAAAAACAGGGTGACAGGACATAGCTTCAAGTTGTGCCAGTGAGGGTTCAGGCTGGACAGCAGGAAAATTTTTTTCACTGAAAAGCTGGTTAAGTATTAGAACTAACTTCCCAGGAATATGATAGAATCACCATCCTTGGAGCTATTAAAGAAATGACTGGACATGTTTCTCAGTGCCATGGTCATGTTGTTAAGGTAGTGGCAGTCAAAGGTTGGAATGGAGGATCTTGGAGGTCTTTTCCAGTCATGATGATTCTACGATTCTGCAAACTGTGGAGTTCATTGCTTTGGCTATGATTTGCTTTAGGAATTTGGAAGTAACATCTGTTAAAGCAGGATCATCTCCAACAGGTTGCCCAAGTTAAGACAAACCTGGACAGCCCTTCTGAAAGCTCTTCTTACTGATGCTTTTATGATACAGTACTGAAATCTTGAGGGTTCTAAAAAGTTTAAATAAGGTTGCTTTTAAGGCAGCAATTTCTCCAACTTTGTGTCAGATGGCTCCTCAGACTTTGTGACTAACTCACCATTTTTAATTCATTTCCAGTGAAAAAAGGTACACTGAGAGAAGTATTTGCACTCCATTGAAAATTTCAATACTTAATTATACCCAAAAAGGAAAAGGACTAAACCTGAAAATATTTTGGGTTTTGTACAAAAAATATTAAATGCTGTTTTGCAGATGTTGCCACAGTGCCTCATGAGAGATGGGGTTCAGTTACTTCAAGTCTCCACTCAGTCTCAGGGGCAGGTTCTTGACCAAAGTATTTCTTTCATAATGCGGCAAGGATGACCACTAGTAAGTTCTTGTCCCTCAGCTAGAGGCCCCCTTTGCTTGCAGAAGATACTGGATGTATGTGGCATCGTACTCCCAATTCTTACACAGTTCCACAACAGTGTGTTTAATTCATTGTTTGGTGTGTCAAAAGATTCCTGGGGGAAATACAGACAATCTCAAATTGGTCGTAGTTAAAAATCTGACAGGTGGACTTCTCCTTATTTTCTATGTATTTGGCCTTCACACGTAATCCTTTATGAATTTTGACATGTGTTTGGACAACTGATTGAAATCAGGCTCTCGAGATTTTCCCAGGCATCCCAGGGGAGCAGGTGATGTGTATCAAACCCTTTTGGTCCTACTCTTTGTGGGAGGTGTTTAGAGAACCCAAATCCCCAGCTGCCAGTGGGGGCACTGGGTGTACTACTGGAGACTAAACCAGGAGAACACTGTGGTAAATAGAAAAATTTGCCCACTGTAAACTCTGCATCAGAGTTGAGCTTAGTTTGCTGAAGAAATATTTCCACAGATCAAATATGACATTTGTTTTAAATTAAACCAATTTTAGTAAAGAAACTGATGTAATGAATGCATTGTTAATACATTTATGACCTTTGTGTTACATGTCATTGTTAAAAGTAAAGTAAATTCACAGATTTTCTGAAGAACTTGAAAATTTGAATTTGGGTATTTCTACGAGATTTTTTTTCCAATTCTCATTCAATTATGATTGTGCTTCTGGTATTTTGTTTAAATCTAGTTTCTGTCTAAATTACCAATAATCAGACTACATAGTAGGCGGAATTATATTACCTGAGTTTTTAGGAAATGCTAGGAAGTTTGTAGAACTTGCATAGAAGTCTTTAGAGTGGATCAAGTCCTTACACATGTGAGATGTATGCAAAATAGGAACTGTTATCAAGGATTTCTCAGTGTTCTTGAAGCAGCAGCCTGCATGGCTGGGGTTATGTGGCCACCATGTGGTAACACAGGGAAAAGTTAAAAGGAATTTTTACTTTTACTTGGCATGTACTTTTTGTGCAAATGCCTTGTGGATGTGCACACATTCATTTTCTCAAGGACATTCCTTGAATAATTTCCTCTTCATTTACAGAATTAAGTCATTTTAAAAATGGTCATTTTACTTTGCAATACCTGACTTACAGTACAGGAATTATCCTTGCAATGGAATTTCATCTCTCTGCATGAAAGGCAACTTTTTTATAGAAGAAAATAATTCCTGTGTAACTTCCAAAACCACCAATGATACAATAGAAAAACCCATTCATCAGTTAATAGAAAACTATGCCATTGAAAAGATGTGGAAAATATACATTTGAATTCGAATGACAGTATAGTTTAGTAGAGAACGGTTAGACATCTCTCAGGAGTAACAGGTGGGCCCTGAAGGAGCAGAAAACAACTCAGAAAACCTTCAGCTCCAGAAAACAACTTCTTCATTCATCTTGTTTACATAAATTGAAAATCCAGTTTCTAAATTCTTTTGGATGAACACAAGTAATAATGTAAAGGATATAAATGATAATTTTCCTTTTTTGTACAAGGGGTAGCTAATATTAATTTCTGGTGATGTAATTTACTGTTCAATAACTGGAAATCTGAGAAAGAAAGTAGATGAGGGTCCTGCAAGGATCTATGAATTGAAAGGAGAAGGCAGGCACAGGGCCTTGCAGTGGCTATGGATGACCTGGTTCTCCCAGCCACCAGTACCACAAACCACACAATATAAAATGCATCTGTCCACAGCAGGATGGAGTTTCTCTGAACGTCCAGCTAGAAATAGCACCACATGGACAGATGGAATTTTGGAGTGATTTTCTTGCTACTCAAGGTTCATACTGCTCCAATGATATTTGCATTGCCTCCATAAAGATGCTTTAAGTTTAGAGATCATTTAAAAATCATATAAAAATGGCTGAATTATTCCAGCTATATCTAGAAATACTAAGTTTGTCTTTGTCCTCTAAGTACAGGTGGGCTTTGTTGCACCAGCAAACTTTCTCCAAGCTTTCAGTGTACTCTGAAACAAGGGGATAATACATCAGCCTTGTGTTGGCTTGTTGTTTACTTTTTTGGTTGCAAGAAAGGGAAGAAGGGATTTCCAAATTTCCATTTCCCTGAGTCTCCTGTGTCCAAGGACGCAAGTCCTTGAAACAGTTAATGAAAGGCCAAGGGAGAAAGGTTTGTGTGAACTCCCTGTTAAATATTGGCAGATATCCCTACAAAACACATTTATTTCATGTTAATGCTCAGCCAGCCTTAACTTGTACAGCAAATATTGACCCAAACAATGGCACTCTGGCAAAAGAATCAGGAGTTACAGTTTTGTGACGTGTTCTACTCCTAAACACCTTCCATATAATTTTCTGCCAGCATATATTTTGGGATGGGATAATGTACGACTTTTCTTTTTCCTGTGGGAAATTTTACTAAATCAGTTACTTTGCATAGACTGCAGAGGTTGCCTTGGGTGATTAAAACTTCCAAATTAAGAGGTTTAGGATAGCAGGACTAGAAAGAGCTACTCCCAGGCAAATTCTTTTTTTTTTTTTTTTTTTTTGCTCAAGCCCTTTCTAAGTATAAACAAGTCAAAACCCCTTCATCCAGTGAAGGTGATAGGCATATACTTAATGCTATTTACATTCACCAAAATACATAAAAATATTCAAAGAACTGAATAGAACTAAGCATGTGCTTATGCTTTGTGCTGACTCAGGCCCTTTGTATGTAACTCTCAGCTCTGACAAAGGGTGTAATACTTAATGCGTATTCCTCTTTTCTCTGCTTACTATTTAAAGGAAAAATACTTTTTTACTTGAGGAGTAATGACACGTTGAGCTATTCACTGCCTGTAGGCACTAATGCTATGAAGCACTCTAAAATCCATGAACTTATATATATACACACACACACATGTATATCTGGTTCAACATTTATTTATTGGTATGTTTGTCCCATCCATTTAGCTATGTGTAATGTTTCCCATTGATAAAGGAATTTATTGTGCCTTTTACTCAAATCTTGAAAGATAAGTTTGCCAACAAATGAAGCACAGTAAAGAGAGTTTATATCACCTTTGACTAACAGACTACCTTTCTTCTGTTTATTGAAAAATTATGAATACTTTTTAAACTTTTTATGATTAGCTGATACGTTGCCTGGTGCGTTTTCTCATACGCTACTATTTTTGTAGTCAGTAGAGTGGCTACTGTTTTTGTAGTCATTTACCTAACAGTAGAACAGAATACAGAAATTACAATCAAAGGAATATTTATGTCTTAGTCTCTGATTGTGTAGCAAGCGACTTCCAAGCACAGTGATCAGTTCTTTGATTTCTTACCTAAGAAATAACATCCCTTGAAATTCCTGTCAGATACAGGCCTAAGCTTCAACTTATCTTTGATATATATTCCTCTCCTCTCCTCTCCTCTCCTCTCCTCTCCTCTCCTCTCCTCTCCTCTCCTCTCCTCTCCTCTCCTCTCCTCTCCTCTCCTCTCCTCTCCTCTCCTCTCCTCTCCTCTCCTCTCCTCTCCTCTCCTCTCCTCTCCTCTCCTCTCCTCTCCTCTCCTCTCCTCTCCTCTCCTCTCCTCTCCTCTCCATTCCTCTCGAAACTGCTTTGCAGCTCCCATTTCCACCTGAACTCCAACAGATTAAATAGTTCTGCAGAGTATCCCACTCCTGGCATCTTAAGCTCCTGCTTTTTGCATGCTGGCACTGAGAACAGGTAACCCCAGGATGCGTTTTCCCTGGTAGATCAGCCGCTGTTCTGCTTCCACCAGGGAGCACCATCCCACCGCTCTCCCACGCAGCTTTAACCATTTCCTTGCAAAGCAGGCAGTTTTCCTTGCACTGCTATGGTTCTTCAGGGACAGCTGTTTCACAGGATGCTTTGGTTACGTGGTCAGGAGCAGACAGAAAAAGCCATTACCCTTTTCTCCAGTTGCTGACTGGCTGCTCCTCTATCGTGGGGCTAAGCTTCCACTGACATGCTGCTGCTGGTGGGCAACTGCAAACACAAAATGGTATTCTTTAGCCTGCTGGTTTTATCCTAACACAGCTCTTTTCTGAGACCTCAATCGCTGAGTAAGTTGGAACACCTTTTCAACCTTTCCATAAGCCTCCCAAACGGCCTTTGTTTTTGGCTACCAGTCCTGGGCATTGATCCCAGCACTCTTAGAAGAGAGATCATGTTCCTCACTGCTTCCTACACTACATTCACTATGGGTGACCTGACCAGTGACACACCTGCATCAGATCCTCAGAGAAGAAGCACACAGCACGTCTTTATATTTTCTTCACAATCTATATGCTCTTAGCACATCAGTTCAGATAGCAAACTATAATGAAATGCAGCTTGCCCTTGGAGGGAAAGGTCTGCCAGCAGACAGCATTCCCAAAGGCAGAAGAACCCCCCACAAGAACAAAGATGACTGTGCAGTAACATTCCACCAAAAGGTCCTGCTGTGCCCACAGCCCCATCAGACAAGCAGGGACACATGAGCTCATTCTGCAGCCAGAAGCCTGGAAGCAAATGCCACAACAGGGCTCGGAAACTTTCTCATGTATCTTCCTCAGTGCAGGAGATGTGACAGTCTGCAAAAGCAGTTTGAGCTCAGATTTATCGCTCTCCCCAGCTCTCTCCTCCTCGTCCAACTCCTCAACACCTGAAGCTGGGATCTGAAGTTACAACCTGAAGGCTGGGATCCGTTGTTCAGTCCAGTACTCCTCCTCCATGCTTAACCAGGTGCTACAGAATAGGTCGTACACAATGGAAGAAGAACACAAAAGAAAGGGTGATGGGCAGAATGGCTGAAACTTACACTGAAGACTTTGTTTTTGAGAGCCCATGTGAAAAGCCTGTTACTTACAATTCTAAACAAATAAGCACTGCACAGAAATCTTTTTCTTAAGTTCAGATTTCTTCACCCTGAAGAAAAAAAAAGGCAGAAGATCTAGCTGACTGGCATGATTTTAAAAGAAAAAAATTTTACACATTGGTGTAAGCATCTTTTTTTTTCCCAATTGCAATAACTACAGTTTATAGTCTCGTATTTCTTAGACAGATCTACTTTAGTCCTTAAGGATACCTCTTCTGTGTTTCAATGCAGATGATGAGTCTGTGTGCTTAAAACTCCCAAAATGAGTATTCTGTTTTGACTGTTGAGGTTCTGTTCCCACCCTTGACTGCTCTCGGGACAGGATTAACACTCAGGATAGGGATTCGTGGCTTGCACCTCCTCTTGTCAGACCTCAGATAATTTTTAAAGCTTGAGTCAACACATTGGAAGAAAAGTGTTGCTGCCTTTGGAGGTTTCAAACCATAACTGAAGTTATTTGTAACACAAATAAAACTCTTCCCTGAGCAAAGATTTGAGAGCTTGCAGATTTGAGAGCTAATAAAAGTTGCTTATTTAGCAACCATTAGACTGCCTGAGTCAGACTAAAAGCAACTGCTATATTTCTTTTCTTTTTTCTTCTCTTCCTAACTCATCTTAGTGGAAGTGCAAGGGAGAGCTGACTATGTGGGAAATGCTTTCCATTCAGTTCTACCCAGAACAGCTTGCTGTCTTCTGACTTAGTTTCTGAATGTGAGAAATTTAGGATTTGACAGAGTTATAGGAACTTGAACTTCCTGTAGCAGTTCTGAAGATGTGAAGCAAACACATGTATTTTTCACTTTCTCAGTATTTTAGCTTTACATAACAAAAGGTTTTGACACCACCTGTTTAGATCAGCATGACTAGCAAAGTAGTAAAACTTTATTGACAACAGAAATAACTAGGCAAATTTTACAAAACTATATTAATCTGCAGCACTAGATTGGGATCCCAATAATTTTTTCCATTTTTATATTTCTTTCAAAATTTATGCATGCCTTGATAAGAGGTGAGACTACATGGAACTATGGATTTTTGGCAAGCATGTAAAAATCAGTGATTTTTTCTTTAAGTAGCGAAAAGTTTTTTGAGGGGGATCTAACTCTAAGGATTCTGAAAAAAAGTGGCACAAAAGAATTGAAAAACAAATTGAAAAGCAGAAGGTGAAAACAAATTCAATGAATTCTCATCAGTTCAGAAGAACAAGTCAGACTGAACACATTTTCATCTGTGCTTGAAACCAGAGTTAAAAAATTGACTGTGGAAAAATGTGCATATCAGTGAAGGAGGAAAGAGAAATAAAACATCTTCTAAAGTATGTTTAGGGATTTTTGTCTCCAATTCCTTTCTTGGATATTTCTAGCCTAGAAAACATTGGGTGGGGCTTTTTGTAGGAAGTAGGGAGGAGGAAGAAACACTGAACAACACTTCTTTCATTGTCTTTTTTTCCCTTTAAAATGCGCCAGTATTTTAACTCAGACTACCAACATACATTTACTGGAACATATTATTTTGTTTTTTCAATTTCTGTTTTGTGACAGATGTATGAAATATCATGGAAAAGAAATCCATTTATTCCAATATTTAAACAGACATAGTTTCTGATTTGTTCCTGTGATGTCTGCCAGGGCCTGTGCTCCTAGCTGTGACAATGACACTAAAAGCATCCCAGGACTCAAAAAAATTATGAGAATTTTCAGATGGAGTAGTTGCTAAGGAAGAATTTCTGGAAGCCTGCAGCTGTGCTGAATGTTCACTGTCCTTGCAATTTGGATGTTAATAAGACACAAGAAAGACCTATTGTAAGAAGCAATGCAGGATTCACAGACTCTTAGAGTAGCTGGTGATAGCACACAGGTCTGAAAATCATCCGCTCCAATCCCCTGTTCAAAGAAGGATCATCTAGAGGAGGTTGCTCACCCTCATTTCCAGTGAGATTTTGAATAGGTTTTAAAATGAAAATTCCACAATATCTGTAGACAGACTATTCCGGGGTTTGACCCCTTTCACAATAGAAAGCTTTTTCCACACTTAGATAAAATTTAATGTGTTTTATTTGTGTCCATTGCCTCTCATCATGTCAGCAGGCACTTACTGAGGAGAGTCTGTTTCTGTCTTCTTTAATTCCCCCATCAGATATTTATACATCTTGATGAGATCTCCAGCCTTGTCTTCTCTAGGTCTCAGCTTTCTCAGCTTGTCTTCATATGTCAAATGCTCCAATCCTTTAATCATCCCCATGGCCCTCTGCTGGATTTTCTGACAGAAGTCCATACCTGTCTTGCACCCAGGAGCCCAGACATGGACCCAGTATTCTAGATGTGTCTCACCAGTGCTGAGTAGTGACAAATGTCCTCCTAGTGCAGACAAGGAGGCTGTTTGCCTTCTTTGCTAAAGGGTATATTGATAGGTCTTGTTCTGCTGACTTTTCCCCAGATCAACAGGGCCTTCTCTGCAAAGCTGCTTTCCTGCCAGTCAGTGTCCAGCCAACACAGGTGTGTGGCACACTTCTCCTCCACATGCGGAACTTGGCATTTCTCTCTGTCTAGCAAGAGGTTTTCAGTGGCTGATTTATCCAGCCTGCTGAGGCCCCTCTGAGTGGCACTAGAGGAATCTGGTACATCAGCAAGATGATTCCCAGTTGTGCATCTTCTGCAAACTTGTTGAGGGTGCACTTTTCCCATCAGCCAATCGATGAATGAAGATGTCAGGCTGTGTTGACCACAGCACTGAACTTCAAGGTTCTTACTCTCCCCAGGACTGCATCTAATATCTTTTATTAACAGAAAAAGGGGGGGGGGGGGGGGGGGGGGGAAGGGAAGGGAAGGAAGAACCTAATAGAATTTATTCTACTAACTCAGTACTGGAAACCATCTCATCTTAACTCAAAACTGGGAATTAAGATGATCTTAAAAAAATATGTCTGCTTACTGTTTTGGGGTTTTTTGTCTTTCATTTTCCCATTCTTGTGTCCTACTACAGTTGTGGAGAGAGATGAAAACAAACAGGTTTCCTTAATAATTGAGCATCCCACACTAGCCATACAACTTATCACTTGCTCAGGTGCCACAAATATTATACAATTTGATACAAAGTTGTATATTGTTTTTTCCTTGGGAAAATGAAGAAATGGGCATAAATCTGGTTCTTGGAGAAAACATTTTGTGTAACACACACTTAGCAAGTAAGCATAGAACTCAGCCCATTGTCAGACATAGACATGGGGTGAAATGTAAGTGAATTTCCATTTTAATAGGTAGGTTAATATGAAGACTAAGTTTCCTTCTTCTGCCCACATTTCTGCAAGATTTAAGTGTTAATAAATTAGGACATGTGATACTCCCTGTTATACTCCCAGGAGCCCAATATTCAGATTAATTCATCTGGTGTTTCTACACCAGGCTTTTCCTCCTTCTTTCCAACTCATGAAACATTTCATGTTTAAATGAACTTGAAAGCCTCAGATCAGAGACAGATGCAGGCTGTTTTATCCACTTACAGTACTTTGAATAATGCAATCAGACTGTGCAATCCCCTGTATCCTTCTAGCAGTATAAAAGTCAGGACAGTTTTTCAGTACTGAAGTGACCCCTGTGTTCCCCATGCCTATCTAATGAGTTTGCTTTGATCTGTATCTCATTGAGTCATAGTGATGACATGCAGATAGAATTAATAATTTTTGGAGAAGGTGTGGTAACCCGCATGATCTGAGTTATAATTCCTAGTTTGGGCGACCCTTGCTGATAATTTGTGTTGGTCTATGTTTTTTGATCAGGTTTTTTTGAGCTCAGGGTGTCAGTCTTTCCCACATAGGATAACTTTACCCTGGAAAAATCAGAAAATATAGTGAAGACCTATGTGATCGTTTGTTAGGTTTGTTTTATTCTTGAGTAGAGTAGAATATATTTAAAAATGCATGAAGTTTATGTTAGGAACAGAAGTTACAGAGTTATTTCAAAACTTCATATCTAGTCCTTACCCCAGAAGATTTTATGCCTAGTTCAGAGTTACTGTAATCAAAGAGAAAGCCATGGTTTGCTGTAGGCAAGAGAGACAGGAAAGGAGCCTTGTAGGCCACTAAGTAGCCTGGAAGCGCTGCACCAGCTTTTCATGCACACAAAGTGCCATGTACAGGTGGGAAAAACAATCATTCCACATACCATGGTGGGCCAGAAAGCATAAATTTTGTTGTAAAATTTTTATTGTACCTCTTGAGGAAAATTAAACATACATTTTTTATTAAATAGAAGGAGATTTGATAAGCAATGGATTGGGCAGAGCCCTACCAAGTGGTTCTGCAAGCAGGCTGCAAAGATGCAGCAAGAGCTGATTCCTTACACACACTCATCCCAGCACCAGTCCTGTGGGTGTTGGCATGAGGTAGATCACTCATCCCCCACTGCCAGGTCTGTTTACCAGAAGTGTCCCCTGAACATATTCCACAATTGTTACAAGACAATACTGCAGCATTTCTTATCTCCTATGCAAATTTCACTCCCTGGTAGAGTCCTGTCCCTGGCATCTTTGTTTCCATCTAGTTTAAATGCTTCTGCAGATGGGCCTTCTTGTCCTCTGTGCCAGATCATGCCTTGGTCACAAGTTACCATTGCTGTTGGAATTTCCCCTTCAAATTAGGGAAAAGATATCTGAGAAAAACGGATTTGAGAGTATAACTGGTGCATGAAAATGCAAATTCAGAGTACAGCAGTGGGCGAAAGCTAATCAGGACATTAAAAACTGCTTGAAAATCCTGGAGAGAAAAGCTAAGACATCCCAGTGCCACTGTTTTGTCTGGAATGCATCAGCTTCTTAAATAGTCCTTGCAGAGCTCATATCCTCCCATTTGTAGATTCACTAATTGCCACTAGTTTAAATTTTAATATTTGAAACAAGTGATGAAGAAACTACATCCCCATTCTTGACCCATATTTTTCCCTTTTTTTTGTACATCAGTAAAACATTTTGCAAGATCTGGAAGGCAGCTAAAGTCAGGCACAGAGTGTACTTCTAACCAGTTAAGATCAGAGCTGGAGTATCACACACTGTTGAGTCCACAAATGGGATGATTCACAGGTGAAGGCAAGAAATTTTATACTGAACAATTATGAAATAAAGTAGTTCTTCCAAAACTTCATTAGTTACATTTTTCTTCATGCTCTGAAACATGAATATCTATATACTTTATAAACTGCTGGTTACAGGAACTTGAAGCAAATCTTTGTTCTCCCCTGCTCTGATGTCCTGGATTGCCAAGCAAATTGAATTCTATTTGCCATCTGTATGGCAGCTGTCGTCTGTTAAGTGGGCAGTTTTCCTCATCCCTTCCACAACCACTCCTCCCTCCGGGAAGCCATCTGTTGATAACAGACTATTGAATGTCACTGCATGACTGATCAGAACTACAGCATCCCATTGTGAGATGCTCCGCCCAGGGGGAGGAGCCAAGCAACCAAGCCAACCTGGATATAATCTTGAGTTCTGAAACACCAGCGCAGCTTCTCCACTGGATTTCCCAGAGGAACAGCTGCCTCTTCCACTGGATCTTCAGAGGAAGACTACATCTTTTGCAGGATCTCTGCTCCATCAGAACCACACCTGACACTCCAGGAGGACTGCAGCCACAATTCCAATTGGAATGCCATCACCACCCTGACCAACAGGGTGTCAGGTCATGTTCTGACTGTCAGTGTTGTTTTGGTTTACTGCATTGTTTATTTTATCTTTTTATTTTCTTCCCTAATAAAGAACTGTTATTCCTGCTCCCATATTTTTGCCTGAGAGCCCCTTAATTTCAAATTTCTAACAATTCTGAGGGAGGGGTTTTACAGTTTTCCATTTTAGGGGAGGCTCCTGCCTTCCTTAGCGCACACCTGTCTTTCCAAACCAAGACACCTGACTAGAGCCTTTCACTAACACCATCAATAAGATCAGACTGATTTATTTGTACCCTCACAACTCTGCTTTTCCAAGCATAGGTGAATGCTAAACAGCTTCTGACACTGGTGACCAGTGATTCAGTGGTGACAGAAAACTTAAAAGAATTGAACTGGCAAATAGATATGGATGGGACAGTTCCCTGACACCAAGGCAATTAGAGAAGAGAGGCAAAGAGCACAGCCCATCCTCTTGTGGCACACCGCAGCTTCCTATAAACATATCAATATATATGTGTAAGTAGGTATGTCTTTTTCTTACCTTTGGCTCTCACTCGTGTTTTGGTCATTGTTTGTTCTACACTGACTTAACTTGGAAAACTTCTGAAAGATTTTTCTGCTTATAACATCTGGCTTTTCTGAGGAAGGTAAGACAAGCTAAAATGTACTATTTGCTTAAAAATCAGAAATAGGGGAGATTGATGTGCAAGCAGAAGAGTGTCTAAGCTGGCATGTAGCTAGGTGAAAATGTCAAAGCTCCCATATTACAATTTTATGAAGAGATTTTGTACCTCCATCTGTCAGCAACTATGCCAGGACCCTTTAGCATTGCTAGTACCCCAGTGCATGGTAACATCCTGCCCAAACAGTTCTTCAGGGCAGACTCAGGAGGAAATCAAAGATAAAATGTAAGAATAAATGTGACAAACTGAAAATATTTCCTATTGTGGCCTTTGCCTTACAAATGTGCACCACAAGTACCTCTCCCTCTCCTCTCTCCTCTCCTCTCCTCTCCTCTCCTCTCCTCTCCTCTCCTCTCCTCTCCTCTCCTCTCCTCTCCTCTCCTCTCCTCTCCTCTCCTCTCCTCTCCTCTCCTCTCCTCTCCTCTCCTCTCCTCTCCTCTCCTCTCCTCCCAAAGATATAGGTGGGTGCTGTTAAGCTCTTGCAGACTCATTTCATCTGAGAATCTCAGTTTTTCTCACAGAACTGATAGGTTCAGGTTTTCTGAGGCAGCAGGGGACTCTGCCTGAAGATTTTCCTCAGCCTAGAGGTATGTCCACTAAGGTAAAATTAAGAACTGTCATGACTTTGCTGGGTCTCCAGCTGCAAAGCTGGTAGCTGGTACAGGGGTTGGGCTGTGGCATCATGCTGGGCTTACATCTCTAGTCTAAAACATTTAAAGGTAAACCCTATGACTTTTTAACATACCATGGGGAACACTTGTTGGAGATGAAGGACCTGCAATCAGCTCCCTGCTGGCTGCTCTTCCCTCTTAATTTCATCTCAGTACTCCAATGGAGAGTCAGCCTTTATGTTCAAAGATTAATCTAGAAGGATCTCTCTTCAACTTTAATAATTAAATTCTTCAAAAAGCTACAAAACAGCTTAGAGAAAGTTGTTTTATATGTTACACTGTTCTTTTATTTTCCTTAAAGAAGGAAAGTGAATAGCAGAATAACACTTTCTTTGCTTCAAAGAGTGACTAGCTTTAATACTGACTTTACAGATTATATCATATCCCTGACAGGAACTTTGGCCTCTGGTGATTATTTCTGTTAGCATATAATAATACCCTTTGTTTTAACTGCAGATGGTGCTGGAGGATGCACACTGGCTCAAGCCAGCCATCAGTGAACCTGCAGGTGGGATAAACCAGCCAAGAAACACCCTCTTTTCAATTGGTATTAAAATTTGGGCAGGAAAAAAAGTTCAAGAATATTATGTCCCACACTCTTTGCTCCTCACTGTGAGGTAAACACTGCAGAAAATAATTATTTCAATTGTATTTAAAATTTAATTTTCAAAGCCAAAGTTTAAAAAACAAATGTGCTGTGATGGTTTCCTTTATTACAAAGCAAATCACTTTCACATATTGATAAAATGAAGCTGTCTCTTTTGGCATTGTTATAGTGATGAATTGAGTCACAAAGCCAAGGTACACTCTTAAACAGTTCTTCTTATAATCATTTAACTATTTGAAATGTTACATGTTGTGAGAGTGAGGGGGGAAAAAAAGCAATTTATAGGAACACAATGTTGTGATGATGTGAGAGCAGATGGGAAAAATACATTACAGGGTTCCAACACTTATAACTCCATACTGTATTTGGAACTACATTATGGAGAAAAGAAAGCACAAAGCAGCAAGGTTAAAGTCTTGTTCATATGTTTTGATATGTCCACATTGAGAACCATAGCTGAAAGAAAGTATGGAGCAAGTCATTCTCAGGAATTATTAGTATACTTGGAGTTTAATTCCTATACTTGGGGCTTTAATTTATCTATACTCCTGTGAAATATCTAGGGTTCCTTGTGCAGTAAAAATTCAGGAGAAAATTGCCATTCATTTCCAGGTCTAAGAATGTAATTCCAAAATTATAAAAGGACTACTTCCCCCTACCCCCCCCCCACCCCAAGAAAAAAAGGCAAGAAAATCCAACTGTTTTTTTTTTTAAGGATCTAACATTGTGTAGAAAGTTACCAGTGTCATTAAGTTGTGTAATATTTTGTGGTTTATTAACAGCACACCATTAAAGTGGCAGATTGCAAGTAAAGAGAGTCATTACAGCCTGATACAGCCTTGGAAAACTTCCTACCTGAACCACAGCCAGAGGAAAATGGTACCATTCATTGTGGCTGGAGTTTTGAAAACAATATCCAGTTGTATTGGAGATTATCTCCAATTGTTTTGGTAGTTACTGACCTGAGGAGGGAAATTTTGTAGGTGATGAATGCTAATCGTCTTGCAGTCCTGTAAAGAGCTGTCCTAAGTGAGGCCCTTTGAGTTCTCCAGGACTGCAGCAGCATCTCCCACTGTAGGGGTGCCTGTCAGAGCTCCCAAAATCTTTGGGTTTGCAAAATTCAGAGGAGCCCCACAGAGACAACCGGACCTGGGCTGATGCCCCCAGCTCTTGAGACTCAGCTCTCACCTCCTAAGAAACCCCAAGGCATTTGACATGAGTATTTCACTGACACTCAAGGGGAATTTTTAGCAAGTACCCTGGTAAATACTTTGTGTCTGTGTGCGTGTCTGAGCAATTGAATGGATTCAAATACACTCTAGCAAGTGTAATATGAGTGTTACTATCTCAAATCTATAATTAAGTCCTCTTATAATTGTAGTAAATCCTATTGAACCACTTCGTACATTAGACAAAGATTAAGTGCTGCTAAAAACCCTCTTGCACCCTTGCCTCTGAAAATAATTCTTAATTGATTCTAATCTGATTTTTTTTTTTATGTTTCATCCATGTAGTAAGTATTGAACCTTGACATTGAACATGGTGGTGCTTTTACAGATTTGTATTAAACCTGCTTTTACTGATACACTTGATGGTAATTTGTATAAGTGACCTAAGCCAGGCACTCATGACAAATTGGCATAGTCAGCCCAAATCAGGATTCACAGCAGACCTCCTTAACTTTGTTATCCCAGAGATGCTGCACCATGGCTGATAGGCTCGGCCCTGGCCAGTGGTGGATCTGTCTTGGAACCAGCCAGTGGTGGCTCTGACACACATAGGAAAAGCTTCTGGCTTCTGGTAGAAATCTGCCTGTCTTGAATAATTTTTAAACTTTTTTTAACCACATCTTACATTATAAAATGAAGCCATTTAAAGCATTGATCACTTCCTAATGGTCTGGCCTGTCTGGATACTCAATACAGAAAGAAAAAAGAAGGTAAAATACTAACAGGTGAGTTATGTTTTGTTACTATAGAGACTTATTTTACTTCTAACACAAATAGAAAAATAACTCCTCAGGTGTAGCTGCTGCTTGAACCATAATTCGCTATGCTTGGATTTGGGCAGCAGATAGAAGTTCCAGTTCTGCGCTGTGAATCGTTGGACACCTGTGGATTTGCAGGGCCATCACACGCATCCATCCATGCACACAACTCAGCTTTCCCTCTGGACAAACACCCTGCCATTAGCCATAACTGGTTGGCTCCTGTTGTGCTTCAGCTTGAACTCTGAATTTAATTTCATGGCTTTCTCAGTCATTTGATGTTATTTGACCATCATTTTTCTGTTTCTTAATGACTTCACCTTTAATAACAAAAGTTAAAAGAAAATGGGCAAGATGGGTCTGTAATACTATCATACCACTCTGTCAGAGGCCCTTTCAGACACATTATCACATCAGTAGAGGTGCTGAGATCTGGTGGCATTATTAAGCACAAAATGTATAAAGCTCTACTCTGATATTATGAATCTGAATCTTATTTAATTAATTAACTCTTAAAACTGTAGCAATACCATTTTCCAGACATGGCAACACAAAAACAGTAGAAATTAATTTACAAAACTTTTGCAGGTCTAGATCCTCAGCAAAACTGAGAAAACAGAAAAACAGAAAGGCGTTTACTTCCATTTACAGCCTAGTTATTTCTAGAAAGGGAAGTGGCTTTATCTGGACTTTTTGGCTTGTGAGAAGCCATTTGACATTTTCAGTTATCTCATATTTTCTGTTTGACATTTTCAGGCATCTCTTATTTTTTTTTGGAATGGGCAGCCACAGATGAGACTGAATACTTACTGCTGACCTGAAAGGGTAAGATTGTGTTGACATAATATGCGCGGTTTTCTTGAGTAAGTCTCCTTGGCTGTGAATTAATAAACTTGTGTTCTTTCACTTATTTCCAAAGTCCAGGGGAAGTTATGGTATCTTTACACAAAATATCTTTGCATTAAACAGCTCCCAGCACAAATACCAAAAGGGTTCAGAGCTTTGAAACATGACAGATGCAGGCACTTCAATTACCTTTGGTAAGAGAGTTTTGGCAGCAAAGCTGGTGAAGTATCTAGAGAGCAAGCATTAGGAAGAGGAAATGAGGGAACTAGGTTTGTTTAGCCTGAGAAAAAGGATGCTGAGGGAACACGTTATCATTCTTTACACCTGAAAGGAGGCTGTAGTGAGGTGAGGTTTGGACTCTTCTCCCAGGTCAAAAGCAGTTAGACAAGAGGAAAAGGCCTCAAGTTGTCACCAGAGAGGTTTAGATAGGATGTTAGGAAAAGATTTCTTCACCAAAATGTTTCCAAGCACTGGAAGAGGCTGCCTGAGGAAGTGATGGAGGTCACTGTTTCTGGAGGTATCTAAAAGTCATGTAGATGTGGCACTTGTGGACATGGTTTTAGTGGTGGACATGGCAGTGCTGGATTAATGGTTGGACTCAGTTATCTTAAAAGTCTTTTCCATTGTAAATGATACTATAATACAGTTTTAGGTTGAACATTAGGAAAAGCTTCTAATAACAGGGAAAGGGAAGCAACAGATGAGACTGCCTGAGGAGGAGCCAGAGGTGTTTTAAGTGGTCTGATCAAATATCTACCAGGGATAGTTGATGTTTAACTGCCCTCCTTGTGTGAGATGCCTTTTCATGTCCTTTCTCTGAACTTTATGTGATTATAAAGAGAAGAAGACAGTAAGTTTTTTTAGTAAGCTTAATCAGTTAACTGGATAAAGATACCCGAGGTGTGTAACATCAAGCTTGGTTTAACACCAGCAAGGTGAAACAGCCATGCAGTTGAACAAA